>NC_140188.1:13015975-14215975 GCF_965226575.1 Pagrus pagrus
TCACTGATTCTTTCTAAATGGTGAAGATCAATGTGCTGCTTGATTCTTGAAATTAAATAAACGAGCTGATATTGTAGATTATGCACCACTGCAGTCACGTAGGCTTGATGGCTCTGCTGTTACCTGTTTAGGGAACGCCTCTTTACATCAGATCTAGGGAGGTGTTTGTTGGTGTTAAAAATACAATTTCCATTGATTGGCAAAATGACCCATTTTAGAGACTCTTCTGAGGCTTCTGTTTACCTGATGGCATTCTGTTCAACCAGAAAATATCTTAATATGATTGTATGCAGATGACACAATGCTGTATTTTAAAAGCCCTTTTGTCCCTAACAATCTTCAAGTTACATTTGTTTTGTTACGCACAAAGTAGTCTTGTTCGCTCTCTACAAAGTTCTTTACTGCTCAGTGCACTCTAGTCTGTCCTAACTGATATAAGGGTCAATGACGTGACGCAATTTTTTTTGTGTGTTCTTATGGTTCAGTTGAATTTAAAAAGGTCAAAATTTGAAAATGAACGTACAAATTACTTGCATACATTCTCTTTTTGAAGACCTCATCTAAAATTTCTGGATTTAATCAATTTTCAGAGAATATTCAGGGGATAATGGCAAAAATGTCAATGAGGTGTAACCATTAAAACTTTGTACCAAATAGTTTAACTTGTTCAAAAAAGGTGAAATTCTCAATAAAACACCCTATCAACTAGTTTGACATAATCTTACATTTGTGTTGTTTAATAATGAATAAAATAAATGGAACACCATTGTTCTGAATATTATAATTAATTTGGGGAATTGTGTCTGTCAAGTTAACTTCCTAAAGTGTCAAGGTGGTGTAACCAACATTCAAGGAGCCATTTTGTTAATTTGTGCAAGAAGACCATGTGACAGGAAATTATATCACAGAGAAGGACCCCTGATTAGCCAAACTGCTGCATGACGAAACTGAAATGTCAAATGGTGTAACTGGTTACACCATCTGACTTTTATTACATTCCTTTTAGTTAGAGTCTGATTTAGTCAATTATCAGTAGTTTATGATGCTGATTAAAGATACAATATGAACTAACTTACTATGTGGAACTATTTTCAAGTGTTAAGTGTTATATTTCTTATGAAAGTGGTGATTTATCCACAACTTTATTATCAAAGCTCTGGAAGGTTATGATAAAATCATAATTTTGCATGGCCTTGGTATTTTTTAAATGTTTAGCTTTAACATATATTTGTATTCCATTCACGTACAATTTTAAGCAATATATAGTGCAATATATGTAATTTCATAATGTAGCAGAATGAAGTGGGTGAACAGTGACAACGTCGAACATGAACAGCAGCTTTAAAAAGACTCCAATAATATGAGAATTGTCCAACTACATTGCCTTAAAACAGAAAAATAAGACTTCTGCCCAGAGACCAGGAGAGATTCACCTGCCCTCAGACAACTTCTGCCCTGAGACCAGAGGAGACAGTTGACTTCCTTTTGTCCAACTATGTTGCCTTAAAACAGAAAAATACGACTTCTGCCCTGAGACCAGGAGAGATTCACCTGCCCTCAGACAAAATTGTGGGATACAATGGTCTCTGCCCTGGGACCAGATGAGACTAAACAGCCATGAGGAAAATCCTACAAAACAACTTCTGCCCTGAGACCAGAGGAGACAGTTGACTCCTTTTTTACCAACTACGTTGCCCTGAGAACAGAAAAATACGACTTCTGCCCTGAGACCAGGAGAGATTCACCTGCCCTCAGACAACTTCTGCCCTGAGACCAGAGGAGACAGTTGACTCCCTTTTGTCCAACTACGTTGCCTTAAAACAGAAAAACATGACTTCTGCCCTGAGACCAGGAGGGATTCACCTGCCCTCAGACAACTTCTGCCCTGAGACCAGGAGAGATTCACCTGCCCTTAGACAAAATTGTGGGAAACAATGGTCTCTGCCCTGGGACCAGATGAGACTAAACAGCTATGAGGAAAATCCTACAAAACAACTTCTGCCCTGAGACCAGAGGAGACAGTTGCCTCCCTTTTGTCCAACTACGTTGCCTTAAAACAGAAAAATACGACTTCTGCCCTGAGACCAGGAGGGATTCACCTGCCCTTAGACAAAATTGTGGGAAACAATGGTCTCTGCCCTGGGACCAGATGAGACTAAACAGCCATGAGGTAAATCCTACAAAACAACTTCTGCCCTGAGACCAGAGGAGACAGTTGACTCCCTTTTGTCCAACTACGTTGCCTTAAAACAGAAAAATACGACTTCTGCCCAGAGACCAGGAGAGATTCCCCTGCCCTCAGACAACTTCTGCCCTGAGACCAGAGGAGACAGTTGACTCCCTTTTGTCCAACTACGTTGCCTTAAAACAGAAAAACATGACTTCTGCCCTGAGACCAGGAGGGATTCACCTGCCCTCAGACAACTTCTGCCCTGAGACCAGGAGAGATTCACCTGCCCTTAGACAAAATTGTGGGAAACAATGGTCTCTGCCCTGGGACCAGATGAGACTAAACAGCCATGAGGAAAATCCTACAAAACAACTTCTGCCCTGAGACCAGAGGAGATAGTTGACTCCCTTTTTACCAACTACGTTGCCCTGAGAACAGAAAAATACGACTTCTGCCCTGAGACCAGGAGGGATTCACCTGCCCTCAGACAACTTCTGCCCTGAGACCAGGAGAGATTCACCTGCCCTTAGACAAAATTGTGGGAAACAATGGTCTCTGCCCTGGGACCAGATGAGACTAAACAGCCATGAGGAAAATCCTACAAAACAACTTCTGCCCTGAGACCAGAGGAGACAGTTGCCTCCCTTTTGTCCAACTACGTTGCCTTAAAACAGAAAAATACAACTTCTGCCCTGAGACCAGGAGGGATTCACCTGCCCTTAGACAAAATTGTGGGAAACAATGGTCTCTGCCCTGGGACCAGATGAGACTAAACAGCCATGAGGTAAATCCTACAAAACAACTTCTGCCCTGAGACCAGAGGAGACAGTTGACTCCCTTTTGTCCAACTACGTTGCCTTAAAACAGAAAAATACGACTTCTGCCCAGAGACCAGGAGAGATTCACCTGCCCTCAGACAACTTCTGCCCTGAGACCAGGAGGGATTCATCTGCCCTCAGACAAAATTGTGGGACACTTTGATCTCTGCCCCCGGGACCAGATGAGACTAAACAGCCATGAGGAAAATCCTACAAAACAACTTCTGCCCTGAGACCAGAGGAGACAGTTGACTCCCTTTTGTCCAACTACGTTGCCTTAAAACAGAAAAACATGACTTCTGCCCAGAGACCAGGAGAGATTCACCTGCCCTTAGACAAAATTGTGGGAAACAATGGTCTCTGCCCTGGGACCAGATGAGACTAAACAGCTATGAGGAAAATCCTACAAAACAACTTCTGCCCTGAGACCAGAGGAGACAGTTGCCTCCCTTTTGTCCAACTACGTTGCCTTAAAACAGAAAAATACGACTTCTGCCCTGAGACCAGGAGGGATTCACCTGCCCTTAGACAAAATTGTGGGAAACAATGGTCTCTGCCCTGGGACCAGATGAGACTAAACAGCCATGAGGTAAATCCTACAAAACAACTTCTGCCCTGAGACCAGAGGAGACAGTTGACTCCCTTTTGTCCAACTACGTTGCCTTAAAACAGAAAAATACGACTTCTGCCCAGAGACCAGGAGAGATTCACCTGCCCTCAGACAACTTCTGCCCTGAGACCAGAGGAGACAGTTGACTCCCTTTTGTCCAACTACGTTGCCTTAAAACAGAAAAACATGACTTCTGCCCTGAGACCAGGAGGGATTCACCTGCCCTCAGACAACTTCTGCCCTGAGACCAGGAGAGATTCACCTGCCCTTAGACAAAATTGTGGGAAACAATGGTCTCTGCCCTGGGACCAGATGAGACTAAACAGCCATGAGGAAAATCCTACAAAACAACTTCTGCCCTGAGACCAGAGGAGATAGTTGACTCCCTTTTTACCAACTACGTTGCCCTGAGAACAGAAAAATACGACTTCTGCCCTGAGACCAGGAGGGATTCACCTGCCCTCAGACAACTTCTGCCCTGAGACCAGGAGAGATTCACCTGCCCTTAGACAAAATTGTGGGAAACAATGGTCTCTGCCCTGGGACCAGATGAGACTAAACAGCCATGAGGAAAAACCTACAAAACAACTTCTGCCCTGAGACCAGAGGAGACAGTTGACTCCCTTTTGTCCAACTACGTTGCCTTAAAACAGAAAAATACCACTTCTGCCCAGAGACCAGGAGAGATTCACCTGCCCCCAGACAACTTCTGCCCTGAGACCAGGAGAGATTCACCTGCCCTCAGACAACTTCTGCCCTGAGACCAGGAGAGATTCACCTGCCCTTAGACAAAATTGTGGGAAACAATGGTCTCTGCCCTGGAACCAGATGAGACTAAACAGCCATGAGGAAAATCCTACAAAACAACTTCTGCCCTGAGACCAGAGGAGACAGTTGCCTCCCTTTTGTCCAACTACGTTGCCTTAAAACAGAAAAATACAACTTCTGCCCTGAGACCAGGAGGGATTCACCTGCCCTTAGACAAAATTGTGGGAAACAATGGTCTCTGCCCTGGGACCAGATGAGACTAAACAGCCATGAGGAAAATCCTACAAAACAACTTCTGCCCTGAGACCAGAGGAGACAGTTGACTCCCTTTATTCCAACTACGTTGCCCTGAGAACAGAAAAATATGACTTCTGCCCTGAGACCAGGAGAGATTCACCTGCCCTCAGACAACTTCTGCCCTGAGACCAGAGGAGACTAAACAGCCATGAGGAAAATCCTACAAAACAACTTCTGCCCTGAGACCAGAGGAGACAGTTGACTCCCTTTTGTCCAACTACGTTGCCTTAAAACAGAAAAACATGACTTCTGCCCAGAGACCAGGAGGGATTCACCTGCCCTCAGACAACTTCTGCCCTGAGACCAGGAGGGATTCATCTGCCCTTAGACAAAATTGTGGGAAACATTGATCTCTGCCCCCGGGACCAGATGAGACTAAACAGCCATGAGGAAAATCCTACAAAACAACTTCTGCCCTGAGACCAGAGGAGACAGTTGACTCCCTTTTGTCCAACTACGTTGCCTTAAAACAGAAAAACATGACTTCTGCCCAGAGACCAGGAGAGATTCACCTGCCCTTAGACAAAATTGTGGGAAACAATGGTCTCTGCCCTGGGACCAGATGAGACTAAACAGCCATGAGGTAAATCCTACAAAACAACTTCTGCCCTGAGACCAGAGGAGACAGTTGACTCCCTTTTGTCCAACTACGTTGCCTTAAAACAGAAAAATACGACTTCTGCCCAGAGACCAGGAGAGATTCACCTGCCCTCAGACAACTTCTGCCCTGAGACCAGAGGAGACAGTTGACTCCCTTTTGTCCAACTACGTTGCCTTAAAACAGAAAAACATGACTTCTGCCCTGAGACCAGGAGGGATTCACCTGCCCTCAGACAACTTCTGCCCTGAGACCAGGAGAAATTCACCTGCCCTTAGACAAAATTGTGGGAAACAATGGTCTCTGCCCTGGGACCAGATGAGACTAAACAGCCATGAGGAAAATCCTACAAAACAACTTCTGCCCTGAGACCAGAGGAGATAGTTGACTCCCTTTTTACCAACTACGTTGCCCTGAGAACAGAAAAATACGACTTCTGCCCTGAGACCAGGAGGGATTCACCTGCCCTCAGACAACTTCTGCCCTGAGACCAGGAGAGATTCACCTGCCCTTAGACAAAATTGTGGGAAACAATGGTCTCTGCCCTGGGACCAGATGAGACTAAACAGCCATGAGGAAAATCCTACAAAACAACTTCTGCCCTGAGACCAGAGGAGACAGTTGCCTCCCTTTTGTCCAACTACGTTGCCTTAAAACAGAAAAATACAACTTCTGCCCTGAGACCAGGAGGGATTCACCTGCCCTTAGACAAAATTGTGGGAAACAATGGTCTCTGCCCTGGGACCAGATGAGACTAAACAGCCATGAGGTAAATCCTACAAAACAACTTCTGCCCTGAGACCAGAGGAGACAGTTGACTCCCTTTTGTCCAACTACGTTGCCTTAAAACAGAAAAATACGACTTCTGCCCAGAGACCAGGAGAGATTCACCTGCCCTCAGACAACTTCTGCCCTGAGACCAGGAGAGATTCACCTGCCCTTAGACAAAATTGTGGGAAACAATGGTCTCTGCCCTGGGACCAGATGAGACTAAACAGCTATGAGGAAAATCCTACAAAACAACTTCTGCCCTGAGACCAGAGGAGACAGTTGCCTCCCTTTTGTCCAACTACGTTGCCTTAAAACAGAAAAATACGACTTCTGCCCTGAGACCAGGAGGGATTCACCTGCCCTTAGACAAAATTGTGGGAAACAATGGTCTCTGCCCTGGGACCAGATGAGACTAAACAGCCATGAGGTAAATCCTACAAAACAACTTCTGCCCTGAGACCAGAGGAGACAGTTGACTCCCTTTTGTCCAACTACGTTGCCTTAAAACAGAAAAATACGACTTCTGCCCAGAGACCAGGAGAGATTCACCTGCCCTCAGACAACTTCTGCCCTGAGACCAGAGGAGACAGTTGACTCCCTTTTGTCCAACTACGTTGCCTTAAAACAGAAAAACATGACTTCTGCCCTGAGACCAGGAGGGATTCACCTGCCCTCAGACAACTTCTGCCCTGAGACCAGGAGAGATTCACCTGCCCTTAGACAAAATTGTGGGAAACAATGGTCTCTGCCCTGGGACCAGATGAGACTAAACAGCCATGAGGAAAATCCTACAAAACAACTTCTGCCCTGAGACCAGAGGAGATAGTTGACTCCCTTTTTACCAACTACGTTGCCCTGAGAACAGAAAAATACGACTTCTGCCCTGAGACCAGGAGGGATTCACCTGCCCTCAGACAACTTCTGCCCTGAGACCAGGAGAGATTCACCTGCCCTTAGACAAAATTGTGGGAAACAATGGTCTCTGCCCTGGGACCAGATGAGACTAAACAGCCATGAGGAAAAACCTACAAAACAACTTCTGCCCTGAGACCAGAGGAGACAGTTGACTCCCTTTTGTCCAACTACGTTGCCTTAAAACAGAAAAATACCACTTCTGCCCAGAGACCAGGAGAGATTCACCTGCCCCCAGACAACTTCTGCCCTGAGACCAGGAGAGATTCACCTGCCCTCAGACAACTTCTGCCCTGAGACCAGGAGAGATTCACCTGCCCTTAGACAAAATTGTGGGAAACAATGGTCTCTGCCCTGGAACCAGATGAGACTAAACAGCCATGAGGAAAATCCTACAAAACAACTTCTGCCCTGAGACCAGAGGAGACAGTTGCCTCCCTTTTGTCCAACTACGTTGCCTTAAAACAGAAAAATACAACTTCTGCCCTGAGACCAGGAGGGATTCACCTGCCCTTAGACAAAATTGTGGGAAACAATGGTCTCTGCCCTGGGACCAGATGAGACTAAACAGCCATGAGGAAAATCCTACAAAACAACTTCTGCCCTGAGACCAGAGGAGACAGTTGACTCCCTTTATTCCAACTACGTTGCCCTGAGAACAGAAAAATATGACTTCTGCCCTGAGACCAGGAGAGATTCACCTGCCCTCAGACAACTTCTGCCCTGAGACCAGAGGAGACTAAACAGCCATGAGGAAAATCCTACAAAACAACTTCTGCCCTGAGACCAGAGGAGACAGTTGACTCCCTTTTGTCCAACTACGTTGCCTTAAAACAGAAAAACATGACTTCTGCCCAGAGACCAGGAGGGATTCACCTGCCCTCAGACAACTTCTGCCCTGAGACCAGGAGGGATTCATCTGCCCTTAGACAAAATTGTGGGAAACATTGATCTCTGCCCCCGGGACCAGATGAGACTAAACAGCCATGAGGAAAATCCTACAAAACAACTTCTGCCCTGAGACCAGAGGAGACAGTTGACTCCCTTTTGTCCAACTACGTTGCCTTAAAACAGAAAAACATGACTTCTGCCCAGAGACCAGGAGAGATTCACCTGCCCTTAGACAAAATTGTGGGAAACAATGGTCTCTGCCCTGGGACCAGATGAGACTAAACAGCCATGAGGTAAATCCTACAAAACAACTTCTGCCCTGAGACCAGAGGAGACAGTTGACTCCCTTTTGTCCAACTACGTTGCCTTAAAACAGAAAAATACGACTTCTGCCCAGAGACCAGGAGAGATTCACCTGCCCTCAGACAACTTCTGCCCTGAGACCAGAGGAGACAGTTGACTCCCTTTTGTCCAACTACGTTGCCTTAAAACAGAAAAACATGACTTCTGCCCTGAGACCAGGAGGGATTCACCTGCCCTCAGACAACTTCTGCCCTGAGACCAGGAGAAATTCACCTGCCCTTAGACAAAATTGTGGGAAACAATGGTCTCTGCCCTGGGACCAGATGAGACTAAACAGCCATGAGGAAAATCCTACAAAACAACTTCTGCCCTGAGACCAGAGGAGATAGTTGACTCCCTTTTTACCAACTACGTTGCCCTGAGAACAGAAAAATACGACTTCTGCCCTGAGACCAGGAGGGATTCACCTGCCCTCAGACAACTTCTGCCCTGAGACCAGGAGAGATTCACCTGCCCTTAGACAAAATTGTGGGAAACAATGGTCTCTGCCCTGGGACCAGATGAGACTAAACAGCCATGAGGAAAATCCTACAAAACAACTTCTGCCCTGAGACCAGAGGAGACAGTTGCCTCCCTTTTGTCCAACTACGTTGCCTTAAAACAGAAAAATACAACTTCTGCCCTGAGACCAGGAGGGATTCACCTGCCCTTAGACAAAATTGTGGGAAACAATGGTCTCTGCCCTGGGACCAGATGAGACTAAACAGCCATGAGGTAAATCCTACAAAACAACTTCTGCCCTGAGACCAGAGGAGACAGTTGACTCCCTTTTGTCCAACTACGTTGCCTTAAAACAGAAAAATACGACTTCTGCCCAGAGACCAGGAGAGATTCACCTGCCCTCAGACAACTTCTGCCCTGAGACCAGGAGAGATTCACCTGCCCTTAGACAAAATTGTGGGAAACAATGGTCTCTGCCCTGGGACCAGATGAGACTAAACAGCTATGAGGAAAATCCTACAAAACAACTTCTGCCCTGAGACCAGAGGAGACAGTTGCCTCCCTTTTGTCCAACTACGTTGCCTTAAAACAGAAAAATACGACTTCTGCCCTGAGACCAGGAGGGATTCACCTGCCCTTAGACAAAATTGTGGGAAACAATGGTCTCTGCCCTGGGACCAGATGAGACTAAACAGCCATGAGGTAAATCCTACAAAACAACTTCTGCCCTGAGACCAGAGGAGACAGTTGACTCCCTTTTGTCCAACTACGTTGCCTTAAAACAGAAAAATACGACTTCTGCCCAGAGACCAGGAGAGATTCACCTGCCCTCAGACAACTTCTGCCCTGAGACCAGAGGAGACAGTTGACTCCCTTTTGTCCAACTACGTTGCCTTAAAACAGAAAAACATGACTTCTGCCCTGAGACCAGGAGGGATTCACCTGCCCTCAGACAACTTCTGCCCTGAGACCAGGAGAGATTCACCTGCCCTTAGACAAAATTGTGGGAAACAATGGTCTCTGCCCTGGGACCAGATGAGACTAAACAGCCATGAGGAAAATCCTACAAAACAACTTCTGCCCTGAGACCAGAGGAGATAGTTGACTCCCTTTTTACCAACTACGTTGCCCTGAGAACAGAAAAATACGACTTCTGCCCTGAGACCAGGAGGGATTCACCTGCCCTCAGACAACTTCTGCCCTGAGACCAGGAGAGATTCACCTGCCCTTAGACAAAATTGTGGGAAACAATGGTCTCTGCCCTGGGACCAGATGAGACTAAACAGCCATGAGGAAAAACCTACAAAACAACTTCTGCCCTGAGACCAGAGGAGACAGTTGACTCCCTTTTGTCCAACTACGTTGCCTTAAAACAGAAAAATACCACTTCTGCCCAGAGACCAGGAGAGATTCACCTGCCCCCAGACAACTTCTGCCCTGAGACCAGGAGAGATTCACCTGCCCTCAGACAACTTCTGCCCTGAGACCAGAGGAGACAGTTGACTCCCTTTTGTCCAACTACGTTGCCTTAAAACAGAAAAACATGACTTCTGCCTGAGACCAGGAGGGATTCACCTGCCCTCAGACAACTTCTGCCCTGAGACCAGGAGAGATTCACCTGCCCTTAGACAAAATTGTGGGAAACAATGGTCTCTGCCCTGGGACCAGATGAGACTAAACAGCCATGAGGAAAATCCTACAAAACAACTTCTGCCCTGAGACCAGAGGAGACAGTTGACTCCCTTTTGTCCAACTACGTTGCCTTAAAACAGAAAAATACGACTTCTGCCCAGAGACCAGGAGAGATTCACCTGCCCTCAGACAACTTCTGCCCTGAGACCAGGAGGGATTCATCTGCCCTCAGACAAAATTGTGGGACACTTTGATCTCTGCCCCCGGGACCAGATGAGACTAAACAGCCATGAGGAAAATCCTACAAAACAACTTCTGCCCTGAGACCAGAGGAGACAGTTGACTCCCTTTTTTCCAACTACGTTGTCCTGAGAACAGAAAAATATGACTTCTGCCCTGAGACCAGGAGAGATTCACCTGCCCTCAGACAACTTCTGCCCTGAGACCAGAGGAGACTAAACAGCCATGAGGAAAATCCTACAAAACAACTTCTGCCCTGAGACCAGAGGAGACAGTTGACTCCCTTTTGTCCAACTAAGTTGCCTTAAAACAGAAAAACATGACTTCTGCCCAGAGACCAGGAGGGATTCACCTGCCCTCAGACAACTTCTGCCCTGAGACCAGGAGGGATTCATCTGCCCTTAGACAAAATTGTGGGAAACATTGATCTCTGCCCCCGGGACCAGATGAGACTAAACAGCCATGAGGAAAATCCTACAAAACAACTTCTGCCCTGAGACCAGAGGAGACAGTTGACTCCCTTTTGTCCAACTACGTTGCCTTAAAACAGAAAAACATGACTTCTGCCCAGAGACCAGGAGGGATTCACCTGCCCTCAGACAACTTCTGCCCTGAGACCAGGAGGGATTCATCTGCCCTTAGACAAAATTGTGGGAAACATTGATCTCTGCCCCCGGGACCAGATGAGACTAAACAGCCATGACGAAAATCCTACAAAACAACTTCTGCCCTGAGGCCAGAAGAGACAGTTGACTCCCTTTTGTCCAACTACGTTGCCTTAAAACAGAAAAACATGACTTCTGTCCTGAGACCAGGAGGGATTCACCTGCCCTCAGACAACTTCTGCCCTGAGACCAGGAGAGATTCACCTGCCCTCAGACAACTTCTGCCCTAAGACCAGGAGAGATTCACCTGCCCTTAGACAAAATTATGGGAAACAATGGTCTCTGCCCTGGGACCAGATGAGACTAAAAAACAACTTCTGCCCTAAGACCAGAGGAGACAGTTGACTTCCTTTTTTCCAACTACGTTGCCTTAAAACAGAAAAATACGACTTCTGCCCTGAGACCAGGAGAGATTCACTTGCCATCAGACAAAATTGTGGGAAACAATGGTCTCTGCCCTGGGACCCGATGAAACTAAACAGCCATGAGGAAAATCCTACAAAACAACTTCATTTTTTTTATGTAAGCGTATTGCATTCAGCAAAGAAGAAAATGTGCCCTTGTTAAGCAGGAGTAGATGATTCAAAGATATCTTTCAAAGCCTTGAAAGAGCTACAGGCTACATTGAAATGATTTGAGCTTCTGTTTTTAAAGGGCCACATTATTTGTCAGACAGACAGCAACATAAGCTGTCCAGGAAAAATCTACTGACCTGGCTAAAGAGGTTTGACAGCAATGCTACTCATGCATCACACCAGTACAGTGATGTTTTTTGTGCTCTACTGCATGTGAACTTGAAGCTTTCTTCACAGGACAGGGTTAGATTAATCAAATGATCAATATCTAACCATAAATAAGTGCCTGATGTAGGCTCATAGTGAGCCATCTGTGAGAAGACGTCCAAAGAAGTGGTCTACTTGAATGATAAATTGATTTTTTGACACTGAAATTAAGTCAATAGAGTAAATGACAATGAAGAAAATGCATTGATTTGGAACAAATATAATATGTTTTCTTAAGATATGAAGTCAGACCAAAAGAGGAAATAAATGTGTTTGTGTGGGTAACGCTGACTAAAATAAAATAGAGAACTTTGGAGCGGGAAAAACAGAAAGAGATGGGCCAAGAAAACACTTTATCATTATCTTGCATCTTGCACTGTAATCATCAAACAGTCCAAATAAGGACAATTGCTCTAGTGGGTACACGATCAACCTAACAATGTCAGCGATTTCTCATGTGTCTGTTGTTTTCTAGTTAGTTTTTGCTTTCTATCTAACTGTGCCTGTTCTCCACTTCTTCAGTGTGAACTTCTCCTGGACCAGCTCCTCGGCCAAACGCCACCCTGCCACCAGCACCTCTGCCTCTCTGCACTCGAAGCCACCTGCCTGAGCAAGAGCGCTTCACCTCCACCTGTCTATTGTTCATCGTGTTCAATAAATTCACCCTTTAATCTACACCCTGTTTGGTGTCCACTACTACTAAATCCATCTATGAATCGTCACATTATAGACACTCAAATTTGAAATAGTCAGACTCCAAATGAACTGCAACTTCACGGGACAATGTATTGCTCAAAAACTCTTTGTATTGTTTTTATTTTGGTAAAAAGATATTCTTTAGTTAATGGGAAAATAAATACTGAAAGAGAAAGTGATGGACTGCATCATTTTGTGTTCTCTTTTCCTTTAAGTTGAGCCACGCTTCCTGCCAGCCATAAATAAACGGTCTGATCACCACACAACGCTGTCTCGTCCTTCCTTCCCCTCCCTGTGAGCACTGAGGCTCACAAACTTTTACTATTAAAAATTGTGAACATTTAACATGCAAAAGCAATAAATAATCAGTATATGCTTACGGTTATAAGTGTTACACAGTTTTTTGCGTTAGTCAATGATACCCAAAAAATAAAGAACCAATCACAATGTTCATTCACACAAACTTCAAGGTGGAAAAAACATGCATCGCACATTAGCTTACATACACTTTAATTGTATTTCACGATGTAATTTCTAATTGTACATCATTGTACTCATTCATCTATAATGCATGTTTGATACGTTAATATCTCATTACAAACACATCAGCAAAGCAAGCACTTAGTGACTGTTAGAGTTGTCATGGTGACTTGGTTTATAAAGCATGGCATATAGATATTTATATCAATAGAGTTTGTGGTTGAGTTGACAAATATAAAAAAAGGGAAACTCCGGCATGCACGCAGAAGATACCAAGAAGAAGGAAGGAAGGAGAATGCCTGATAAGGTGAAGAAGAAGTGTATATAAACCCCTAAAATATAGAGAACTAGTCAAACTTACTCACTACCTCACGGGATACTGCATCGCTCAGAACTACAAAATTCTTTCACTTTTTGCAATTTTCCTTTGTTTCTGGGAAGAAGATATTCTCTTAGCGGAGAAAGAAAATATAGACAAGAAAAAGAGGAGTGAAGCCTGAAATTGCTGCTTGAACAGCAAGCCTTTAGAAAAGGTTCGGATGGTTTTAGTTTGCAACAACCAATTTTCGTTTTTGTGCATTTTTTGATTGTTTTTCCATTTTTGCTTGAGATCTGCAGAATTCGTCTGCTCTGAGGAGATTGTAAGTACAACTTTAAAATAAAGTTTGGATGGGAAGCAATTATTCTCTTCTACATCACTTTTAACTGCTCATTGGTTTACACAAACAGCACACACTGTAAACTGTAGTTAGGTATGCTTAACTACAACTACTAGTATAATTATTAGTTTGCATCAAAATAGCTATAGTCTGTCTTTGTTGACGTAAAAACAATACTGTGTCTATGCCAAGAACATAAATGAAAGCTCCATTGGTTGCTTTAAGAGTCTGAACATCATGGGAAAATAAAGGTTGCAGATTAGCTGTCTTTTGAGCAACAAACCATTTAAGAAGGTGCTGTTGGGAGGCCATTGCAGATACTGAAAATGGAGGAGGCTTTTTGAAAGTGACAGAAGCCGAACAACTCCATTCTGCATCAGCCTATTCTGTTTTAAACCCTGTACAATAACTACCGACAAAGCCATGCCTGCCCAGAGCCCCAGCCCCAGTGTTGGAGGCCAAGCCGAAGCCTACTGGTTCTGTTAATGGAATGGCTGACACCCCGACCGACTCCTATTCCTGTTTCCCAGTCGTCGGACCAGTCAACATCTGCCAGTGGCTCCCAGTCGGCGACTGCCAGTGGCTCCCAGTCGGCGGCCCGGTCGACGCCTGCCAGTGGCTCCCAGTCGGCAGCCCTGCCGGCACCTGTTCCTGCTCCCCGGTCGGCCCCGGTCCCCGGTAGACCATAGCTTTAAAATCTGAACCTGGAATCAGTTTCTACCGCGTCTGTTATTTAAAATTATCCTTAAAGTCTCAGTTCCAAATCATTAGAGACATCCGGGAGTGTATCACGGATGGCGGTTCGGCCTCCAGAGGGTCACAGCCTTCATCTCCGTGGCCCGACTGAGTGCTGTCCCAGTCCCTCGGTCCAGAGGGTCCCGCCTCCGCAGTCGCCGCTGGCCTCCAGAGGATTCCAGCCTTTGTCTACAGTCCCCCGAGGGTTTCCGTCGCCGCCTACGACTCCTAGAGGGTTTCCACCTTCACCGCAGGCCTCCTGATCAGCCACTGTCCCTCACCCCGACCTCGTGGTTTCCCCCCGGACTGATTTTGGCCCTCCTCCAGTGTTTTTTGTTCTTGTGGGACATCTGGAAGCTGTCCCTTGAGTGGGGGGTGTGGATCAGGGGGGTACTGTCATGGTGCTACTGTGGCAGCCCTATTGTTTTGCTGTGTTTGGTTCTCCCTACCTGCATTCCCCCCTCCTTTTCTCCCTCACCTGCTCCTTCTCCTGTGTGTGTGTGTCTGTGGGTGTGGCAGCAGCAGCAGCAGAGTGACAAACCTGTTCCAGATCAACTCATCACCCTCTGGCTTTATCTACCTGGTCTCTCCACCACTTCGCCGCTAGATTATTACATCCCACACAGTGACTGTAGTGCTGCGATGTAGTGTTTCCGAGACACTCAAAGTATTTTGTGTTTTCTGTGTTTTCACCTCTGCGCTAATGACCTTGTTCTTTGGCTGCAGAAATCTCCACCGCCGTTCTGCACTGCTTCTAGTTTGCTCTCCTGTGTTCCTCCATGCCAGCCCCAGCCAATCCTGCTTGCCTGCCTGCCTGCCTGCCTGCCTTCCTGCCTGCCTGGTCTTCTCCTCCCCATTACCCTCCGAACATCACAGTTCGTGAAATAAGATCTTTTGTTCAATGACTTCCTGTCTCGATATCTGCATTTGGGTCCTAAGAAAAACCCCCACCGTAACAATATCCACTTTAATACTATACGAGGGCTGCCATGAGCTTGTGCTTGAGTGCCTGATAAAACATAACCTAGGCTTACAGTTATTCAGTAACCTATTAAGTCCGCTAGGAGATTGTGTTTGCTCTGTATTATGATATTCTTTATGCAAATTACACCCAAAGTGCCTCTGTATGCCAGCCGTACATGGTATGGCTATTGTGATATGATGTCATATTAGAGGCGCCAGTACCCTCACGTCTGTTTACTGTATCCACTGTGCAGATAGTGGCTGCACCTGCTCACGGACACACTGCCTATTCACGCTACCAGCAACCCCACAACAAAACTACAACATGGTAAGTTTTCCTGAACCATACAATATTTATGTGTATATGTGTGTGTGAAAATCTGAACTTGAAATCTGTTTCTACCGTGTCTGTTTTTTAAAATGATCCTTAAAGTCTCAGTTCCAAGTCATTAGAGTTTCTAGTATTACCCAACCATTTGTTTCTTCTCTCTCCACCCTACGTCCCTCCCCTCCTTGTTTTTTTTCCCTGTTCTATCGTCTTCTCTCCTCCCCTCCCCTCTTCTTAGGTATCCAATTGTACAGCCCTAGATGTCATACTGGAGAAGTACTTCCTACCCCCGTCTTATGCCATCGAGTTTTCCATTGGTTTTCCTGGCAACCTTTTAGTTGTACTTGGCTACATATTTTGTTTGCAGGAGTGGCAGAGCTGCAACATTTACCTCTTCAACCTGGCAATCTCCGACCTTATTTTCCTCTGCACTCTGCCACGGCTCTCCTACCTTTATGCCAATGGCCAATCAGAAACAAGTGCCGCTGCTTGTGTGATCAACCGCTATATCTTGCATGTCAATCTTTACTCTTCCATCCTCTTCATGGTTTTGCTGAGCATGGACCGCTTCCTGCTCATAAGACATCCAACACGAAACCACTACCTGCTGAGGCCACGCAATGCATTGATCGTGATCGGGCTGAGCTGGCTAGTTGTCAATGTGCAAATTGCTCCAATGATAGCACTGATGCTTGATGACCTGTATAGTGCAAACTGGACACGCTGCAAAGATTATGCAAGCCTAAGAGGAAAGGTCGATTCATTCAGCTACAGCCTAGGGCTAACCATGACTGGTTACATTCTCCCACTGCTTGGACTTTGTGTCTTCTCCTGCAAAATTGCACAGCTGCTCCGTGCCCAGGAAAGGGCTGTACAGCGCAGGACAACATCATTCAAGAGGCCTCTCAGGGTTGTTGCATCAGCTGCAGTGATGTTTCTGATTCTCTACACTCCCTACCATGTGCTGAGAAATATCAGAATAGCATCTGAGCAGCCCTGGGCTGGGGTGCCTAAGTGTACACAGACATACATAGAGGGCATGTATATCTTGAGCCGACCGCTGGCCTTCATGCACAGTGTCATCAACCCTGTCTTCTACTTCCTCATGGGCGACAAGTTCAGAGAGCTTCTATTGACAAAGGTCAGAAAGCTGGCAAGAAAAACAGAGCAGCAAAAATCATCAGCCTTACAAAATTCAACACAAGATCCCTGAGTCTCACAAAGAGAGAAGTTTTTTTGTCTGTTAATAATTGTCTATTAATGACGCAGACAGTTTGTGGAAGTGACTATATCCACAAACACATTACGCGATTATAAGTCATAAAAACATCAGGTAAATCAGGAAAGAGGAAAGAGGGAAAGTTCCATGTTAATAAAGTAATATTATGTAAAATAGTTCAATACATTTAAAGGTCAGAACATGTTGCTGTGTAAATATTTACACTGTTTAAGCATATGTATATACATGGAAACAGATTGTTGTATGTATATGTTGAAATGGCTTCATTATTCATAAATGTAGTCGGAAGCATGTTTGGTAATTGTTACTACTACTTTTGGGTGTGTTAACATAATGAAATATAATCTTAATTCAACTGATAATTGGCTAGTATTTATTATATCTAGTATTTATCCCTAGTAAAGGTAAAATATACATCTTTTGAAAAGATTCAGTAAGGACATTTCTTTTTTTCTGTGACTTTGGATAGATCTTAGTTAAATTCAGATTTTTTTTTTTTTTTTTTTTTTAAAAGAACATCATTTTTTTTAGAAGTTGGCTGTTAAATAAACCACTCCTTACTGCGAGGTCCTGTCAAACTCATTTTATCAATTTCATGATGTCCATTTCTGATCATGCTGTCAGTAAATTTGAATGCAATCCGGTTCAGGAACCAACTCCTTAGATTTCTGGGCTTTTCTTTATACATTTGAATTCCAGTACAGGACAATGATTACCAAAAGGTAACAGGTTTCCGAATGGCACGATACAATAGCTACGTCTCCAGCTGTAATTCGATTGCCCCATTATTGTCACTCCCTAATCTTTGCTCTGAGTGCTTGTTGGGAGTGACAGACTACCTGCCAAATATCAACTAGGCACATTTTCTGCATTTGCATAAAAAATCAAGTCCATGTAGCTCTCTGACTGAACTCTAATGTATTATAACAATCCTATCTCAACCCTGCTGACCAGTGCTTTGGCTTTAGTGTATTTTTTTTTCTGACTGTAGCTGAGTTTCTGATTATTTCTAAGAACTTCTCTTGTGTTTTTGTTCCTCAGCACTTTACCTGTATATCTTTCCTATCTGCAGTTTTTGAAATGGGATATTCTACTACTCAAACATTAAAACATTTTTTATTTGTTATCCTTAACACATACTAAAAGAGGATTCTTTGATCATTCTGAAAATCGGTCAAAGAAAACAGTGTCATGTTTTGATCTCTGTGTGTTTTTGTTTTTCGTGGATTTAACTGATCCCAGCTGGTGAGTTATGTAGCACCTTACATCATGACCTTTTCAACTGTGTCATGAGCAGGATTTTCATTTTCATTTCGTTTTTTATTGTGCTTTTTCCCAAGCAATGTCAAAGCGCTTAACAAAAATGTACATGAATTACCGACTCTTGGAATATAGGGAGTTGCAGGGTGTCTGATTTGTTGTGGTGTCTGCTCAGAGACACTTACTTTAAATATGTAATCACACGAAAGCAGCACCACCGTTTGAAATCGTACCCTTTCCTTGTAGCCTTTCACATTTCCCAGTTTGAAACATTAATACTGAATAATAAAAATCATTTGAATGAAAAGCTTTTTGTTTCTGTTTCTTCTTTCACATTGATTATTTGGGAGCTCCGAGCGGTAGTGATGTGTATCGGTGTTGAGTCATCAACCCTACCTTTAAAAACACTTCAGCTACTGTGAAAATGTTGTTGCTGTTTGGAAAACATTGACTCATGCTCTTGTTTTGACACAAAACATTATAATGTTTTCCATACAGCCTGTTTTTGGGTTAGTTTGGTCTGATTTTTTTAAACCACCTAATAAACTCTAATAACATTCCAATTTTATATTTCTTAAGCTGGAGTCATCCGGAGGTCTCAGGCCTCACGAAGGCCTCCTCCATGTTCGCCTGTCTGTGACCTCGGTCCTTACTTAGGCCCTGAATCCCTCCATTAAACACACTCAACTTCATAGGGCTTTAGAACAACGACAGAAGGGATCAGGTGCTTTCTTTCACTCATGACTAATCACACCATGCTTGATCCGTAATTTCATTTACATTGGCATATCTCCTGGAATAAGAAGACGAAAAGAAAAGAAGCACGGAGGAAAAGTCAGGCTGTGTTCAGTGTGTGCATTTCAAGTTTCATAACAAAACCCAGAGGGATGGTGTTGAGACAGAGCCTTTGAGGAAAAGCAGAGCTAAAGTACATATGAGGACATACTCACAACCAGAACCTCTACAGTATATTACAAATAATACGATATCCTAATGTAATTATACTTTGGGAAGATAATCCGATATTACAATTCAGATCTCTGGCGTTTTAGGTAACAAGGGCATAAGAGGGCACATGGTCTCTATACAGGCTTTTGAGGAAGGTTGCTGTGTGTTAAGCTTACTGTTTCTTTATTAAAGTATTTATTCTAAGCAGTAATAATTTTGTGGTGATATATCAGTGATTAAATGAGTTATCAACATTAGTCTAACATTCAAAGTTGGTGAAGACATTAAAGTCTAACTTGTCTGGCTACGGCTTCAAATCTTTCATTGTTTGACCTTTAAAAATGACATGATTTTATTTTCAAGCTTGATCTATAACATCAGTGTTTCTCAGTAAAACCTGAGAGAAAATCATGTCTACACAAGGTGCAAATTTACAGGAAGGAACAGTGTGTGCCTGCTTACTCATGCTTACTCGCATTCCTGCTGTGAGCACAGTAAGTAATTGTGCACTTTCCATACTGTATGTAAGTATAATCCGCGCAAAACCACTAGACATTATGAACAGTTTCCAGGAATCATCTGCCATAATCCATTTCACGTTACTGTTATTAGCCCTCTCTAGCAGTTCAGGGATTTGGGAACAGTTCTACCATTTCATGTACAGAGGGATAAATAAGTGCATATGCTCATGGAGTACCAGCACACACACACCTGCACACAAGGTTAGCTCACAGAAGAATATGACCAACATAATGTAGCACATAAATAGATCTCTCTACACCCAGGAGGCGTGGAGTGTTTTGTTTAATGTGTCCTGATGAACGAGGTTGACCTATTTGAATCATCCTTTTGTATAAATCGTTTGTTCGCACTCATGCATCATCCTCTTTGCTATCCAGAGGGGAAAAACACAGCTTGTCTTTTTAGTTCAACCTCTTGGATTGAACATGTGTAGGTGTGTTTAGTGGTAGATTTGTCGATCAACTGTACTCTCTCGCTCAGCAGTATGAACCCTCAACAGATTCAACAGGCACTGCTTTACCTACAGTAAAGGGTGCCAAGTGGATTTGGTGTGTCTGAGTCAGTTTACTCTGAATGTCCTTCTCGTTGTCCTTTTCACTTTTAAAACATGAAGTATACTTGTCAACATCATGTAACAGGTAATGGCCCTGACAGATGCTTTTTGGCCAAATGAGTATGTTGAATCTGCGACGGACCCTGTAGGTGAGAGATATCTCTCTGATTGGCTGTTCAGCAAAGGTAAATTAGTGCTTAAGAAGAAATATGGAAAAAAAGTGATCGCCCCTCGAGCCTGTCACCTCAGTATCCTTTGGTTATTATTTCATGTAGTTTTCCCTCATTTTCTACCATCTTATCACGCATATTCTCTATTAAAGATGAGAAAATTAGTGGGAGTGGTTTGAAAATGATATACAAACACTGCTTTATCATAATGATTCGTCCAGAGATTTCCAGTTTTCCTTACTGAATGAGAAATACAGACTACCGCCTTATAGGTCCGACATGGAGAGTTATTTCCTCTCATGCCGGTCCAGAAGGTACGAGCTAGTTGGCAATCAGCTGAAGTTTGTTCAAGTGCAGTTGTTTGGCTGAGACACAGGCAACAAGAGGCGACATAACAGTCAGCCTCCGCTGCCGCTTTGATGTCTGTTTGGCGTGTCAGGGCCCTAACATGATGTTGACAGATACGTCTATTTTAGTATGTGGTCTTTACACCATATGTGACTGCATGCACACCCACACCCACACCCACACACACACACACAGAAGTACAACTGATCAGTAGTTAAAGGTCAAGTCAATTTATTGACAGATGACATTCAAATTAAAAATGATGCCAATCATAAGTTCTCCAGGAGGAAATCCAAAACAAAAATAAAAGTAGTCATATTTACAATTGAGAATGTAGCAGTGCTTAAGCAAATGACAAAAAACAGCTGTAAAGCCGTCACTTGTTGAAGAAGTTACATACTTTTGTGTATTTCCCTAGTGACAATGAGAAATTGATACAAAAAAATGCATATGAGACACTCAAACAAAGACATGCCTTGATTTTTAGCTTTTTTTGAACAGTAAAGCTTAAAGAACCACGAGACATTAAAGAACAGAGACATTTATAGAAAGGATTAGTTTTGGGTAACATTTCCACCTCCCTGTTATCTTTTAGATGGTCATCCCATGTGCAGAGAAGTCACTGGGTGATGTCACCCACAGATAAAAAGATAAGAGGGAGGGACAACTGAATGGTTTCAAGCCATCTCATATGATTGCTGGGCCTCAGGGGAAAATAAGTGCAACCTCATTTCCTCAAAATGTTGTCGGAGCAGAAGTTCAGGGGCTAAAAGTTGACAGGATTAAAAAAGTGCAGTTTACCACAGACCACAGAATTGGATGCAGCCTTAGTGCCAGCCTCCTGTCTGCACAAAATTCCATATTACAAATTTCATCATGAAACTAGCACTTGGTCTGGCACTGGCAACTTCATCTAACAGCAGCACAGCAGCCTTCGTGCCATTGCTTTCTTGTATTATTCATTACAAAAAGGCAGGTTTATATTGGGAACTATGCTAGCTTGATGGTCAAATGTATGATTCAATGAGTATTATTCTTAATTCCATATGACTGTACTTGGCTTAACCATACATAAAGCTTTACTAACTACAATAAAATCATGCTTGAACAAGGAAGCAAACACACAACCCTATAAATCTTATTATCAGGAACTCTCGAGATGCTGAGACGTGTGGTGTGATGTAAAGTTTAAGGCAAATAAAGTGTTGCCCCAAATTCTTTCTCGGACATTATCTCTCTCTTTGCCATATTGCTACATCACACTCAGCTAAGCTCAATCACAAAAAATGCGTATATGTATGGTGTGAAGAATGCCTCGAGGTATGCACATTGTTACATGATCATTACTTATAAATACCAATATTTTGTCTGGAATGTCACTCATCACTTTTAACTGTGTGTTAAAAGCAAACAAGAATTTGTTTTATACTATGTGGAAAATCAGACTAGATGTGCAAAGATGTTTTCCTGATGAAGACATTCACGCAAATCAAGCCATTTACTCACCAGCAAGGATCTGCCTGTGTTTTACATTTGTATTGGTTACGCAGCTGAGGGATAGTTCTTTACTTGTGAAAAACAAACCACTTGCCAATCTCTGATGCAACGTCAGGAACACAGGAGTTTCACATATCGAAACAATCTTAGGTTTTGATATCAGCTGCACTCAGTGATAAATGTTAACTTTGGCCAAACTGAATATAATTTTTGGCTATTGTGAAAATCCTTTCCAACTTTGCAGAGCTTAATACAATATTCTTAAAAACCTCAAATGGAATAGTTCAGATTCTCTAGTGGGATGATCAGATCAGGTAGCAGTCCAAGACTGAGCAGCACCACGCGGGGCCAGCTGCCACCTGCACACACGCCGACCTTTGATATATTTCCAAGTTGATTTTTCCCTTCAGCTCTCTCGGGGTACTATTATGTCTGTCAGACGGTGAACACAGTACTACCATTGTACCAGACCGATTGTGTCATCCGTATTGTGTTTCACTCAAACCATGTGAAAAAATATGACCTATTCTTTCAAAATCCTGTTTGCTACTTATGTCAGATATCTAATGTGGTGAAATACATGAGTTGAAAAAGAAGAAGTTATTTCTCAACATATTTACAGGAAATATTATGACCAAAAGAAAAAGAAAGAAAAACAAAACGTTGAACACCAGAAGGGAAAACTATGCACCTACTCAAACACTGGTGCATTGTGTGGAAGAACTGGAATGATGATAGTCAAGAATTTTTACAAGTTTTCCTTGAGCCATTTGATATAGTTCTCTGTCATGCGATCTGCAATCAGGAAGTCGGTTGGCCACAAGGTGAACATCAGCGCTCCATGAAATCCTGTGTCATAGTGTTCATGCGTCACCTTGACACCAGCAGCACGGAGCCGTGTGACATACATGATCCCGTCATCTCGAAGAACATCATACTCACATGTCAGAACGTAGGCCTTGGGCAGAGAGTGTAAGGCCGTGTCCGGAACCAGCAGGGGCGATGCCCTCGGGTCAGCAAAAGATCGAGATGGTCCATCCATCCCAACTGCCTGCCCTCCAACTCCTTGCACCACAGCAGGAGCACTATAGTTGTATTTTCTATGATATGTTTCTGGCAGAAAGGCGCTCCAGTTGACAAACTTTAGCAGGCTGGATGATTCAGGGTTGTTGTGGGTGTTTGCCATCATGGCTCTGAAAAGGGCCTTGTCGCTGGTGAAGTACTCACTCCAAAAACGCACCATGAGGGTGCGGGGCAAAATGGGCATGTCCTGATTCTGTTGATAGGAAGGAGTGTTGAGGTCCAAAGCCTGCAGCACAGGGTAGAGGAGTGCTTGGGCCTTCAAGTGAACCTGCCGACCAGGCTCCTTTTGTAACTGTGAAGAGAGACAGAGAGACATTTAAAGAAAATTGAATTGGATTAAAAATTGAATTTGAACTGAAACTTTTTAGAAACAAACAAGCATCAACTGATCACATGTACGAGTCACGGCCGTATACAAGAAGAAACAAACAAACAAGCATCAACTGATCACATGTACGAGTCACGGCCGTATACAAGAAGAAACAAACAAACAAGCATCAACTGATCACATGTACGAGTCACGGCCGTATACAAGAATATCTGCATAACCCCCGGTGTTCTGTATTTGTCTGTCTCACTGAACTGTTGACAAGTCTTCTGTAAAATCAAAGCCATGAATTATGGTGACATATGGATACAGTAAGAGAACTGGATTGGTATGACAGCACGCATGTTTAACAAATCATAACTTGCTCGACCAGAACATACACCAATCAGCCATGACATTAAAACCACCTGCTTTATAGTCTGGAAGTTCCTCTTGTGCCACCAGAAATGCTCTGTTTCATCAAACATGGACAGAAGACCTCTAGTGGTGTCCTGTGGTGTCTCACAATGGGATGTTGGCAGTGAGGTCCAGTGGGTGTCCCACAGATGCTCAATCAGATTGGGATCTGGGGAATTTGGCGGGCAGGTCGACTCATTTGGCTCTTTGACATGTTCCTGGGGTCATTCCCGAGCAGTTTTTGTGGGGGGGGGCGGGGGCACTGCCATTGGGCAATGCCAATACCATGATGTTGTATACTTGGGTGGGTGTCAAGTGGCATCCACACAAATGCCAGGATCTAAGGTTTCCCTGCAGAACATTGCATTGTACTGGATGATAAATGTTATTTTCGTCATCTGTTAGTGGTTTTAATGTTGTGGCTGATCGGTAGGCCAGAATAAGCATTTAGGAATATTGATACTGATTGTCCGGTCATTATGAAAACAAAAGAATAATGTAGTGGGTATTTAAAACAAAATATAAATGAACGGCAGATTACCTTTATTTGGGTAAGAAAGAGAACAAAACATGGTAATATGAGAGCAATCAAACCTTTTTTTACTGCCACTTCACTAACAAATCAAACAGGGTATGTCTAATCCGTGAACTACTGCGATTATGCAGCATGCTCCCCTGCACCAGAGGCCGCAGAAAACTGAGCCAACAAACATTTCCTTGGGTTCTCTACGTGCCTGAGAGCTCATTTGGCTGACTTTCTGGGGAATCTGACAAATGGGAGGAAAGGCATACAGCACATTTTTGGGGGACAGCCATGTCCCATTAGAGTGGATTATCATGGAGTCACCCTCATGACAGTGCAAAGCAGTAAGTACACTGGGTTATTTCCTTGAAGTAAACAAATCCCTATCTACCAGCCTGATGCCTGACTCATCATGTCAGTGTTGTCTACTAATAGGGTGCCAAGGGACATAATGTCTACTTCAGAATCTTGTAGACCAGCTGAGTGAAGCACTTTGAAGGATCAGCTACCCTCCATGGTGCAACACTAGAAGTCTCCATGGCTTTGAACAGGGATGTTGAATGCCAAAGAGGTAATGCACCTGTTGGCTTGGATTTGGTGCTTTTCTTTGAGTTGATTCCAAACCTCTACTGTGTTAGGCACCGTGTCAACTCGACTGTGTGCAACCAGGCCCACCACCCAGAAAGGGCAAGAGGATTGAGGTCATCTAGGTGAAATAAAGGAATTATACACATTAACGTCTTTGCAAACCCACTTATGGGTAACTACGGCTGGAACACGTCAACTTTATAGCTTGGTACAATAACCTGATTTCTTTTTTATAGTGGGATTTTTTGGATTTCTCCTTTTCCCAACTGGTAAATGGACGATCTACTTACGCTACAGCTGGTGTCTTTGCTGTGCTTTTTGTCAGATCCTCTGCACAGGCTAAGTTGTTTACAGTTTCATTTATTGAGGGTGCCACATTGTCAAGCAGCCCTTCACCTTTAATGAAGACTCTCAACTGACTCTATAATCCTGACCAAGCCTTTATCGCCTACTCTAGCACTGCAAATTTCCCAGAATTAACCATCTTAATCATATGTTCTAAGAATACACACATTTTTCTGAGAACAGTGTGGTTACTGTGGTTTTGACACTCGTGGCTGCTGGTCACTTGTTTGCTCTACTTACTCTAAGTGAGTTTGTATCAGAGAAATCAGCTCAAACTGAAAGTAGTTACCTGCTAAACCATTTAGATCCGTAAGATAATATTATACAATGTAGGCCATTACATAGTGGGTCACTATTTGTCACCTTAAACCCAGCACAGAACACATGTTCTTATAGTTCAGAGTAATAAATACTATTATCTACTACTACTTTATCTAAACTGGCTCATTAACCTTGTCTCACATCATTTATTCATACAGTTCTTTTCCCGTATGTGAACCAGAAAAATAGAGCTGGCAGTAGAAAGAAAAAATAGATGCAGTACCTGCTGGGAGACAGCAGCTGCCAGGTTCCCCCCTGCACTATCCCCAGCCACAGCAATGCGACCTGGGTCCACAGAGTACTGGGCCAGCACCCCCTTCTGGAGGAAATGTTTGACCACACGGTATACGTCCTCATATGGGACAGGGAAGTGGTGAGCAGGGGCAAGACGGTACCTGAAAAAGCAGAAAGGTGCAGATTAAAGCCAAGAGAATAAATAAACATGAGCTTTGAAGGCCATGTGCACAGTTAACATATTGAGCCAGGGATAATAAACAGGATGATATGACATTTAGGGGATAGCAGGAGACAAACTGAAGTGTAAATACCAACTGAAAAGCTGTAATGACAAAGTGTAATTGTAATGTAAGATTTAGGACTGTGGTAATTATTTTAATAGGTTTGTTAACACAACCACAAACAGTAGTTTTAAAGTTTAGCTTTCTCATTTCATTTGGCAGTGTTTGGGAGAAGAAATAAGTAAATAAATTAATGATGCAGCTGCTCAACCAGGGTATAATTGATTAGAACAAACTTTAGAGACATAATAGGCAAAATTAAGAGAATGACAAGTAATCTTAACACTCATTAACTGATATTGATTTTGTGTAAATTTGGCAGATTTATCTAAATGACTCGTCTTTATTTGGATTTTGATTCAAAAATCCTCACAAATATATCTTCTATCATAGATGCAAAATAAAAGAAATTGTGTTGAAATCCACAGATAACTTAAACTTAAAATTAGCTCTGGTTAATGGCAAGAAAGTTTCAGTTGCATGTCAAAAATGTGTTGTAATATTCAATGTTTTACTAAACAATTGATACGAACTTCCACTGACCTATGCCCTTTTGGTGTTATAAGTGTTTCGATCTAGAAGCCAAATGTTACACATGGCTGACTTTGAGATTGGGAAATGCTGGAATTACTCATTGAACCTTTAACAAATTGCAGACAGGAATTCGGATGAGGCAGATAAGGCAATCCCCCCACACTAACATACTGATCTACTCTCCCTCCCACAGTCAAATGCTGTATGTCAACAAGAACATTAGTATGAATAAGCTAAATTGTCGATAAATGCTGAAAAACTGTGAGTTAGTAGGGCACTGGCAAAATGAAAGTTACAGCACTAAGAGCTGGATGTGCCAAAGAACAACAGTAAGTGAAGCTGTGGAACAGGGAAAAAGCCTTGCCAGACCCAAATGAAAACCTGTTAGCTTCACTCTACTGCATCCTTACTTTCATCTAGCTTGTGATTAATGAAGGAGGACAGGCACATACAACAACAGAAAATTGTGTGAGAGACAAAGAGAAAGAGTGGGGGAAACAGAAGGACTTCACTTTCAGCAATGTAGAAGAAAAGAGGAAATGTTGAGTGAAATAATGATGTTTATGAATTAAATATGCCTCTCCCTAGAACGCCCAGCAGTTTGTGCAGTATATCACAGCAGCTGAATTTAAGTGTACATAAAATATGAAAAACTTACTCTACAGAAAGAACCACTGCATCGAGCTCAGTGACCATTTTTCTGGCCAGGAGATCATATGGACTCATCCCTGCAGAGAGGAAGCAGACACAGATCAGAACAGAGATACTAAAAAACACAAATCACCACAATGACATGGTAGGTAACACTGCAGTAACAGAGATGAACCCACCATCTAGCCCAACAGTACTTACTGGTGAGATTCGTGTTTCTGTAATTGTTACAGCCGTTCAACAGATTGCAAGAACAGCATGAGATGTGTCAAACTCTGTGTCATGTCATTACATCTCGGATTAGCTCCGAGGTTCCCACTGCTCCAGCAGACGGTGTGTTATTTTGTCAGGAAACTGAAAGCTTGGTGGCTTTTGTTTGATAGTTTGTTCATTATTTATGATCCTGTCATAATAACTGTCATAGGGAGTCTATATAAAGCTGGAAAGTAATTTGGCGCATCAATCAAATAGTGAATTTTCAAAGTATTTTCTCATCGTAATGGTAGAATTACTGTGTGATGAACACATTACAAAAAATGTGTATTACCCATCTATCAATCTTTCTATCAACCCTTAAAGCCATCAAAGTGCCATATTCCTGTGTGATACAGGAGTCGACAGGCCCACCCATCAACTTACTGGAACTCCCCAGACACCATCCTCCACCGTGGAGGTATATGACAGCTCTCCTGAGCTCAGTGTCACCGCCCCGCTGCTTTGGCTGGTACAGCACCACCTCCACTCCATCAAACTTCTCCTCTGTCACTTTGACATGCTCGTCAGACACTGGCACTACCCTTTCAGCCAGAGTAATGAAGTACATTACTCCCATGTAGTCCTTCAGCCCCAGTAATTCACTGAAGTCTGCCTGGAAAGCAAAAAAGAGCATGAGATATAGAGAGAAAGTACTGAATTTCGTATTGTTCATCAAACCTGCACCAATATATTGCCTATTTTACATAGACAAGATACAAGTACCGCCAGTTTATCCTACGTAAAGCTCATAACATTCAGAACAGAAAGCACTAAGAAGTCAAACTATGTAGTCAATAACAGAAAGAGAGGGAGTGGTCATGTGAATGCTTCCTTGTATAATGTCAACAGCACCCCCTTACGTTATTTGTTTTGAGAGGTCATAACTAAATGATTAGTAATAAAAGCATGACTCATGTATTTATAACTTGCAAGATAGGTAGTGGTGGCTGGCACGAGGCTAATCAGCTGATGCTCTTCTGTTTCCCTAACAAACTCATAACAGAGACATACATTTGAAGCTCAATGTGGTATCAGGGACTCATATCAGACTGAAGGAAAGAAAAAACTGGAGCATTCTCTCTGTTTCAATAAATAAAACTAATTACAAATAGAAAACCCCAAACAGAACCACTTCCAATAAAAATGCATTCTCTTCAGAATTTGACTTGTAAAAACATTGAATATTTGGTTTGAGAGAAAAAGACATATATCAAAGTCTGCAGTACATTCCCCAAGACTAAGGTCTGATTAAAAATATAAAACACTTATTATAATGACACCTTTATTGGGCAATGAATATTTGAAGAGAATGGCTGTGTGCCTGGTCCTGGGGAATACATTTGGCTATATAATTCAACACTACAGGCTCAAATAAAAGGTTTGAATATGTGATGCATTAGATGTTACAAAATATTAATGAGATTTACTTTTTTAAAGTTATTTTTCATGCTGAAATGTTTCTGTTTCCCTTATAAAAAAGAAATGACCCTTTAAAACTTAACCCTATGCTCTCAACAGCCTGTTTTAAATGTTGCCTCAAACTACTGCAGCACCTACTATCTACTTGAGTATTTTGCTCTTTAAATGGTGACAAAGGTGTGGCAAAACAAAGCCACCACTGATTTTCATACTACTGTTACAACCATGTGTGCATAACCGGATGTGTTGTGTTTTAAACCTATAAAGAGCTGCACCAGTCATTAACAAGTGCAGTTTCCTTAATAGGGTCTATTATTAGAACAGGTGAGCAGGGCTATACAACACATGGATTAGCATCTGATATAATCTGGTGTAACCAGCATGTATATCTACATCAGCAAAATACAATAAAGGTTTACCCTGCCACCTTAAGGCAGGACAATTATGCATGTATGTCATCTGATATACGGTTAATCATGTATTTAACTGTCATAAGAAATACATGTGCGTCCATAGCTTATTCTGTAAGGATTTATTTCCAATGCAATGCTCAGAACAGCAGACCAAAGGTAGCAGGACAGTCTGAGAGAATACAGTGATTTTCTTACCAGGTGGCTGAGACTTCTGAAGAAAGAGTTGGTCAGCATGAGTTTCCATCTCTCCTCAATCTCCTCCGGAATGGGCTCGTAAATGTAATAAGCGGTAAAAGAGCAGGCAGCGACGAATAAAATGATGCTTCCCAGCCTCATTTTACGACGTGCGTTCCCGGCAACTGACTACGGGGTGCGAAACACAAACAGACTGTTATCTGCGCTCGTTAACAAGTCGCCCCGGTGCGCCGCACAAAGCGTTTTACGCTCGGAATTAATTTTGGATCCGGACCAGCTAAATGTGACAGCACGTGTTTGGTGTCATTTGATGGTTATCGGCGTGCATGTTCGGAGCTTTTCTTCGCTGCTCGTGCGCGTTCCGTAATGCATGTCCGTCTCGTGGAGCCCGGAGAATTAATTTAGGTGTCGGTGATAGGGAGACAGGAGCGCGCGCTCTGTGCGCTACTCACGAGGCAGAACCGTCCCACCTTGGCCCGCACCGCAAATTCCTCAGGTGCCTCTTGAGCGTGCACGACTAAACTTTGTGCCAAGATGCAACTGATGCAAAAACGCCACAGTGACTCATGCATTCAACTGTGCAGATTTTTTTTTTCCTTTACCTTGACTGATGCAAACACATTTTAAAAGTCAGAAATATAACGCTTATATAGCGTTATAAAGAAATCACTATAAATAGTTTTTTTCTTTAAGGGAAAGTCACCCCCAGATTCCTGCAGCTGCTGCACAAAAGTGTCAGCTGAGCGCAGCAGCACACAGAATGACTGTAGTGCAGCTCAACTGCTATGGTTGCAAGGCAGCCCAGGCTAATTATATTATTGGTGACAGAGCCAGATGAGATGTCTAGTTTCCTGGCAGGACCGACTGTCAACGCAATATGACTCTCTCACACGCACTCACGTTTTGAAAAGGCTCTGCACGAGGAACTGATTTAGTGCTGCGGCAGTTTGACCGAAAACTTGGAAGTTCAGGAGAGACCCAGTACATGAGGTTGCTTTGATTTTGTTTGGCTTTTATGCCCACCTCTTCAGTCATGAAAACATTAACACACAGGTGCCAGTGTGGTGTTATTTAGAGCAGAATGAAGCCTCACAGGAGGCAGCTTAGGCCACTAAGTACTGATAAACCACATCCATATCAAGGTTTTCAAAAAGAAAAGAGTCTTATCAGAATGTATACACGTGCAGTATTCTCATATGACAGGTTGAGGACAATGTATTCAGAGATTTATTTTGGTGCAGACTACTTTATTCTAGGCTTGCCCCCAATTCTGTCAAACAGCATAAAGGACGAGTGTAAGTTTGCCCTCAAACAAGAACGTGAGTAAAATCCCTAACCTAAAATGTATGTGTTGTACAGTAGTGGGATTTATCTGCAGCCTTCACCTCAGAAACCTACACCACATGCCTCCACGTGACTCTGCATTGACCTCGGTGTTATGACCTTTTCAAAGTTTCTCTAAGTCAAGTTGGAATTTGTAATTGGCCTGTGTTTAGGGGCTGGCAGTGTCTCCTTCCATCAGCCGTCAAACTCTATTGAGATGCAATCTGCAGGATCCAGAGGGTGACGGAGGCTTGGTGAAAGCCTCTGTGAGACTGATCACTGCTGAGCGGTGGAATACTAAATCTCTTCTCTGAATACAAAATCACACTTCAGACACTCCGGGATTCTCCCTGGAATTCCCTCCCTCCTTTTCGCCTCCAACCACCGGCCTCCACTCAGCTTCTAACAGAGACCACCTCAGTTGGTTTCGTAAATCTTTCATGGAGCTCTCTTCACTCTGCGCGTCTTGTCAGTGGGGAAGACGGGTGTCAGAGGGTGCGTGGGTGGGGATGTTGTCTTCATCTACGTAGAGCCATGCTGTGCTGTGCTCTGCCACGTGGCTGCCCAACACCCTGCTGCGTGTGGGGGTAGCTCAAGCAGATGTGAAGTTAACTGAAGACTTAAACAAGGAGTTTGAGTGCTGAAGTACAACTGCGTGTGAATGTGTGTGAATGTGTGTGAATGTGTGTTCATGCGTTACAGTGTGTGTGCTTGGCCACGTAAGCCCGTGCACATGCTCACATGTGAATGTGTGTGCGCATACGGACAGGTCACGTTTCATTCCTCTGTGTGTGCACATTCTTGAGTTTAACATCGACAGAGGCACATCAAATTCTTATAATTAAGAAATCCAATCCAGACCTCCACTGCCTGTGATGAGTACGAGCGGCAAACTTTGTAACTTTTTAATTTGCAGGGCCCCTGCTGAGGCCATGAGGATGGGCTGCATGACAAAAGGCCTCTGAAAGCACTTCATTCTGAGCTCAGGCTGCAATGTGGAAGACACATTTCTTAAGAAAATAATGAGAAAACTTCAGCAAACTAATATCAAGGACTGGGTGATATGACCTAAAAATAATATCACAACATTTTTTGGCCATATCGCAATACACAATATATACCTCGATTTGTGAAATCTCCTCAAAAACACTTCATAAATGTCAAAAATCAATTCGCAATATTATTTACCAAATAGGCCCTACTTCAATATTTTAGCAATGACTATTGGTTCTTTCACAAAATACTAACGCAATGAGATTTCTGATAAATAATCATAAGCAATGTGGATATAATGACTAAGTGAACTGGTAAGTTCAGAAAATTGCATCACTTTACTGAAATGTAGTCTTTAAAACCAGCGAAAGACAACACTTATCATGATATAACAATATCCCAAATCTAAGACACTATATACAGTAGTGTCATATCCTAATAACAACATATATTGTATATATTGCCCATCCCTATCAGACATGTTTTTCATTTACACAGTTTTTCAATACATTAGTATAGTATAGTATAGTATACCTCTGCCTGCAAAACCCTTCTTCAACAAATTACCAACTTCCTCCTGTTTAAAACCCACTGTTAGGGGTTCATTTCTGTCTGACATTATCCCATATTACAGCAGAAATAAGTCACACACAGAAATAAATATTCATAAATACTGATATATTTAACCCAAAGCATATGCTAAACTCTCTCACCAGCATTTTCTGCTGATTTTCTCAAATCAAAACATTATTCTGCTTCATCCTTACCCAGTGAAACATTCTACCACTCTCGCAGTTGGAAAGAGCCCATGTGACACATTCAGCTGCTTTACTTCTTCAAGTAATATATTTGGAAATGCAGGATCTCCTCTCACTGGCTCTAATCAAAGTGCACCTCGCTGGGCAAACGAACTTGGCACTTAGATCTTTTCATTAAAGCATTTTACAAATCTCAAAGCGTTTAATGCTCTTAGTTATATTCATCCACAAAAAGGCCACAGAGGGCCAAGTTAGAGCCAACGCTTTAATTCTTAGAAGTTCCATTATTAGTTAAATGCTTAACATACATGTATTTATTTTTATCTGATGTTGGTAACATGTTTTTGTTAAACACTCATCCTCTTGAATAGGCAGGATTGTGTCACCCTTTTTATTGACTTATCTGAGGCTTTTGTCAATCAATCAATGTCAATCAGTAAATTCTCCTGAAACAACTGGAGTCTTTTGGATTTGAAGAAAAATGTTGTAATTGCTTTGGAAATGATCTCAGTGCTAGAACAGAAGCTGTCGTGGCTGATAGCTACTAGTTAACGTTGCGCGATATTGAAAATAAAACTCACATTGCGATATCTTGGTTTTCTGCGATATATATTACAATATGAGAAAGACAGAAGTCTTCACCAGACAACTTGAGTAAAGCCAAAGAAGATTTTCATTGATATCCCATTACTACTACTACTATATCAATCAATAAGAACAATGATAATAATTTTTAAAAATATGTTTACCAAACCCAACAAAATAGCAATGCCAGAGACGTCAGACTTAGTAAAAGAGTGATCAGAGCAGATAGTAGGAGTTCACTTTCCCAGAATCTACGGCTGTATGTGTGAGACACAAAATGGCTCACTACATTATGTATTATAATGTACTTAATGTTTATACATTAAAGACATTGTACTTGGGTCCATCAATAATAACAGTAATACATAAAACAGTCAAATGCGTCATATGTGGGCAATATCCCTGAATAGCAGGGTTTTGGCACAAGCAACAACAGCGACAAGAAATAGAAAATGTTTTTTCCATCTCATCTATTCAGCTAAACAGACAACAATTCAGCTATTAACTTGTCATGCAGTGTATTTATTTACAGTAATCCAGTGTGGCTAAAAAGGGTAAACCGGCTGGCTTTCATTTCAAGCTGTAGGCCAGAAACAGAGCCGCAACCTGTCCACTTGTAATTATAAGCCTGGCAGGTTGCCCTGTGCTGTTGGTCCATCATCTTGTCACTTATCCAACCAAAATACTGTGCAATCATGCATTTCGAAATTAGTCCATGTTGTCCAGGACCCCAGGAAGACTACACTCACATCTATGTGCTACTAAAGGGGATCTTAAATAAACATAAACATGTTGTCTGCGCTTGTTTTTCCCTGTTTTGATTTCATACCAAGTTTGTACCGCTGAGAAAACAATCAACGACTGAATAAACTGAGATATAAATATAACAAATTAAATAGCAAAGATACTTGCTAAATGATGGAAAATCTAACAACATACACTAACAGCTTGCAACAGTTACCATTATCAGTAATGAAAAACATATTTTCTAAGAGGTAATACAATTGTCCTTGATTACCTCTAGTAATGAAGTGTTTCTCACTCTGAGACAAAGCTCCACCACATCAGACAATGAAGTTGTATTATTGTATCAGGGTGGTGTCAACCACTGCAACCATAAAGCATGGGATTTTCAAGTGCAAATGACAAAGACTTATTGCAGCATGCTGTTACATAGTGTTCCCTTGTGGGCCAACACTTTCATTATGTACTTGGCTGAAAGATGAGCTATCTATTCTTTGAGGTGGTTAGATTAGCCCGCGAAAGGCTTGTTTGTATAATTTACTGAAAGGGATTAAGGACAGTATTTGGCAAGGGAATGAAACAAGATATTACTGTAAATCAGCAATTGACCTTTTAGCCACTGGATCTAAGGGAATTGGGCAATCACATGGACAGCACATTCTATCAATGGAAGGGAAGCAACAAGTTACAGTTTGAATATTCTCTGTTGTTGCAGTATCCTTCTTTTGAAGCAGCATATGAACATTTATGTTTTTATCAATATTTAATATTCAATTTTTTCTTATCAATTGTGAACAAACTCATGGAAAGAGTGAAACCAACAATGAATTTATCCTACAAATAGCCCTTTACTGCTGTCCAAATATAAATTAGCCACAAGTTGTTCCCATTTGTCCCGCCAGTTTCACAACAAAATAAAATATTTTCGTGCTTCCCGCTGTAAATGCCAGTGCTCACACACATGCGCGGACACGCACTTCAACATTCCTGGCTGCACCCGAGACACCAAGGCAATTTGGTGTCTCAGATGCAGCTAAGGCAATTTGAGGACACAACAATGTTGCCTTAGTGTCTTGGGTCATGTCGTTGAGGTAATTGTCGTTAACTAATGTTACAGTGTCCTCTGCAGTTATCCACCAGTCCAAACACAAGTTTAATATCATCAAGGTACAACAGATAATGTTACTGCCGAAGTTAACATCAATCTAATGTTAGCTGTAACTGGTTGACATGTTCCTTTATTACAATAAACATGGGCAGTATGTTCAGTAAAATCTCTGTGACCCATCCTGTTTCTGGAAAAAATCACCACCACATAAAATGTGTTTTAATACAATGGCTAAAATTAGTCAACAAATGTTGTTTATTCCAGTTTGACTAACTCTGCTTAAAGAGGTCATACTATTCTTTTTGGGTTTTTGCATTTCCTTTATTGTGTAATGTTTTTTTTTTTGTGCATGTAAAAGGTCTGCAAAGTAAAAAAGTCCACGCCAAAGGGAGTTACTCTCTCCCACAGAAAACACTGCTCCTGCACTGCCTGAAACGGCTGATTTGGAGTCGAGCCTTTACCTTCTTAAGTTATGTGCGGCACTATGTAACAGGCACTATATAAATATGTATTTTTATGTATTTATTATAAAATATATACGGCTGTACTGCAGCCATGCTTACCAGCTGTAGTGGCGTTGTTTTGGATCACACTACCTTGCTCGCACGACTTGCCCTACTCTGCCTCTGATTGGCTACATCCTGCCCATTTAGTAATGCACATGTGCAACTCTCATCAAAGATTGAACAGAGGCAAGATGTCTCACTCCGTAGCTAAAACTGTTTGTCTAAACAAAATGTTTTATGAAAATTTAAGTATGTAAACCTATTCTACTAGGACCCCAAATAAAAGTATGAATCTGAAAATTTGCATACTATGACCTCTTTAAAACTTACTGGGCCAGTTAATTTAGGAAAATGCTAAACCTCTTTTTTTAAATAAACCTATATATCTATAAATCATGTAATACATTCCGAGGGAATGAATGTACTTGGGGCTGATTGCCACAGTGTGAGAACAAAACCTGTATGGAGAGACAAACACAATTTTGGTTTTGGTGGTTTCAGAGTTTTTTTCTGACAATGAACCAAAACAATATAGTTCTGCAAGCCTTATCCTTTAAAGTGCTGACAGATCCTAAAACCAGCCCAACCACCATTTGACATAACAGATGATTTGTTGAATATATTTGATGAATATATTTGATTTATATCTCATAACAAACACCACACAACAACTATTCCAACATATGAAATCCCCTGGTGAAAATACTTACAAAAAATGCTCAAACGGCCTCAACATTTAGATAAGAGCATGTGACACAACAAAGACATGTATTCTTGAAGGTCACTTAATCCTTTGGCTCAAATACAGTAGGTACAATTGCTTCCCATTTGTAATTTCCTATTTTTTTAGCATTCTTACCTGCTAAACAAATGAGGAAGACATATTGTATGAAATTTTACTATGAGTGTAAGCATGCTACTCTGTATGACTTTGGTTTTCATCAGCAATCACCATCAGATCTTCCCTACGTGACTAGTATCCAAAGCAGCAGTAAGAATCTTGAGGTTTATTATTTCCACACAGTGCCTCATGATCATTGGTCTGGGTGTAGCAAACAGCAGTGGATAAGCTCTTTATCAGTAGTCGCCTATGTAACACTTTTGTCATAAGGAATGTTGGCCTCTCACCCCATTCCACGTGAATTTCCTCTTTGTTATCACCAGACACAAGGATACCACAAGGCATTTGCATTACGTTTCACACAGACAAGACAACTCATTCAGAATAAGACTGAAGGAATGATGTTCAAGGTTTTCCAGCATCGTGTCTAAGAATTTACAGTGGTTTATTTGACCCTGACTTTAATTTGAGAAATGTAAAACGCTTTTGGGGATCTTTACATGAACTTGAGACACGTTCAGACATTAGCAACTCTGTAATTAAGCACAGCAGTGGTTTAAAGTACAGGTTCAAGTCAGCATGCTTAGATGCTGACAATGACCATGAGAATCTGTTCCAAATTTATGAAAATGTTTTCAATAGTTCCAGAAACATTTAACTCAAAACCACAAAGCACTAGAGGAAAAGTCAAGAGATCACCAAAGCTTTGTTTAATTTTGGACCAATGTGGTGGACCGACAATGCCGTCCAAAGCCAAGCCGCTAGCATAGCTGGGATGCCAAAGCCATTTTATGTTTTAGTAATGGTGACGGACTTGTACATTGTTGCATCTTACCTTGACTTGATCCCTGTAAATCCTTTATAACCTTCCTGAAAACTCAGCTTGCAATTGTGCAAAATTCTGTTTGCAGGCTTAAACAAGACAAATGTATCCACCACAGCACCTCAGGAGGTCTCACGCTCACAAGTTTTGTTGATTGTTTTTATTCAGAGAACTGGTGACAAAACAAAGTTACACTGGCGCCTTGGAAACTGTGTTTTCCATTTATTTTTTCTTCCGCCAGCAAATTCCTGCTTTAAGAGCCAACCCTAAAAGAAATTTTTACAAGAATTCCAACCGAGGGACTATTAAATCTTACTCTTCTGTCACTTTACTAATTTCCTTTCATCTTCTCCCTTGCATGATATATTTTTGTATTAACCTTAAAAAAATGGGATCCATGCTTGCAAAATTGCAATATAAACAAAAAACATTTAATTATTACTCCAAAATACAGTGGGGTCCAAAGGTCTAGGACCACCAGTCAAGGTACAGTATTTCTATTTTGCATCTGTTTTACATGTAATTAAATTTTTTTCTCTAAAATGGGTAATATCAGCTTAACAATTTGAGTGAAAATTGAATCTGTACTGGCAAGGACTTCGCAGATTTGTGCTAAACCTGCTGACTCATGTCATCCAAGCATGATTTGACAGTGATCCACAAAGCTTCTGGTGATGTCACAGAATGATTGGCTTTCTCAATCTTCAAGTGGCCCCATAAATGTTCAGGTCAGGTGACTGATGGGGAAAGTCTCTCACAGTCAAGACTCCTTGGTCTTCTTTGGTCTTCAAGTAGTTCTCGCAAAGCTTAGAGGTGTGTTTGCACTCATTTTGCTGCTGTAGTATGAATCCTTCTCCACAAAGCTGCAAACCACAGAGTGGAGCATGTGTCTGAAGAATTGAGTGGTTCTTCTCCTTTGTCAGATCAATTCTGTGCAGGTGTCCAACATTTACTTTTTGAATCCTTAAACTTTCGGATTATTTCCAGCTTTACCCGACAGTATTAAAGATTTCCAATATGGACTCAGACTTTTGGACCCCGTTGTATATCTTTTTCATTTTCAACAGGATATTTCAACAGATGTCCACTGATTGCAACAGTATGCCATTATGCAGAAATGATCAATTTCCTAAGTAGGACACAGTTTTACAACACCTACTGTACACTCAATTTACAAGTTACTGACTTTTTGTCACAATGCTGTTTTTCATTTGTTTTTATCCAAAAATGGAAACAAAAAAAAGGTTAATGTCATGCAGCCATCAGTAAGACAGACTATAAATTAAAATAGTATTTAAAACGTCATGTTATGTAAAAGGAAAACAACAGACAGCTGCGGTGCACTACAGCTAACTTTTAAGTACATTGCATGTTGAAGTAAGTGAAGTCCATCAGTAGTTATTAAACTCTACTCTCTACCAGCAGATGGTGCTATGACCTAAATCAATGACAAAGACTTGCATCTCAGCTCCTTCACAACAGTGGTTGTCAGGTCAAAAGCCTGCACTTCCTAAATGTTAACTACTTTGAAGCAAACACTAATAACCATGTTATGGCTGCATGATAATTAATTGTTCACACTTTTCCAGATGGGCATTATAAGCCTGGGATGATGAAACAAAATGTCTCAACTGGTGCAGAAACCAAGACAACCACAAAATCATCATCAACAGTGACAGTAAACAAGCTTCTTTGTGCTGGTCATTGGGTAAGAAGAGGGATACTAGTTGCCATGCCTACTGCATGGGGCACGTTCACTGTTCTTGAGCACAGAATGCATTATTTAACGTTTCAACTTATCATACTTGCATAAAATATGTCCAGAAACTATACATCCAGCCTCCAAAGTGCAGATTGCTCTAAAGACCTTAACAGATTTAACACACAGGGTGCTCCCTTCACTGTCCTTGATACTCCAATAGTGATGCAGGCTGGGTGAACAAGGTCACCCAGCGGCAGGACAAGTCATTCCACAACATCTGTCCATAAATTGATGCTGTTTATCTCCAGTATCTAATTCCAAAAATCATTATGAAATGGCAGAATAAATTATATGATTTTCACTCCATCCATTTATAAGACTTAAAGGTGCTATTTGTAAGAAAAGTTGATTTTTGACAGGTTGGGAATAGTCAAAAATCAACTTTTCTTACAAATAGGACCTTTAACAATTTATGGAGCCTCTACATTAGTACACTTACTGGTGAGATTTTATATTTTACACACACATACACACACACGCCCACACACACACCGACAAAATCACATGAATCGAATTATTTTTTGATCATTCATTTGATCATTGATTCTCTGATTATTAGTATCACCATCAATTTCCCCAATGACGAAACACAAGCACTCTACTCTACAACCAAAAATTTTGGACAAGTTAGTTAGGATAACATTTCCTTCCTGATCAACAAGAATACAGAAATGTAAAAGGAAATACTGTTGTGATTTGTAAACATTCCACTATCACAATGTTCACAGTATCAGTGACTCCACAGTTGTACATGTCCTTCCTTATTTCCCCAGTTTATCCAGACTTCCTGGTCTGCAGCCTCCCTCTCTTTACAACGACCGCTCAAGGTCCCTAAGGTTGCATGGCGTGTTGCTTTGCTGACACCTAGAGGTGAAAGGTCAGATGTGTCCAAACACTATTGCTTATGTCTGAATCACAGTTGACCCAGTGACACACAGACTGGTCATCACTAATGACTAAGACATGCCGTGCGACACATAGTTTTCTGATTCAGCTTTAAAAGTTCACTTGCTGTGTACTCAGTAGCTGGACTTCCACATTCTGGTTCTCTGTTGGAGTTGAGGAGATGGAAAAACCAGTCATGATACTGGAGAGCTGAGACTAATCAGATCAGACACACCTACTTGTGTAGTTATTGATGGAATAGTCACTCCTGAGCTTGTTAATTTTGCTGCTATTGTCAGCTTATTTTCATTTTCTTTAAATAATACATTTCAGAGATTTGACTCTGGTGGCAGAGTGCTGTATATTGTATATATGGTGCAAAAACGTAACTATGCAATTTAATAGCTCCAAGATTTCCAGCCTGAGCGAGAACATTTAAATGTGCTATAGTAATGCCCCACGGCCATCGAGGGCTTCTTTGAGTCAACTAGCTCATACAAGCCACAACAGGGGAATACGAGTGATTTAGAGAATCACTCTCTTGAGACAAGCTGCCATCTTTCCCTGCTCGCAGCACATGGAAAGAAAAACTAGACACATTCCACCCCAGAACACACTGAACAACCTTTCCTGCTCTCTGTTATTTAAATGGGCCCATAATTTAGAAAATTAACATCATGATACAATGAAGAAGACTTGAAACAAGAGACTGAGACATATTCAAATACAATCAATCTCCTTTTTGAAGCCAGTGCTGGTCATAAGAAAGAATTTCAAACTCAGTCACGCCATCCATTTTTTACACAGTCAATGACTCCTCTTCAGACTGTGTGGTTGCTTTCACAATCCTTGATCTCTTAAGCAGTGGGCTCCTTGAAGCTCAAGGCTCAGGAGGTTAAGCATATCCAATATTTTAAGCCAAAACATGATGCAACCTCCGTACAGGTCTTACTGACGCCCCTGAGACTGCTCTGATGAGAATAGTTGTTCTCAAACTCACAGGTTGTTTTTTCTTTTTTTTTTCCTTTTAATAATCTACAACACAAGCCCTGTAGTAGGTTGGGTGTGGTATATTATTCACTTCCCATCATCTGAAATGGCCCCCAAACTGATAATAAGTCAAGAAAATGGTGATTTTGTCCTTTTCACAAGGGTGGAAACATGGAAGCTTGCCTTTGCTGTTCTTTGCTGTCTTTTGTGTCACTTCCTGATTGAACAATGCAGCACTGTGACTTGCGGCCTCATCAACTGAAAACCAGATACCGTTTAAATGTTCAGTCAGAAATACGGTCAGACTCGTTTCTTCCTGTTTTAGACATCTGTGACTTTTTAAATTTAGAGGTTTCTGGTTGAGTGATAATAAGACTTGTAAAGCACTCAGATTTGTTCCTGTGACGGAGAACTTGGATCGCACTGAGGACACAAAGAAACTGGAAGACCTACTGGGTCTGACTGAGATCGCTGAGCCACATGTTTGATGGAGCCTTGGCATCATCTGAGACACTGTGAGCTCATTACATTGACTGTGGGTGGATGATTTAATTCACAGGTCCCTCATACACGGATGATATTTTAGCGGTGTAATGTGGGAATTTTGAACTAAGTCAGCACTAAATTAACATTACAAATGTATTTCTATGAACTGTATTAAAGCTCTAATCATGAATTATTCAGCTATTTTTGTTATCTTAAATTTATAAGTCACAATATTTTGAGATATACACTAAACTTCCCAAATTTCATGTTTCCAGCTCACTGTCATCTAAATAATTTATTTCGTTTTTACAGCTAGATGCGACTGATAGAATTTCACTAAAAGTTTAAAAGATGGGAGCTGTAAGTAGGTCACTCAAGAACTCATCCATTGGAAAAACAATAATCATAAATCCCCTGAATGTTGAATAACATAAAAATATTTCAGCTGCCTGATAGACAGACTTTCTCAGTATTATTTGGTTGTTATCGTGTTGAAGCAATTGTTTCAATTGCTTAAGTAGTGAGAGCTGTGTCTAACTCTATGATTCGCAAGGTTTTATCTAGTTTTCTGAAAGCAGGGACTCAAATCTAACTTGCGACATTTTGGAAAGGACAGGTAAATTACTGGGGACTGCTCATTTTTCCAACAGCCTATTGGTCCACAAGCCAAATAGTGAGAAAAGTGTCCCATTGGATTGAAAGCCCTTTCTTACGACAGCTGTTATTCCAAAAAAACAAACTCCATTTGCTCCATAGGCCTGTTGTTCAAAAGTGGAAACAAGAGGAATATTTACACAGGATGCAGAATATGTCATTGATTAGAAGTCAGTGAGTTGAGTCTTTTCTCCAAAACTAAACTGATACAACCGATACAACTTGATGACATCGGTTGTCACATGCTTTGGAAGCATGCGGTTACTGAACTCTTTGTCTTGTAAGTCCTCACAATACAGTGCCACTTATCACAATACAATCCTGCCATTCTCCTCTGTCGCCTGCTGCATTAGTTTGCACACATCATGTTTGCATGTCTACTGCATAAAAAATGTATAGGATTACATTCCTGGAATCCATTCTACGCTTTGTGCTACAAGAAAGATGAGTCGAATAACTTCTGTCATTAAAGCCAGCAATTTATGTTGGTCAGGAAGTGCACATCTTTCTTGTTATTCCATTAGCACTGAAATGATTTATAGCAATCTACTTCTTGCCAAACATTTTTAAACTTAATATGCACCCTGTTGTACTTTTTTAATTATTTGGATTTACTTCAATAAATTTTGTGAATTCTCTTACATGTCTGTCAAATTCTGACACATTTCAGACATGGCCTTAATTTTAGACAACTGAGAAAGTGATAACTGTTTTTCATTAATGACATTCATCTTCAATGATTTAACTCACACATGTGTATTCAATGTGGTGCTTTTATGTGTATGTGCAGATGAAAGAGAGTAGGACATACAGGATTACTGGCCAGATTTTGATGTCCTCTAATGACTCTAATGGAATGCACTGTTTTTATTGGGGCCATTTGGGCCCAAAGGTTCACTAGGCATGGAAATAAATTGCTATTAAAAAAAAAAAAGGTAGCACGGGATATTTTGTTTTCACGGCCCTGGGTCACCCAGCCCATGTTCTGGAGCATTAGATCAAAAACATATGCTGTCATGTTTTCTTCGTGTTTGTTCAAGGAGGCCTATAGCTGTAACCTCCAGATCAGTGGGGGTTGCAGCCACTAGACATGACAGGAAGTTCGAGGCACAGCCCAGGGCTTGGTGCTTCTGTACATCGGAATCACTCAGGCCTAACAAGAAGAAGCAGGCAATGTGCACCACTGAGTCCTGCTACACCAGCCAGATCACAAGCGTGTGACATCTTCCTTGCTCTACTTTCCAAATATGTGACCTATTTCTTTTAATTCACACTGACAGCAGAAAGTTAAAACATGTTCTCCTCTATCTCCAGAAGTACAACCAGTACTATCTCCATCTAAAAAAGTGAACGAAATTAAAATTATGCTTTTAGATATCGGTGCAATCTATTAATTATTCTTTCTTGCCTCAAGATAATAATAAAACTAGATGACATTATTAAGTAATGCTACACGACAACTGCTCACTTATAATGAAAATGAAATGTTACAGCTAAACTTGAGATTTTAACATTGCAGTGATGTTTTTGTCAGTAGATTTGCCACTGGTCTCTCTGAATGTCTCTCAGAGAGCGAGTTTCAGTTTTAGTCATCTTTGCACAATTACACCACAGCTACAAAACCAGCACACAACATTGGCACGCTATGTATACAACCGTGTGACCAATAGGCAAGCAACCTGGTGCACCAGACTGGTTGCAAGCATTCAATCCACAGTAAAGGGCAGGGTGTGCGAAAATGTCCATGGCACCATGGTAACCTAATCACTGCAATCAGAGGGATAAACAAAGCAGTAAACACATGAGTTTACAAGTCTCTAGAATGACACCATGTATTCCTGGCAAGTTTACACATACCAGAATGAGGTCAGACATTCACATGCACTAACATGCTTCTGCACACAACTGCACGTCAGCCGATGGCCACATACATAAAAGACACATTCAAATATAACAGGCCTCTTCACACATCTCCATCTTCGACATCAAAACAATTACAGTGAGGACGTGAGGGCAAAAACAACTGTCAGAAACCAAGATAAAGTAAAGTAGGGGAATGGAAAATATCCAAGAGTTGCTGATCTGTTTTCTTCTTTATAAAAAAATCTTGCAGTTCATCAGAAACTGACTCACAAGTTCCAGGCAGCAGTAAAGGAGAGATGCATGAAAAAAGAAGAGCTGAACAGAGGGGGAAAATAACAAATGGTTTACTACGAGAGCAGCTCCAGGAGTCTCATCTATGCACTCACTTCATGGTATCCTGCTGTGTAGGTTGAGCATTATAGGCGGGAGTATTATTTATGAGCTGAATCGAAAGACAACGTGCACAGGTCAACGTGAATGTGCCAAAAAATACATGCAGAGCAGGGGGTGCATTACAGCTTAGGTCTTAAATGGGTGCTTATGTTCAACAATATTGAACACGAGTTATAAACCCCCCCCCCCTTTGTTTATCCATGATCACAGGTTAATTGTGCACATGCACAACACAGCTGAATCTGAGAAGAGATGTATTATGGTTGTCATTTACACTCTAACTGTGACAAATGAAGCAAATGTGTCTCACAACATCATTCATAATGTGTGACAGATCCAAGCCTTCTTGTCCTACGTGTACTATCTAATGATGCATTTAACAAGCCTGGATTATCTAGCTTTGACAAATACTTGGCCTTTCTGACTCAGATGGCCCTTAAAGATGCTCCAAAACGAAGGCCAGTCAGTGTGAAATGGCTGGGCAGCATTCAATACCAGTAACCAATATATCAGAGTCAAACTCACAAAAAATGACAAATCTTTGGCACTTATAATAGTTGCGATATAATACGCTGACTATGTATCTCAGGTTTACAAGTATAAATAACACAGGCCTGACACCACGGAGGACAAATTGTTGGTTTAGCAATGCATACCAGGAAAGAAAAGTATTGTTTACATCTTTATGTGTTGTTCAAAGCAGCGAGCTGAATACATGAGAGACAAGAGAATGGCCTCAGTAGAGATATTATCACAAGGTGCAAGCTGACAAACCGCAATATTATCAGTAAAGTCAGCCAGCAGTAATAAACCTTTTGACTGCTAAAAGTGGAACTAATTAAAAACAGCTATGCGAGTTACAGATATTGTGTATCACAGCTGCACATAATATATTTCAGATCAGTACATTTCCATTTAACCATCGGCTTTTAATCTCATGAGTAAACACCATCATCGGCAGATTGTGCCAGTCTTCTCCAGAATTTAATCAACATTTTCCATTTTTATTCTCCATTGCTTTAACAGCAACAACAAACACATGCCAGGACAGATAAATACACATATGTACACGCATACTATGTGTACACACATGCAAACTGTAATTAATGACTGACTGCTGCTTCCAGTCCACGCTGCAGACTCAGTGCCAGAGTCAGGAGGAGTTGGGTTAGGGGTGTTAGAAACATGAAAGAGTTCAGCAGAGCTTAGTAGAGCAGTCTCCAACTTTTTTCACCCCCACACTGTGCAGCAAAAGCCTGTTGAATCCTGGACAATGAAAAGATGTGGCCAACTGAAGCCAATGATGAATTCAAACAGAGCCAAACAGAGTTTTGCCAAGGCCATATACAACATGAGAGGAGAGGGAACGGAGTGCGAAATAAATTACTTTTGTCGTTCTCACTCGAGTTTTTCTGACCTCTGTTCTTGTGTATATTCATAAGGCCAAAATCCAAACATCTGGTTTTGTTTTGTCGTAGTCTTGAAGACTAAAATACTTACTGGCCCTCAACCTCTCACATTACAGTCATTACAATGAGCGCATCCTGCTGATCTCAGAGCTGGAAAACAAAGATCCATCATAAACTCATCAAGCAGTCCACTCAGAATCTCAAGCATTTGCTCGCTATCAGCATCCTCCACGTAGCCAGAACTCTTTTCACTATCACTGTGATTTACATGTTTGCTGACAGAGATGACGGTCAGTGACATGACTGTAAATCAGCGATGACTAGGTCAATGCCAAACAGCCAATGTGGATTTTTGAGGGCTCCAAAAGCTTTTTGTGGTAAAAATATCACCAAATACCAAACTCTAACTATGGCTCAGAAAAGCCTTCAGTAAGACGTAAGCTGTAAAAGTGTATCATGACCAAGTACCTAGGGCCCAATTCCACGAATCCCTGATATACGAGTCCATGATAAAAAAAAATGATTCCGACAATAAATAAAAATGAAAAAAGGTAAGTCATACTGTAAGCCTGCAATGATGTATTTAGTAATGAGGGAAATGATATGTGTAAAGAAGCCTGGAGATACTGGCAGATCAATCAAGCAAACAAAGTTCTTTTGGAAATGAACTTGTTGTCACGTATCCAAAATAAAAATAGACTGTTTAGCCCCTCAAGCGACGGGATGTGTTTGACGCTTCAAAGCCTACTTCACTTGAACGTTTCTGGCCGACAGTCAGCGGCTAAAACACACACAGAGAAAGTGCGTGCATGTGCATGAGGACATAGCACTTCCATATCTATCCTCACATGTGTATAAAACACAAATACATGTGATCATCCATACAAGCAAACACACATTCACAGGGGGAATAAGAATGTGTTAACTGTTGTGGACTATTTCTGTCAGTGGATGTCATGTTTCTTAAAACTCCAGGAGGTGTCACAGCACGTTCATCCACAAACACATATGAGGTCTTGGTACTCAGGGTGGTAAGAAGTTGATAAATGTTAACCTTAGACTCAAAGGTAAACAAAACTGTAGCCCTCAGCATTACAATTCATAACACAGGGATGAAAAACTGCAGTAACTTCCATATTGATTGACAGGGGTTATGACAAATTGACAACACTAGACCGCAATATATCTTTACTGTAATTATATATGTGGATTAATGCTACTCGGGCCATTAATATACATCACATTTTAACAAAATGCAGTAAATTAGCCCTGATTTTCAAATGTCCACAACAAACTATGTTTTTTAACAAGAACTGATGCATCTGGCACATGTCTCAGTTTGATGTAGTAGTGGAAGTTATTCAAACAAAGTGAGGCATTAAATAGACCCACTCACACACAAACTAAAAAGCCTTGACCACAAAGATCATCACACATGGTTCTGATCACAGCAACTGAGAGCAGAGGCTTAAAGCTCTTTAACAAAAGGTCAGTGTCCTACAGACAGAGGGCCAGAGGGGAAAACTGTCCAGGAGTTAGAGATGCTCACATATAATCATTGATTCACTCGCAACTGAGGATTACATGTAGTAATACAAAGTATTTCAACTGTAGAGTGATATATCTGTAAGGTCAGCATGATAATTGTGAGCTGAGATTTAAAAAGCATTCAACTTTTCAAATCTCGTCATTTGATTAGAAATAACTTCATGATCTTCTTTGCAATCACAAATTTGGGAACAGTAATGGAAAAGTAATATAACTGATTTTGTTTGTCGAGAAATAATATTTGGCGTTCCTTTTTGAAGTGAGCAATAAGTAAAGAATTATCCTTTCTTTGTAGCGACCCCAATTCTGCTCTTGAGCTACCTTTAATCAAGACACTGGACTGAAAACTGCTCCACGAGCCAAAATTCCAGGGACTTTGTTTTATGTTGCAAGATTTTTCATCTTATCATCCATCTTGGCACCCAGTCTATTAGCACAAACTACATCTAATAGCGTTTGACCCCAACAAAAAGAAAGAAAAAAGCGAGTACACAACATGCCTTTGACTGAGCCAGATATACTCTGAGCTGCTGTACCTCCCCATGTCTCACACGACAATCAATGTGCCGTGACCCTGAAAGGCCAGAGGTCAGATCAGATCACGACAGGCAGCTGCTGACATGTGTGACTAATGTTACATTGATCAGACATGTCAAGAGAACTGAGCTCCTTTTTATCAGTTTAGCTGAGAGTCTATGAAACCTGAGTCAGAGTGTGCAGGAGTGAAGTCACACAACTGAATTCCAGGAACTTGATTGCCCTAAAACTCACACAACACACTCCTCTATAAACACACAGACCGTATTCAATTTCATGACAAACACAAATATATACAGAACTTTTTTCATCAAGAGTAATTACATCAATTTAGTACTTCATGCAATCCCTCAGGACAACAATCTGCAACTACATTACTGATTTGTGACACAAGGGTACGACCTTGATCGAAGTATTATCGAAATCACAGTGTAATATCCATATAGCAGTAGCTGAAATGTTTTCGCTGCTAGCACTGCTTTAACCACAGACAAGACACCAGTTTTCAATACTAGCCGAGTATACGCATTTACTATGACTATAGCTCAGGTTACTCAGATGTCAAAGAAGTTAAAAGAACAGAGGAATCAGTCATAGTGTGAGAAAAGTCAGAGGCAGATAATTAAAAAGACTGGACCCCCTACATGTAATTATTGTAAATTTTCCGTCGACATACACCAGCACGCATTGACCGACACAATCAATAAAGTAGACAACAGATCGCACGAAGATGGATTCTTGAATGTGACTCAACCAAAACAGAAATTGGCATCCATCAAAAACTGTTTAGCCTGCTAATTTATGCTGCAATTTAGGCAGACAAGGCAAATAAACAGAGGGAAAACTATGATCTGGAACGGTCGGCAGAACTGTTGAGAAACCGAATTGTAACAGCCAAAGCTGATCCTGCCGGCCTCTTCTCCTCCTGCATCTTTCACGGTACGAGGACCTTCAAAGTAAAGAAAAAAAAACTCCTGGCTATCTGTCCACAAACTGCTGGCTTGTGTGTCTGCAGTCAATAAATCTTTCCTCCCTCCCTGCATGTACTGTATATACAAAGTCACTCTGATGCTATCCAAACCATTAAAGAGGTACTCTCTGTTTGTGTACCACTCATACTGTTGGAGCCGCCACACCTGCAAACTGATATTTAGACACATAAACTTCAATGACATCACAGTCATTAAACTAACCCATGTGCCATCTGATATACAAAGACATTAGTTTCTACCGTCTAATTGTGTCTTATTAGAAATATTAGGAAATGTGAAGAGTAATACTGTAACGCAAGAAACAGAAGATTATAAAATGTGCTGAATTATTAAGAAAGAATTCCACACATGAGGAAAAACATGTCAAGGATGTTGAGAGAGCGTCTCGTGTAAGGCGATATTTTTTCCAAACCACACTATTCCTGTCATTCACCTCCCACAGAGGTGGGCCCCCAGTCATAACCGAACAGAGTGTGAGGAGCCGCCGCCAATGCTGTATGTGCCTACAGATTCCTCAGAGCCTACCAGCTAGCTGTGAGTTTTAACAGCCGACCCAGCCCACACCGAGAGAGGAGAGGAGAAGGCGATATCAGTTTATCATGTCCCGCTGTCCACCAGTCAGTGAGGGGATAAACTGTGCATGCAAACACGAGGGGTTACCTTAAATCAAACAACATGCCGCAGAATGAAATGCATTCAAAAACCACCAGGGATCCTAATTTTACCCCCTGGAACATTTGAAGTGTCGTAGCTTGAAGAATAATACAGATGCCCTGGTAGTACTCCGTCATCTGGAGCAAATTAAAGCCAAAGCGAAACAGCTTCCTTGGCAAGAAATGGCTGGACGAGAATCAACTTTGTGATCAGCAGAATCACAAACAAACAAATCATTTTGTTCAAGCCGCATATCCACACACATCCAAACACACTCCCGCTCTTCCTGCCCTCTCCTCCTCCTCCTCTTCCACAAACCTCTTGTCACTGCAATTTGCCATCTCTAAGAAGGGGTTTAACTCGGCTGTTATAAAGATGACTCGGATCAAGACATAATTAACCTTACAATGTGCTTTCCTAGAAGAAAAACTCTGCTCTGTTAGCAGACTAAATCCTCTTTGATTGGAGTTTAGAAATAGGCATGAAATGAAATCCTGCATAACTGAATTAAGTTGTCTGGATCAAGATTATCCTGCAGACTCGAGAGAAGAGAATCACTAACACCAACTGTTATGATAGTTGGTAAGTGAGTCATGCGTGTGGCTGTCAACAAGCTTGGGAGAAGCCTCTGACCACATAGGATTAATAATCCTCCTTTATCATTGTTGCTAATCGAGTGTAACTAATCAACACATTTGAGGAATGTGTTACCCACACAGTGACTTATGCACTGCAGTGACATATCGAAGCAGAAGAGAAGAGAAGAGTTGTCCACATGTGTTGGTGTGTTTCCACGTGTGTTGGTGTGCTGTCCACATGTTTTGGTGTGATGTTGTCCAGATGTTCAAGTAAACAAAACTGATGACACAAGTGCTGGAACATGCCAACCTCGCCTGTGACCTGAAGTAACTGATAAAGGGATCCCCATAATCCCTCCCTGCGTGCAAAACACCAGTCCAAAATGAATTATCTGATCTCTATTTGATTTAAATATGCCTGAAAGGTTACACTGTAGTCATTAATAGTCTTCTGTGTTACTAAAGACACTGCTCAGTCTAAATATCTCCCTTAGTCCAAAGCGTGTGTCTGTTTGTTGATGTTTATCAATGTGAATGAGGTTAAGCATCAGCTTCGTGAGAGGGAACACACAGTAGTATTTGGGAGGCCAAAACACACATTATATGCTTTAAAGACAGCTTGCGGCAGCTGTGGTCAGATGGGTGCTATTTCACAAGCAATGTTTTCAAGTGACGTGAGTGTTTATGGCGACAGTCGAAGTGTGTCAATCAAAAACAGACAACATGAAAAGGTTAAAATGGAGATTAGTTTGCCATTTGTCATTTTCAGCCATTCCTGTAACATTTAAATGGTAGAGTTAAACATGGTGATCCGACCTCTTTGATGTTTCTGCTGTGCTTTTTTTTATCTACTGTGTTGCTTTGCTAACAAGATAAATCAAATCAACCAATGGTGACGTCTCACAGCCCGTCGGACATAATGCTTCTACTAGTTTGGTGTAACCTCAAGCTGTCATTTCTTTTAGTCTGTGGCCCAACAGCTAAATTAGATCTCTGACTTAATGTTAAAGAAAGAGTTGAGATATTAAAGCATCAAACATGCATGTTAGATAAATGAGGTATATACACTTTGAAATAGCATGGTGCAAGCTATTTGGATTTTTTGTAAGCAAGCATTGTGATTTGCCCTTTTTTTACACAAAGTCAAAAGAGTGTACTGTACCTTTAAAGTTTGTGTTTCAGATTTTCCGGTCCTGAATGCACCATTATTATTACAATTGGGACAATGCACATTAATTAACATAAGCACCAGAGTCTATCATGTAAATGCACCATTATTGTTTTACAGAGTTTTGGATGTACAAGTCAGAATCAGTCTGAAACATACTGTAACATATCTGATACAGGTATTGTACAAATAACCTGCAGCAGGATGTAGAGGGAAAACCCCCACACCTTTAAATATGCTGATTTGTGGGCACAGAGGGACTCCAGGAATTCAACAAACCAGTCAAAAGAAGTAGGTTTTGGTAAAAGGAGAAAAAGGAAACTGACCCCCACATGCCTGGTATGACAGTTGGTTTGTGGTTGTTTTAATATGAGCAAACCACAAAAATTAAAACAAAGGATTCAAGGAAGTAAAAATGCTTTTTAAACTAATCTGTGACACATTTGTCCTTGATCATTGTCACTGAAGTGAAGAGTTTGTGGTGTAGAGACTCATTTCATGTCCAAATTGAATCAAGTACAGTTTATTATTATAACAGATATAGATCGAGCGAAGATCAGACAAATAATTTTGGAGCTACATCTGATTAATCACATCAGGGAAGCATTAAGAGGCTTCTTCCAAGGTGTGCTTCTGTGCAAAGCAATTCTACTGACCTACTTCTACAACGTAATCACTGAAGTCAAATATTATTGTCTTGGCAGGATTTAACAATTCCACTGTTGTTGTCCTCCATGTGAGGAAGGACTTGGATGTTTTTGATGGCTTTCAACAGTCTATCTTGGTATTTCCTGCACTTCCCTGAGTATTTCAGAGTCGGAGTTGCTGTGGGATTACCTTACAGCAGATTACAGGGGGGGGCGGAGGACACCAGAGTGTGCTCTCAGCTGCAGGAGCTCACACAGAAATGACTCCCGTCCCTCTGCGCCTCACACAAAGTGGACTCACACCACACTGGAGAACTTACTGAAACTGGATGTGGACCTTTTTACTCTTTCATCAGGACTTTTACATTCCTACATGTGCAGCAGCTCTGTTTCTCACAGCTGTGAGGGAAACTGTGGATGATTGTGTTTAGCTCTGGGGTAAATATTATCTCCTATTTATAACAGTTGTGTATATGTTGAGAATATTGATCACCTCTGCATGTGCATGTAAAACTATTGTCTATTTGATTTTTAGCAACAATTCAACCACGTGTGCTCTTATCATATATATTCTACCTTTTGCACATTGCCTATAAATACTCATCTATGCAAATAATCACGAATAAGAGTTGTAAAATGTTGAGTGAAGTGATGCAAATTTCGTTTTAGGCTGCACTTATGTTGCTTTTTTCCACTTTCTAACAACTTTTTCCTGAGTTGATCGTTTGTTCTGTCAGTCTGTCCTCTCTGTCTGAACAGACGCTGTCTCCTCCTCCAGGTGGGTTTCATTAATGGTCCAGGACAAACTCTAGTCCCCCTCGTCCGTGCAGCTGAAGCCCCATCCCCGTACACAATGAGCGTGTGCGCCTGCAGCGCTTCATACCTGCGGAGGTGGCTGCTGACGGCTCTGTTGTTCTTGGCTGCTGCTGCGCCGCCGACGAGCGGTGACTGCCCCAGCTCCTGCGCCTGCTATGTTCCCACTGAAGTTCACTGCACCTTCAGATACCTGACCGCGATACCTGACCACATCCAGCCAGCTGTGGAAAGAATTAACCTCGGGTGAGCTTTCGCTTTTTTTTCTCTGCAGCTCGGAGCAGGTTTGACAACTGCGGATACTCTGGGGAGGAGTGATTTAAACCACAGACTTGTATAAGCAGGAATAACATTACAGACACTCATGTTAGCTACTGCATTTTTCACAGTGTAAACTCATTATCCTCCATCACTGGTAGTTAAAGAAGAAATTAATCAGAAATTAAATAAAAAATTCACTTGTAATGTCAAATGTTAGAATTGTCAAGGAATTTTTCGGTTACAGTCGCTAAGCTAGCATACCTTAAGCTAGCGTTAGCTCCGGCTAAAATGGGCAACTTAGTGTTAATTGGGAAATATAGCTAATAGGTATCTTAAGTAGCTAACCTAGAAATTTTTTTTATGCTACAATGCAAATTTCACGATAAATCCCAACTATCTCAGCTCTTAATTCTCAGTTCACCGACCTGCATCATCGCCAATGAAGAGCTAACGTCCCGCCCTGTCCCCCTTTAGCTACCGGCTAGCTAGCTTGAGCATAGTTGTGTCTTTTCCTCTTAACTGAATGTGCAGACACTAAACGAACACACACACACACACACACACACACAACCACTGCTATTGAAATAATAAAAGTAGTTTTTATAGTATATATTAATTGTAAAGTTACAAAGTATACTTCTCAAACACTACTCAGAGTATTAGTTACTTTTAATTACAGTTATTTGAGTAGATGTAATTAGCTAAATCCAGCCTGTGTGTATTTACATTTTTCTGATTATCAGAATCAGTGGGTTTTTTTTATTGAATCAAATTTCCAATTATGTAAATTAATTAAAAAATGCCTCACCTTGGCACTGAAGCAGCATGTAACAGTCAACTAAAATTTTCAAATACATTTACTTGAGTAAAAGGTAGAAATACCTGACATGGAGTAGAAGTATAAAGTAGCAGAAAATGGCAACTGCTACAAGTACTTCAAAATTGTACTTAAGTGCAGTACTTGAGTAAATGTACTCAGTTACATTCCATCACTGTATACTGACATCATTATGTGGCTGTGCTCAAAGTAAACATATCATGAAATGACCTTACTTTGCCAGATGGTGGTAACGGACGTGTGCCATTAAGTTTTTAATTTTTTGCAGCAGCTTGTTAAGAATGACACTATTCTGCACACCCACAGGTGATTTCAGTTTTGAGCCTGATTAGACCTCTTCTTAAGGTGTAGTCAGGCCAGAACATTTTTACTGCAGATATTTTGACATGCCATGGCAGGATTAGCACAGTGATAATTAATAACTTATATAAATAATGGCTGCGTTCCAGCATCAGGGCCCTAGGATTGTGCATACTGGCTCATCTTCACCCTGAGCAGAGGACTAATCTGGAAGAGTAACTTGTGTGGGTGTGCACGGCCTTAAATTAATTTCATTGTTCATTAACTACCACAAATAGCATGGGGTACATTTGAGCTGAGCAGCTAAAGTCTCATTTCATTTCTCTGCTTTTAGGTACAACAGTATAACTGTCTTGAGAGAAGATGATCTTTCAGGACTTGAGAACTTAGAGCTCTTGATGCTGCACAGCAACACTATCCACAGTATCGAGGACAGAGCCTTCCAAGACCTCAAGTCTTTACAGGTAACATGTGTTTGTCAGTCTCTTGTGGAGATTACAGACCTGTCTTGTAATAATGGCGTACAAACATCCTGCCAGCATCCCATAGTTTTGTAAAATGAAATTGATGGATTCTTGGTGTTGATAACAGTTTTTTACTTCAACTGAACTTTGTGATTGGATGTCTAACAAACAACAACAGTATAATACAGTCCAATACAACTGTACTGCAGACGTTAGACCTGCTTCATCTGCTCTCTGGCACAGTCCTGACAAAATAAAACACCACAAGCTTCACAAAGCTTTGTGGGGCTTTTATAGTGGATTGCACTATATTCCACTTTTATTCATTTTGTATAGAGGATGTTCTCTTATAACTGATTGCATGCATTTTTCCAGACTAAACCAATTATTTTCAAATTATTATTTTGCTGTTGTGTGTTAACTTAATACCCCTAAGTCAACATCCTTTTGACAAATCTTCCAACTTCTTAATCATGTCGTCACAGGTCCTGAAGATGTCCTTTAATAAAGTTAAGAAAATCAACAAAGAGACGTTCAAAGGCCTGGACGTTGTGCTGAGACTCCACTTGGACCACAACCACATAGAGTTCATCAGCCCAGAGGCTTTCTACGGCCTTACCAATCTGCAGTTGGTCCATCTGGAGGGTAACCACCTCCAGCAGCTCCATCCAGACACATTCATCACACTGAGACACAGCCAGGTGTTCAAGGTGTCCTCAGTAAAAAACATCCACCTGTCAGACAACCTCCTCACCACTCTGCCTGCAGAAATTTTCTCCGGCTGCAGCGAGTTAGAGAACGTCTTCCTTCATGGCAACCCGTGGACATGTGATTGCCGAATGAAGTGGTTCTCAGCGTGGGCACAGAGGAACACAGGTGAGGAGTGTGTGTTTGTTTGGCAGTCTGCAAGCATTTAGAGCAGTGTAAGCTTGTAACTTGTTTACAAGGGAAAAGAGCCTCTTCTTTGTTAACAAAGGCATTTGTCTTTGTCTTACATAAATGCAAGAAACAAAAACAAAAAATAGAAGATTTAAACCTTTGTAAGCACGCATTTGCTTGCAGCTTTAATAAGACTTGTCTGGTAAAGTAGTTAACTGCATTAGTACTCTAATAGGTTATTTTACTCAGACATTTAAAGTGGTGTTATTTTCTCCTACAACTAATAGTGCATATGATTCTATCCAAGAAAAGAAAGGCATATCCAGGGGAAACATAGAAATCTTTGCAGAGGCAAGGTCGTGTCATTGTTTCATCCTCATGGCTACAGAAAACACAAAAGACAGAAAAACAGAAATAATGCTTTTGAGTCATGACTTGGCCAGTGTCAAAGCCAACTCGTAAATAATGGTGATGATGATCTTTTCTGGTTCGCAAGTTTTACTGATCAGTTTTGGTTCAGTTGGCCCATAATGTGGAAACTGTAAATGTTCTTTCTTACATGCAAGCAACTAAACGCTACACCGTTTGATTTAAATGTTTCCAGGTGTGCTGAAATGCAAGCGAGACCGGAGATATCCGAGAGGCCAGCTGTGTCCTGTTTGTGAAAATCCTGCCCCTTACCACAACAGACCTCTATCCCTTCTCCCCGATGATGCCTTCACTTGTACCAAACCCTGGATTCAACCCCATCTAAAGCAGAAAAACATCAGCCTGGATGAGGGGGACTTTACTCCAGTCTCCCCCAAGGACTTTATTGCCCCATTAGGCTCCATACAAATGAACTTGACTAACCAGTTTCACAATGATGCAAGTCTGTCTTGCACTGTCCAGAGGCCCTCTGCTTTTGAGAACCTGACACAAACGTTGGAGGAGGTGGGGGGAAACAATGTCACCTTACTTTCCGCTGACATAACCACATATTTAGTGTGTAATATTGACTATGAACACATACAGCAGCTGTGGCAGATTCTGGCAACCTACAGTGACTCTCCCATGAGACTGGAGAGAGGCTATATGCTGGCCAGAAGCCCAGAAATGGTGTACAGGTATAGTGAGCTGAAAACAAAAGAAGGAGAGGAAGGAATTCACACAAACATCGTGGCTGATATTAAATCCTCACCCGCGTGGTTGATGCAGGGAGAGGTGAGCTTCCAGCTTGACCGCACTACTACCACTTACTCTACTCTGCACATTAAATACCAGTCTGTGGTCAACTTGCGTCTGGAAAACACATCACCTAAGAGAGATCGCTACTCCTGGACCATGATCAAGCGAGATAATCAAACCAAGACTGAGCACACTGCAGTTACAGGTGGGAGTTAGAGATAAATGCTTAATAAACTAGCTCATAGCTTGTATGACCTTCATTTCAGTTCTCTTAACTAATGCATGCTGCATGATAAAAATCAACTAGCAACGCTTACCGTAATGAAATATTTGTTTTATTTTTGACATAGGGGGTGTGATACAACTGATCTGTCAAATCCAGGGTGAACCAAAGCCGCTGTTGGAGTGGATTTTACCAGACGGAAGTAAGGTCAGAGCTCCTTTCTCCAGTGAGGACAGGAGGATCATAATCACTACTGAAGGAAAGCTCACTCTACGGGGCGTAGATGCCTCAGACACAGGCATCTACCGGTGCATTGCCACAAACTACCTGGATGCGGATATCCTTACCTTTCGAGTGACAGTTCTATCCCCTGATGTGGAAGAAACTGAGGTCAATGGTATTCAACTCTCAAGACCACTGGGTGAAAATTTGGTTTTTGACTGCAGCTCCTCAGGGAGCCCTAAGGCCTCGGTTCAGTGGATACTCCCTGATCACTCAGTAGTGGACACGTCTCACGGGAACAGGAAAGTGTATGAGAATGGCACCTTGCTGATTCAGCCACTCACAGAGAGAGACAGAGGATTTTATAGGTGTTTGGTTTCAAATCATCTGGGCGTTGACCTGCTCGTGTCTCAGGTGACAGTGACTGAAGGAAGGACCGAGACAGTTACAGTTTTGGACAGTGAGGGATCAGGGACGGAGATGGAGGACGAGGTTGACCCTCGCTTGACTGAAAACACGGTCGCCCTCAATGAGGTCCCCTCCTCCAGTCCCTCTGACAGAACTAGTCAGGAATCCAGGACTGTCACCTCAGATCGACCTTACCCCAAACACAGATCACAAGGTAGAGGAGGCGCTAGAGGTAGACTGGGACAGAGAAGGAGAGGAACAGTCGGCAACAGACGAATTTGGAGTAGTAGGGTCTTTGATAAAGCTTCCAGGAGAGTGGACCCTCAGAAATTTGCTGAATTGATGAAAAAGGCTCAGGATGGATCAAGAGTAAAGACTGGCACAGACTCAAACACTGGTCTTTCCGGTGATGGGGAAATTGGCTCTGGTGAGGATCACAATGAAGATCATCTCATAATTGTGCCAGGGACCGTTGAACCAACAACAGATAATCCAGAGAGACGTAGAATATTTGGGCAAGAGAACAGGCAATCTGAAACTATTACACAGAGAGGACATCGTAGTAATGCAGCAACAACAGAGTCATATATGCAGTCAGATTCTACACCAATCGAGTACACATTCACAAACTATCCAACAGGAAGGAGTGAAAGTCAAAGTGATGCAGTTGCAACATATAACACAATTTCACACAACACAGATCTGCCTAGTTTTGATGAGACCTCTGAATTTTATGCCTTGGAAAGAAGTACCAAGCCTGGCTTAAACATGCACCCAGTCACTCTCCAACTTACTGTCACAGACTCCTCGCAAGAAACTCAGCTCCATTTCTCAGGAGAACAACCTGAAGAACCAGAGACATCCACTTGGGCTGCGCTCTCATTTACCACAGACCCGAATGTCACTCCAATGAGGGATGGCCCAGGCCAAGTAGTCATTCACACATCCACAGACCCAGAAAGTCAGACGACATTCACAGCTGTCACCACCACAGAGAGACAGCAAGATGAGATAACCTTCCACACTACCCAAACAATCAAATCCCCTCGCCTGCCTGCAGGATCCACCATCATCTCCCGGCAGCAGATCCATATCATCCCACACAAGAACGGCAGAGGAGGGGGCCGCAGGAGGACCTTCCAAGGCCGCAGGAGGATCATTAAGCCCGGCAGGATCACTGACATACAGTCCATCATCAATAAACTTAAACAGCCCTCAGTGAAGAAGGAAGGAAATGCCACAGTGCCATTTAGGATTGAACTGACCACAGGTGAGCAGTCTTGTTGTTATTGTGAGAAAACAGAGTGATTGTTAAGTGTTTGGTGAATGTTTCAGTGTATGCTTTATCAGCTGATATTTTTTATGTGACTGTTTCCTTTCCTTTTTTCTTTATGTTTTCAGAATGTTGTGATAAAGACAAAAAGAAGACAGATCTGCAGGTGGTCAAACCAACAGCGTCTTCCAGTTCATCTTTACAGAGAACAGAAAGACCTGCCTCTACACAAAAAACGACAGCTTCTACAACAAACTATTACATCACTTCAAAGGCCCCCTTCACCCAAACAGAGTCAAGGCCAGAAGTTTCAAGTGGCTACATCACCTCTGCTGATGCCCCTGAGTTTGACCCGACAATTGATCCATTTTTGACCACAAATAAAGAACCGTCGGTCTCATCAACAGCCGCCACTACTACAACTGCCTCCAAGGTTATTCGTGGAAGAATACCATGGGACAGGCTGTTTGGAAACAGAGAGAAAGAAAGAATACTGGGCAGGCTAAGAAAACCTTTCATCACCCCAAAAACTACAACTACAACTACAACTGAAACTACAACAGCGACCCTAACCACAACCCCTGCTGCTGTGCCCACCACCACTGCAAACTCAATGGCTGAACCTGAGACTCTATCTCCATCGAGACACACAGGGAACAAAGAGGGCTCTTTAGATGATGACTATGGAGATTTGTCCTCTGCGGATTTTGAGTTCACAACATCAGGACCCAGCATTCACCACCTAATTACTACCAGTTCATCATATTACTCCAGGTCCTCCACCACCGCTGGAACACTGCCAGAATCACAGACTCTAACTTCCCCATCAACTGTCAAACCACCTACAGTTGAAAAACCTGATGAAGCCATATCATCTGGGTCTGGAGGACTACCTGATAATTGGTTTGTAGTCAGACAGAGGCCTGGTGGGACAAGAGGAGGGCAAGGGCGCAGAAGGAGGCCCTTTAGGGGCAGGAGACCCTTTAAGAGACCTGGAATCACTAAATTACAACCAAGTACCACAACTGAGGCTTTAACTACAGAGGTAACAACAATGGAAACAACCACACCACCACCACGTACTGTTTCACTCTACAAGCCCCTGTACACACCATCAAGGAACGAGGACAGAACTGCGATAACTGTTTCCACTGACGAAACATCAGAAGAAGAGAAGGACTTGTATGAGGAATTTGAGTGGAGCACATCTAGCAGTCTTCCGGCCTATACTACAACAAAGACACCTGCAATCCCCTCAACGACACTCTCCCCAATCACTACATTCATGCCAACTACGACAAAAGGGCATTACACAACGGTTCGGACCAGAGTCCACAGCAACATTAGACCACCATCACAGAGGTACAATGGTCACAACACTCCTAGGCCAGCAATCAGGAGAATCAGACCTACTGTGCAGAGCAGTGGTGCTAGAGGCAGTGCCGGTAAAGGACTTACCTTTGACTCAGTGACCATTCTTCGAGCCGAGCAAGGATACACCAACACCCCGGCGCCATATAACAACATTGGCAATCCATCTATAGGGAGTACCAATATTGCTGACTTTGAACCCACAACAAAGGTCATGACAGGCAAACCTAGGATAGTTGGGGGCAACGCAGCCAGCTTCACTGTGTTATCCAACTCAGATGCTTTCCTGCCATGTGAGGCTGTTGGAAACCCCCAGCCAACGATAACCTGGAAACGCTTCTCATCAAGCACAGGTATTGTTATTGTATTGTTACTATTAAGAAAAGGCACTTGTGATATTTGTTTCTATTTATTTCAAAGAACAGAGAGCACTTTGTTGATTATTTAAGTTGACAAAGGGGTTCTGAAATACTACACTTGGTAGTGACATTGTCTTTTTGCAATAATTTCCTTGTATATACCTATAGTTTTTATTGTGTGTGTTTGTATGGCATTTACATTGCATAATAACAACATAAGAAACAATTAGAAAATATCAAAATGGGCAAACAACAATACAAAGTCTAATTGTTTTTAGAGATTTTTTTAGTTACCTTTTTCTTAAAAGACATTCCCTTTTTCCCCCAGGAAACACCATTACCATGAAGGGGAGGATGGGTAAGTTTGAGGTGTTGAATAATGGCACCCTGTTGATCCAGAACGCCAACATTAAGGATCGTGGCCAGTACCTCTGCCTAGCGGAGAATTATCATGGATCAGATAAACTTCTTGTCACCCTCTCAGTGGTGGCCTACCCTTCACGCATCCTAGAGCCAAAAATGCGTGAGATAAAGTCTCATGCAGGAAACACCGTGGAGATGAAATGTAAAGCAGAGGGTCGGCCCATGCCCATGATATCCTGGATCCTGGCTAACAGAACCCAGGTCAGGGGTCAGAACACCGAGAAGGGAAGGGTATCGGTATCTGCTGAGGGGACTCTGGTCATTGAGCAGGTGTCTGTTTATGACAGAGGTCATTACAAATGCATCGCCAGTAATCCAGCTGGAGCTGATACTGCTACAGTCCGACTGCAGGTAGTGGCAGCTCCACCGGGCATCCTGGAGGACAAACGACAACAGGTGAAAGCTGGTGAAAGCCAGACCTTGTGGCTACCCTGCACTGGCCAAGGCAGCCCTCAGCCTACCATTCACTGGGTCCTCCATGACGGGTCAATTGTACAATCTAAGAGACCTACCAGCAACACAAGGATATCAGTGTATGAGAATGGCACCCTCCTCATTAAGGATGTTACTCAAGCAGACAGCGGGAAATATGAATGTATTGCTACCAGCTCTACTGGCTCAGAGAGAAGAGTGGTGACTCTGACAGTAGAGAGGCGAGAGTCTGCACCTATAATAGTGGAGACATCCCAGCGTTTGACAGAGATGTTTTTCGGGGACCAGCTGAGACTAAACTGTTCAGCAACAGGAGACCCTAAACCCAGAATCATCTGGAGGCTGCCCTCTAAAGCTGTGGTGGACCAGTGGCACAGGTAAAAAATGGCTTGATCAGTGTCAGATATGCACAGAAGAAGAGATGGTAGCATTTATAATGAACTTGTCGGTATAAGCTAAAACAGACACGCTGAACATTTTGCACAAAATAGATAAAACATTGCTCATCAGTTTTTAGGCTTTGCGGAACTTGCAAAAGAAGCTTTCTTGTTTTCACAGGATTGTTCTTCTTCACTTCAGGATTTAGTGATATGTCTCCATTCGTGACCCCAAAGTCAAGAGATTTGTAAATCAAACTTTAATTGGAAACAGGCAGACAACAGCTAAGATCTTCATCCCAACTTGAGAATGATAAAACAAAAAAGGCATCTTAAGGGTTCACTGTATGTGAAGCATTTTTGTTTTCATTTCAATAAGTCTCCACATTTCCTCAGTTCTGGTGTCATCCCCTAAAGTGCATAATAAGCTAGTCTGTGCTTTGAGGTGATGCTTGCTCATTCCATGTATAAACGATAATCTGAATGAAAACATTCAATACATGCAAGGATTGAAGCCTCAGTGGGAAAAAAACATTTAGGAACTTGGTAGGCACAGTAGCTCTCAGATCTGAGGGCATTTTGTCGATTTGGAGACAATAAGGCTATAATCGATGTTAAAACATACTAAAAACATATTTTCATGAGCATTGCCCTGTTCAATGTGATGAACATTTGAGTACATGTTCTAACATAATAGTAATATGAAAGGAGAATGACCATACATTTACTAGCTTCATTTCATTGTGTTTCAAATCATTACCATGACACTAAATCTTCAGTAATATTTCCATAAGCTCTGCATATTCTCTGTTTACTCCAAAAGACAAATATTTGCTAAAAAAAAAAAATCAAAATGGCAAAGAGCGCCTTCAGAATATTGGCTTACTTGCAGTATATGCTTTGTCTGTAAACAATTTTATGGCCTCTCTCTATGCATGCAACATCAGAGGATAAAAATAAAGCTTGTTGTTGTCAAGAAACACAACAGTGCAGTGCTGGTGTTTTTCAATTCATTGCCAAGGCCTTGGCTCGGTTTGCTGGTCACTTCATAAAATCTTTAGTCTCTTAAACCTCCCTTGTGAATTTATGTAAGTTTATGTATGTTTGTTTGATGTACATAGTTAAATTAGTTTTCCGCTGTTTTATTGTCCATTTCTAACTATTTGAGCCATTTTTTTCGACCACAATGTTCTCATTTGTTTTTTATTTTATGTTTTTGTCATGGCCCTTTATTTTGATGAGGTTATACAAAAAAATCTTCACTGCTATCAATATAACTGTGGTGTGTGCAAGCACAAGACACAGCTTTTGTGATGAATGTAAAGAATGTAATTTTACTTGATGAGGTTTTTTTCAGTCTTGTTTTTTACATTGCTTGTAGAAACAAGTAGTTTATTCTATAGCTCAAGGACTACAGTATTTGGATTCTCCAAATACCATTTATAAAACAGTACAGTAGTTCATGCAATGTCAATATTATATGTGTAATTGTCCCTTGTCCTGCACAATAGTAAATGGAGCTCACTTGTATTTGATCAGGCTTTTTTCTTTCCTCCCCAAATACTAAATCTCTGTAATCTTCTTTCATGTTTATCTCCAGGATGGGCAGCAGAATTCAGGTCCTGGATAATGGCACACTTATTGTTAGCTCTGTGAGTGATAAAGATGCTGGAGACTATATCTGTGTGGCACGAAGCAAAAATGGTGATGATCTCCAGCTCATGAGGGTGGGTGTGTCAATGAAGCCAGCCAAGATAGAGCCTAAGCTCCATGGAAAGAAGCAGGTTCCCTACGGTAAAGACTTGAAAGTTGACTGCAAAGCCTCAGGATCACCAAAGCCAGAGATCTCCTGGGGTCTACCAGATGGTACAGTGGTCAACAGTGCTCTTCAGTCTGATGCCAGCAGTGGAGGAGGGCGAGCACGACGCTATACACTTTTTGATAATGGAACTCTCTACCTAAACCAGGTATGTAAAGGCATGTCACCTTCCCCTGTTAAACATAAAAACCTTTTCAGAAGATTTACATCACTGTCATGCTTCTCCAGGTTGGTATTTCAGAGGAGGGGGACTACACCTGCTATGCTGAGAACCAGGGGGGCAAGGATGAGATGATTGTCCATATCAGTGTGGTGACTGCTGCCCCCAGGATACGTCCACCCAGCCATACCTATGCCAGGGTGAAGCCTGGAGGGAACATCCGCTTTGATTGTGAAGCACTTGGGGAACCCAAACCCAAGATCCTTTGGATGCTGCCCACCCACGATGTAATCGCAGCATCGAATGAACGCTACCTGATGCATGTCAATGGCTCACTTGACATCAGAAATGTGAAGGTTAGCGATGCTGGGGATTATATTTGTATGGCGCGCAACCCCGCTGGAGAAAATAGAAAAGTCTACAAGCTTGATTTAGACGGGAATCCACCAATGATCAATGGCTACCGGCAGAACAGGACAGTAATCAAAGATGTAGCTGTTAAATTCTCCAGGAAATTAATAGACTGTAAGGCGGAGGGCAATCCCAGTCCAAGTATCACTTGGATTATGCCTGATAACATCTTCCTGACAGCACCATACTTTGGCAGCAGGATTAATGTCCACCATAATGGGACATTAGAGATTCGTAATGTGCGGCCGACTGATACAGCAGAGTTCATATGCATGGCAAGGAATGATGGAGGGGAGGCAGTAATGGTGGTGCAGCTGGAGGTGAGCGGCACACTCCGCAGACCAATCTTCAAGAACCCCTTCAACGAACGTATTGTGTCTCGGATCGGGAAAACCACAGTATTGAACTGCTCTGCTGATGGACACCCAATGCCTGAGATCATTTGGACTTTGCCTAATGGCACACGGTTTACCAGTGGACCCGACCGTGGACCTAGCCACCACCTCGGCGACGAGGGGATTTTAATCATCTACAGTCCTAGCAAAGAGGATGCAGGGAAGTACCGCTGTGGTGCCAAGAACTTAGTGGGCTATATAGAGAAGCTAATAATTCTGGATGTTGGGCAGAAGCCTTACATCCTGACAAGGCCTAGGGGTATCATACGGAGTGTGTCTGGAGACCCTCTTTTCCTTCACTGTCTATCTGATGGGAGTCCTAGACCCAGAATCTACTGGACCATTCCTGGTGGCCACACTCTGACTCGGCCTCAAGTCCTTGGGCGCTACCAGTTACTACAGAATGGTACCCTGGTTATTCAGGATACTACTCTACACGACCGAGGGAACTACGTCTGCAGGGCTCGTAACGATGCCGGGGAGGCTGTGCTCACTGTCCCTGTTGTCATCATCGCCTATTCTCCTCGGATCACAGCAGGGCCACCACCTAATGTTAAGGCAGTGACCGGGACCCCAATCCATCTCAACTGTGCTGCCACCGGGATCCCCAAGCCAGAGATCACCTGGGAGCTGCCCGATCGCTCAGTTCTGTCAGCAGCAGAACAGGGCCGGCCCATGGGTAGCGAACTGCTTCATCCTCAGGGCACACTTATCATTCAGAGACCCACAGTCTCAGACTCTGGCATGTACAAGTGCCTGGCCAAGAACCGCATGGGTACAGACTCAAAGGCCACATATGTACGTGTACTGTGAGAAAAAGACAAGGCTGAAGGAGGACAAATGCATATCTGAATGTAGACATTAACAGACAGTCACTGTGAGGTGCAGTACATGTTTTCTCACGTGTGGATTTGTGAGGATCACAGCTTTTGGAATATTATTAAATAGGTGACAAATGTGGATAAAAAAAATAAACAGAGCACAAGAAGAGAAGGGAAACAGACATTTTTTAAGGGAAAATGATGTGTTTTTTTAACTGGAAAATCCAGCCTGGAGCTAAAAAGTTGTTATTGTAACTTTGGATGTGGGGGTCTGGAAATTCAGAGGTCGTTCTCATGGGAGAAAAAGGGCCAGTGCATGGAGTCAAGCTGAAAGTGATTTCTCTAAGCAGGCGTTGCTGGCCACACATAGGGATACTATTACAGCAGATATACAGAGAGGGAGAAAAAAATTGTGTAATAGACTGATTGAAAGAAAAAAAGACTCCCAGGAGGGGTTTAATTCCCTTTAGACATTTTCCAGAAGTTGCTGCTGCCATAGCATGTTGCTTTGTCCTTTAACAGCAAATGAAAAAGACAGCAGATGGAGTATATAGCATCATATCTTTCAAGAGCAAGTAATTGGATTTCACGGTGGAAGAAAAGATTTTTATAAAAAAATAATGAGGCTTGTTTTACACTGGATACATATCGACATGGACAGTACCGCGCTTTCATACCAGAATCACATCAGATTTCTTTATTATACTTTTTATATTTCGATGAGTTTAAAGCAGATTCCTATATGTCTATCACAGTGCAGTCCAATGGTCCAAAAATACAAAATCAGTCGATTGTGTTGTACACAAGAATTTACAGTAATGTTATACATTATGCTAATCTGTAATAATACAGTATATGTTTATCTATTTGTAGTATCTACTTTATCAAAGTATGGGAGAAAAATGACATTACAAAGTGAATTCTGCTCATGTCTTTTTAAGGTTTTTATTGGACAATTTGATACATTTCATGTATATAAAAAACAGTATATGATTGTTGAAGCTGCAGAGGATTGGCTGTACTAGAAGGCTAGTATAATGCTGTTGTAATGAAGGTCATTAGGATTATCCAGTTGTACCTACAGGAGGAGGTAATGGCTGTAGCTGCAGTAGAAACCTTCCAGACACGCAGTTTTAACTCTCCAGCTGTGAAAATAGTTCTTGACCCAGCTCGTCAGTGAGGAGGACCCACAGGGGAGCCTTTGATATTTGTTTGTGATTGTGTGCTGATTTTACTGCCCTCCTGCAAATCAAACTGTGAGGTGTGGGATGATGTCAAGACAGAAAAGGGGAACAAAGCCATATGTTTTTAAAAAATATGAATCTGTATGTAATTGATGTTATGTACTATTCCTGTTTCCAAAGTTATATTCAAAGAAATGATAGAAATATATTGCTACAACACAAAAATTAAACGAATAATGGTGAATTGATGTCATTGAGAGATGGTCTTCTCTAGCCATGTTTCTTTGAGGACTGTCTGCAGATTTACATTCTTGTTTTTCTTCCTAAAGAAATAGTAACAAGTCATTCAAGTGTATTCATTAAGACAAATACTCTTTGCCTTTAGGGCAACAACTGGAAACAATTTCTCAGTCAATTGCACCAATTGTGAGCAACCTATAATGGCGCACATTTAAAATAGGTTAAAGCTTCCTTTTTGCAAGGCCTCATAAATAATGCTGTGAGTTGTGTGTTTTTTCCACTAATCAGGAAAACGAGAGAAAAACTACATTAAATAAAGGAAACAATTCTGTGTCGAGATGACATTGTTGGTACATGTTACACATTTAAATCCACTACAGCGCACGAGACAGCGGTAGACTTTTATTTGTAAATAAATTCTCTTGGGCTGTAACAATAAATCGGCTGAACATTGGTATCGGTGGATTTTCGCCCTGTTGACTTCTATCTGGCTATCCACAAACATGATAACATTTGCTGGCACACTCAAGGGCTACTAGGTCGTGACATCCCTGTCGTGAGGACTGGCAAATTCTAGTTGTATGGCAAACAGCTAAACAGGCTTTTGAAGTTACTTTTCAGAAAAATATAATCTTTTTAAGGTGAAAGAAGGTTTTATTAAAAGTTTCATAAATGTGTATGATCGGATTTATTCTCTTTCAAATAGTGTGTATTAATGACTTTAAAACAGTTCAGTTAAAATGTATTTGTTTACGTGGCACAAAAGGGGAAATAAATAACAACAGCAAAAGGCAGAAATATTAATGGATCGTTTGTTCAGGATCCATGGCAAGAACGGGCCAACTTAACTAAAGACTAGACCTAAATACAAACTAAACTAATGAGGGGATGAGGTGCAGGTGGCGTGAGGCAGAGAAACACAGGTGAGGGGAATGAGTGGAGGAACCAAGAGAGTAGGGAAGAAAACTGTGAGCAGGGCTTGGCTACAAAGGAGATGCAGTGCAGGTGTGAAGGGAATGCAGACTGGTGAGGAGCACAAGAACATTTTTTTAAACATAGTATCAGTCCAGAATCAGCACATCTCTGAAATGTTCTCAGTATTTTCATTAATGGTTTCTGATAAAGCCATATCGGAGTCTTTCCTGCAGTCAGTGGAAAGCTTTAAACACATCTGTGAAACAGCAAATAATTAATTTACAAAAGCTTCCAATACTTAACAGCTGCGTTTTAATGGACACTCAAAATAGGTCAGTAGTTTGTTCTCAAGTGGGTATGTCCCAATAAATCAATTCTTGACATCTCAGAAAAAACACATTTTTCCTTAGTGTAGAGCCAGTCCTTCAGCAGTGTGATATGACCCGGGCAGATATGGGGAAAGAGGGAATTGTGTTCCATAAACTGAGGAATGCAGGCTACTTGCTCCCATCATTTGAGAGAAAAGTGCTTGCATATGTGAGCGAGGCGACAATCAAACACAAATTAAACGAGTTAAATGATGTCTTTAAAAACCGCCACGTATTTTTATGTATGGCTCTTAAATGTGAAAGACAGTTCATCATTCGCACCATGTGCCCTCTGCGGATGGTGAGTTTATTTGTTCAGTTCTGGTTTTGCGGTTGGTGTTTGGAGAACGATGGAGTTTACCTTCCACTGACTTTGGATATTTATGAGGATTTTAAACATGTGATTTTCCCATTTGCTCCTTTCCTCTTGGGTGTTCAAAGGAAAGCAGTTGAAGTCTAACACGTACCATTTAAAATACGGTTTTATACAAAGCTACTGAAAGGGCTAGTGTGTGGTTTTCTATGCGTGTGTGTGTGTGAATTTCACCTTCAACAGGTCAAGTATACTGTACCTCTGAACCCAATTTCTGGTCACAGCTGGTGAAGTGAGACATGTCAACATGAATAGTTGCCCTACTCTTACCATTCACGGGATGAATAAATAAAACCTAGGTAAAAGTATGGCTGTGTTTGGCCAGACTGTGGTAAAACAGAACAAATGACTTCTTGCTGGTAAGACTGTCCTCATCACCCCGCAGTTCACCTTCTCCAAACTCATAGATCACACAAGCAGATCGTTAATTTATTTTTAAAATCTTTATCCAGCTTCCAACTTTCTCTTATTTTTACTACGTAACATGAGACCACCAAGACAGACCCTACCTCAGCATACTCTTTAAGTGTGCAGGGAACATTTAACAATGGATTCACTGTTCTACCAGTAATTACTGCCTTAGCATTTCTCCATGTTTCCATCAATCAGCAAGGCCGTCCATCTCCATTTTAGGAACCAATGGGAGGCCAGATCTGCTGTTACAAACACCCAAACTCTGTTGCTAGTATTATATATCTAAATGTAATGATGTCTTTATTACAGCTCTGCTTTTCCTGGTAACTCAAAAGGTCTTTGAATCCCTTAATTTATCTTCACAATGCAGTCTAGAAAATTGTATATTTGTACCATTCATTTACAAATTCATACCTTAGTGTATTGTATCATACATCTGTGTGTAATGTCTGAAATGAGTCATGATAAACACTTCCAAAAAAAGGAAGGAAACTTGGAGCTGGGTGCGAAAAAGAGGAGAGGAAGGATAAAGTCCTCAGAGTTTGGTCGATGAGGGAAACCAAGGAGAAGGGTGAGACATAGTTTTGGTCTGTGGGATGAATTCCCTACTTAAACTCAAACGCTCGTAGCCCGAACATGGAAATCCTGTCCTCTCCCGAGGATCTCAGGAGAGGACTGCTGGGAGCTGACCAGCAGCAGTCTCAGACAGTACTTCTCTGTTAGCTCAGACAGTCTGTCTTATATCTTTCATGCTGCCAACTTGGCAACAGGTAGAGCGGATCACTTGCTTCGTTTTTGCTGCAATGCAAGCCTATAAGTGGGGAGGTCTTTTCAAAAATACTAAAGTGGGTCTTTCCATTGCACACACACACATTTCTGCTCATACAGTAGATCTCTCTGAGTACCTGTGATGATGCTGGAATTTCACACCAGCATTGTAGAATCCACACATCCACCTTCCAGCTGTAACACAAGTAAGACAGATTCATCTTTGCACTTCTCTGACAGGTTGGATCTGTCGTGATGTGACGGTGGTTCAAGGTTTTTCGGACCATTGATTCTCAGGGAAGGCCTATCTTTGAGAATCTTTCAGTTTTACTGGGAGTGTATATGTTGGCCATTAGTAAGGGAAAGGAAAGTACGCCGGTATCAAGTTGTCCTCTTGCTCCCAGCAGTAGATGATTTGCAGTCTGTAGGTGTTCAGAGTGAGACTTTAAGCAATGCAAGCTAGATGTAGGAGCCACCCCCAAAGGTACTGTCATAAATTAACTAACTTTAGCCATAAATTGTCCAAAGTCTTCAGTAAATGAATACTGCACCCATGAAAGTCAAGCGTTTCCTCTCACTACAATGAAAAAAAGAGGTTTTATGTTTATCGTAACGCATGGGGTAAACTTTTTAATGGGACCTTATCCCTCAGTCTGCGTCCTGAGGCCAGAGGAAGAACATCAGTGGGGGTCCTCCGATCTGATTGGGTGCAGATGTGGTCTTTCGGTCCCCAGAGAGTAACCAGGTGGACTGGTGGAGCCCACTGCTGTATACCTAACCTTCGTCACTCCGGTCACACCAACACCGAATTAAAACATCAAAGAAAAATCTAAATTATTGAGTCCCAGAGGGGGAAAAACAACCTTTAAACAGGCCAGCACACCCAATTAGGCTGCATCAACAATGTGGCACTGCTACTTTACAGCAAGGGTTGATGTTTTCTGTGTGACAGGTTTAGATTTTCCAGGAACCTTTTCAAGTTCAGCGATGAATTCATCAAGGTAAGAGGGGTGGGGATGTCAGCAGGAAGTTAAGGGGAAAGAAACTTCTAGGGGGCGATTGATAACATGGGTATACTTAAGAGCTGCAACGATTCAACGATTAATTGTTTAGTTGTCAACAACAGTCCACTGTACTGTACGTGTCAAGCTATGAGCCATATTGACATCTGTACAAAATGTCCCGTATCATGTTCATATTACCTAACTGTCAGATCAGTAGGTGGAGGGGACAGCATTGGAGTTGGAGTCAAACAGGAGACAGCAGTTTGAGTCTGCGTTTCGACATTTGCGAGTGTGAAACTACTGGATATTTTTGACGGGAAGTCAGGCCATCTCCAGCCATGTCTGTGACCTGAGAACGTTTCCACAAAAACGTGACCACAAAAATAATCATTAGTTGCAGCCATAGAATACTATTTCCATTTTTCTCACCCTCTCATACTGTAGTTGTGGTGTAACTGTGGCTGTTTAGTCATAGTATCTCAAAAATTAGCTTCGGCCAGGGTTTTAATTAAATCAAGGCCTGCGTATCTTTAGAGAATGAAGCCATTTCATTCTCTGTGCCTCTGGTTGTAGAAATGACATCTTGTGCATTTCTCGCCTTTGACTCATTTCCCATATCCTTCTGAAATCTCATTGTTTCCACTATTATAAGACAAAGCCAGTGTTGGAAGGCTGTTGTGAAAGAGAGTTACAGAATTACATTCCTTTTACTCAAACATATCCAGCGTCAGCATTTCCCTCTGTGCTTCTGGAAATAAAGTTTAACTTACAACCCTCTGTAGTAAAGCCAGTGTGTAATTTAGATGCAATCTGGAGGAGCTGTAACACGGCTGAGGAAACGCTAAACGTATGAATAAGAAACGAGACATGAGTCTGAGCTTTGGACAGCTCTGTGTAGAAGTAAAATACAGTAAAGATCCTCTTTACTCTTGAGGTATAATTCAGATTTCATATCAAGCCAAATCATGCAGCTTTATTCTTTGATTGTGTTATCCTGACTGGCAACCAATAGATGGCATCAACAGCTCCAATCATCACACTGTATCTGTTCTTTAATTCTACATAACAAGTTAATCTTGTAAACAGACTCACAGGTTTAGTTTCACACCGTTTGCTGCAGTGAAGTCATTTGACATGACATCACTTGGACCACCTGCTGCAGTCTGTCTGCTCTGCACAAATGTCTTTACAGCACCTAGCAACCTCAGATAGCACCATGACATCACAGGAAAAACAGACCCTCGTTATAGCTCTGAGCTCGCTGGCTACTGAAGTCATGTTTGCGAGCATAATCGTTGCTCTAGACGTTCCCTTAAGCAATTTCCTGCTGTATCATTTCCTGACGTATTATTTTAGATCCACAGCAGACAAGGAAAGTGTTGGGAGGAAATCTATTAGGGTTTAAAGACCTTAGTTTGCACATGACGAAAGCGTGTTAGGTTCAGGCCTATTTGCGTCTACAGTAGTGCCACCTGTCCTGGTCTGTACATGACATTGACCTTCCTGCACATGCATTCCCCACCATTGTGGTTAACAGCTGAAGCTAATGCTCTCTGCCCTGTCCCGTGGCCTATCTGCTGCCCTGTGTGTGCACACAGGTCTCTGCTGAGCACACAGAGACATCCTGTCAAATATGCCTGGTATCCCACACCGGTCAGTCTATCAAAGGGAGCTGTTGTCCCTCCTTTTTTTCCGATTCTCCACGGCTCTGCATCCCGCTTTCTCAGACAGTGGGCTGAGGGATTATCGGACAAACATCAACACTCTGGATGAGAATTTAAAAGAGGAATGCCACTGCTGACAGGTGCCAGGGGCACTCAGAAGGTGTCGCCACTTTGGTTTCATTGCAGAGTTTTTCCTCATCACCAAACCGATGTCTGACTCACCACTGCATAATTGTGTTTGAGTTGATTTGTTAATGATGAGTCACTGGGAGGGCACTATGTAGAGAGTATGTGTACAAGGAGTGACTGTGTAAAGTGTGTAAATGCTGAAAAACTACGGCAGATGCTGATGCAGACAATTACACAATGAATGTCCATAAAACAGCTAATAAGAGTGAATCCTCACATGGGCTTCCCCACTGATAAATCAAAAAATGCTCCCATCTGAGGTAATTAGCTTAAGTAAGGGAAATTCCACTCTGCCAGGATTTATGCTCGCATCATAACAGTTGTACATGGAGTTAAAATGGGGCATTTTTTACACAATAATGGACCTTTTTACATATTACATATCACATTTAATGTCATGATTTTGACCTTTTACTAACTTGTGCACTTTTTTGGCAAATTTAAAGCAGCACAATAAACTGAAAACATAAATCATGTTGTAAAAGTTGTTTTGAACCCAGAATTGCTCCAGATGGCTGTTCCATCGGTCTGTGAGTGGATGTGTGACCGGCTGAGCACAGAAATGTGGTGGGGCACTTTGGATAGGAAGCGCTGTATCACTCCTGATGAGCATACTGCACCTGGCATGACAGTGTCTGCCATCAGTGAATTAATGTGTGTGTGTGTGTGTGTGTGTGTGTGTGTGTGTGTGTGTGTAAATAGGGAAATGTGATAAGCTTTGCAAAGTGCTTTGAGTGGCTGGAGTATGAAAGCGCTGTGTTAATGCTAGTGCATTCACCATCAGTCAACACAAAGCAACATTAGAGTTAATTTGACTAGTTTTTCTGTCCACATGATGTTCACTCTCTCTTAGGCTCTGTTTTGGTCCGCACGAACACCAGAGAGAAATATTTGTCTCTTTAAATTGCTCGCAGACAAATTGCGAACTTTTTTCTGTCTGACATTTGGAGCTGAGCAGTTAGTGTGCAGTGGGTTTATCAGAGCCAGAAAAAAAGGCACTGATGAGCAATGAGAGTGAAGCAAAACAGTGAAGGGCCATGAAATATGGGCCCTAAAACCAAAACAATGAGCTGAAAGAGGCTAAACCACTCCTGGGCTGAACTGCAAAATTGGGTTATGGTTTGGTATAATATAGTTATAGTGTTGTTTGTCACTATGAGTGACATGGTTCATATTATGTGTAGTCATTTGATCCGTCGTTAAACACGCTACAAGGAGAATTTAACTGGTTATGAAATAGTCTCAATTTAATACTGATGCCTCTACATGATCTGCTGTGCAGGAGCAAACAAGACCATCAATGAGAAGAATGACTATTTGTATGTAATTAGTTATTCCTAATGCCTGTCACTGGGTCAGATTCAGACTATTTTGGATTAAATAAGTCTTAAAATTAAAACTGGGGATTAATTGAGGGCTCTCACAGCCTGAGGAAAGAAGCTGCTCTGTAGTCTGGCACTAAAACAAAGTCTGCTTTGTCTCATTAATGTCATATTACAGTTAACGATCTTCCATTGCCACAAAGAGATACATTGCCTCACATTGCCTGTATTTGAAAAAGAACAGTAGTGTTGAAAATGTCGTCTTTCTCGCGCTTGTTTTCAAAACAACACACACATGCTCGCCGAATCAGGACAAAAATTTGCATTAAACTCGCTTTGCAGTTGGATGGACGCATAAAATCACCATTGAATCTTGTGCGAACCCCGTGTTAATCCAAGGGGATGCATTTGTAAAAAGATCAGTTGTGTACGCCAGGTAGTGTTTAGTAGGTCACTCATGATGAATATGCCAGACCCAGGAGATGAGCTGTGATTTGCAGCAATACCCCAAACAAAAGCAGTTGCTAGGAAATCATCTGCGACAGGCTGGAGCTCGGGATGGAATCAACTGCATCATTCACCGGTAGAAACCGAAGCCCAGGAGCCAGCTGGACCCACTGATGTTCCTGTGCGTGTGTTCAGTTTTGACGCAGACGGTCAACACACCCGTACTGGACACATGAGGCTCACGAGAATAGAAGGAATGTACTTAAGTCAGCTGTTACTAAAGAAATAAAAGTAGCAGCTATAGTTGGACAAATACACCGTTTCAATACATTTTTATGATCAGTGAGGAATGATGCTTTTACACTCTAATGGTGCATGACAGCAAATGTGGTTTCATCCTCAATAAAAGCTTGAAATACTGTAACTCACGGTGTTTTTTTTAGATACATCCATCTCCCCCTTCACCTCCACGTGAGCTGCTGTCGATGTGTCTGTGTGGATCACCATATGGGAGGCAGACCCGCTGAGCAGCACACTGACAGCAGCAGCTAAAGAAACCTTACACTGTCAAAACAAAGTGTGGCCCACACATTTCAACCGTGCCAGCAGAAGCCGCTGGATTTGAAAGCCTGTCAAAGGAAATGTATACACACAAACATGCATATATAAAGACAAAGACAGTCACAAACAAACCACAAGCAGGGACCACCATGAGTGTTTTCCCTCTCTCTCTATGTGTGATGAGAAGTGCCTTTCTGTCCGCCCGTCACGATGACAAGATGATCAACCGTCGAGCGTTCGCAAGGATCAGAGGTCACCGTTCGGCCTCATCCTGCCCTCGCATCAGACCACAGCTGTCACAGCTCTGCGTCTGATGTTTGCCCTCAAACACCGGGGTTTCTTTCCAATCGCCTTTTCCCTGAAGGCTCTCCAATTGCTACGTAAAGACAGGCTATTTTTGCTCAAACGCCCACGTGCGGAGAGGAAATGAAGTCGTTCTCCCCCTGCTCTCCAGCTCTATCATCATCACAGGGTGGAAAAAGAGTGCAGGACGGTAGCTGTGTTCAAGTGGTCTGGGATTCGTAGCGAGTGAAAGTGATGAGTGGTGACTCAAAGGTCAAGGGGTGACGGCGGAGGTGAGGAAAGCACCTACAGAGAGGGAGAGGCATGTGTGTGTGTGTGCGTAAGGGGGATCGTTGAGGAGGCTCAGAGGGGTTCAAATGGAAAGTCAGTCAAGTGTTGTGTTACGTTCTTTTTATTTCCCTTCTTCATTCCCTTCTTCCTGTCTGTCTGAGAGGGAGCTGACGAGGATTACTGCGTGTGCCTGCATGCACGTCTGCAACTGTGCTTTCACACACCATTTGATTAAGCCTTCCAGTAAATGGTTCATGTAAATTTTAAAACATCAGGACAAGAGGTAGGATTACACAGTAACGCTTGTCCCGGAGAGCTTATTTGATTTTAGTGGTTGATGAGCAAAACAAAAAACAGGACACGTGATTTTAAAAAGTGATCGATCAAAAAGGAATAGAAGCAACAGCGAGAAAGCAAAGTAGAGAGTGGAAAGGTGACCAGAGAGATAAGTGTTAAACTGAATAGCAGCAAGTGTAGCTGCTGACTTCTCTCCAGGAGAACGCATGCTCCATGCAGTCCTGATCAGACCCAGATGTGCAGAGATGTGCACAGCTGTGGGAAACATGACTGCATGTAAATATGGACGGTTGGGAAACTCACCGTACATACAGTATGTATGGCCAAATTTAGGCTGAGGTTTTCGTGTGTGACAGCCACAAAGAGACGTTTAGATAAGCATTAGCTCAGGAAGTGAATGCTGCTGACAATTGACAATGTTGTCTCAGACACAGGAAGTCACAGTCACGGGAGCACTATGGACCGAAGGGCAGAAGACCATCAGGGTCATGTGATGAAGACAGAAGTAGATACCAAGAAATTGCCCCTCAATTCCTAAAAATATAATATTTCGAAAGAGAGTGTGTTGTGAAACCCGCAAGGGGAAATGTGAACTGAAACACAACAAGGGTCATATCATTATAAACAAAACACATCAACGTAAGCAGCATGTAATATAGTACTCTGAACACACAGTGCACATTACTACTGACAGCACAGGAGTCTAAAATAATGTGGAAATTGCATTTACATTTTATGTTACATTTTAGGTTATAAAAGTTATAGAACCATCAATAAATGTGCAAACAAGCAATACTGTCTCATTATTCTACATTTAAATACATGAAATGATTTTTTAATTTGTCTCCTGCTTCATCATTTCTCGGCTACCTGCCAGATTGATTGCTGCAGTTCAGTTGATAGTCAGACAACTTTTCATGGCTTGATTTAAATCCTTGATTGCGTTGAGGTCATTTCTTATTTCTGCTACTGTCTGGATACAATATGGCCTGCATATAGTGTTTTTAACTGTCTGTTTGTTTATTTAATGTGAAGATGATGCAACAATGGACAACACAGCCACAGTCACAGTAAGTAAAGGAAAACACTTCTTAATTTCACCAGTTTTATATCAGCCTAGCTCTCACTAAATAGGGCAGATAATGATGATAAACATCACTGCACATCCACTTGATACCCACGCATCCTTTCAGTAATGGCCCACAGGTTACTCTTGTGTCCTGGAAGGTGTGCAACTCCCAAAACCTAAAAGCTTGAATATATTTAGAGGTCTGGACCAGGGTATACTTATGCAACATAAATCAACTTTACAACAAGCAATAAACTCACGATACACTAGACCAAGAGGAACAATGAGACTGGACTTTGTTTGCTTTCGTAATTTTCTTTTGCTTGTTTTGGTAAAACTTTATCCACAGAAACATTGGAACCAGTCCCCATATACACTGTTAATGAACCTGCACCTGCATGTTGTTATTGCAGAAACCACCCAAAACAGTCCAAACTCGGTCGGAGTAGGCAGAGTTCCCTAATACTACGCAACACACAAGAGTCTGGGGAAGTTGCTTCACGCACTGTGTCTAGGAGACGGAGGTCAGAGGGTGAAAGCGCTAACATTGAGAAAAAGGTCGTTTCACAACATGGATAAAGTCCTCGAGACGCCGGGGTAGAAAACCAACAGGACGGCGGAAGGCAGCGAGTTCAAAATCTGAACGGGATTGTGAGCAAAGTTTTATATCAGTGAGGCATCTGCCAATAAACCGTTTCATATTTTTTCCACCTTGGAACAGAAGGCTTTACTGCCATGTGCTTCCAAGCTGTTTGTTTTTAGAGGAATTTCATCATATCTTATCAAAAGTCTTATTTACTCTATTTAAGGATATATTATGAATCGTCAAAGCTGCCACAATACAGAAATGTGTGGTCGAGGGATGAAAGCTCAACTGTGTTGCTGACTTGACGCTGTCCAGATTTCTTTCTTGCTTTTTGCCCAGTGCATGCTGGGATAGGGAGCAGTTCAAGGGAGGGTGAAGGAGATGAATGTGTTGAATGACTCACTGTCTGACAAATCATTTCTGCCTTGCTTAACCCCGACTGATGGTGGTTCTCCTGCACACATCGCTGTACAATTAAGCAAATTCAAAATGGACCACAGACCACAATCACCTGTTGGTATGACTTAGCGTAGCTTCATCTCATGTAGAAGGACAACGAGGAGCCACGTATTTATAGCATCTTAAAACTTTTATCAAAACAACTTGTCGATGTTATATTCGATCGCTCAGAGGGTGATGACCTTTATACGTTTTATGAGACAGATACCGCGGTTTTGTGTCCTTTGCCACGCAGCTATAGTTGTTTATAAGCTGCATTTAGCTTTTAACAACTCTGTGTTTAACTGCTGTCAACCAGTTGCCCTCTGGTGAGAATTAATACACTGAACTGGACTTATTTGCGTCTCTTAAAATAGAACTAGAAGGATGCAGATGTCTGAAACCTTTCCTCATGACAGGAAGCAGAAAGGAGAAGAAAAAGAGAAAGTCATCCTGCGGCTTTGTGTGTCACCAACCTGCACATACATTTTGACAGTGTTGTTGGTGTCAGATCGCATTTGAACAGAATACGAGAGAGAGAGAGGGACCAGAAATCCCAACAAGAGCTGAGCTGGGAGCTTAGTGGGACTTCACTGACACCAAGCAGAAACATTAACAGGTCGGTAACAAATCCTCAAATGGTGTTTATTACAGTAACTCTGGGCGAGCCTACTTACAGATGTGCAAATTTGGACTCTACTTTGATTTTAGGCAGGCAGTTTATATAAAGACATGAAAACCACAAGTGCGCACTGTAAATGTTACTTTACTTGGTAACTTTCAGGTAATTGGTTTCCTCGATTTAGGCTGCAGTCAGATTTTACAGTGTATGAATTCTGATTATAGGAATGTATTTTATAATATGACACTTTGACATAGATTGAACATGTGCACAATATGTTTATGTATGTGTTTATATATAGAGAGAGTAATAAATCTTTATATACATATACAAAAGTTTGTTTTGAGTAATTTTGACTTCACTTCACTTCTGTTTTTCAGGAAACACTCATGGAGAGAAATGCCACTTCCCTAACCTTGTTCCCCATCAATCACAGCCATGCCAACACCACTTGTTCCCGTGATAACGTTTTGAAGACGGTGGTTTTTCCCGTCCTCTACTCCTTTCTCTTCCTGCTGGGACTTTTGCTCAATGCCGTGGCGGTGTGGGTGTTCTTCCGCATCCCCTCCAAGTCTCACTTCATCATATACCTGAAGAATATTGTGGTCGCGGATGTCATCATGACCTTCACGTTCCCTTTCAAGGTTTGATTTGACTTTTTATAAGGGTCAGGGTTAGGCAACGAAACTTCACCTGCCTTTCCATCAGCACAGTGGTGAGGAGATAGCAACTGCATTCTCATTTTTGGGTGAACTGTTCCTTTAAGCTTCTCGTTATAAATGAACAACTTATTACAAGTGGTATTAAACCTTATTTTTGTTAAGTTACACATGTTAAAATAGTTAATAAATGCAACCCAGATGTCATGCAGCTAAGAAGACAAAGTGTCCTGAAGATTTTTAACAACCTGGCAACCCAAATGTTCTATTTATTGACTTACAACTGAGCTATGAAGCATATGTAAATTATCTAATAATCAATAATACAATTAGAGTTTACAAAGAGAGGCTAGTTAGAAAATATACATACTTCATGGCTTCAATCTGCGTGTTAAACAATAAAATGTAAAAGCCTGAACACTGTGTTTCCGCAGGTGTTAGCAGACTCCAACATGGCCTCCACTGGGCTGCGTATATTCGTGTGTCGAGTCTCCTCGGTGCTCTTCTACCTCACCATGTACATCAGCATCCTCTTCTTCGGCCTCATCAGCATCGATCGCTGCAGGAAGACCATCAAGCCCTTCAGGGGGACGAATGCGGCCCGGTTGACCCGTCGCAAACTCCTCTCTGGAGCCATCTGGATGTTTCTGCTGCTTCTGTGTCTGCCCAACGTGATCCTGACATGCAAAACCCCGACCTCTCCAAACATCAAGTGCAGTGACCTGAAGACGGAGGCTGGGCTCTACTGGCACGAGGTGGTGAATCATGTCTGTCAGGTTATTTTCTGGGGCAACCTGGTGACGGTGATCGTGTGCTACACTCTGATCACCAAAGAGCTGTACAGATCCTACTCCCGCACCAAGGCTCACGTAGGCTCATGTCGAGCACCAAGCGGGGGAACAGTTCGGAACCCGGGCCAGTCAAAAAGGAAAATGAGCGCCAATGTGTTCCTGGTTCTGGCGGTGTTCTTTGTCTGCTTTGTGCCGTTTCACTTTGCCCGTGTGCCGTACACCATGAGCCAGACCCGAGGGGTCCTCTTTGACTGCAAACTCAAACTCTTCTTCTTTCAGCTGAAGGAGAGCACGCTCTTCCTCTCGTCCTTAAACTCTCTCCTGGACCCTCTCATCTACTTCTTCCTCTGTAAGTCATTCAGGAACACTTTGTTCAAGACGCTGCGGCTGACTTCCGGTACCTGTAGCTGGATCACAGGTGGTGGGTCAGACACGGACACAGGCAGCACCCCTCTAAGAGTCGCCTCTGGATGTACATAAAACCACCGGACATGATAAAGACTTTTCTAATTTGGCACATTGTGTCGCCAGATTATGTACTATGTGACTGTAAATACAGATGACGGACACAGTGATCTATTTTCTCTCATTTGCCGCAATCAACATGTTGACGGGGGCAGAGGTGGAAATGAAATATAATATCATGCCTTTCAAAATCTGCAGGTTCAACATTGTAACTTAAACTAATCAACTTTTTATTGTTTGTGGACAATAAAATAGTATTTTCCTGCAAGTGACCGTGTATAAACATGAATATCTAGTTAACTTACCTGTGTTAGACCTGAAATAACTGACAACGGCGTATTTCTGTCTTTCTGTTCTCCATTCCAGCTCATAACAACATGAAGTTCCTCTTCCATGTTTTCATAGCTACTAATTCTGAAAAGAAGAAATGCGATGCAGTGATTTACAAACTGAAAATAAATCTCATAAAAGGACGTCTACAACGCTCCTCTAACAGACTGTACGTCTTAAAAATATCAATATGCTGTGATCTCATGGTTTTGATGTGTTTGGCTGATTCTTCAGGTGAATGTGTCAAAACGTTACGTCTGTAGACATTTGTGATTTAGTCTTGTTCATTTGCGCCGTTAACAGTAATCCTCATTTATGAAGTCTAAAAGTATCTGATATCAAATGCACTTAAGTATCAAAAGTAAAAGTGAATTATACATATATGAAGATGTATCTATATACTTTATGCTATGGGTCAACTGATTATCGGCCTGGTCGCTTATCAGAGCTGATATTCATCATTTCTTTTGATTATCAGAATCTGTGTTTTTGTTATCAAATTGCAGATCATTTTAAAATACGCTGTTTTGCAGCATTATATCCAGAAAGTATGTAGTAACTACATTTATCAAATATACAAAGTATAAAGTTACCCTCCAAAACGTAGTGGAGTGGACGTATAAAGTTGCATAAAATGGAAATACTCAAGTGAAGCACAAGCGCAACATAATTATACTCAAGTACAGTGTTTCAGTAAATGTACTTTATTACATTCAATCACTGTTTCTGACGAATAGAAAGTCCTGGAGGACAGTAAACGGGGGATTTCCAAGTGACTGCCTTGTTTTACAGAAATTCATGGAGTAAAGATGCAACGACAGCGTTACTGTTTGTTGGTCTTGCGGTTTGTGCCACATCATGTGATACAATAACAAATTTCACATATTAAAGCCTACGTGGCTCTTTCAGCCACAATGTATTATTCATATTCACTTACAGGACCTACTTCTCGCTGGGAATGTACTAAGATAAAAAAAAAAAAACTTTATGAGCTGTAATTTCTGTAACCATCTAAGAAGTAAGCATTAAAAATGTCTTTGGGAAATGAACTCAAATCTTGAAACTCAATATTATAAAGACAAATAATAGTGTTTATCTCAATATAATAATCAAGGTGACTGAAGGGGATTTATTTCGTCAAGTTTATCAATCAACTGTAGTAGTAAATATGTGAATTTAAGCATCTTTACATGGTGAAAACAAGAGACACATGTCATATATTTTGAGAAAAACTAGCCACCAGTGGAAATGATGCGACAGGGAACTGATGATCAATGACGGACAGATGAAATCAGCGTGTCCCGAAAACACACAGCCTTCCACAATCTGTGTTATTTGAATCCTTTTCCCCCCCGCAGCAGCTGCAGCACTCTTCATGGATTTGCATCTCTCTGGTTCAACAGGCCCGACACACTTTGCTAATACATCTGGTGGAGTTGTTAATTCCTCAGGCCAAGCACCGTGGAGGCAGGGAGACAGCCACTGTTGGTGAGTGACCAAATATTATGTTTGTTTCGTAACGTTTTTGGGGAAAAAGATTAGACTGAGAGGTGGTGGAAGAAATCCAAACTACGTATTGATTAGACATTTAGAGTGAAATGGCTTGAGGACATTAGCTTTGCTTAAATTTGGTTTGGTCACCTGTGTCTTTCTGTGGAGGATGAGAAATACCTTAAAACTTAGCAATGTTGTAATTTCATGATATTACAGGAAAATATAACACAGTCTTATTACATTTTATTGGTCCAAGATAAAATCATGTTGCTGTTGCTTTAATTCTTGATTAATTGTTTCTTGGTCATTAAAATCGAACCAGCACCCTTTTTTTTCTTCTGCTACCATAGTTATTACTGTCATTCTTCATTCATTTTAAGTACATCAGTGAATATTGAATGTATAAAATGCACTGATGAAGTGAATCAGTTGAAACTTTTACACTTATCAAATCCAAACCAATAACAAAGGAGGCAAAGAAGATAAAAGATTTGAAACACTGTGCAAAAAAGACTGTAGCTTTAATAGCAGTCCCTGAACGTTGTGTAAATAAATATATAAATATAATCCAGTTTGTTTTGAGTGAAAACAAATCCAAATATTACATAATTTCCGTCATATATGTGTCAAAAGTGGAAATGTCAGTTTCCACATCCAGGATGCATTCAAATGCTCTGGTGGTGCATTCAAAACCAAATCCTTGTAACAAAAAAATGTCTTTCAGACTAATGACACATGCAAATCATGTTTGACTGCGCAGGCAGGAAACATTTAAAGCAGTCCTGGACCTCAGCTCACCCCAGTCATTTACTCTAAAACCCCTGTGCACTAAAGTGTAATGTTATTTTATCACATCAGTAAGTGATCCTCCAGCACTTAAAGGATAAGTTCGCCCAAAAATGAAAATTCAGTCATTACCTACTCACCCGAATGACGAAGGAAAGTCGGGGGAAGTTGCATAGAAAACATTCCTGGAGCTTCACGGCAAAACAGCGTAGTAGATGGGGACTTGTTTTAAATCAAAGTAATTGGCAATCAAATCTGCTCATTTTACTTCAAAATTATCAAAAGCAGCAGATATGGGTGCTCTACCGAGTTATAAACTCAGTTTTTCCTCTGATGCCTGTATGTGTTTTCTTTCCAGATATCATGATGGGGTTCAACACCACAGCGCTCATCCCCTCTACCTGTGCTTCTTTAGACGCTGTGACCGCAAAGTTGTCTGTCGTGTACCTTTACTTCTTCTTGTTCCCCTTTGCGTTACTGCTCAACGGGCTAGCGGCGTGGGTGTCCCTGCACCTCCGCTCCACCTCCACCTTCATAGTGTATCTCAAAAACCTGGTGGCTGCTGACCTGCTCCTGACGCTGACGCTCCCGCCGAGGGCAGCTAGCATGCTTCCCGAAGCGGCGACGTGGTTGGGCTTGAAGGCGTTCGACTGCCGTTTCTCGAGTACGATTTTCTACACCTGTTTGTACACGAGCATCACTTTAATGGGTCTCATCAGCCTCGACCGCTTCTTCAAAATTGTTCGACCGTGCGGGAAGTTGTTAGGACAAAACGTGGTCTTCAGTCTCGTGATGTCCGCCTCGGTTTGGGTGGTGTTATTTGGCGGGACAGTTATTCCAACTATCATTCTGACAGATCAGCTTCCCGTCAATGTAACAGAAGACTTCTGTATGTCAATGAAAAGTCCAGCAGGTGTGACTCTTCACAAGTACGTGGTCGTGTGTATGGAGGCCCTCTTCTGGCTTGTCAGCATCCTGATCGTGTTCTGCTACATCTGCATCACCATGAAAGTCCTGCAGTCCTTCAGAAACTCCGGGAGCAACAACAGCCGAGGAAAGAAGAAGACCAAGCTCCGAGTCTTCCTCATCCTTCTCGTGTTTTTCTTGTGTTTTGGGCCTCTTCACATCATGCGTATTCCCTACACACTGAATGAAGTCTTTGACATCAACGGCTGCGATGAAGCGTGGGTGATAACGGTCCACGAGTTCGTCCTGTGGCTCTCGACCACTAACGCCTGCCTGGACCCTCTTCTCTACATCTGCTTGTGCAGGGAGTACAGAGACAAACTGGTTGACATGATGAAAGCTAGAGGGATCTGTGTCAGGTTGTATTCAGATGAAAGAGATGAGAAATAAGATGTCATCAGTCACTAATTAAGCTGTGCTTTTATATTGTTGGATGACAAACATGAATAACGTAGGGAGCAGGAGAGCTTTACAGTAACTCTGGAGCTTTACATTTTATATCGTACTGCCCTCTGGTGACCAAATGAAGATGAGCATCTATTGAGACTAAGGAGAAAAAAGGTAGAAACATGATAAATAAACAACATTAGTCAATTTAATTCACAAATACACATAATAACACACAAATTCTATGTAAAATCTCAGGAATGTGTCTTAGTACTACATAGATATACAGTATACATACATTTATGTATATGTTAATGTAAGTACATTCTTTCTTTCACATTTTCAGAACTCAACACCATGTTTTAATCCCATGTTATTGTGAGACTTATATATTTGTATGTACTTGTATATCCATAAATGTAATGTTGAAGTCTTCTTTTGTTTTATCTCTTGTGTGATGAGTTCACCGCAGATACCATTTACCAACAGTCTGAGTAGTAATGTAACTCAGTCTTGTTTCCCCATGGGATTTTAAGGGGTAAATGTGATGGAAAGTATAATGTTTTTTGGGTGAATTAATAGACAGTGTTGTAAAAAGTGCACAAAGTCATGCTACAGATTTTGTGTTAAAACATCACTTTGGTAAAAGTGAAAGTCACCTGTATGAATATCACTTGATTAGAAGTCTTAAAGTATTAAAGGTAGGTAAAGTAGTAACTGAAGTTATTAAATAAATCTAGTGGTGTAAAAAGTAGGATATTTGTCTCCAAAATGTGGTGGAGTGGAAGCATAAAGTAAGAGAAAAGGGAAATACTCGAGTAAAGTACAAGTACCTGAAAATGGTACTTAAGTTCAGTACCTGAGTAAATGCATTTAGTGTCATTCCATCACTGTTTATAGATCATCTTCTTCATCATTATTCCTTATATTGCCTGCAACATTACTGGACTTCATATTTCTCTTCAAGGAGACAAAATAAAGGTTAAAAGATCATTTATTAGTCATTTTACAACACCAGGGTTGTAAAACAAAACTTAGCCAGGTCCCATCCTGCTACAGAGAGAAAAGAATAAAAAACAACGTATGAGGGCGGAGGGTGGATTGAGGAATCTCAGAGCACCAGGAGAGAAGCTGGTGGTACAACAACGGATACTTCTGTATAATTGCATCCTACAAAGTGTGGGCCTCTTAAATTAATGGTTACATTAATGTTGCCACAACAATTCTCATAAATCCTGCATCCGTATTTAATAACTCTGCTGATAAAAAGCACTGCTCAGTTGGCAAAATTAATTTCCTTATTTTACTATCTCTGAGTAATAAACTCCGGGGCAAGCGGTGAAATAAAACACAATACCACAATACACACCGCTTGTGCAACAGTAGCTTTGGTCACTAACAGACACTAAAACATTATCAAAGATTTCTAATTGGTCTGAGCTGTTGCACTTCATGTGTTTAAATGAGCTCCATCAAGCCTGTAAGTGCTTTTAATGAGGCTTCAATCACTGAGGCCACCTTTTGGTCACATGATGTCACTGCATCGATTGCTGCAGAACCAGCTTTTCAATTCTTCATGTAAATTGTCTAATTATATTACATAAGTTCAGTGTAACAGGTCATATTTAGTGTGTACAAATTAAATAACAGGAGCTAAAAAAACAATTTTAACAATTTGAAATGAATTACTTCGATGTTTTAACATTATGTTAATTAAGTCTCCTTTAAATCTATTTAATTAGACTCAGTTGATTCATATATTCACATTGACTCAACATCATAGAAACACTTTGCATTAACTGTGACCCTTCACATTGAACTTACGTAATGTGTAATTGAAATACTTAAAGTCACCCTTTATAGTCATTTTTCAGAGTGTGCAGTCAATCAATCAGTCTTTTAATCAATTAGCCAATCAACAAACAGAGTTACCCAAGTTACAAGGAGAAAACAAACACACGAAGAGCACTGAAAGAGAGAAAATACAAAAAAATAGCCCGTCTGTTCAGCGTTTCTAAATCAAAGATTCATCAGTTGCTGCTACAGTGTTTCTTAAAGGAAAATGTACTTTCCGCTGCCAGTAACAACCAACACAACCATGGTGAGCAGGGAAACAAATGATGTGTATTTAGCCTTCCAAATGATGCTCAGAGCTAAGGGTACATCCATATGAGGGAACATTTGTTAAGCTAATGATTCAGTGGAAATAACATCACACATGCAGGGCTGTCGTGTCTTAAAACAACCTAAATGCTTACTTTATCAGCTCCATCTTAAAGTTGAGGCAGGAGAGTCGTGTGCAGACTGGAGGAAGTTTAAAAAAGCATGATCCAATACCTCCCTCATCCTGTCTGTGTTTAGACTGTGGGCTGGCTGTATGACATCTGTTCTTGCTTTTGGCTAAAGACCACTGAGCTTTTCCTATTTTTGCATACCTCCTGATAAATTGCCTGTTTGATCACAGCTCATATGTTGATTTGTTTGCTAGGTAAATTAACAGTGTTTCTTAAGCTCCCACTGCATCAGATCAGTGCATTGTCACACATGTCTTCATGCAGCTCTGTGACTGAGACGAGACAATCGAGCCAACAAATGTAAGTTATTATCAAAATGTTAATGTTAATGTTAATATCAAAAATTGTATTATTCTGGAAGGTCTTAATGAGTTTATATTTATTAATATTACATTCAGGAAGCTATAGAGTCACTACTGTTTGAACAGTTAGGAAATACTGCTAAGAAATGGCTTTAATTTGATTTAATACTGATGCCTCTATATGTGCTACACATTGTAAGTGAACGACACCATCGGCAAGAAGATGAGCTGTTTCTGTAAATGTATTATTTTTATTCTTAGTGCCTGTCACTGGGTTGGATAAGTCATCAAATTAAAATGATTTTTTATGGCAGCATGATTAAATTATTATTAATCGGAGGGGAAAATCTTCATTGATTGATTTTCATGCCTGAACAAACCAAATAAGCAAACTCTCTTTGTTTTCATGACCTGAAAGGACAACACATTTTCACACTGTTTATATTTGGCGGACCCTGCCACCTTTCTAGCTCCAAACAGTGTTCTGGGGACCTTATTTTCCTCTGAGATGGTTTATTCAGTTATGGAAAAGATAAATATTTTTGAATTTGTTTTATTATCTCAATATTATCTCAATATTACTTTTCCGAGTTCCTGAATTTCTTTTCCAAAATTAAATAGTGCAGCTTTAACTTTAAATTTGTATTCAAAAGTATTTAAACTTTCTTTTTTTTCCTTTTGTACCGGGTTCATTTGTAGCAACAGATAAATGTCGTTCTTAAAATAGATAAACCAACACCAGTTAGATAAATATTCCCTGGAGTGCACAATAAAAAAAAAAAGATTAATGAAAATGAGATATCTTACTTAATATCCCAATATCCCAAGATGCATGCATATATAATAGAAAAGATTATGATACAAAGGTTGTTTCAAAACAAAACCGCTATGTGGTAAACCACATAAACAGCACACTGCTCCCTTTGCTTTGCTCAGCCTGCCACCCTGACTGGGACAAGTGACGGACGGTGGATGAACGTGCGGATCTTCTCTTTGACACGAACCAGCACAGTGAGTATAGTAGTATAGTATATCCAAATAATCCTGCATTAATTGAAAGTTGATTTTCTGTGTTTTAAACTTTCATTTTCCTCAGGTGCAGTGATGTCATCCAATCAAACATCTCAAAATGACTCGGGGTGCACCAGCTTCGTTTACAACACATACGCCGTCCCAGTTCTCTACTTTCTGATGTTCCCCGTCGCTCTGTTGCTGAACGGTGTGGCAGCCTGGGTGTCGCTGCACCTCAAGTCCACTTCCACCTTCGTGGTGTACCTGAAACATCTGGTAGCCGCTGACATTATCATGACCTTGACCCTCCCAGTCAAAGGCGCAGGTGACTTGGAGAACGTATCAAAAACAACTTACATCATTTCCTGTTATGTCAGTCCCATTTTCTACAGCACACTGTACACATGTATCACTCTGCTGGGTGTGATCAGTCTGGACCGCTTCTTCAAGATCACAACACCCCAGATCAAGCTGTTTGGTAATCTGACCTTCGGCAAAGTGGTGTCATGCTCAGTCTGGGTGATACACTTCGGCAGCGGGGCATTACCAAATATCATCTTAAGTAACAGATCAGTAGCCAATCTGACAACGATCACCACGTGTATGAACCTGAAAGGACGGGCTGGACTTGACTTCCACGAGAGCGTAGTGATTTACCTAAATGTGTTCTTCTGGCTTGTCAGTCTGGTCGTTGCGGTTTGCTATATTTGCATTACACACAAGGTGATCCAGTCTTTTAGAAACTCCGGCAGCAATAACAACCAGGGAAAGCAGAAGATCAAACTGCGTGTTTTTCTCGTTGTCATTGTGTTCTTCGTGTCATTTGGACCGTATCACATAGTCAGGATCCCGTACACGTTTCAACAAGTTGCCCTTTCATCCCATAACAGCTGCTTCTACATAACAGGCAGGCTGGCCAAGGAAGTCAGCCTCTGGTTCGCTGCCACAAACATCTGTATGAACCCACTTCTGTACGTCTTTCTGTGCAGGGAGTTCAAGGAGAAACTGACGTCTATGATGCAAAACGGGCCCGTGCCATTCTTAGCAGCCTCAGCAGAGAAAGCAGAAGCGGCTTCAACACAGAGCAGAGTCTGACACAGCTGAAGAAAATCAGGCAGTTGAATGTCACTAAGTACATTTACTGAAGTGCTGCACTTCGAGGTATTCGTACTTTACATTAAGTACTTTTTTAATTAAGAGTATTTCCATTACGTAACTTCATATTTCTACTCCACTAAATCTCAGAGACAAATATGGTACTTTTTAAACATTGCTCTGACAGTAGCCATGTTTCCATAAAATGTTGCAAAAGTTTGCAAAAAAAAGATACATTAATAAAAACGCAAATCTTGTGCATTTCCATAAACTGTTTTGAGCGAATGAACTAGGCTACGTAAAGCATAATTTTGTCAGAGGATGACGCGGTGTAGGCTACGTCGCGCGTGGATGTTGAAGTAAACAGAGGCTAGAGGTAAACAAAACAAGAGACAAAATGGAGAGAGGTCTTTAGGAATGACCTTCGATAGGGCGAGCATACTAACTTTTTTGCAAATTAGAGGATGTTTTTTTCAAATTTTGCTGTTTCCGTAAAATGTGACATTTTTCAAAATGCTTTAAGGAAACACGGCTTATTACAGTTTATCATTCCCTTCCTGTCCAGCGAAAACCATGACTATACAAATGTGGCGACTTTAATGTGAATTTTTCTGACGAACTAAGAGTTCCTTTATGAGATAAGAAAAATGTGCACACTTTTCATACTAAAAACCCCTTGGAGTGATGTCAGGCTCAGTCTGGGTTAACAAGTTGACTTTTCAGAGATACATGGTTCACACAGGAAGGGACAGGTAACACTTACTTACAACATTAACCGCCATTAATAAAAGGTACATTTACAGTTAATTATACTTTAGTTAATAGTTATTTCACTGTAAACAAACAATGAAATGCATTAAAAAATTGAGCAATTTTTTGGCCACCCGTCGAATTCATACTCAAAACAACCAGTAACTGCTAACGTCCGCTAACCGTAGCTGCCGTTAGCTATTTAGCTCAATTAGCCGTGAATGTAGTGGTGCAGAGTGGGAGCTCGTAGCACCAGGGGAGTGTAAGTGTTTATACGGCTAGTACAGAAATGTTGGACCGGTTGTTCTTCATATTCTGTTGATAATTTTAGCTAAAACTTTACTTTCAATTTAAAGTCTTACACATCGCACCTTTAAGTAATGTGTTGCATGTACAGCTTTTATTCATAGTGGAGTATTTTCTTACCCCAGGAAAGGATCTTTCTGTTCAACACTTCCACTGCGAAAATGTTATGTTATGACTGAGCTCTTATGTCACTGTAGGTTTTGTAGATTAAATGTCAGATTATTTTTTCATGTATATATTAAGATTTTGATGCTCGTGGCATTTAATTTGTTGAACCTGTGTTAGTTGTAGTTGTAAACTGTGCTGCGCTGTTCGGTGTCTTGTCAGAGCGTCGCTCTAAATAGCTTGAGAACATTAACAGGAAACACAATAAGGATGGACGAGATAAACAGTAAGACGCCGATGATATAATGCTGTTTTATGTGCCAACAAAACACAGTTTTAAAGTAGCTCTGGAAGTTGAAACTCAGAGGCAAATAAAGACCGTGAATGAAGCTGCCATGCAAAGCAAGTTCAGTTGGAGCTTGTTAACATTTGCATCTCACGCTGAAATTGTACAATGCTTGTGGTATCAGTAAAAATGTATCTAAGGGTGCTGCAGATATTTTTGCAATGTGTCTATCAGCCAGTGTCATCAGTTTGCAGCATGCTAATCAGCACTTAACATCGAAAGTGATGAGTGAAGGATGTGTGCAAGGAAGATCACGTTACTTTCACTGGTGTGTGTCCTCTGTAAAGATTGTGTTCAGCTGTAAAACAAATGAAACAAATGTGCCGTAATTCTCTCAAATGTGGTGATTAAATTCAAAAAATAAATGCAAAATTGAGGCTTTATTCGTCTCAGTGTGTAAGTGTGACCTTGAAGGATTTGTGAAGTTTGTGATTCTGCAACAGAAAACCTGACAGCTGGTACATGTGGTGACGAGATGTTTATCTTTTGGTGTAGTGTGATGTGATTGAACCAGGGCTGTTAATTCATAATTGCCATTTTGATTATTGTGAAAGGAGACATACTATGCTTTTCCATTTTTGTTACTTTCCCTCAGTGTTATATATATATATGTTATGGTGCATGGGAAAAATCCACACCAACAGAAGCTCCTTTCTCCCACAGAAAACGCTGCACCTGAAACACTCGTCACTAGTCCCGCATTTAATTCTGTGACTTAGTGACATCACACTACGTCACCATGTCACATATTTGCATAGTTTATGCCTAGCGGCTAGTTTGGCGCTTAAGAATTGATTTGGCACAGCTGCTCTGTTGTTGCTAGCTCTGCTGGCTCAGGCGTGTGTGAGCTGACGAATCAGAGGAGATTGGTTATTCGGGGGGGGGGGGGGGGGGGCTTAAAGAGACAGAGGGGGGATACAGAGCTGCAGCACTGGACAGTATGAGGAAGGTGATGTGTTCGTTGAGCATTAAAGCATGTCAACCTATTCTAGTAGTAACCCCAAATAAAATGAGGAACCTGAAACCTGAAAATGTCTCCTTCAAGTCTGAAAGCTACATGTATCTGCGTCATTGTCATATAAACAGATTCTGATCAAACAACAACAACAAGTTACTCTGTCACATAAGTTGAAAGTTCACTGGGGGGCCTGTTGTAAACACACGCATGTCATATCTCAGCTGTGCGGTTTCCCATCGGTCATCATGTGGCCATGATCCAAGGAGGATCACACAGGAAATCGTGTTGTGTTGTTCTCAGAGTGCACTATTTTTATCAAGAGAACACAATAGGGAATTAAACTCGAGGAAACGTGTTCAGATATGAGTGGGAAGGAAACGGTCGGTCACTTACACACTGTTTTTGTCGTGTGTTGTCTCTGACACTGACAAGAGAGTCGTATATCTGGTTTTAGTAGTTCTACATAAAAATACTAAATGACATTTTGCACAAAGTACTGTATTAAATGATTTCAGGGGAGCAACAAAAGCACATCACACGAGAAGAGTCTCATCATGAGCAGAGACAGACAGATAGAGGTGGAGTAAATAAGCCACAGGATGGAGGGGGGAGCAGGGGGGGGCTGCAGGAGGTCTGTAGATGTGGGTCGAGAAATGAGTCCATGGCTTTGGTGTTCGCCTGTCAAGAGCTACAGAGACTGACGCAAGCTCACGGAGGAAGGGGGCCTGGCACGGAGCAGAACAAGCCTCTCGGCAGACAATTGGAACAGGAAGCGAGGAAGGAAAGGGTCTTTCACCCGGAGGAAGACTGGCAAACTCGTTGGGATTGTGACAAGACAGCCACACAGTAGCTCCAGAGACCACCCATTGTAAGAGCATCAAACGCACACACACGCTTAAAGAGGGAGAGAAGTACTGAGAAAGACAGAGAGGCTGGAACCTCATTAGGTCAGCACGGGTTTTTTCTAGATTGAACTTTATGCTAAAGAACACAAGGTAATCAATTTTGGGTTTTCTAGTGTTTCATTTCCTTCCTGTGGGTGTGAAAGAGAAAGGGGAATTGGATATTTCTCTTCTTCCTTTTTTTTTTTATTCCTTTATTTATTATATCTCACATGCCCCACAGTCACAGACGATAAGGACACGATAAGAAGGTAAGACTCAATTATTGGCTTTACAAGCATCATCTTCTAGAGAAAACACCAGCTTAAGCTAGGAGGATAGATTTTGTGCAACAATAGCTGCGACAGACCTAATTAATATTAATGTGCACTAAAAAGAGAAAAATAGTTGAAGAGTACAGCATATGCGGGTTACCATGGCGCCTGCTCCTGGCCTCAGTGTTATTTAAGGCTGTGACGGTTTTTCAATGTAAAGACAGACACACCAGCAGATATACTGTCAGACAGGAGGAGAATCCTAAATGAACTGAGAGAGAGTTTGTTAGTTGGGAGTGGTGTAAATAAGAAGGGGAAGAAGAAAAAGAAGAAGAGTCTTTATTTTATCACATACATAAGTATCATCAGTGTGTTTAAGGTAGGCAACTTTTACTTTACTTCCTTTTTAGTCTTTTCTTTATATGCAATTTCTATTTCGCTGTGTTTCAGAGGGACATGTTGGGGTTTTTACTCCGCTACATACACACTACTTTCTGGTTACTTCGCAAATTAACATTTAATTAACAAGAGCATCATAAAATATATTGTTTTGTTATAATTAAACCACTCAAAAGTATTTACAAGTACAGCTGGAAGAACTGTTTGACTGAAATCTTTCATGCAAAAACATTTAATGGCTCAATTTTTTTTTTAAATGTGAGGCTTTGCTTCTTTCACTTATTCGGATTTAATTTGAATATATATGTTAGTTGTTTTTTTTACTAGGGGTTGGACAAAACAAGCGTGGCAATTGTAATGCCATTTTCCTTACTATTTCAGATTTTTTACAGTTAATCAAGAAAATAATCAGCTGATAAATCCATTTTTTGGGGCATTTTTTGTGCTTTGAGTACATATTCCAGATATTACTTACATACTTTTACCTACGTAACTTACTATACTGTTAGCATGAATCTACAAGTGTGAATATACTTATACTTCTTCCTCCACTGGTTGTTGGTTGACGGCTTCTGGTTGACGCCTTCATCACTGTATATTAAGCGTATCTGTGCATTCTGAATTAAATTGGTATATATATATATATATATATATATATATATATATATATATATATAAACCATCAGAACAGTCAGTTCTCCTGAGTGACCCCTTGTCTAAATGTGGTGAAATAGAGTGGTTACACTGTGTTTCGTGTTTAAATGAAAAATAGTATTAGTATGCCCCTGAAATTGCCACTTAGGAATAAAGTTAAAATAAGATCGTGCAAGAAATAAACTGCTGGAAATATAAAGTCTATGTGGGGAGAGAAGTCGGTGTGCAGTATGAGCTGCAAAATATGTTGATAATTGTCATAAACTAAGAGAAACAAGCTCTACGCTGATTAAGAGTGTTTAAAATGTAGTCTATCTGTTATATTGTGATCATCTATTTCTTTCTCTTGTATAAAATGTGATCAAGCTTTGACGATAATGTAACTTAAACATTCATGCAAACAAAGCTCATTTGAATCTGAACATTTGAGTGACGCAAACCCTGCAAACAGCTGACAAATGGTTTGATCTTTGCATATGTATAGGTTCTGTAAACAACACATACAGAGTTTCCTCTCAGCATAATTTGTTTATGTATTTACATGACTTTACTGTGCATTCACCCTTTGTGTCAATCTTCTTTCCTCTCTCTCTCACCCTTCTGAAGGTCCGCCGAAGATCAGAAGATGAACACCACCCTGTCAAACACTTCCAAGTGTGTTCGGGACACCAGTGTGACAGCCGTGGTGTTCCCCTGCCTCTACAGCATCCTCTTCATAGTCGCCCTGATACTAAATTCCCTGGCTGCGTGGATCTTCTTCAACATCCCCAGCACCTCAACGTTTGTCGTCTTTCTAAAAAATGTGGTAAGACATGCAGGCTTTTGCTTTATATGTGTCGTCAGTGCAGAACAAAAATAAATATATAAATAAACCCTTCATTACCAGGTGGTGGCTGACTTGCTGATGACCCTGACCATCCCCCTGAGAGTCTTAAGTGATGCAGGTGTGGGCTCCTGGCAGCTGCGCGCCTTCCACTGCCGATACTCTGCGGTCCTCTTCTACATCACCATGTACATCAGCATCCTTTTGCTGGGCCTCATCAGCCTGGACCGCTACCTGAAGATAGTCAGGCCCTTTGGGAAGTGTCCCCTGCAGAAGGTGCGTGTGGGTCAGGTGCTGAGTGCAGTCGTCTGGGTGGTGATGTTATCTATAGCATTACCCAACGTGATCCTGAGTGACCAGCCACCAAAGGTCTCTGGAGGCAGACTGAAGTGCACCTCCATGAAGAGCAGAGCCGGCATGATCTGGCACGAGGGAATCAACTACTTCTGTCAGGTAGCTATTAAAATAAAGGGATAGTTACGAAATCAGCCTACAGGCACCTCTAAAGCTCACTAATCAACACATAGCATTGGGTTCCTTTAATACAAAGACTGAAGTGTAAAAAAAAACACTACTTGGTTTTATGGGTAGATTTTGTCGGACTATTTCACGGACAGGTGCAAAAACCACAACGTCTGGTTTTTATGTATGGCTTAAACTAACAAGACCACAGCATGACATGTCGGTGAGCTTTAGAGGTGCCAGTATCTGGATTTTGTTACTCTGTTTCCAGCAGTAGCTTCACATTTATTGCACAGACCATATACTGTAGACTGTATAATAAACATAAACATAGTAACCGTGACAGGCTTTGGCCAATAATTAGAAAATAATCCTTACAGCAGCTTTATCTCCCTACAAATCCAACAACAGGCAGCCTGGTAGCGAACAGCTACACCATAAAAACTGGTGCTAAATAGCACTAACAGTGGTTCTTTGGCTCGTAATCATGGGTGCGAAATGTCACCTTTGTCAAATTGTGTGTATATATAGAACTATTAAAAGTGCCATAAAGCACTATATTACTTTCACATTAAGTGTGTATAAGAAGAAGTGCTGCTTTCGCTCATAATCATAGAGGAACTAATGATGGTTATTAAAGTTTTTTATACGGCAGTAGTGCTATATCACACCTCAACCACCTCGAAGAATAGGAGCCACCATTTTTCTCTACGTAGCACCCATACAGTCACAAATGAGGGATTTAGCTACAGAGATCAAAATCTTTTATTGTACCGGGCTCTAAACATGTTATCTAACGCAGACACTGTTGAACTTTACCTGTAAAATATCTGCATCGTGATATCAGCACATTTAAGTACTGTGCACTATTTACTATATAACTATTGAAATGGTGACACTACAACTGACTGAAACTGGCCGTGAAAACAACTGAGAAACCACTGTCCTCATTGTGTTTTTTTTTTAATGTGTACTTGTAGGTGGTATTCTGGGGGACACTGGCCTTGATGGTGGTTTGCTACACGTTCATCAGCAAGAAGGTTTATGAGTCATACAAAGCCTCAAAGAGCAGATCTCAAGCAGCCAGTCGCAGAACCAAAGCAAAGGTCTTTGTGGTGGTGGGGGTGTTTTTTGTCTGCTTCGCCCCTTTTCACTTTGTCCGCGTCCCCTACACTCTGACCCAAACCGGCAGCTTGGCGGGTTTTTGCCAGGCACAGAATGCATTTTATATCGCCAAGGAAACCACCCTGTGGCTGTCGGCCACTAACGTATGCCTGGACCCGCTCATCTACGTGTTCCTGTGTAAAGTGTTCAGGAAGAGACTGACAGCCACACTCTGCCGTAGGCCGCTCCACAAGGGTGGCATGGAGTCTCCCACGGCAACGTCAACTCAGCTGGAGATGTCGCAGATGGCCCAGAGTAACAAACTGTCATATAATGGGCTGCCACAGTAACAAAGAGTGTAAATAGACGATGGGACATTTTAAATAGCTGTCTGTCAAGACTGCCTGAAAGAATGTGTTGTTTTGCTTGTAAATATAATTGTATCTCGATGAAATAGGTTGTGAAATTCATGCAATGTGATCAAAATGTAAAAAATGTGATGAGGCGTTCCCGAAGTTTCATACCAACAACGACTACTGCTTTTGGTACAGTATTAACCAAGCACTTCTGCTACATGTTTGCTAAGTCATCCAACACATTTCCTTAATTGTGCTTACTGTCATTTTCTGCTTCCTTCTCGCTAATCTCGTCAAAACTGCACTTTCCCTTCTCAAAAGTTGGGCTAGAGGGTGGACATCTTGAGCGCATATTCTCCAATGATTACACCACACACACAAGGACTGAATGATAACAAAGTGAGCAGGGAGCAGAGGACAGCAATAGGCACTGCTTACAGCCATAACTTCTGTGTACTATAAATAACAATAATAATAAAATGAGTATATTTCATACTACAGCTGCATGGTGTTCGACTTGAATCCTGGGAATCTTAACCAGCATACGTGTTTGTATGAGTCCACTTGGTTGAGGGGGTAGGAAATGAGTCTCAAACATGTGACAAAATGACCTTTCTGATTACATCTGTCCTTCAAACCCTCATAGACACAAGATCATGAGCAATGACTGCACGAATGCACATGCAGCACCTCGCTGTGCAACAAAGGCAGCCAATCACATTGGAGGATAAAAACACCCAAACCTATCTCCTCTACCACAGTAGAGGACCACAAGTCTATACAGATGGTGATGATAATGACTCAAAGTTCATAACATATTCAAACTAACGTAAAATACATCCCAACAGAGAAGAAATAAAAGGATGGTTAATTGATTTTTGTGCAAAGGAAATGTATTATGCTCATTTTCAGGTTCATAATAACAGGTTTACATGCTTTACCGCTCACAAAACACATTAGTTTTCTCATACTGTCCAATGCAGCAGCTCTGTAGTCCCCCTCTGTCTGCTCTGCTCTGATTGGTCAGCTCACACACGCCTGACCCCCCACTAACAACAACAGAGCAGCTGTGCTCAATCAATTCTTTTGTGCCAAACTAGCCGCTATATAGGCATAAATTAGTCAAATGTGTGACATGGTGATGTAGCGTGATGTCATTAAGTCATGCAATTAAAGGCGGGACTGCTGACAAGGCGTTTAAGAAGGGAAAATGTTGACTATTTATGGTGCTTCTCTTTTCGTTAGCACTAACTCGAGATAATGATTCATTTATCACTAGTGTTGACAAATCTCTGAGGCACTTTTGATAATGATTGCGCAAGAGGCCAACAGAAACTGCAGACTCATATCACTCTAGTGGAGATTAGGTGATTCTATGTACAGTATGTAAACCAAATAAAACAACACCCAAGGTGGTAAGCATTTGCAAGTAGGGCGTACAGCATTGCCTTTCACAATACTGCAGTAGTGTCATTGCGTCATTAATTTTTGAATTGAACAAGAGCAGGAAAAAAATAGAGAACTGGAATAAATTGACTTTTTTAAACACTGCAACACCCCGAAGACGGGTTTCAGGATATTCACAAACCGGTTCTGCAGGATTAATGTCACCTCCCACCTGATTTACAATCGTGTCTGCATGTGGCTTTGATTAATGTAATAATGAAAAATGATCTTCCTCCATCCCACCCTCTGTTGGCTACGACAGAGGCTGATATTTGGGCAGGAAATTAATGAGCTACAGAGCGGTCGGAGCGGCGGCTGCAGCCGGGGGAAGGACCGTTTGTCACCCTCAGATTAAATCCTCTGACAGATGACCCTGCAGTAGTGAATTATGAGAAATTCTAAATGACATTCATGGAAATTAAATAAACCCCGGAGATAGTGTTGCCTAGCAGTATGCACGGACACAAGTTCAGAGAAGAGGTAGATAAATAAGAAGCAGGTAGAGGTGTGAGCTGACAGTTTCATATAACTAGATGCATGTGGACGACCTAATGAAACATGGTGATACAGCTTGCCTGTCAGAGAAACCTGTCAAGTCTGCATGTCAGAAATGCCAATCAGAAGAGGTTTATAAGCAGTTTCATGTCATGACGCCCCAGGGAAATGGCTTTTAGGCAGCTTATTAGAGCTTAGACTTAAGCTTTGGGTCAAACATGTCATTGTGACACATTGTTCAAACTTTGAGTAACGGATACAAGACACTGAAACGTGTGTCTCACTCCTCTTAAACATTTGGAAAAAAGTTTAAGAGGAGTGAGTACATTTTAGATCACCATAGAACTCACCAAAACAGAAGAACAAAGGTGGCCTCAACTTTGACGCTGATAGAGAGAAAAGCCCTCAAGCCGAATCAATTTTGGGCGCTAGGGGGGCAAAAAAGCTCCAAAACTGGAGGACACGTAGCTCAGAAATTTCATTGACTCATGCAATACATAAATAAATGAAAATAATGAAAATAATTGAAAATTAGGTGGCTTCTACACGTCTCTGAATGGTTAAAACATTATTTATTTATTAAGTGTAGGAGGGTGTAGTAGTTATACTGAGTCACTTAACAATACTTTAATTTTAACCAGGGTTTGAAACTGTTTCACCATAAATGCATCATGACTTTCTTTTGCGCTGGTGCCCTTTCTTAAAATTTTCACCCATTTTTACATCGTAATCTTTAGCCCCAACCGACACTGACTCAAGTGACATCACTTAAGGCAATTTATTCAATTGCCTGCAGCTCCCTCCGGAGCAACAAAGGTAGTGTTCAATGAGTAAATATCATTTTCTCTCTGTGCCAAAAGTAATATTTAAATATTAATATTAAGTTCACAAAAGTCCAAACAAATCACTGGAATCTGTTTAATTAAAAAATAAATTATTACCTCGTATTTCTCAGAATACAATATATAATCTCCTTTCAAATTACAAGATGACCTTTTTTAAAACTCTTTTTTATGATAAATGCAGTGAGACTGTTTCTCACCACTACACGTGAAGGCATATGTAATGACGTAAATGCAATTACACAGTCAACAGCAGCCCGGGGATGAAGACGGAGAGAAACTCCCCAGATTCCATTTCAAATTCACTCAATTTTGTAAGATGTTGAGTTAGAAAAAACTTTCTAAACTTTTTGAAATGCTGACTTTGACAAATTCTTACCCATTCGGGCCTTCTTGTAAATTCGGCACGTGCTAAATCAATCGATGGTTGTTAAAATGCCTTGTTTCAGAACCAACACACCCTGCGCCCATGTGTGAAGCAATTTCCCTTTAACCGTCACTTTTACTCACAACGAGGTTTTCTGGCGCGCTCTCGCGAGCTGCTTGAGATTCACGGGCACGCGCGCCGACATAAACACAACCGGATGGGAACACTGGCTGCTGCTGCTACAAGCCACGTGACGTCCCAGCCGGGTCATGTGATCCGCCTGCGTCCTCCTCCACTCCGCTGCCGTCAACTTTTGTCCCGCACATCCCAAACAAACGAACATGGCGGACTACGAGGAGCGGCGCAGCCTGCTGGGAGACGAGGACGAGGGGCCGTCCGGCGGCAGACACACGGCCAGCGGACCCGGCAGACCGCTGTCGCCCATCTGCGACCCCAGCCACCTCCTGCACCGAGTGGTCGTCCTGATGTTCATGTGCTTCTTGGGATTCGGTGAGTGGAGGCGAGCCATAACTTCCCTGTCGACACCCTGACTGGTTGTTGTGAAGATTCAAGTTGCTTAAGTTACTCTTAGCTGATAGAAAGCCCACATTGTGGCCCGTAACGTTGAATGAATGCGGTGTCATCATGTATGTGCTGTGTTAATTTGTTCCAGGAAGCTACTTCTGTTATGACAACCCGGCTGCACTTCAGACTGAAGTCATCCAGGTAATTCATCCTCTGTGAAAGCACCAGAAATGCAACAATTCACACTCACACGGTCCCGTTAGTCATGTATTTTTTACGTAGAAGACAGATTAGGGAAGCATCTGTGCATAAAGAGAAATTTGCATAGTAATCCAACCAGAACAGTCAAATTAAACTACTCATATGTGCAGCCATTAGAGATCATACAGCCTGGGTTTCAGCTCAGAACCTGATGTGATTTCCTCCCCGACTGCACCAGGATCTGGACCTGAACACTGCAAAGTTCATGCAGCTGTACGCCTGGTACTCCTGGCCCAACGTGGTCCTCTGCTTCTTCGGAGGATTCCTGTTAGACCGGGTGTTTGGCATCAGGTACAATCACAGATCAGTGTGTGTTTATGTTCAGCACAGGTGAAAGTGAAAGTGTGGAGTAGCTTTTGTGCTCATCATCTAGGTCAGGGTCATGTTTCATTTTTCTTTTTGTTTTTCAGGCTGGGAACCATTATCTTTTCCCTCTTTGTCTGCGTTGGGCAGGTAGGTTGACTTTGAAATCTAGATAGTAGGAATCAATAGGTAGAGAAAATTGGTGCCGATGTAGTAACCCTTTCTTTTTTTGTTATGTTTGAACTTTTCCTCTCTGCCAAGGTAATATTTGCTACCGGAGCTTTGTTTAATCGTTTCTGGCTGTGTGAAGTTGGACGGTTCGTGTTTGGGTGAGAAACTAAAGCAACATTATGTAAAAATGTTTACCTTAAAATAACAGTTTCTAAATCATGTTGATGGTTCAGTGTCTTGTAATCGTGTGAATGGTGTCTCTGCACCAGTGCCCCCCCTCCTGAATGCCCAGGTCTGCTCTGATTGGTCAGCTCACACATGCCTGACCCAGCCCCACTCACCGTGTCCCTGGCCAGCCTTGTCCTGTTTTCAGCTTCCAGTTAGCTTCACTGTGAATATAGGCTAAATAATGCAAATGTGTGACATGGCGCCGTAGTGTGATGTCACAACGTCACAGACTTAAAGGCAGGACTACGGACGAGGCGTTTCAGGAGCAGTGTTTTCTGTGGGAGAGAGGAGCTCCTGTTGGCCACGGACTTTGGGCTTTTTAACTTTCAAGACCTTTTACATGCATAAGTACGTACAGTTTATAAAACACTGATGGAAAGGGAAAAAAACAAAAAAGCATCATATGTCCCCTTTAAAGCCCTGTTAATTGTCTGTTTCTCCGCCTAATGTGTCCAAAAAAACAACATTTGTTGTTGTTATTGTACTGTTCCTTAACTTACACACTCCCTCTCCCTGTTTTCCTTTTCCTGGGCAGTATCGGAGGCGAGTCCTTGGCTGTGGCCCAGAACACATATGCAGTCAACTGGTTCAAAGGAAAGGAGCTAAATCTGGTGTTTGGCCTTCAGCTGAGCATGGCTCGACTGGTGAGGACACCACCAACAGATCATGGAGTTACACTACACACACGCATTTCTGAACTGTTACCACAGTGAATGAACCAACTGTACAGAATACATGTCATCGACACAGTGAATTAATGCATTGATCCTCCTCTTCACTCGTCTCAAGGGCAGCACAGTGAACATGAACATCATGGGCTGGGTGTACGGCAAAGTGGCAGACAGCGTCGGCTCTCCTGGACACACTACACTCGGAGTATCGCTCATGATAGGTAGATACTATTTGACGAGTTTGAATCATCAGGACTCGGGTTACATGTGCTGCGTCTGTAGTAATGCTATATCTTATCTGTGTAACTAATGATCTCAGATGTCGCAGCCAGCAGACAGAAGGGAGAAGTGGTAAGGAGAACTAAAAGTGCTGCTGGCTGCTACAAATGAGTCACATGTGTTCGAAGAAGTGTCAGTTCTTAATAATTGTCTCCAGTTACTGAGTACACGTTCTAAAAGTGCTTTCACTTGTGTGTTTTCTCTTCTAGTTTGTATCCATTGCCACTTTAGTCTGAGATAAATTCATGTGAACAGTAGAAACTATCAGCAGTTGTAGTAATAATCTTTTCTGTGTCCTAAGCTTCTGTAACCTGCGTGTTTTCACTGGTCTGTGCCTTGGTGTTGGGGTTCCTTGACAAAAGAGCAGAGAAAATCCTCCACAAAGAAGAAGGAAAAACAGGTGCTGATAACAAGATAAAGTCTTTGCTGTTATCTGTTTGTTTTTCCTCTTTCGCCTCACCGGTTAATAACTGCTGGAGTTACTTTCACAGCCTGTGCGGACCACGACAGACTTGGTGTTATCTACCTAAAATTGACATTCTGGCTGGATAGTTCATTGACCTCAGCGCTTTCTCTAGTGTAGTGTGTCCTCTGTTCTCAGAGAGGCCGTTGCTCCTTTTTACGGTTGTTCAGGCTTTGTACAGGTGCTGGAAATCCTTGAAAATGCAACTGCATTACGTTTTTTAAATTTGTTTATAGAACAGTAGCATCTGATTAAATGTGATGTGAAATAATACTTTTTTATCACTATATATGTTTATAAATTTCAAGAAAAGCTTGAAAATGCGCCCTAAAAACACTTAAAGTGCTTGAATTTGACTTTGGAAAAGATGTAGGGACCCTGCAAATAATGCTCTCCAGCTGACCTGCTTGTTTCGCTGATCTTCCCTTTTAGGCGAAGTGATCAAGCTGACGGACGTGAAAGACTTCCCCTTCACTCTGTGGCTCATCTTCATCATTTGTGTGGGATACTACGTCGCCATTTTCCCCTTTATTGGACTGGGACAGTGAGTACTGCATCAGTGCCCTCTTATACACACACACACTCATCCTAATCCATCATATTGATTTTTCAATTTAATTTATTCGAACTATACTTTTGCGCTTATACTTGGCCAGCAGTTGATGTTGTTATATTGTATCATACATTCAGTGATCACTTTATTCAGCACACATGCACAATATAATGCAACCCAATGCAACAGTTCTGCCATAAAGTCTACTTTTATGAAGACCATGATGTTTTTTTGGCGACCCATTTACACACTGGCATGCACCATGTGTGTTCACGGGGAGGACACAAAGATTTAATTGTTGGAAATGAAACATGACCTTCGTAGAGACCGATGTTACGACAGGACTGTTGTATTGGATTACATAAGACCGCTCAGGTGTATCTAATAAAGAGGCCACAGAGTGTATTTTTGTAATATCAACAAATCCAACCATAAAACCACAACCACCGATGCTTCCACACCCTGTCTGTGTACATGTTTATAGTTTCATTTCTTAAAAAAGGCTTAGTAGTTCCCTTGAACAGCCGTCCATGTATTTACAGCAAACACAGCTCAAACAGAAGTGTCCACTATGTTCAGCTGTGGATTACCACCTCTAGAGAGTTACTGTACATGGCAGCAAGACCGCGTATTATTGACTCCAAACAAACAATGCCCATGTTCACTGTAATGAAGGAGAACGTCAGCCTGAGTTAGAGTGCAGCTCCCTAATGTGTGTTTTTTCATAGTTTTTGGACAACGGTAGAAGTCCGGCGCTGGATAATAAGACACTTCAGGCTTTGGATACACAGACAGTATTTGTTGTTAGTTTAATCTTTTCATGTGATGAAGGAGTGAAAAGGGATCACCAGACTTATCCTTTGTGCCACAAATGATTCAGGTTTTTCTACAAACCTTTGCACCAACAGAAAAAAGGCGCTATGACCACATAATAATTCTGGAAACGGGGGCTTTGTTTGCCGATCGGGTTTCGTGCTTGATTAAAATATCTCGGTCGATTCTTGTCTCTGAGTAAATGAAAAATATAATTCACTTCAAGGCGGCATTATGGTTAAATTGTGTGTTATGAATTAAATAAATAAGCTCCACTAAATTGGTACAATGCCTGTGTCTGATTCAGATTCAACAGTGCAACAACCTCACAATGCTGTGTTGTCCACGAACCACAAAGGGAGGGAGAGGGAGTTAGGAATAGAAAGAGGTTTGACAAATAGGTTAGCGCAGAAGGAAACCAATTGAAGCCATCACAACCTGCATTTCCTCCACTGAAAGGCACTGTCGAATCACTTAGCAACTGACACGGTGTTTCCACAGAGGGTCACTGCTTACAGAGCAAATAGTTGTTATGCAAATGGGTCAGAAAACAATATATGGAGGAGCGAGAGCCACCTGCAGCAGGAGTCGGCTCCATTTCTCCTCCTCTGGTGGTGACATCAGTGTGAAGGCTGAGCAGCACTGTGAGCCTGAGCTCCTGTCTTTTTATATTTACAGGGTGTTCTTCATCGAAAAGTACAACTTCTCCCCAGCTGAAGCCAGAGCTGTCAACAGGTAACTCAGATCACGTGTAACGGGCCACTGAATCATCAGGATTAGCATTTCATTGCAACTCCTGGTTTGGTCTGAATGAGGTCTCAGTCCTAATAACAGTTTTGAGAAGTAGTTGTGAAATTGTCCTTTTAAAATATGTAGCTATGTCCTTAGTGTTCACCCTTCATGCCACTTTCTATCTTCCCAAGCATTGTCTACATCATCTCAGCCCCTGCATCTCCAGTTCTGGGCTTTATGGTTGATAGGACGGGGAGGAATGTGGTTTGGGTGATAATAGCCGTGGTGGCCACTCTCACCGCTCACATGATGCTGGCCTTCACCTTCTGGAACCCATGGATCCCGATGGTAACGCACCTGACACGATGTTTATTTTGTACATTGATGAACTGAACGAAGGAAATCAATGTTAGTGTAATCAGTGAGTGTTTTTGTCCTACTTGTCGCAAACCCACTGATTTGCTTTGCAGGCACCTCATTTGTTTTAATTACATCCAGCTAAGTTGGTGTTTGCCTATAAAGAAATTAAAACACTAATTGTGTTGCTGTTTAATGTAAAACTATTCAACTCCCACTGGATAGCTGTAGGAGCTGAATATGAAGCTGAACAAACAGTTTTCTGTAGCAACATAACTTAATGTACAGAATAGTAAATGTAATCTCACATAATTTTATTTACTAACGGTGGTACATCATAAGCAGGAATCCTGTGGAGATATTCCTGGAATATAAAGTAATGACAGCGTGTGTGTCCTCGCTTGTTTTCCAGTCCCTGCTGGGTGTCTCCTACTCCTTACTGGCCTGTGCACTGTGGCCCATGGTGGCCTTTGTGGTACCGGAGCATCAGCTGGGGACGGCCTACGGCTTGTATGTACCTCCCAACGAGAATGTTACACACATAACCACAGTTAAAACACACACAGACAGGAATCAGTGTTAATTATTGATGATGCTTAATCTTCTGCTTCCGTCCATCAGCATGCAGTCGATCCAGAACCTGGGACTTGCTCTCATCGCCATGGCTGCAGGAGCCATCCTGGACGTCAGAGGATACCTGTTTTTGGAAGTGTTTTTCTGCACCTGCATCTGCTGTCAGTATTTTATGTCTGTCTGTTTACTTTCCAACTCATGTCAGACACTTTTGAGTGACTGTATTTGATTCTCCACATTGTTTTTCTTTCTTGCAGTTGCGCTAATGGCCGTGGTGTCGCTCTACTTTGTGGATTATCTTAAAGGTAAGAGAGGACTGCAGCCTTCTCTCCCCCCTCTCTGCTGTCCCCTCTTCATATTGTCTCTGTTTTCTTTCCTCTTGTCATGTGACATCTCGGCACACCCCTCTTCTTACCGCCACTCGCTTCTCCCTTCTCTTTCTTGCTCCAGGAGGAGATTTGAACCGGTCAGCCTCAGCCAGAGCCAAACTCCAGAAAGAAGCCACTTCAGACGCAGAGTGAGTAGCTTTGACCCTTCTTCACCCTCCATCACTGGTTTTCCGCCCACTTACCCAACAATTAGACAAGCATCTCAGAAACATAATGGCAGACCCACTCATATAATCAAGTGGCACAGGCAAAATGGGATTGGAGCACTCGTAAGAGCCTCTGCTGTCCTTAGCCGACCCTGACGCAGTCAATTTCATCTAAATACCGAAACTGGCGTATTTACTATTCCATTTCATTGTAGAGTGTCCGGGGAGATAAAATGAACGATTGAACAGATTATGCATGATTTTTTATGTGAGTAGTTACAGTTCATGTTTTCCTCATTAAGAGACTCTCAGGTGATGTTTTTATGGATTTGTTCTTTGAGCCCATATTCTGCATCGACCACATGACTCGCACGCAGAGTCGCAGAATCATGCTTCATTTTACTGTGTATGTACAGCTCTTAGTTTTTATGGTCAACAAGGATCAGGAGTGCAAAGGAGGTCATGAGCCTTGTTGTCATCAATATGTTGTCTGATTGGGCTTTTACTTTTTTCTTGAGTGGTTGTTTCAGCAAAACTGCTGGTGGCCTGCTGGCAATAAGGTACAGCGTGTCAGTTATCTGTCTGTACCTGTGAGTGGAAACTGTCCAAACTACAGGTTTGAACTTGGCTTATGCGCATGCAAAACATTTTTTAATGAGCTTTAGCAGTTGACCCAACCAGACACATCTGCCATAAATATGACAAAAAGGGTTTCTGTAGGGCCTTAAAAAGCAAATAATCAGACTTTTCTACCTTTTATAGGGGCTGTGTGGAACATTTAGTGCTTTGAAGCTTGTTGAAAATAATGAATTTGCAGCTGAAGCACTTAAATTATGAACATTGGGTGTAAAGGCACTAGAGTAGCATTGGGGGGTAAGAAAAACACAAAGCTGCCATAAAAAAACACAATCAAAAGTCTGCCATCACCCAATGCAGTTCTTTATTCACATGGGGAGCATCACTAAAGTCCATCCCCAGAGTGACCCACTCTGCACTAACGACGTCAGCTCCTGCAGCTCTGGTAAGCACCCACTGCACAGTAGATTAGGGGTTGTTTTACATGAAATAGAAGAGAGGGTCTTAAATGAACTTGTTGAATCCTGCAGAGACCTTGGTACATACTGAACGTCACGTCTATAGTTCACCACTTGTGGTTGGTTTATTTTGTGTTGAAACAAAGATCCAAACCACACAAGCACATCAGCGCTGGGTAACACTACTTTCTGTTCTCATTCTTGGCACGCAAGTGTTGTCAATAAGCACTGAGGTTACAGCTGTGTGTCTTTCTCTCTGTCTCTGATTCTTGTATCTAATCTGTGTAATCTCCATACACAACATGCTCTGTGTTGTGTATAGTTTGTGCTGTGTGGACATACAGACTAATACTCTCTGGTCTGTGCTGTAACTGATATTTTCCAGATGATGATGATGATGATGAGGGAACACACATGGTCCTGGGCTTCGGAGCCAGCAGGCTGCACTGTCCACCTCAGAGCTGTCACTCAACTGCCATGGGGCGGGACTGCGCTACTGACTCCGCCCAGTGCTGTCATCTGTGGCTCTTCCCACCAGAACTGACTGTCTGGACCCGCTATTGACAAAACCCTGTGTTGATAGCTTACTACGTCCCTTTCTGGACAATTGACACGTCTCAGACTTGACGCACTGACTTCATCTCCTCCAATATCCACTCTGTGTGTGTGTGTGTGTGTGTGTGTGTGTGTGTGTGTGTGTGTGTGTGTGTGTGTGTGTGTGTGTGTGTGTGTGTGTGTGTGTGTGTGTGTGTGTGTGTGTGTGTGTGTGTGTGTGTGTGTGTGTGTGTGTGTGTGTGTGTGTGTGTGTGTGTGTGTGTGCATGTCAAACTTGGGCATCAACTTTTGTGAGTTACTGAAGATCGTTAGGATGCTTGGAGGGTGTTTTAATCATTTTAAATGTTGAGCAGAAGATGAGACACAGCTGCCTATATCTCTGATAAATAGTGCTTGATTTTATGACATGTTATTGGAGCTCACAATGTAGGAGTCCTATATTAATTCAATTGTTTTATATGTATATAGAAGTAACCTTGTGGACGTTTTTATGTTCCTTTTTACAAATTGTTTTCAGCAGGACTCTTTTACTGGCCTTATCGCGGAGCACTCAGCAGTTCATTTATGTACATATCATCCGTCAGCATTCACAATAATTGCCAACCAAAATCTTCCTTAGGCAGAGCGAGTTCATGCTCAATTTTAATTTTATGCGTCATTGACCTTTTATGGGGGATAATCTCAAAAAGAGCATAGCTCTTTATTGTTTAAATCATTATCGGTCAATTCTTTTATTTCTTAATTCTTTTATGCGCTCCTCGCCGGGTTTGGAAGTTCATAAAAATTAATTTTCTGTTGAATAATCAAATGGAACATTACTATAAAGATATGAAAGATGAGACGGAGAGCGGCACACTGTACCCGTGTAATGATATTCACAATATCAGCTTCATACAAACTGTTTTATTAATGTGACCTTTTAAAGAATCAGTTCCACATTTTAAAATATGTTTTCTAGACTGTTTTGCTCGTTTATCAAACTCAGGTAATTAACTTGTGGTGAGCACTGCCCCAAATTGTTGCTTGCTTCATCTGAACGGTGAGGCAAAGTATTAATGCACTCTGTTTAACTCGCACCATTCCGCTAATGTGGAAAGAGATTTGTCTCCCTGTGTTGTTATCGGGGCGGCAGACTGTGGATGATAAACATTCACTACCTCAGCTGGGCAAATAACTCATCGAAACCTTAAGAGTAACTTAACACAAGCTGAACATTGTCTTTTTTTCCTCCTATGGGTTAACCTCTTACTGACATCACCACCGGATATCATGTTAAAATATTACTTTGGTGAAAGTGGAAGTCACTCATATGAATAGTGCTTGAGTAAAAGTCTGATATTTAATGTACTTAAAGGTACTGGTAAAAGTAAATTGTCCATATATTTACATTAATGGATATATACTATAACCGCTTATCAGATTCTGTATTCAGCATTTCTCTTAATTATTGGCATCAGTAAATCATTTGGCTCTGATGCAGCATGTAATCTGTAAAGTAACTTGTAACTAAAGTCTTTAAATTAAAATCGCCTCTAAAATGTAGTGGAGTGAAAGTATAAAGTAGCAGAAAAACAAAAATACTCAGTACAAGTACCTCAAATTTGTACTTAAGTACAGTACTTGAGTAAATGTACTTAGTTACATTTCATCACTGGAAATACTAAAGTACAAGTACCTCACAATTGTACTTAAAGGTGCAATATGTAATTAATTCATACTCCAAAGAAATGGGGGCGGCATATAACAGAATAACCGCAAACTGTAGCTGCTGTTGGCTTTCTTGCATACTGCACCTTTAAGTACTGTACTTGAGTAAATATCTGGTGTTAAGTTACTCTTTAAAAGAAAAAAGCCCAACACACGTAAGAAGACGGTCAATAGCGTTGAAGTTCAAATGTTGTAGTTGCACATTAAAACGACCACTGTGTCCCAGCGACAGCCGCGCTGCGCTCCTCACCCGTCACTCACTCGCACTGTGGTGTTGTGACGGCAGCGCGGTCTCTGCTTAAAGGGCAGCTCCACCAATTTTAACACATTAGTGTGTGTTTACAGGTCATGGGGAGAACTGCTGCATATGTGATGACGCCTTTTGTGGCTCCAGAGGAAGCTGCTTGTAATCCGACACATTTTTCTTCAGTGGTGTCACTCGGTTGCATTGTGGGTAATGTAGGCGGCAGGTTTTTAAAGAGAAGAATGTGTGGGATACAAAAGTGTGAAAAAAGAGAGATATGATTGAGAAATTACAGAAGATCCAATGTGCAATCAGAGAAGGTGAGATTAGAAGGAAAGTCATTTGAAAATAATCTCTGTTTGTTGAACCAAATCACATTTGATACCAGGTTGTTAACGGAACAATTACGTTTAATTAAACACACGTTTTTGAAAGCATCTGCGTTCTCTTGTTATTGTACAACTTTGTTTGTGGTAATAAGTTACTGTCACTGTGGGCGATTAATCCTCTTGGTAACATCAATATAACTGCACTCATGTCAGTGTTTGCTGTAGAGATGGTAAAGATGGCGACGTTGTTATTCCTGCAGGCTTAAAAGGCGACCCAGTAAGCCGACAGAGGGTGATCTCGCTAGACTAACACCCATGTCTGCTTTCGGCTTACGCAACCGGTACCTCTCCAGGCTGGGCGCACAGGTATGCACACACACAGCACTTATGATTAGACATAACTCAAACAGAAACCCATTTATTTTTACATCCAGCCTATATAATCTTGACACTGGCATACATTTCCTCTTTTTTTTTGGAAAGAAGGCCAGGAGGGTTTGTTTTACTGCTTCACTGTATAATTAAGCACAAGTCTCTCTTCCACTTTTATCTGCGGTCTTTAGTTTTCCTCTTCACTGAGTCTTTCTCGTCCTCTCTGCTCTCAGCTCCCAGACCACTGCTCTACCCATCTGTCATCACTCGCTCACAGGAGTGTACTGAAATGATGTCCTTCACTCCCTCTGTGACTAGAGATGATTATGCACTAAAAAAAGAAAAAAGGATGCTTGCAAAGTCTCCTTTTCGAACAAGACGTCGCACTTTATTTTGCCTTGAATGTATTTTTAAAATGACTGTTCTGGGTGTTAAGACGGGTTTTGGTTTAATGACTAAAGATTTTTTCTTTTTTTTGACTGGAAATTTTAATCAGGAGAGAAACATCTTCATTGATTGATGTTTTTTAATACGTAAACAAACTAAATAAACAAACTCTCTTTGTTTTCATGACTGAATAAACAAACTGACTTTAAAGGACAACACAGTTTGATACTGTTTTACATGTTTATATTTGGCGGACCCTGCCACCTTTCTAGCTTCAAACAGACCTCATTTTCCAGAAATGAAACAAGAACAGCTTGTTTATTCAGTTATGGACAAAATAAATATTTCTGAGTTTGTATTTATTCTCCAAAACGACATAGTTCCTCTTTAAGGATTATTTTTTGACTTGAGCTTTTTTCCTTACTTTTGAACAAGAAGATGTTTTCCAGGAGATTTTTTTGCTTTACCCTGAGCAGACGACAGAGGGCGCTAATTCCCTCAAAAGTTTACTGTCACCTCCGGCCACAGAATCAGATTTACAGGCTCAGTATTTGCAGCGTTAGTTGCAGGTTTCTTAGTTTTGCTGATCACTCAGGTTGTGTAAGTTGCAATAAGTTAGAGTAAGTCAAAGTGCCTCACGAGTGAGTGACTTCTATGACCTGTTGAATGTTGTCAAATCCATTTTTATTGTATTTAAAATAATAAAAGTTACAAAACACAGCTTTTTTGTGGGCCCAGTCTTAATGGTACTGCTGTCCCTCTGATGGATGCCCTCTACCCTCCGGTCCTGTTCGTGCTCACTGCCTCCACCACACACTCGCTGGGCTGCACCCTCTTCCTCCTCCTCCACAGCCAGGCCCTCACCTTGTCCCGGTGGCGCCCGGAGCCAAAAAAGTAAAGCAGAGGATTTGCGCAGCAGTTGAAGCTCACCACGGGCTTCCACACCTTAAAGGAGATCATGACCACGTTCACAAGTTCACAGTCCTCGGGCATGTAGACCCTCACGAACAGGTAGACGGTCCGAGCGACGTGATAAGGCACAAAACACACCACGAACATGAGACACACGGTCAGGAGGGTGCACAGGGACTTGTTGCGCATACGAGCAGTCCTGGCGTTGTAGATGCTGTCCGCGGCCCTGCAGTACAGCACCTTCATCATGGAGAGGTAACAGGTGATGACGATGAAGAAGGGGATCAGAAACCCCACTATGGCTAGAAATAATCCATAGGGGAAGTAAACTTTAAACTGCGCCGGGTCGGTCATTTCAAAGCACACGGTCCTGTTGTTGATCAGCCCCGTGTGCGCAAAACCAAGTGTGGGTAAAATCTCCGCGGTGGCCAGGACCCAAACTGAGCCTGACGCAAAGAGCGCGACTTTCCTCGTCCTGATGCGCACGGCGGCGATGGGGAAGCACACTCCGATGAAGCGGTGCACGCTGACGCAGGTGAGGAACATCATGCTGCAGTGGAGGTTGACGAAGAAGAAGAACCTGACGCTCTTGCAGATGATGTTGCCGAAGGGCCACAGGCCCCCCATGGCGTTGCTGATGATGAGGGGGGGCAGGGCGAGCACGTACAGGAGGTCCGCCATGGCCAGGTTGGTCAGGTAGATGACCGTGCTGCTCCAGCGGCGCGTCCGGCGGCAGACGCACCACAGCAGGGCGCCGTTCAGACTCAAGCCCAGGAGGAAGATGAGGCTGTAGGAGACTGGGAGAAGGAGCTTGAGGTAGTAGCTGGTCACTGGGCAGATTTGGAAGCGATCCATTCAAAAGAGCGGCCAATATCGAGGCCTGAAGCACCTCACCTGTCTGCCTCTCACCTGTCTGCCACTCACCTAACCACTGTGTAAAGATGACGTCCGATTTGTTAAAAAAAAAAAAAAAAACGCCACATGTTTGCCCAACTTGTGCGTCCCAGCCCCACACCTGTGTGATGCGAACCATTATGACACCATATCTAGAACATGAGCAAATAGATTGGCACACGGTGATGCATTTCAAAAGCCTGGCACAAAAGGCTGAGATACAGCAGCATGCGGTCACCACCTCCCCGGACAGAGAGCGAGGTGTGTGCGTGCGTGCGTAATAATTAACGCTGTGATTAAAGCCCCGCGCCAAGTTAAATGGCACAGTCAACACACGCACGCGCGCGCGCACGCTCGGACGCTGTGTGTGTATAAATGTGAGAAAAGAGGCGCGCACGCTCAGCGCCCCATTGGCTGAGAGAATTCTCCCCAAGTCTCTCCTCTCCGGCTGCTCCCGACTCAAAGTGCTCACTTCATCCCCGTCTGACCGCGCAGAGAGAGGGAGGGAGGCACAGCTCGTCATGCTGAGGAACGGCACGTACAGGTTAGTGTCACATCCACTGCCACACATGCACGCAAACACGGGGTTTTTTATTTAGGATGGATGAGGAGCTCCGGCGCAGGCTGCTTCGACAGGCACTGATGAGTAGATAAGAAAAAAAAAAAAAAAAACCCTGCATGACGGCACTCTCTGCAGCTGCACAGAGAGGAGTACAGGCTGTTCACATCACTGAGAGCACAGATATTGCATATTCGGAGAGTTTTTCTTCAGGGGTCTTAACTTGAGCGGTGTCCTTTCCAGAAGCATGTACCAGGGAGAGGAGGCGAGGCTGCGCAGCGGGAGTCTGGCTGTGGCTCGGGAGAGGAAACACCTTGCTCTGTGCATTAATAACCAGGTAAGAGGCATTCAAATGGGCGCTCTGTTATAGAGTATATGTCATTCCTGTAAAGTAGACTGAACATATTATCCCTGGAGAAATTGTGTTGCGAGAGGAAGGATTGGTGTCTTCTCTGCTGGTGAGGGAACATTTCAGCCATGATGTAATTCACTTTCTGATCTTTTTTAGCAGCAGCAAGTTGATGCTGCTCAGAGGCTAAGACTCTCAAAGGGAAGGGAAAGAAAAAAAGACTCGGATTTTAAGAGAAGTGTGATTCTCTGCAATATGACAAAAGCTGAGGCAACTATTCCCCGGAGAGACAACAGAGGAGTATCAGCACCATGGACAGTGAAACCTCCTGGAAAACTAAAATCCAGGAGCCTTAAAGGGGCGCTTTGTAGTTTTGGAGAAGAAATTCAAACTCATAATTGAAATATTCACAATATGAATGAGGTAATAATACCATTTTTTTCTCCTGTAAGTGAACAAACGAGCTGTTCTCAGAGGAAAATGAGGTCGAAGCTAGAAAGGTGGCAGGGTCCAAATATAAACAAAGTAAAACAGTATGAAGTTGTGTTGTCCTTTTAAGGTCAGTTTGTTTATTCAGTCATGAAAACAAAGAGACTTTGTTTATTTGGTTTGTTTAGACGTAACAAAATGAGTCAATGAAGGTCTTTCTTCTTTCCCCAGAGCTACGCAGCGCACCTTTAACTGCTTTGAATTCTACTTCTCTTACTCACCCATTCAGAATGGCACAGTTGGCTGAATTCAATATGGTTTTGGCAAATTGCTTTTTTTTTCCCGTCTTGGCTCGAGGCCACTTAAAGATTTTTATCATGGCAGCAGCTGAAAAGGTCTCATTAATACTACATATCGTACCTCCCGCTGTAAATGACTTCATTATCAGCGGGGAATGGTTGGAGGATGGAGCTTCGGCTGCTCAGCCGACTGAGGTGGCGTTCCCCGTCCTCCTCCAGTTCGGCAACAGGGCTCGTGTTTAAAGGGGCACTATGTACTTTTGGATTGACTGATTCTTTTTAATGGCCAAACAAACTTAACCAACAAACTCTCTTCATTTTCATGACTGAACAAGCAAACTGACCTTAAAGGGCAACCTTACTGTTTTACTTTATTTATATGTGGCGGACCCTGCCACCTTTCTAGCTTCAAACTGTGTTCAGGGGACCTTATTTTCCTCTGAGAGCAGCTTGTTTATTCAGTAGTAAAATAAATAAACATTTCTGAGTGTTTATTATTACCTCATTATTATTGTGAATATTAAAAGAGTTTGAATTAATTCTCCAAAACTACACACTGCCCCTTTGAGTGCTTTTCGATCTCATTAAGTTGTGCTCGGCCTCATAATGTGACTCAGTTTTGCTGGAATCAGCTCTAACAGAAGTATGTGGTGTTTTTCCTGTGTGTGCTCGGGTGAGTGTAGGTGCACAAATTCACCTGGTTGTATTGAGCTCCTGAATATTTAATGCCAGTGATGTAGTGCTGCACATTATCGGCGGCTGGGGATATTGAGCGCGTGAGCACTGAAAGCACTGTTCCATCACAGCTTTCGGCTCACGCTGCAATATATTATGAAGGTGCAACACACACACACACACACACACACACACACATACACACACACACACACTTTACTGCATGTTCGTTTAAACTTTCCCATTTTCACTCCAGATTTGTTCCAATCTGTTTCCACTGCACCACCACCACCATGGGCAGGATTTCATTAGTGAATTCTCCAAAAAATTACATTTTCCAAATTGATCCAGCTTAACTCTTTCAGAGGAGGTTCATGTGCGACTGCTGCCGAGGAGGACGTGAAGAAGAAGAAGAAGAAGAAGCTCGTCGGAGGACTAAGCAGTAATTGGCGTGTGAAATATGAGCGGGGATGGAAATGCAGGTTATTGGATATGGAGGGCTGCTCCACTTGCTGTGTCTGCGTGAGTGATTCAGATTCATTGTCGAGGCGTGAACCCCCCTGAGAAACACATTAATCTATCCAGCTATTACCCCATAATCAATGGGACAGCTGGATTTTACGGCCACGGGCCCGTGTTGTTAACCATTTTACACAGAGCTTATTTAAACAGCATCCCGCGGGGGGGGGGGGGGGTCACGTTTAATGGGGTTAAGCATGAAATACACAGTACAGGTGACATTGTTGACACAGCACTTGCAGCTTGACTCTTGGAATCATTCATCAATATCTCGCGTGAAGCCCCTCGTTGCAGAAATGTCCCAGTGCTTCCAGGATAATCCAGCGTGCAGGGGGGCATCGGTTCACCGAGGGAGTCAGACACACATGCATGTAATATATATAGAGGGATGTATAGTGGGGAGTGTGATCCCAGAGAAGGGTGTCATATTTCAGAAGCGCATTATCTTCTCTGCCCCCCCCAGTGGGACGGAGCTGTGCTGAGTGCTGTCTGCGCCAGCTCGCTCAAATGCCCCACGATTGAGACGTAATAACCTGCGCATGGAGCGAGATGAGCCTGCACGTTGACAGATAGGTGTCTCTTGGTACGCCACGGTCGTATGATGAAGAGATGTATGTCCTCTGTGTGTGTGTGTGTGTGTGTGTGTGTGTGTGTGTGTGTGTGTGCTGGTTCAATGCCACAGAAACACACACACACACACACACACACTTCTGCCAATTTGTAGTCATTCACATCCCATCCTATTACCATGTCTTGGAAGGCTGGTTCGGTCTAAATGAATGAGTTCAGTCTTTGATCACTGAAAGAAGCCCCTTCAACGATGATGGCCGTGTGTGAGTGTGTGTGTGTGTGTGTGTGTGTGTGTGTGTGTTAGCATGCTCTCGCTCCCTCCCTCCCTCACCATATGTTAACCAGAGCAGCAGCCTATTGGTTAATAGTAGCAGAGGGGGGAATAGTCCCCGTTCGGCATGTTGATAGACTGTAGAGTCATTTTCTCATTCTCGCACCTTCTTCATCTCCACTCGTCATCCTCAACCCGCCGCCACACATCTTCGCGGGACACATTCTTCTTCTTCTCTCCCAATTTTAAATGAAGGCATTAACTCCTCTTCCTTCTTATTGATAGCCTCTCGCCTCCCTCATTGCACATCCCAGGTACGCTCTTTCCGACCTCCTTACATCCTTCACTGCAGTACCGTCAGCTCAGTGTAGGTTTGAAGACTTCGGCTCTGTCTGCATTAGTGCAGGGATGATTAATTAATCAACCCGCAATGATTTTGATAATCAATCATCATTTATCAAGCAGAAATGCCGAATGTGAGGGTCGGATGCTTCTCTGCGGTTTTATGTCATTACCTCTGCAAGGTGGTTATGTTGTCACCTGTCTCTGTTTATTTGTTGGTTTGTCAGCAGGATTACACAAAAACTACTTGACAGATTTTCACAAAATCTGGATAGGAGGATGGTCTCAGCCCAGAATAGAACCCATTAATTTTTGGTGCCGATCCGGATAAAAAGATGGATCTAGGATTATTTTTCATACCTTCTTTAACATCGTGAGATAGAGAGTTTTTTTGAAATTATGTTAATTTCTCAGGGAATAATGCATGGCTGTGCAGGTGGCTGTTTTCTATGAGTGAGTACAATTTAATGCAGATCCTAGATCAGTTGATCTTAAGCTATGGTTAAGCAGTTATGCAGGGCTGTTTGATATTAGATTAGGCCTGATTGGAAGGTAACTGTTGGGCCTTGGTGGAGGTATGCTCTTACAATGCTTTAATGCTCAAAAACCACACCAGTTTTTCATCTGTATCCCCCCACGCTCTGTTTTAGCTCCTGTCTCTTTAAGGCCCCCCCCCCCCCCCCCCCACCAAATATCCAGTCTGCTCTGATTGGTCAGCTCACACACGTCTGAGCCAGCACAGCTTACGACAACAGAGCAGCTGTGCTCAATCAGTTATTAGGTGCCAAACTAGCCACCATGCATAAATAAAGCAAATGTGTGACATGGTGATGCAGTGTGATGTCACAAAGTCACAGACTTAAAGTTTTTTGTGGTAGAGAGGAGCTCCTGTTGGTGTGGACTTGGACCTTTTAACTCTCAAGACTGTTAGGTGCACAAGAACCTACATAAACACTGAAAGAAAGGAAAACAATGAAAAAGCATAATATGTCTCCTTTAAGGTCTGAGAACTTGTGATGTGAATTCTTCAGCTTTTGTTAGATTTTCCAGATAAAACCATGAATGGGAATAAAAGATCAAACGATATCTCGATAATGACCTCTAGTGCAAACTTTTAAAAGGGTCCTGTAGGGCAGCCATTTCTTTTAAATCATACCTATGAAACCTGTGAAAGAAATGGCTCTGTGACAGACAGCTTCCTCACAGATATGAAATTAACCTCACATCTGTATGTTGGCATGGCGTCGCTGTATCTTATCTGTGCCTCATAGGTCAGTTTACACCTCCTGCCTGGTATTGACGGCTGTGTAACTGCAGCCGCCTGTGTGAATGTATGGGCTCGTACGCGCTGTTATCTGATCAGTGTGAAACTGCTTTCTCACCGCAGCTCTCAGTCAATAAAAGTTTATCATTCTGATTCTTTGTCAATTTACGCCCTCGGTTTCTTTTTCTTTCCGTCTCCTGCTCGTGTTGCTTTCCTCTCTCCTAAAACAGGATTTAAAGCTTTGGGTAAAATTACATCAATGCATTTATTTCCTTCAACAGAAAGCACTTTATTTACCCCGTAGCCACAACGGTAGGAGAACATTTCAAATCACATTATCTCACGAGCACATCAGTTACACCTGCATCTCTCAGCTGGCTCGTTTTTTAACTCAGGTGAAAGAGCAAATGTTGACTTTCATATCACTCCCTGCACGTGCTGCGCATGTAAATTGATTTCCAATGTTCCGATTAACGAGCATCTCCACTGCCACGGCTCCTCTCCTGATTGGACATTTCCCCGGGCTGATCGGCGAGTCGAGCTGCGGCTAAACAGCCGATAGTCTGATGCAGATCACCGCACTGCAATCAAATCCTCCGAGATCAGATTGATGTGTGTGTATGTGTGTGTGTGTGTTTACATGTGAGTGTGTGATGGTATGTGTGCATGCAGGCGTGTTTTCTCTCTCAGTGCACTCAGGTGTGTGTTCCTTGTGTTTGTGTGTGGGGGTTTATCCCACTGAGAGAACACACTATAGTCTGAAGGGCACAAAGAGCTGACCATCACACACACCCCAGGGAATAAGCTTTTGTCTTTCTGTGTGTGTGTGTGTGTGTGTGTGTGTGTGTGTGTAGACATTCAGCCGTGCCTGCCATCGATCTCCGTGATAGAACTAGGACTCTAGGAAATTATGATTTTAATAACTCATAAATTAAAGGGCAGCTGACTTTCTGCTATGTGCTGTTGTGTTTCTCTTCCCTTCCTTCCTCTTTTCCTTCCTTCTCTCATTTTTCAGTGACATAATGCTGATTACTGTCCACCTTCACCTTCTCCAGCCTCTCACTCTATTGATTGCCCTTATTTTTGCTATTGAAAATAATGCGATTAAGCTGTTTACACGCTGGGCAGAGGAGGATTAGTTCTGTTAATTTCCCCGTTCTCATGCAATCATGTATTCAGCTATTGATTTAATGAGATCGTCGTGTACCCTATATGCTAGAAGTAATGTGCTGGTCCTGTCATCGGCTCCCTCGGTGTTTCTATTGCTCTCATATAACTTTAGTGCATTTGATCCGGTCCAGAGACCCAAGACATTATTGTTGGTTGTAAACACACAAAAGACAGTGGCTGTAAAAAGTGAGTAAGCAATAATAGCGGCTGCAAAGAATGACAAACACACAAAGGCATTGGACAGTGTACTCTGTGATTATCTGCCATAATTGAGTTGATTGTTTTTTGAAGGGGAAAGGGATATTTTATATGTTTAGTCAGCTTTTTGTTTTTCCTTGACAAATTTGTTCCTGGTAATTGAAATTAACATTTTAGGAAAAATCCTGGAATATGTCGGACTTGAATTTCAGATTTTATAAAAAGATGTATAAGTGCAGCCTTCGAGGGTTTAGAATCCCCAGTTTCCTAAAATAGGGACCTCTAAACATCATTTGACATAGAGCCCCCAAAAAGCTAGAAACAGCCCTTTGGAAATGTCTTTTATTTAAGTACAGGAGTACAAAACAATTAGGCTGCGTGTATAAAATCCAGTTGATGAAACTCACATTTGAATGTCATCAAATCCCATCCTGCTGTTCTTTTGACTCTCTTTGGCCAGCTGCTGCGCTGCTAATGCCAAATAACCTATTTCCATGGCGCTTCTCCAGAACCGGAGTAAGTTCTAGCTGCACCGGTTACCATTGTGATACGGGGAATAAAACATTTTCCGTAACATTCCAAGTATAAATGCTCTTAATGTTCAACCAGAAGACATTTGGTTATCATAAAGTCATTAAGATGTATTACTGTGGCACTCTCCCTATTTGTATATTTCAGCATAGAGAACATTTTTCTTTAAAATGTATTTTAATCACACATTTTATTTTATCATTCACTGGATTAAACACCACCATTGTCATTTGTCATGGATTCTTATTTTAGCCCGAGCATCTGGACGGAGTCGACAGTTAATACAGCACAACGCCTGTTGATACTGTTATGTTTTAAACCCTCACTGGCCTTTTGCCTGGCATCCTGAACACTTAATCTCTACTGGCTTCGGTGAGAGAAGACGCAAGAACATTCAGAACTGTTGAAGTAATGCAGCAACAGTACACAGTCTGTCTCGACTACATGTACCCAAGTGTACACTACATAAGCCGAGATCCACACAAACACACAAATGTAACCAGTGCAATGATGTGTTTTACACAGTATACATATAATTTGAAAAGGTGACAGTATTTATTGGGGTTTATGGACAATTTAAAGGGGCAGTATGTAAGGGTTTAGTTCAAAAATGTGCTAAAACCATCAACAGACAGTAAACAAATAACAGTTTAGAAGTTTTGACATCTATTTATTGTGTTGCAGAAAAGTTAGCATGCTAACCAGCTAGCCACAGCCCGTCCCAGTCTGAAGCTCCTGTTTTAGCAGCGTAAACATCAACACACATCTGGTCCCCGAGCTTTCCTTTCCGGCTCGCTAGCTGCACGGCTAACTGAGCTAACTAGCTAACGACAGCTACAGTTAGCGGTTACTCTGGTGATATGCTGCGCTTACTTGCCTTGAGCATGAATTCAACAGGTGGCCGATTCTTACAAGTCGCACCATTTAAATATTTTGTAAAGTCACTTTAATCAAGTTCAGACATTTTCTCTTTATAGAAATTCTCATTCCGACAGAACAATGGAGACATTTTAAGCAGTTCATGCACATTTTATGCTTAAACCTCCATTAATTTTCTTTTTGAAAGTTTATACGACGAAACTTTACAGTTGCTCATCACACATCAAGCACACATGGAGCAAAATGAGCCCTAACACACCCCTCACACCTTTGATGTGGACAGAAGTACACAAACACTCACAGCTTGCGCCCTGCTGGCTAACAAACATGATTGAATACTGGAGATAAAGAGGAGCTGCTTTGCTGCTTTGGGAGCACATCCATCTGTCCGGTCCCGTCGAGCTTCGTGGCACTGACCCCAGAGCTGCCCGAGAGGGGCCTTGCACCCTGGCCTGCAGCCGGTGTCGGGCTGGTTGGCACCTGCAGAGCACAAACGCGTTGCTATGCATCAGCAATAGCCTACACACACACACACACACACACACACACACACACACACACAGTTGTTTTTTTCCCTCCTGCTATGTGTTTATGATTATTTATGTCTTTGTTACAGGCACATAGAAGCTGCCACTCTTAAGGTTAACAAACAGATAACAGAAAGAAATATATATATATTTTTAAAGAGCGGTTTTCTTCTGTTTGCGCTTTTATTAGTTATGCAGCTCTGCCAGACAGACAGAATGTGTGGGTGGAAATTACACATACAGGAAATGCCGCAGATTTATTATTGTATCCTCCGGTGTCACATCTTTGGCACAGACAGTTGAAAACCTTCTTGACATATTGGTGCTTTTCATTGCGCAGGAAGAAGTGAAGAGGTATCATCGCTACTGCAACCACAGTGGCGGGCAGGCAGCTCCGAAGGTGGACAGGTAAGACACGGCACGGTATATAGTGTCCTTTCTCTTACATGAAACAATCCCCGTGTGTCATGGACAGCACTTGATCGATAATAGTGATGGTACTGTATACTGTAATGTAGAGCCGTCTTTCCCTTATTCTACCAGAACAAGGCCTTCCTCTTGAACCAAAGCTCTACCTTGACATCCTCTCACCAGCATACAAGTGCAGCTGCAGCCAGTGTTCAGTTTTCTGATCTGTTTTTTCACTTGTTATAATAATAGAGGCCGTCCTCGCAGGAGTGAGGAAGAGGATGACAATAGTCCCCATCGTCGTGAGCAGCAGCAGCACCTGGAGATCAAGGCTATTGTGTGAGTATTTTTTTCCCCGAATATCTTTTGCTTTTCTACATTTTTAAACCAATTTCACATTGAGTGTCACCTACATTACCTCTGACCTTAAAAGTGCATTATGTTTGCTGTCCAGGGGGGAGAACAATTTATTTGTGGCTTTAATTCAATCATCCCTCTGATTAAGTTTCAGAGTCGGGGTCAGAGTGCACATCTGAGTTTTTGAACCCTCGTAGACCGCCATCGCCATCTAACACCATTTTACTTAATCATAGTAGGTGTAAGAGGGAAGGACAGGTCTCGCCTCAGGCTTTCACTTCCTCGAACGTCTAGGATTGAGAAGAGAAAGCCAATGCTTTTGCGTAGAGTTAACATGATTGGGGTGTAGAAAGGTGAGATGGATAGAAAAAAAAATGGCAGAGGAACGGGAAGCAAAAAGGGGAGAGTAAAGGGAGAATAAAAGTGGAGAAAATAGGGATGGAGGAAGAAGAAGAGGGGGGGTATTGGTTTTGGAGCTACGAGTTATGGCTTAATTCAGTTTGTTCCATTCTGCTCAGCTGTCTCTCTGCTCCACTGGAGGTGAATGTGTTTCTCCATTGGGTAATTGATCCTACACTCCATCCTGGACCCTGGCGTCGGGGCGACTACAGGGATGAAAGAGAGAGTGGAAAGAGAGAGACGAGATGGAGCGATCCGCGGAGGTTGATAGCCGGGGTGGGATGGGTGGGGAGGGGTCAGGAGAGTGTGTAAACAAGATTTAAAAGTCAGAAGAGTAGGGGGAAAGATGTTGAAGAGGAAGGTCTCAGAAGAAGAAATTGAGATGTTGATATGGCCAATGGTGACATCATTTACCCACCATGTTTCTGTAATAGTAATTAAACTAATGAGTTATTCTACAGTTCAGAAAAATATATGTATACCCTCATGTTATCTCTTGTGAAGACAGGGGGTGTTGTTTAATGCCTACGTGTCGACAACAGCTGTGGCCCGAGGCATCATGTTTTTGGGTTGTTCCCCCGTCTCATGAGCAGGATATCTCAGGAATGCCTCGAGGGAATTCCTTCACATTTGGCACAAGCGTCCACTTGGACTGGAGGATGAAATGATCAGAATTTGGTGGTCAAAGGTCAAAGTCACTGTGACCTCACAAAACACGTTTCTGGTGAAAGTCATGACACTTTGTATTCAAAAGGTCAAAGGTCAACTCCACTGCGACATTAACATGTTCTGCAAAACATCATCTCCTGAACTACTATTTCAGCTCAACCTTTGTTATAATACAAAGATGTCACTGGTAAATATATTCTGTCCGCTTATGTTCCCAGGATCCAGCGGGCCTGGCGTGCAAGAGGGAGCTGGCAGGGACAAGACAAGAACCGCACCAGCCATCATCTGGGTGAGACGGTTTCTGCCGAGAGCCTCCAGGACGCCGTGGTGACCGCCGATCTTACTCCGGTAGGACGGCACACAGAAAATCAAACAGACGACTGTATGGTCCGACATGAGAATGAGGCAGGCGGCGAGTGATCTCGACATCTTTAAGTTATCAGCTGTGATCTGTTGTTTGTGCAGAGGATGAAAAAGGAACGGGCGAGTGGACGCATGGATGGATAGACTAATAAAGAGGAGAGCAGAGGAGGGAACGAGGGAGGGGTGTTTACCTCTAGTGTCATCTGGGGGACTGCGGGGGTCGGTATCGGTGGAGGTGGATGGGATGCCAGCTGGCAGTGTGCCCAGATCTGTAATTAGCCGTTAATTAGGTAAATTTTCAAAGCTGGTTGATTGATTAATGAAGTGCCTCTGCCCTTGTCCTCCCCCGTCTCACCCCCTGCCAGCCTCCTCACCCATTTCTGCTCCCTAGGGAGCACGGGGGGTGGGGGGGGAGAATTAAACAGTGCTCACAGGGCATGGCAGCCAAACAAAAAGACCGACTGTATGAGCAGCGGATAAACAGAGAGAGGGGAAGGAGGGAGAGAGAAACAAAGTCAGGGGAAGGAGGCAGAGATGAATGCAGAGATGTAAGAAGATGCCTTTAGATCGCCTCCAGTTCTAAGTGACAGACGAGGACACAAACAAACACACACATGCACAGTCTGCTCTGCTGCTTTTTCGGTTTGTGTTGGCTCTCGCAGCGTAGTAATCACACTGACACACACCAGCTACCCACACACGTCCTGCCCACGCTCAGTGCAGAGACTCAGCACAGAAAAATATGATGTCATGTCTGCATGATCACTGGTGTGTGTGTGTGTCTCTGTGTGTGTGTGTGTGGGATGCATTTTTCCCACTCGCTGTTTAAGCAGTGCTGGAGGAAAACTAGATTCCCTTAGCAAACAGATGGGCTGATGTCCTGGTGTGTGTGTGTGTGTGTGTGTGTGTGTTTGTGTGCTTTGTTTTTAGGTTGTTTGTTCTGCTTGAAAGAGTTTGTTGTTCATTAGCACAGCAGCAAATGTCTTCCTAATTAGGAAGTTACTGTAACTTAAAAACCAAGATGACAAAGAATCCCCCGCCGCCCCTCCTCCGTCTCTTCCCTCTTAATGTCCTTTTTTTTTTTTTTATTATCCTTATTGGGAATATAAAACTATGTATTAACTCACCAACCCACCAGCCCTTTCAGTGCAGCGGCGCCTTGGTAGGTGCTGTGGCTTTTATACCCTTCCCTCACGTCTCCATTTTTAACAGGGTCTGGGCACCAATGAAGTATTTTGATTGAGTATTTCCATTTAATGCCACTTTAAATGATTTCTCCTCTACATTTCATCAGGAAATGTTTTATTTTTATATAGATATACATATATTTTACGTTCGTGTCGGAGGTTGCACTTCTCAGAAGCACACAGAAGCTGAAGATGTTACATGTAACGCTTCCTCCTTACAATATCTTGAGCTCTGTTGTTGATTTTGTTATGCCAAATGTTTCCAAAAATGTTCAAACCCAGAGAAATCCACAACTTTAATCAAGGTAGAGGTGCGTTTATTTCATTGTGTGTGACTTCCAGGAGGGGCTCAAACAGCGAAGAAGGAAGAAAGTGAGCAAATGTGACTAAAGATAACGTGAAGTCGCGTCAGATCGATGTCAGATATAGTTTAACAATGACAACTAGGTCTTTTGTTTAACCCTTAAGATTAGAGAGACCTCAAGCAAAAGAGATCGCATCCTGTGTGCTTAAAGTTGGCTTAAAATTAGATTGATCCGATAATATAACACTTACAGGGGCCTAACTTTGATACTTCCAGTACACGTTGCTAATAATACTAACTTTTACCTGAGTAGAAGATTTGAAAACTTTCTCCACCACTCATCACACAGATTACATCAAAGCCTGCAACATGATCGGCTGCAGTGTTGTTCTCTCTGCTCTCTTTTCGGTAGACACAAGCCTCCAGAAATACATTTCCTGAATCCCTCTATCCTCAACAATAACAAATACTTAAACACAAACAAAACACATGTAAATTATTCATATATACAAATGAGGAAAAGGATAAAAATACAACTAATATTTACCTCCTAACAGGAATATTTCACCTACAGGTCACACTAGACCTAATGTGCACAGTAATCCTTTGCTGCTGAATATGGAGATCTTTTAAAAATATTGCTTTAAAGTCTTATTGTACAGCTGGACAGGACCTGCTGCTCTTCACTCCACCCTCTCCACCCCCCTGCATGCCTCCACCGCTGCCCACAAGACACTCTCCAGCCTCTCCTTTTTTTTTTTTCTTCTTACGTCACCTTTTCTCTCGCTCTCTTCGTCTGTCCTCATTCACACTGTATCACTCTCCTGTGGCTGTTGTGCTCTCTGAAGGACAGACATTCATCAGCGTAAGGCCGGGGTGCCACATTATATCTGTGTGTGTGTGTGTGTGTGTGTGTGTGTGTGTGTGTGTGTGTGTGTGTGCTCATGTGAGCTTGTGTGGGCTTGAAGGACCTTGCTACTGGCCTGTAGGGGAGGGAGGGGGGGGAGGTTCAAACATACTTCATGCATATTTCATGAAACTCTGATATTCAACACACACAAATAGTCACACACACACACCGGCATATATACTGCAGCATGCGCCAAGGTTTTTCTCCCTCATTTTCCTCGATCCACCTCCAAGAATACAACTCTTCGACTTTATATCAATGTCAAGTTGTCTCTCGCGTCTTTCTGCGAGTGTCTTCCATGCAGTGCAGCTGTCCAGCAGTGGTGGGCCTCGAGCCTGCTGTAACCCTGTGGACCCAGATGCATTATTTATACACAGAGGGGCCAGGCCCTACATCTCCTGCTCTGGTCATGCCTGATAGTAAATCAATAGGTCTGACTGTTCTGAACACACGCTGCTGTGTGTGTTTGCTGACCTGCGGGGGCTGCGGTGTTGATGGTTATGTAAGATGTTGAGTGTGGGGATGTTCCAAAATATACAGTAACACAACGCGAGGAACACAAACCACAACCACAGCACCTGTCAAAGTAGTGATCGATAATGCTATAAAAAACCCTTTAAAGTGCTCATTATGTGTGAAATTCTTCATTAAAGGAACGCCTGTCTGTGCGTGCAGCTCTGCTCCGCCCTCAGTCAAACGGACACACAGACCTGCTGCTCTTTATACTCTCATAATAAGCTGAAAGCGGAGGTGAGACATTGAGATAGAGATTTGATCTGGTTGCTGCGTTTTTAGTCTTGCCCTCAACCCCATTGTGTGGTTTTATTGGGGTTATGTGCAGGACTATTTCTTGTGTTTCCAGGTGTACTGACTCCCTGGACTTCACACTGTTTACCTGGCAACCACACAGTAATGGTGAGACTCTGCGGTTTCCCTTCGCTTCCACTCTGTATGCTCAGATAAGCCCCTCCTGGCTGTAGCGTCAGATTTAGCAGATATACAGTATATATGGTATCGATCTGTTCATCTAACTCTCCCTCTAACACGTCTTAAAATACTGGCATCCACCAAAGTGCTCGTCATGTTCAAGGCGAAATGCTGAGGGCAGTACACATAGTGGTGCAAGCCACGCGTCTAACTTAGCTCCAGGCTAAACTTAAAATTCTGCATGTCCACATAACATGAATTTGAAAAAAAGATAACTGATTGGTTGCAGTTTTGAATACAGATGACCTCTCGGACACGGCAGAGAGCCTGAACCTGTGAAGTCTAGTGAATGAAGATCAGACACAAGGTGGATTTCAGTGGGGTTTTTTTGCTTAGCATAAATGTAGAGTATCACTATGCAGCTTTGCTCCGTATTTCATTTTGAGACTATGCTCTTTTGTAGTGTGACATAAATGTGTGCTTAAGGGTGCATTTTCATGTGAGCATCCGTACGTGCTGACTTTGTTGCTTGGATGATTCAGCGCTGAGTGTGACCCTCTGGGACTGTTTGGTGAGTTTTATTCGGAGACACAAACCCGTGATCAAAGCTGAAGTGTTGAGATGAAAATGAAATGCTTCAATACCGCGCCTGTCATTACAAAGAAACTAATACTGCTGCCGTGCTGCCTGAACACTAATGAAATGATTTCAGTGATGGATCGTGAAGGGAAGAGAAGCACTGTCAGAAAAAGAGAGAACTGAGAGTGAAATATATATGAAAACACATTACATCACCTGTGCTCGGGCTGTGCTAACACAAGTTTGTGCGTCCGTGGCTGTGTTTGTTTGCTCGCAGTGTTTGTGGACATTGATCTCTTCCTATCTCTGTGACATGTTTGCACTTTTTCCACCCCCCTCCTCCCTTTCTGGGGCCCAGGCGGAGGGAAAGTGTCAGTGTAAGCATTCCTGCAGCCTGCGTGGGAGATCATTCTCTCATCTCTCACCGCCAAGAATCTCACAAAGCGAAGTGACGGCTTCATCCGTGCCTCCACCTCTACCTCCCCCCTTAATCCTTTTTTCCCACCCTCACTCTATGTCATCCCTCGCTTCCCCTCCCACTGCTTCTTGACGCACATCCACGTTCGCAGACACACACCAGTTTTCCCCCCGTTTTCTGCAGACAGATGCTAACAGATTACTTGTTTTATTGGTGTCAGTTGGTGTCTCATTTGAAATAAATTTATATACCTCAGCCCCGAAGTTGACATCGATCGGGCTTAACTCATTTAATAACCATGACATTTGCCTATTAGCTTATTTACCGTCAAAACAGGCCCAGGCTCAGCCGGCTTCCTGAGAGACGGTGGCTCTCGCATTTGTATCCGTTAGGGAACAAAATGTGATTGCTTGTGCAAAATATAAACTGCGAGTGGAATATTCAGTTCAAGCACACACACAGACATGGACTCACACATACTGAAGTTAAGCACATGTTCATTGCATACCGTGCATTTCCATACAGCAGCCAGGGACATTATTTAAACTGCACAAGCTTATATTTTAGGGAGATGTCGCCCGATTTTCTAATTTGCTGCTGTTTTAATCAGCCGTTGTTGCTGCTGTTTGCTGCTGGTGCAAACTCAGCCCATTTCATACTCAGTGTTTTCCCATTGTCTTGATAAATTCAGGATGATATACATTTTCTCAGGACTTATTTCATCACCACAACTACAAGTGCTGAGTTTTATTCAGAGTAGCTGAACAGATGAAAAACTGCACAGTAGAGGTGGTTAGATTTGAGTACTGATAAATGTCTGTAGGTCCTTGAGTATGACTGTTGTCCATGTGAGCCATTACAGCACGAGGTTATCACATTTCCTTTAAATGTTTTACCCTGCTCAACATGCCGCCTGCTGGTATTTGTAACTCTGAAATTAATTTCACACCTTTGGGTAATGCTTCATAATACGGTACTTTTCCTAATTATCAGCCAGTTCTACGGCTGCACAATATATCTTAGTAAGACAAATCAGCTCTTTCACATTCAACATGTCTTTTTTGTGTTTCCGGTGGCAATCAAACTGAACGTAAGATTATAGATCGTGTGCTTAACCTCTACTTATCTGGTGAAAATTATAGTGATATATATCACAGAAAACCTGGCATTGTTCTCGCTTTAGAGCCAGTTGCTGCCACTGCCACTGAAGTTAGCATGCTAATCCACTAGCCCCGGCCATTCCCGGTCCAAAGCTCCTTTGCTAGTAGTGTAAACACCAACACTCCCCTGGTACTGTAGGCTCACAGTGCAGCCGCCAATAGTTAACGGCAGCTACAGGTAGCAGCAGTTAGCGGTTACTCTGGTGATGATGTGATGCTGCCCTCCATTTGTTTTGAGTATGAATTCGACAGGTGGCCAATTCCTACATATTGCACCTTTAATAAAGCAACTAAATAAGCTCAGTAACACTGACAGAATAGGTCTTAATCTTAAGAAACTCATGAGGCTTTTGTCAATGTTCTGAGGCAAAATGCTTATAATGTCTTTGTCTTTATCTGACAGTAACAGTGTTTATGATGCTATTATTACACACGCAATGTTGATAAGCATCTTAGGACTAATAAGAGCCTTATTACCTATTATTACATTATTACCTCAATATAAAGCTTTATCCATCTTTTTTATTTTGAGATTTTTCCGCAATGCAAGAATCTACTTCGACATATCATACATAACCCAGCATGCACACAATCTTTTACCTAGAAAGTGATGCTCCAAAATAGCCATTGATTCTGTAAAAAGCCCACTGGGTAGATATCTCAGAGATTTATCATGGCTATGCGGTAAAGAGGAAAAACGAGAAGAGGAGAGAGATGATGTCTCGAGGAGGTGGAGGGAGAACGATGAATGGGCTGGGAAGCTAAAAAGGAGGTGGTGAAAGAACATTGGGAGGATGTGGTGGATTTGGGAGTGATTATGAGGATAATAACTCCACATTAGAGCCTCCATAAGCCTCCGATTGTGTGGGTGTGAGATCGAGTGTGTGTCTGTCAAAGTGTCTAATTTCCTCTTCGTCGCCGTCTCTGTCCAAACGGCTCCAAAGACAAATGCTGACCATTAGATCCATGCGCACACTTTGATGCTCACATCAGCTCATGTACACAAATATAAACACACCAACGGTCTTCAGTGGCACATTAAGAGCATCTTATGACCCCCTCCAAAAAAAATCAATGAAAGCTGTTACACAAATGGAGAAGAGCTGACAGGTGAAAAAGAGCAGGAGGGCAAAGAAAGATAGATCTTGATCAAGGCACTGGGGGGATGATGGGAAGAATATGGAGTGAAAAGGGCGCGAGCATTTCATCTCATCTCAGTCCTCTCTCTTTATGGTGTTTACTGTTGTTTTTCGTGTCGGCGCGAGATCCTGAATCACTTGATTGGATATTTACAGCGGGCTGCGTGTGGCATTTCAATGAGAGCGATGGTTTACAGCCGGTGTATGGGGATTTGATTGGATGCTGGAGCTCGCTGCAGTCTCCCCCTGAGCTTCTAATTGGTTATTTATCTAGAAAACATGCCATTTAGCTGACATTACTTAAACTAAACAAGCATATAGCTGCACGCATGCATCGCATATGGCCTCATACAGGCATGGACGTACCACATATATACACACACAGACTATAACGAAACATCAATCTGCCGGAAGCGTCTCCAAACCATCTGCAGCAGTAATAACAATCTGCTACCTAAGGCTATATGCTCTACTGTTCTATTACAGCACACTTCTGCAGCCTCCTTATGCTTTCCACCACTCTCGCTCTCAGTCTCCTGCTCTCCACTCTCCTCTTGCACACAGGGCTTGTCCCCCTCTTTAGCCCCATCTCGTACGCAGATCGGCTCAGTCCTCATGGCCTGTGAGTCTTCCATAATGAGATCCCTGGAGGAGAGAGGAGTAGCGTGGAGAGCAGAAGGGAGGAGAAGAAATGAGGGCTGATCGCCTCTCTGACCCGCTCGCATCGGAAACCTCTGGAAGAGTCCACCCCTCTCTCACTCTCCTCTCCGTCTCCCTCCTGCCATCATCTCCTCCACCCCTTTCCCTCTCTTCATCAGCCATCTACCATTACTGTCCATTAACCAGATCAGAGGCATTATAATCCCTTCCTGACAGCATTCCTGCTGTGTGTACAGTACACTCGGAGGGGCTGAGGGGGGAGAGAAGCGGAGACAGAAATTGTTTGCAATCCTCAGAGAGAGGAGAGGGGGTATCTGCGTTTTCAAAAGCTTGCATATTCAAGAGGAGGCTGGGGACGGCGGCGGAGGGTCAGAGCAGAGAGAGAAAATGAAGTCCAGGTTGTGCGTTACATGTTTTATCTCGTGCGCTGTGCGGCAGGGTCCAGAAGGTATTCGATCCATGGGGAGGGAAAGCTAACGACTCCTCTCATTTTAAGGTTGTTTGTCCTCTTTCTACGAGGAGCTCTCTTGCGTTTATTTAGCTGCAGTTTAGACCCCCCAGCCACAGATTAGTCATCTTCCCATCGACCATAAGGACGCTTAAGTAGAAAGGAGTGATGAGCGGGTCAATGACTGTTAAACTAGAGGCACCTCCCTGATATCATAAAGTCCTGGCTGTGATGGCGAGCTGCTGATTGTCTCATTAGCCTGTGCCTTAACGGAGAGGCAAGCCTCTCGTCTGTGTTAACAGTTTAAGCACGAGTCCGATAAAGGGCAAATGTTCTCTGGCCATTTAAGGAGGTTTTTGGGAATGCGGTTCTCCTTCCCTCTTTCTGTTTTTCTACGTGTCTGCTCATCTTTCCGTGCATCTGTATGCGCATCTCCATCTCTTTCTGCCTACCTCCAAGGCACACCTAAGGTCTTGAAAGGGATTATACTAAATGAGGATTCAAATATTCAAGTATTTCAGGTTCCCGTGTGCTGTTGTGTCAGCTGTAGCAAAGCAACGATCTTGCATCTTTTCCGCGTCGTGACGAGAGTAACGGCCCGAGAGGCTCTCCGGGCCGTTACTTGGTCTTTTATTTTTATTTGCAGCTTGAAAATGTTCTGATGTCGTCCTCAAAGTGGTCACAAATTACCCACCAGAATTGTTTTTGAGTAAATAGGAGTTAGGCAATACAGTTGAGAAGTTATGTAGGGCTGAGTCATATGGTCGAAATCTCATATCGGGATATAAGTCACAAGGTTTCCGCCAGTGTATTGCAATGCTGATGGTCTGGTCTATTCGTTTTTTTTAACTTAATCAATCATCAAGGCATTGTTTTACTCCTGCAGTGCTAAGGTCGGATAGTTAGACACAAGTTACAGGAGGCTGGTGAGGCAGCACGTCTTGTTATCATCTCCTCAGCTTGCTTTTTCGGTCAGGCTGCAGGGCTCGGTCGATTCTCCGTCGATTCTCTCAGACCCGGCTTCAGCGAGGCTTACCTTTAACCGCTCAGCCATGTTGAATGTGTGCGCCTGTGTATGCAAGTGTGTGTTGGTGCTATCGGATAAGTGCGCTCAGTATGCCAGTGGAGGCTCTGGAGATGTCCTGTGGGTGGATTTCTCACAGGCACATTTGATCTCTGTCTGCCCTTCCTCGTGTCTTTTTGATCTGTGAGTCGGGGATGAAGGGAGGAGGTTTTGTCCTCAAGTTTGATGCACGCAATGAGTATCGCCTCTTTGCCGCATCGCACAGAAAAGAGCGCAGCACATTAAAGGATAACACAGATAGATTGGAGGACGCTATGGGCTGAATGCCAGGCGTTGCTCTAATGCGGTCCGTGTGTGCATGTTAGCGTGTCGGATGTGAGGGTGCTTTAGTGTGTTGGGGAATCTTCCAAGCCAAGAGCCTTTGCTTTGAAGTTGTGCTTTTGTCTATAATAGATTGTTGAATCTTTGAAGCCGCTGTGAAAGCACTTGTATTTGCATACGCAGTTATATCAGCTGTAACTGTACAGGCATGTGTGTGTGCTCGGGTGTGCGTGTGTCATGTGCACCCACGCACGGCGCACCTGTCTCGCTGCCCCTCCAGCAGTTTAAATATTGGCCCAATGTGTCCTCATAATCTTCTACCATCGCCATGGTAACAGTGGACTTGCTCAGGATGCCCTTATTTACTTATGCAAATGGCGTCTTGCAGCTCTCCCACCTGTCAATCACAGTCCTGAGCTTATTGTAAAAAAAATCCAGACAAAAAGGTGAGAAGCGTCCGTCTCGGCTTTGAGTTACGTAACCTTCACCGAGAGCCGGTTCTGTCCGAAGCACCGAGTGCTCTCTGTGGAAATCGGCGCTTCTGAAAGTGTTTGAAGACGCAGCGAGTCTCGCATTACCTCGTGGCCGTGTTGGTGAGTTTTAAATTAGAACTTTCTTTCTTGTTTATCTATTTATAATCCTGTAGTCCACGCTTTCCTTTGTTGTGTTACTGTTTCTGTCACCGTCATTTGAAACCGCTGCGGTGTGAATTACCTGTGTGAGCTTCAAGCAGACCCAGCAGCATTTCACACTCATTTTGTCTGTGCGTTTTCATTTAAATGTTTTGGGAAATAAAGAGCGATGATTTGCTGCTGTTTGATCTGAACCCACTGTGCCATTTCTTACATCTGTCTTTCATTTTCTTTTTTAGTCTGGCCTGAGACTTCTCTCAAGACTTTTTCTTCCAGCTCCTTCATCTTTCTCCTCTCTTCTTTATCCGCCTTTCTTTACTCCTGCAATCTTACTCGTCTCAGTAGCTCCTTCTTAAAAACTTATTATTATTCTATAATATTATACTTCTCATATTTCCTTTGCAACAAGTTCTTACAGTTCATCTGACATTCAACTTTGCAATGAAAACGGGAGGAGAAACTTTCCAGGCGAGGTTGCTTTGTCTGCTATTGGCCGATCCATCTGGGATGAGTCAGTCTGAGAGTAGATTTACGCCCTTTGGGTTGGGAATGAATTGCTGCCTCCAACTGAAGGAGTTCAAATCTCTGGGTCAGACTGACAAGCAGGTCAGTGATTGTACCGATCATTTCGCAAGCCGAACCTCACCTACCGGCCATGAGCTTGAAAACATGAGATTGTGGATACGAGCAAGCAAACTGAGTTTCCCTCACAGGCCAAAAGTAACTAGAAGAAGATGCCGATGCTGCTCCTTTGCATTTGAAAGAGCCTGTTGAGGTGGTTCACATATCTGATAAGGATGCCCCATTGATGCGTCCAACTGGGAGGAGACCCTGAGGCAGACCCAGAATATGTTGAAGGTGTTACATATAAGGCCTTGGAACACCGTGGGAACCCTGAGGGGGGGAGCTGGAGGAAGTATCTAGGGAGAGAGGAGTCTGAGATACTTTGCTTCGCCCACTCTTTCTTTGACCAGGACTTGTAGCCCTTTTCCATACACATGTGCTGGCTTGGCTTGACTCGTGGACGTTGCAAGGGAAAGTTGCAGCGATGTGACCTGATCCATCTCAGACTCGACTGAATCCGTCTGATTGTGTTGGCTGCGACTCAGCTTGTCAAGTCGCCGGTGGCTGGTTTTAGAAAGAAATCACTGCCTAGTACCGAAGTCAGCGAATTAAGCCAGTTACAAACTGTAAGCTGGTGAAAAGGAACTTTAATGAAACTCGCTATCATTATGCTTATTCATACAAATTATATCCAGCTGTATTAAAGCCTGAAAAGCCAGCAGTTAAAATGGAAGTACAGAGAGTTATTGCAGTTGAGATGATACGCCGTTTCGTATCGGCCATTTGGTGAGAGCTGGAAGGTTGTTGGAGCGTTGCTGACTGGCAAGTTTCAACTCATCCTGTCATGAATCTTTGGTCTGAACATGGCTTAATATTTATCTGGAATAGAAAAAGGAAGCTGCCTTTCATCCCATGATGAAGAAGCCCATCAGACGTCACCGCAACCTGCTTGTAAGCGGTCAGGCACTTTGAACTGACACCGGAGCTGGTCCATGTTGGGTGGAAGTTGGCACGACTCAGCGCGTTTAAACTGGTAATGGAAACACAAATCAATGTGTCATGGTTTGACTCAGTGAGGGCAAAAGCGCCAGTAGAATAGCCCCAATAGATAAGTGGCAGAAAATGGCTGAAGATGGAAAATAACAGTATCGCATATCCTGACAACTTGGGTGGCAAGAACGATGCCTGAGATCCCGGACATGTCTGATCATTGTGATTCTGATCTGGGCGCATGAAACACAAACAGCTCAGTCTTCCTCTTCATGAGGCAATTTCAAGAAGCCTGATCAGTAATGGCAAACAGGAAACACTCTGAGTCTGTAGCCACTGCGTATGGTTAATGACTACTCATGAGTTACTGTTCTATCTCCCCGAACATAATGGTGTGTGTCTGTGTGTGAGGCAGAGAGGTTTACGATACTGTTTACAGTAAAACATTTACTTTGAAAAATGATATCATGCATCAACTCCAAATGTTCCTCCTCCTGCAGTCATTTAGCAGATGCTATTTCCTGCCACAGAGTGAGCAGGGAATGACAGAGCAGGATAAGTATTAAATCCAAACTACAAGGACGGTGAGAAGACGGAGCAGAAGCAGAAGACCGGCTGATCGTCAGCATGTCTCTACTTTGTGCTGTTGACCACACTATGATGGGCATAGTTTTGGAGGGTTCAGGTGCTTCAGATGGTTTTCAGAGGCAGACTTTCCTTTTCCTTTTAAATATGAAGCCACTTATACTGTAAATGTATCACTAGACTATAAAAAACTTTAAAATTTAATATACTTAATGAAACAAATGATTTGAAATGACCTTTAAGCTAACTTTAGCTGCACAGTTGTGTGGTTTCGTGCTCATTAATGCAAAGTTTGCCAAAGTTACTGCATGTATTTGCACATTGATATGGAGCAGGCTTAAAATAACCTCAATTTTCACATGCATGTGAGTTTTTTCGTGAGGCAGAAATATTTTTAATCTCTTATTTTGTTGTATTTGCGCCTTTGCTGTTGTGGGCACATTTTAATCATTCCTCCAAATGAGGAACTAGCGTAACATCATGTGCCCAAATGACAACACAAAAAAGTGAAGCCAATCACAATTTAACGTGTCCTAAGGTGATGTCTGCTATTTGCTTGTTTTGTTTGATCATGGATCCATAACCCCGACATATTCAAACTACAGTGATATGAATCCTCACGTTCGAGAAGCTTTAACCGGCTAATATTTGGCCTTTTTACTTTTTATTTTCAAACTAGCTGTCTATTAATTGTCTTTCAAGCAACTACTAGATCAGTTGGTTTACTGCTAATACACCTACATGTGTATTAGCTTCTCATTTACCCTCGTTGCACCTCGTCTCACCATGTTCACATTTCTCAAGCTTAATACTGAAACATCTGAGGCGGATCCTATTATAAATTACGCAGGGTCGGGAGGCATATGTGCACAGTAAGAGTGAAAGAGGAAGAATGTAGCACGGGATTACAACTTTCTTTGCCGTTATTGTTCAAGCACAAAAAAATGAACATGATACATCGTTCTATGTACTCAGCGAGAAGTTGGCTCAGAGTCACAGGAGACTAAGTTGGCAGGAGGATGAGGAGATAAAGAGCTTAGGTGAAGAATGGGGCGTATGAATCTTTAAAACTGTAATATGCAGCTTTCAGGAAGAAAAATGACTCATAAAATAATTTAGCTTTTTTCCAATTTATGGCCACACGGAACCTTTTAAGTGAGGCGGCTATCAGAGTATGTTACCCTTATTAAATACTGTAGGCGGAGAGGAGCACCGTTACAGCGCGGCGGCTAATTACTAACCCCAGATGGCATTCTGGGGATCCAATTTTTCCTCTGCTGGAGTTTTATTTACTCAGCACAAAAAGACACTTAGTTGACTTCTAGAAGTTAAACAGTTCTCCTCATATCTTTTACTCCTTTTAATTGGTGCAGTGGTTAACCGTCTCCTCCGGTGGTGAAACTGGCCGCACAAAGTTTAAAGAGTCCATTTCAAATATAATATAGACAGAGGAGGAATTACTGGGCTTACGAGCTTAGTTTTAATTACCTCTCATCTTACAATCTCTGTATCTTTTTACATCTCTTCCTCTCTCTTTCTTGTGCTCTCACACTCTCAGCGTGTTGACTGTTAATTGGCTTGTCTGTCACCCCGAAATACTTCTCTCCTTTGGTGTGCGAGGCATAAAAATAACCGTTTTCTTTTAGCCTTGCTCTCTTTTTTCTGCTTCCTTGTTCGACTCACATGAAATCGGAGCGTAAAGGGCGTTTTTGCGCAAAGGGGGGGATATTATTATTCAACAAATGTAACGCCTGCAATCACAAAATGAGGAGTATTTCAGGTATTTTTTTAAGATATGGTAACCTAGATTAACCGTCTCCCTCCCTCTCCTTATTCTCTCATGGTTTTTCCTTTTTCCTCTCCACTCTTCAGCCAAAAAACGACAGCTTATTAAATCACTCCTTGTGCCTTGTGCACCTTTCACGGTGGCCCTGCTGGAGAAGGTCAGAATACTCGTATATGGAGCACACACATTTACACAGACAGCAGGATGGAGCTCAGGAAGGAGCGGAGCTGCAATTTCGTGTGGTGAAATGGAGGCTGGATTTCAGTGCCGCAACAACAAAAGCACTAATTACCCTCTCGTTAACTTGTTACCGAGTGTGTGTCCTAAAATATTCAATGTCACCTTTATCGCCTCTGTTCTGGACACAAAGGGGACATCTTCACACGGACTCCCTGCAATGTCTCACCTCCTTAAATGAGAGCGATACTTCAAGATGGCTCTGAAAGTAAAAACTCGGCAGAAACGAAGGCGAGGAGCTTTATGTGAGCTAATTATCGCTTGTTCCTGAGGTGGTGCTGCAGAGCTCCTTCCACTGCAAGTCGATCCTTTAAAGAAGAGTTGGGAAATGTGCTTAATCGTGTTCTTTTTGCAAGTTAGACGAAAACATTTACACCCCTCTCATGTTTTTGCAGTGTATCTGTAGCTACCATCAGCGGCTAGTAAGCTTAGCTTAGCGCAAAGACTGGAAACGGGGGGAAACAGCTAGCCTGGCTCCGTCAGAAAGTAACAAAGTCCTCCTACCCGCACATCTCACTAATTAAAAACCAAAGTGTGACATGTTGTTTTTACATTGGTTTTTGTATGTGCTAAGCTAACGCTGCTGGCTTTAGCATCATATTTACTGTACAGATATGAAACAGGTATTAAACTTCTCATCTAACTCTCAGCAAGAGAGCACATGAGCACATTTCCCAAAACACCGAACAATCCCTGTAACATCCCTGCTTCAGCATGGCTCAACATATAGTATGTTTGAAGTTCATATTATCAAAAAAAAACACAAGTAAGTTTCCCATCTCAGCGAGCACGTGTAGCCGAACACACTGTAAATCAAGATAATTCAGCAGCCCGGCTGTATCAGTGACAGCAGGGCTGGTGTCTGTAGTAGCATGTGTAGAGGCTCTGTAATGGTTATATTTAGCTCCTTATCTCCCAGACGGCTCTCTGAGCACACAGTCGCCTGGCACAGCAGCCTATTCTGGTGAGGACTGTAGAAACTGGGAACAGTTAATGCCATTCTGGCCCAGACAAAACTATAGCATCAATACAAATATTTCTTTTGGACACAAACGCTGCTCGGATGAAATTGGAAAACAATGACATTTGAAAGAATGCAGGAAGTTTCCCCAGATACATGAACAGACATACGATTAACAATTGCAATTTCCCCTCCCCTCCTACTTCTGCTGCACCACACTGGGTTCACTCCTCTGCCACCCGGCTGCAACTCTGACACCGGCATGGACAGGTGGAGAGGTATTTGGGAAAAACTACACTTTCCTTCATAAACTTTGCAAATGGACTTTTGTGTTGCACTCGTATTATTTAAATGTAATCTACCGTTTTTAATCATGTTCAAATTTATGCTTAACGGCCTCCCAGCGCCGCTGAGGATAATAAAACTCTCAAACTCGAGCAACAAACGTATTTATCTATATGCTGCTGTATGTTTTGTGTGGTAAGCATTTCTTACATTAGGGAACGGACCTACAGTTCAGTTCAGTTTGTTACCAATTAGAATGGTAATTTTCGGGTTCCCATGATCAAATATTGCGGATGGTACCAAAAGAACCACTCCATACTGTCCTGCTTTTTCCCTTACCCCTCCGTTGAGGTCTCAAGCACACTGATCGGATACTAAAAGTCACCACACCGAAAGTACTTTAGTGGAAACGAGGCGTTCGCAACTTTTAACCAACACTGGGATGAGGTGCAGCTGATAACAGGAATATATGAGCCTGAATGTCTTCCAGCTGACATTATCTGTGACAGCAGGCGTGTCGCGTTCATGTTAACAGGCGCACTCAGCCTGCACACTGATCAGTGTGCTGTGTGCTCTGGCTGAGGGGCGCACTTCATCAGTTTATCAAACAACCAAAACAGGCAGACAACTAATGGGGCTGAAGGATGAAGTGCACCGAGAACCCTTACGTGATATCAGCTGGACTGTTCTTGTGGATTAGTCACAGAAAATGAGAAACCTTGCGAGTTTTCCTGTAAGCATGTAGCGTGAGGCGTTAATTGCCATCACGAGTCCTGCAGTGTGACAGGTAAATGCACACATCCCGGTGTCGATGCTGAAGCCGTATATCACGCGGCCCTCCTCTACTGTGTATAATGATAGTCATCTTTTTTGCAGCGGTTGTCAGTTTTATTTTCCCTCCAGCCTCACTTTTAGCCTAAGAAACACAGATTTCCCTCATTTTTCCCTTTTTTTTTCCAATCCCTGTGAGTTTTCTCCTCACCTGTATTGTCTCTTTACTTTCCTTTATTCTCTCCCCGAGCTCGTTTCCCTCAGTAATCTGTCTGGCAGAATGCGAGTTGGAAAGCGGGTTTGTGTTTTTTGTGGCAGTGTGTGATGTTCCTTCTGATCCCTCTGAGTGTTTGAAGCCGCATTACATCAGATTCCCTATACTGCCTCCAAAGCCCCTCTGTCATTGTGTATCTGTGTGTGAGGAGGAGCTGAGCCATTGATTTTTTTTTTCCCATACATGCTGTATAAACATGAGAAACACACACATACACACAAGTTTTCTCTTGTACGTCCTCACAGGATTGCTCATAGGCTCGCTGCACACTTTTACACTTGCAGGTGTGTGTGCAGATGACATCGGTATATTCTGCTGCTGCTGCTGCTGCTGCTGAGACACTGGGGCTTTTCTCTTCTGCATTATAGATGAGGAAGCTGTGAACAGCATGTTTGCTTTCTAAATTAAGTTTTTCTCTCCTCTCCCTCTCTCTCTGAGAGTTGTTGCATGGCTCTGTGCACCTCAGGACGAGCCAAAGCTTCTTTTTCTGCCGTTTGCACCCGTGTCCACAAGCGTAAGCAGGCTCTCTGCTGGTATGTGGTGTGAGCGGCTCTCATCTTTAATGCATGCTGCCCTGTGTATGTGGAAGCAACACCCTCCAAGCTAGAGGCTTTCCAACCGGTTAGCCTCTAGCAGATTGCTGCTAGTAACTAAGTACACAGATACGCAGGTGGATCCTACACAAAACTCCAAAGTTTTGTCCGTTTTCATTCCAGGCTTCAAAAATCCCTTCATAAAACCCAGTTGTGGCATTGTGTCCATGCCTTTGACTATCTCTCTGTTCCTGCCCCGTCCAGCTCTGTCTCTATTTCATTCTCTCCACCAATCACAGCATGTCAGACATAGACAAAACAACGAGGATAGGACAGCGGGTAAAGAAGACTGTCTGACTTTTTTTTTGTGCTTTTGTCAGAAACAATCATCGGTGACGTTGCGCACGCTTCCTGTTGTGCTCCTGATTTGATTTATCTCAGAACAACAGAATACTACAGTCTGAATTAACAAGACCATGTGTACAAGTGCAGAGCATTTTCAGTGACGTTTATTCCCGATAAATCAAATGTTCGAGTCTGTACTCTTCGGCTGCACTGTCTCAGTTACTTTAAGAAATAGTTTGCTGTATTTTTTCCTGCCCTCCCACAGTTAAACAAACATATGCTGAGTGGTGAGATCGTATCCGAGCTCAGTTACTGGATATCTGTTGGTTCAAGCCGTGGCTCCACTCTGCACAGACTGATCACATCAGGCAGACCTTACGACACATCCGTCACTTCTACTTGTGGAGCTGAAACCAGCAGCCCACTGTGAATGAAGGAATATTAGCTGGTAGGAACTTTATCTGATTTCCTATATAGACTGTGGCGTATAAAACCCAGACGCTAAACTAAAAGAGAGATCAGTGTGGGTAGATTGACGTGACGGTTCATCTGTCAGCCTTTCTGTCTATTGTCTGTGCCTCTTTGTGCTGCTCTGTCCAGCTTTATGGAGCTCTGGGTGGGTGGATGAGAAGTGACTACACCTTTGGTGTAACCTTTAGCTGGACACTGCTGTCCCTTCCTCTCCGGTTTAATTTTCTCAGCTCAGACTTTGACAGGGCTGGGTCAGGGGCCATTGATTCACAGAGAGACAAAGAGGAAGGTAGAGGGAAGATGACGGAGTTGCACTCACACACATATGTATGTGTATATATATATATATATATATATATATATATATATATATACACACTTTGTTTTTCCAAGAAAGACCTGTTGATCTGCCGCAAACACACAAATGAGAGCATTGCCTCACTGCTTGACTGGATGGCAGTGATCGTCCTGTGAATGCCTCTATGCCTCTGGGCTCGTCTCTATCTGTTGGCGAGGCTGATCTCTAACCTTGAATGCTCACATGCTCAACCTATGGACACATACACACCACAGGCATTACATATGGGATCCACAAAACACTATTATGTGGCGTGACGTCTCTCTCATGGAGGACTCCCTCCTGTCCTGGAACCCGGCTACCCTGAATGTCAAGAAGAAATGACTTATCAGCCTCCCATCCATCTCCTCGTCTCCTCCCTCGCTCTCGTTCCCTCGTCCATGCTGTCTGTCAGCGTGGCCCCCAGAGGGGCAGCTAGCCAGAGGTCACACCTCTCTACTCTGCTCTGTTTCTCTCCCAACTTTCTGTCCACCCTGTCCGGTGGGACGGAGGGTCACTGACTGACATTTATCTCCACGGATGTGGAGTATGCTGTCAGACTGGGGAATGGCTTTTTGTCCATGTATTTGTAAGTGTGTGTGTGTGTGTGTGTGTGTGAGTGTAGATGAGGGTGTGCCCTTTGGCGCTGAATGTAATATTGTCTTGCAGTTTGTCCACTAATGGTGAAATCTGCTGTTTTTATGAGTTTTAACAGCTTCTGAAATGTTACCAGGAAGGTAACAGTAGGTGAAAATCCCATTATCAAAGATCACATTTGTACATTTAGCGCTTTCAGAAGCTAAAATATTGACCAAACATGCCTTCGAAGGAAAGACACAACCATCTGGACCATCTTTCAACACTCGGGTCATGTGATGATATTTGAACCAGGTCCATTTACTCCATTATCATGGACCCTGAGATGTGTCTGTGAGCTCTGAGAAAGCCAGTAAGTGCACTGTGAGATTATACTGTCACACATCTAAAGGTCGACGAGGAACCTGAAAGCTGGATTGTTTGTTTGTTTGTTTGTTTTTTGGTGAATCAACCTTTGTCAGGCACAGAACTGACTCTGGTCTTGAAACTTGTTCGATGGTTCGGAAACAAATGCTTCACAGACTTCGTTGTCACGGGATGCAAATCATTCATTTTCACACGCAATTTAGCTTTAAGGAGAACGAGCAGAGAGAAAGCTCATCCACAGATATCCAAATGATTAAAAACAAACTGATGTGAGGTCTGTGTCGGCTTGAAGGTTAAACGTGAGACTTTCTATTCCCGACTTTGGAAATAAAAGTTTAACCAAAAAATACTTCATCTCAAGGTCCAATCAAGTCGTCAAATTATGATGTCTAGGTCAAGACTGGACCTCTATGTGTTTGGGTTCAGGAGGAGGAAGTATTCAGACCCTTCACTGAAGTAAAAGCGTTACTTAAAGCAAGATTATGTAACTTTTTTTACCTGAAAATAACAGCTTCTAACTCATGTTGATGGTTCAGTGCCTTGTAACTCTTGTAGTGAAAGAGAGAGAGTGGGTGAGCACTAAAAACAAATGACCTCAACAGAAACTCAAACTAGACTTTATTCGTTTCTTATTTCATCCTGATAACTTGATTAAAAAGAAAATGGACCTCTCGGCAGCTCTCGAACGCAGCCTCGATACCCTCTCCAGATGCAGCCCTGTCGCTCATCAGCGTCGGGGCGGAGCTCGTCCACGCTGTGATAACACGGTGACGGCTCGTCCTCTCAAGGGTTACCCACAGAGCTGCTCTCGTACCGGCAGATGGTAAATCCGCCTATCTACTGCAGATATCGCATTTGACTGCGACGCACACGCTCCCCGCCCTTTTTTCTTTCCGGGCTTGTATTATGTGGTTGATTGAGATTCTGTACCCGGCCCTGCTCTGCTCTCATTTCTTTTATCAGTGGACTTTTATCTCCACCCTCCCCCCCCTCTCCCCAACAACCTCCATCCTCCATCCTCCCACCTCGACCCCGGCAGTCAGATATCACAGCCTGCCCCCTGAGCCCCCTGCGAGCTGCCGGGGTGGCCAGCTGCTCGCTCTGGCTCCACCTCTGTCATGAAATGAACCGTTTCACCATCGGGGACGACTTACACGGACAGCGGTATCTGGAACATGAGCTACAGTATGTTTTGATCTTCATTCGTGTCCTGGTGCGCGGGGCAGGTGTTCACGTACAAATGAGTTAAAACAGAGAATAAAAGGGATATTGTGTGGAGTGGAGATGGAGTCAGGGTGGGTTTATCAGCGCAGGCAGCTCATGTCTGAGGGGCATTTAATTAGATCTAGCCAATTTTCTCACTTGCCCTCCATCCTCCCTCCTGCATTTTCTTTCCTTCTTGCATCTCCGGATCTGTTATCCCTCTCACAACGAGCTCCGCAGACAACGTCGTCAGCTGTTGCCTGTTAGGGGATGACCCCTGTAGCTTGTTAGGCGTGCGGTCAAAGCGGGGGGAGCGCGAGTACGGGCGTGCGTGTGCGTGTAATGTGTAAATATGGCAGCTGCATAAAGGTGGGCGGTCGGTTAGGAGAGACCGATATGTAAAACAGGTCACATCGACAAGGACGTGTACGTATGTGTGTGTGTGTGTGTGTGTGTGTGTGTGTGTGTGTCTGAATATCTGCTGACATAGGCTGTGTGCCCTCCAGCTCTTCTCTTTGCTTACCCACTCTTATTAAAGCAGTAAATATGGCCGGGACATAAATTTGACGTCATGATTTAATTCCTCTCTCTCGCTCTCTCTCGCTCTCTGTTCGTGTATGTGTGTGTGTGTGTGTGTGTGTGTCGATGCTCATTAATATGGCATTAACGTTGCCTTCTAATTACGAGTAGCCGCTACATTGCCGGGGGGCAAAAGTTTGATGCATTCCGTTTCAGCGTGCTTTCCTTTTGCTCTTTTTGAAATATGCCCACCTTTTCCAATCCTCATCAATCTAGTTTAGAGACGGTGATATATCGAGGCCTGTGTGAGTCTTTACGAGCGCGTGTGTGATTGGAGTTTTATGTAGATGTTTTTTTTAGCGCCGTTAAAAAGAGGCAAACACGCTCCAGGTGTTGCTGTGCCCCCCTGCGCCCGTCTTAAAAGCCACTTTTTAAAGGCTGTTATGCGATATAAGATGATTCACGGCGTACGTACTGTGCGACTCAAGCACGCAGCCGCTTGATTTTCTGGCTCCTTTTGCGTAAAGATGAGACCGCAGCCTGTAAAATAAATAAAAAAACTGGCAGATTTGTTGTAAAGATAATTAATTCCCTCTTTAATTTGGAGTTTGGCACATTTAACTGAGACGAGATTTGAGTGCTTCAAGTAAAAAAGCCACATCACATGATCGCCTTCCCCCCGTTACATGTTTATGACTCTGGAGGAGAAAGTTTTTAATTCATGGAGTCATTTAGTTAATTTATATGAGGTGTCACGCCAGAAACTGCTTTATATTGAGCATCAAAAATACAGTGAGGCATCTTCCAATAAAACCAAATGACATTAAGCAGCGAAGAGATTAATTTTACATGTTTATATACAAGATATGAAATCATTTGAGCACCATATACCCAAAGAATTGGGAGAAAACGCTTTGATTAATCATAAATGGCTTTCACAGGCTCTTAAAGGGGCACTTCACTGATTTTACACATTCAGACGACTTCTCACCCTTTGAAAACAGTTTCTCAAGGAAACTTTCCAAAAGTCTGAGCAACTCCTGCCGCCATCAGGGTCATCCTGCCTCGGGCCTTGAGACTACAAATCCATAACAAAATGAAGGAACTGGATGTGCTCTCTACTTCCTGTCAGCTCCAACCTTTGTGATCGCACTGCTTTTCCATCCTTAAAGCAGTTAGGCCTACTCTGTGCATATTATTCAGCATGTACTTTTCTTTTTGTTTATATTGTTCTTAGTTATTCGGATCACTTTGATGATTACCTCACGAGCGAGGTCAGGCAGCCAGCCGGCCTCGCTGGTGACGAAAATGAAGAAAAAGCACCGTCAAGTTTACGAGCAATGAGGTCAGTCGCATAATTTTTTTGCAGCTTTTCCCAGCACAGACTGTAAACTGCTAACAATTATCCAAACACTTTAAATTATCAGAATGACCGGTAAATACTGTTCACTGTACGCACAGAGCTAAACGTGCAAAGTGATGTCGGCTAACTAATTCAAGGACAAGAAAGCAGTTCGGTCACGAGGATGGAGGCAAAAGTCACGTGGCAAAGTTGACAGGAAGTGGAAGTGCATGTGTGCAAGCAGAGAATATTTTGAAAGATGTCGAAAGATTGAATTGGATTGTGGGAAATGTAGGATCTGTATGGGGTTTGCCTTTAGCTGGATAAACAAAATAAAACACATCTGTTTATCCTTTCTCCAGCTTACAGTCGACTCTTTGCAGCCCTCATCTTCTTCTCGCTGTAAAGTGCGACCTCGTGAATCTCATAATCTACAGCGCAACACATAACCTGAATGCTGTGTTATTTAGCCCGTGCACACATCACCACGTCTAACACGAACAAACTGTGAAATAAATCCCCCCTAAATGAATTCTTCCCGACGACCCAGCGAGACGCCACTTTGTTACTGACGAGTATTTACTCCCAACATTTACGAGCCCATTAAAATCATATCAAGCCACGGAAGCGTCATGAACAACATCGTTCTCTTAATTTACCCGACGTTATGGCACTTTGTATTAGCGGTAATGGCGCAAAGGGGGGGAGGTGGGAGCAGATGTGCCGGGGAGGAGAAAGGTGAGCGGGGCTGTGAGAGGGAGGAGATGGAGGCGGATGACGGGAGACGGCATCCAAACAAGCATCAACATCAGCTCGCACTTTTAGTTATGGCGGATTTCATTAGGTGGAAACCTGGAAGCATCCTCCTCGTGTCTTGCCGAGTCAAACACACGAGTCACACACGCGCACATGAAACCCGTTTCCTTGGTGAGAAGCTGTGAAAGAGGTTTTTCCAACTTGTGAAGGATCCATTTGGTGCGGCGCCGAGAAGAAATGGGATGGAGTAGCACAAAGGAAAGAACACTTTGCCTTCTCTCTTAACCCTCCTGCCTTTAGTCTGAGGCGCAGGGAGACGGTGAAATAGCGCATTAGCGAGACTGTGAAAAGGACGAGAGGATAAAAGCCGAACACCCGGAGACTTCAGGAAGGATCCTGGTTTTCATCACCCAGCTGATAGAAAGAGCAGATCGACTTTTCTTTGTGAATTGTTCTGTTGAATACGATCCGACGTACTGAACCGACGAGAACGTCCCCACAAAAAGGTTACGGCGACTTTCTGTCGAGGTTGAGTTACTGTTTTGAATATTACCTTTTCCTCTTATCCGTCTTCTTCTCTGCCTCATGACTCTGAACCTCCTCCTCCTCCTCTCCACCTCCTCTCCATCCTTGTCCTGCGGTTACCTGGGAAACTGACTGACTACTTTTCCTTCAGTGGTGAGAAATGAGACAAATTAATTTAACTCTCCTCCTGTGGAGACAATTGTGTCTGTCTCTTTACAAGAACACCTTTTATATATATATGAAAAAAAAAAAAGATTACGTTGCCTCTGGCCTGTTGTATTATGAAAAATGTGAGCTGAATGGAGCAGCAGACTTGTGTCTTTTATCTATCAGCAAGTTTACTTCTACTTTGGCCTCTTCATGGCTTTATCAGACAGCTGAGACAGATGGCAGGACATGAGATGGAATGAGAGAGACGGGGGACGACATGCAGCAAAGGGACGCAGTTCGGCCTGGCTAGCGCGGGGAGGACGCAGCCTCTGTACGCGGGGCGCAAGCTCTACCAACGGAGCTCCCGGGCCGCCCCGAGCATGAATTTTAAACTGATGAAATATTAAAACCTGCGATGCATAAACCCAGAACCCATTGTGATTTTTATGGCTGCAGCATTTAATCACACAGGAATATTTTCAAAGTTTTATGTTTCCCTAAATTTCTGTCACACATAGTGGAAACTTTGAGATGTCATTGACTTGGCCACGGGTAAGTTGGGATGCTCTGTCAAACTTTTTATACCCTTTCATACAAAATCATGAACCTGTTGACCTGTGAAATGTTTCAAACAGATGTTTACATTCATGTTTACATCCCACAACTCTCCCAGACCTTTATGGGCCCTGACCCAGCTTGGTTGAAACATGTTGATGCCATCAAATTCAGCATAAATCAATGACGATTACAAAGAATGTGACATTTATTGTCTTTGTACTGTTTTCAGTTGAGTATATGTCAAACAGGATTTTCAGAGCCTGGTTAGCGGTGTTTTATCACACAGCAAGAAGGTTCTGTGCTCGAATCCTGTTTTGGGCCGGGCCCCCAAACCATCGAACATTATGTTATTTCTCCTGTCAGTGCCTTCGACTGAGGGGCTGGCTACGATCTGGAGTTAGTCCCTGAGCGCTGTGTGTCAGCTGTCAGCTGCCCACTGCTCCCTCAGGATGAGTTAAATATATAGTCTGCTTCTTCTGCTTTTTCTTCTTCTGCTTCTTCTTCTTTTTCTTCTGCCTCTTCTTCTGCTTCTTCTTCTTCTGCTTCTTCTTCTTCTTCTGCCTCTTCTTCTGCTTCTTCTGCCTCTTCTTCTTTTTCTGCTTCTTCTTCTTCTGCTTCTTCTTCTGCCTCTTCTTCTGCTTCTTCTTCTTCTGCTTCTTCTTCTTCTTCTTCTTCTTCTGCCTCTTCTTCTTCTGCCTCTGCTTCTTCTTCTTCTGCTTCTTCTTCTTCTTCTGCCTCTTCTTCTGCTTCTTCTTCTTCTTCTGCCTCTTCTTCTGCTTCTTTTTCTGCGTCTTCTTCTTCCTCTTCTTCTGCTGTGTGTGTGTATATATATATATGTGTATATACATATATATATATATATATATATGTGTGTGTGTATATATATATATATATGTGTGTATATATATGTGTGTATATATATGTGTGTATATATATATATATATATATACATATATATATATATATATGTTCTATAACATGCAGTCATCCTGTAACTTGTTGGAAATCTCAGTTTTGAGTGAGTGACTGTCTTTGAGCTGCACGTTGCTGAGTCGTGTCACTGGGCTGAGAGGTTTGTGAGCAGCTGATGGTGAAGCTAATGTGTTTTTCAGCGGCACACGGTCAGTATCTTACCCTGAAAACGGGATACAGCCGAAAGCAACTTCACCACTTAGTACTCGAGTACAAGTGACTTTGCCGCTCGGCCATCGGCAGACCTGGAAACGTCAGACAGCACAGCTTGCTTTCTCGAGCCGCAGACTTCAAACGAGAAGTCCTCACTGAGTCGTTCACAGCGGTGAAGGAGGAAGAGGAGGAGGAGCAGATGCTGACATGAACGAACATTTAGACTGCGTTTAAAGAGCCGTGTGTGCAATTAACCCGACAACACGCACAGGCTCACGCACACTATGTTTACTGATCCAACTAATCTCATGCATGTGTACTAATTCACTGCCATTTACTGCACACCTTGAACACATCACTGACACTTTATCACCCTGTGCTTTGGATTATTATTGAACTTTTCTCAACAGATAGTTGCAGGTTCAGCCAGATCCCTCTGTTGCCTGTGTGTGTGTGTGTGTGTGTGTGTGTGTGTGTGTGTGTGTGTGTGTGTGTGTGTGTGTGTGCGCACCTGACAGGGCCCCAGTGTGTGCTAGCTGAGCCCTGTCACCAGCTCCCACAGTGAGGTGAAATGCTTTTCACTGCTCGCTGCCTTTCTTTTCCACGCTCCTCAGCATCCAGGTGGGACAGCAGGCAGGCAGCGAATATTGAAACCCCAAAGCCGTGGTGTGTGTGTGTGTGTTTGTGTGTGTGTGTGTGTGTGTGGGTTTTGGGCATATGTGCATGCGCATAGCGCGTGTAGCCGCATGATTTTCTACCAGCGGAGTGTATCCAAAAGCTGAGACATCGCTGTAGGCAAGCTTTCTCTATCCAACACTCCCGTCACAAGGCTTTTTCCCTCCTGCTGCTTTTACAGGATTAGAGATGCCACCGTCGCCTTTTCTCTGTGTTTGTGTGGCTGTCTGCCTCACAGCGAGAACAGCAGAGCGATTGGACAAAGAAGTAGAGAGCGAGGAGAGAGCACAGCCACAGTGGGTTCTTTTTTTTTTTTAACTGAGGCTATAGCAGCTGTAGTTTTCCTCGCAACACCTCCAATTTACTGACTGTCCTTTACTGACTGTCTCAGCCGCTGCCTCATTAGCTCCAGCATCGGGCTGCATGACTAATAGACTAATATTACACTGATAACAATCCTGTTTGTGCTGGTAATTGTGTGAGGCAATTTCCACCCATATTAGCACATACTGTATGTCCTAAACTGATAAGACGCAGGGATACCTTCCCATTAACTGGCTAGAATTAGTCATTAGATCAACAAATATCATGGTTGTCACTCCCAGTGGATGTCACAAATACTCTGGGTGCAGATGGGACGTGTCCGGCAGCTGCCACTGCGTCGGATACATGATACCTCAGTATCAGTTTTTGGAAGTACTCAGTGTTAGCTTCTCCAACAAGCTAACAACAGTGTTAGGCTCTCCAACAGGCTAACATCAATGTTAGTTTCTCTTACAGGCTACCATTTATGTTAGCTTCTCCAACAAGCTAACAACAGTCTAAGACTCTCCGGCTAACATTGAGGCTAACTTCTACAACAGTTTACCATCAGTGTTGTGCTACATGGATTTTAACTTCCCCAACAGGCTAACATAAGCCAATGTAAGCCTATAAGCACTCACCTTCCATTTTGGCAAAAATAAAAGTCACCCCCACAGGAAAAACCGTAAAAGAGAGATGTAATCAGTGAGCGACCCTAAAAAATTAAAGTTACTGCTTTAAAACAGAAGCAATTAACTAAAGGATGCTCAAACGCTTGTAGAGCTAACAGAAACTTTAGCCTTGGGTTATAATCCTCAACGGCTCTGTTACTATTAGCACCTCCTTCACGTCATCATTTGATTCACCGATAATATAAAGATATCGATTTGAGCACCTCTGAGGTGAGAGTCTAGGTCTCCACGGACTGAATATACTGTAAGTCAGAAACATACTGGTATGAGTCTTAAATATTGAATGTGTGACTGCATTTTTAAAGACATCTCACGTCTATCAAGCAACGAAGGATATTCTGTAGCGCACACGCACATACGCACAGCCCACAGATGGGGTGGAAGGATGGAAACATGCCCACTTGGACGGTAAATATTAAAATCAAATTGTGCTCTCACAAAATTGCTTTTGTGTATTTACAATGTCCTGGAGTGGCTGTACACACACACTCACACACACATTCATACATGCTGCTCAATCATTCATTGAGATAAGCAGCGGAGCTTATCAGCGAGGAGCACAGGCTGAGACACGGCGAGCCAAGTAACCTGCCTGCTCCCTGAGAGGAGGCAGTAATGACATTCACAGAGCACACATGAACACACCCATGTGCCCTTCACTGTCAACACAATGAAGCAGATACGGCGTAATCAGACATGTCCACTGCATCAGAATAATGACCCATTCACTGACGCCGCCAAAGATACATCTCCAATCCAAATTCATATTCCTGTTGAGGATTTATCCAAATTAGGGCGGCACATGTTCCAAGAATTGCCGTTATTGGCTTTAGCCCTCCTCCGTTACACAGTATTACAATATTGACATTCACCAATGGGGCAATTATACAAGAGATTATATTCTCCGCTGAGATGCAGCAGAGGATGAGCCACTTACACATTGCAGGTGGCGTTGGCAAAGTGCCACTAATCATAATGAAGAGAGGTTGTGAAGGTGAGATGGGTTGTGCTGAGTTCAGAATTAAAGGGCCATTGCAGAAATCCATTCACCCCCGACTCCCAACCCTGTTTCGGTCCTATAGAGCCTTATTATGGGAAAATGTCCGAACTGCTTGTCTGCAAAGATCGTATCAAAGATCTTATCTTATTAATTCTGAAAATCACCTCTGCGTCCTCTCCTAGCTCAGACCTCGTATCTTATCTCAAGATATCCTAATCGTAAAATTCTGGTATCCTGACAACCTTATCTGGGTATTGAAGTTTATAATATAAAAAACAAGATGGCCTGTAACAATAGCTGTCTCACATCACTGTCAATGGCTAGCTAGCTTGCTAGAGCTATAATGGACAATAAAAGACGGGCATTCATCCAGCCATTTTAGCTACATAAGTAAGAGACGTTAATCGTGTGGTGGAAGAAAGGACTGTAGACCCATTAGCTAGCTTCTCCAACAGGCTAACAACAGTGCTATCCTCTCCAGCAGGCTAACATCAATGTTAGCCTCTATAATGGGCTAAAAACAGTATTATGCTCTCCAGCTAACATCAATGCTAACATCTACAACAGGCTAAGATCAGTGTTATGCTCTCCAACAGGCTCACATCGATGCTAGCTTCTTCAATAGGCTAAAAACAGTGTTATGCTCTCCGCTTACATCAATGCTGACATCTACAACAGGCTCCTTCAATAGGCACACAACAGTGTTAGCCTCTCCATATCTTACTCTTATTCTGTTCCACCGCCTCTAATTTTAGTCAACAACGTCCCACTGAACGTTACTGACGCTGTATAATACTGTGCGTCGTCTATTTCGCAACATCGGCCTTGAAACAAACGCTTTAATTCAACATTTGCTGTCACACTGAACTCATAATCCCTGTAATGCATTCACAGCAACTGCACAGTAATTGGATGGTAGGAGTGTGCGGTTGTGCACATGCCAGCAGCTCCAGTGTTGTAACACACAGACGAGCGCACGCTCACTTCTTCCTCGACACCACGCTGAGATCTTTTGGCTGCTGTGGTCTCGTGGAGGGCTGTTATCCGGAGAACTGAGCTCTCGGTTCAGCTGCAGCAGCACGGGAAGACTGGCGAGGGTCGGCCCTGCTGGAAGTCTGCTGGTGTACGTACGTGTGTGTGTGTGTGTGTGTGTGTGTGTGTGTGTCTCACCTCCACCTGTGACTTGTTGAGTGGAAAGATGTCGCACTGGGAGTCAGATGTGCTGCGGCCCATTGAACATCCCCTCTCTACCCAGCCAGCTCATTCCCTCTTCCATCTGCCCTCCCTCCCTCCTCTTTCCTCTGTCAATCCTTCCCTTGCATCCTACACTGTGTCCTCTCACCTTCTGTCTCCATCCTTAACTAATAAATACATTTTCCAAAGTTTCCGGAGGATAAAAAAGCGATAACAGCCGAGGGAGTGGTGTTTTCTTCCAGCACCTCGCACCTTTTTCACCGTAAAGTGATATAGCAAGGGCTTGTTTTTGTCTCTCAGGCTCGTACAGGCTGCAAGAGGTGGCAAAAGTACATACAGTACATCCTTTACTCGGGTAGAAGTACAGATAGTTGTGTAAAAAAAGTACTGATTCAACTTCTTCAACATCGCTTCTTCTTGCTACGTCTGCCGTTTGTTAGGTCTAGAAAGTACGGATATTTGTGTTAAAACGTAGGGCGTAAAAGTACAAAGTTGTACTTTTACACCCTACATGCAGACACCTATACTTTTTTTTGTTTCCTTTAGTCCTGATCTCTTCAGGCTGCCCTACCTTCCTGGTGAAGGTCGTTGACTGAAAAAGGTTGTTTTTGAGATAATATTTGTGTTTACAGTCCATATTCTCGGACATTTTATATCTTTCTACCCTCCTACATCGTTCCTTCCTCCTCCATACTCTCGGTTTCCCTCTCCTGCTCTGTTTCTGTCGTCCCCCCCTCCCCCGGTCGTCCCTCTGTGTGTTGTCTAAGGTGGCCTCTTGGCTCTGCTTTAATCTCCTTCTGCCCCGAACATCAGTCAATCACCAGCAAACCCAACCTGCCACCTGTCTCCATCTCCCTCACTGCGCCGTGTAACACTTTCCCCTCAGCTGGTCCTTCATCTCTCCTCCCCTCCCTCACCCCCAAACTCTCCCATCCTATTTCTTTTCTCTTTCCTCGCGTTTGTTCAAAGCGCTTTCTACCCTCTTTCTAATTTCTACCTTTTTGAAAATTTGTCTCCCCTGTTAATGAAAATGTCAGCTGTGTGTGTGTGTGTGTGTGTGGTGGGGGAGGGCGTTGTGGTAATTTGTTTGACCTTTACGTAGCCCTGCCTTTCCAAACCTATCTGATGTGTTCGAGGATCAGCACAGAGGATGGATTTGGCTTATTTGCTGACTGCTTCATCCATAATACATTATTAATAGTTTGAATTAGCTGGCGGATTGGGAAATTATCTATTTCGTATGAACTTCACCTTGAAATGAGGCCAATGAGATGTGAAGAGTGAAAAAAAAAAAAGCCGATCCATCAGAGTGGAGGAGGAGGTGAGACGGAGGGAAGTTGTTTGGGCTGAAGAGAGTGATGGGTGACGATGTGAGGGGAGAGAAACGAGGGAGGGAGGGAGGACGGGCAGACAGGTGGGAAGACGGAGAGGTCTGGTGATGGGCAGAGGGCGATCTGAGGGAGGAAACGGCGAGACGGGGAGGGGGGGAGTAAAGAGATTGCTGTTTTAAGGAGATTAGCTTTCAGATAGAGCCGACGAGACGAGGTGGGAGCGACGACGGGGGAGTCGCAGCTGTGAGGGCTGAGCGGAGGAGAACGTGTGTGAAAGGACCGTAAATGCTTACAGGGTTTTGTTTGAGCTTCCCCCGTCTGATTGACGAGGCTGTTCGGTGGCTGTAATGTCCACAGAGCAGGACAGAGAGCGGGCCGATCCATCGAACGTCACCCTCCGAGATAAAAAAAAAGAAACCACCGCTCATATTAGCGAGCTCGCACGCCTGACGAAAACATAACGACACAGCTGATTATAGTCAATCCAATGATGCAGAGTGTGTTCGAAAAAAAGCTCCCAGCTGTTGATTTATCTGAGTGTTCCTCCTTTAATTACAAGTACTGGTGTAAGTATGTTGGGAGTTCTGGTCGGGGGAGAAACTTGACCCGTTTATGAGGCGCCATAACACAGGATTTATATGAAGGGATACCAGGAGGAGGAGGAGGAGGAGGAGGAGGGAGCAGCCCAGATGGATGGAGGGTCAGCAATCACACGGCGCTGCACTTTCAAACATTACCAAAACCCGATATTTACTGTGTGTACCGAGCGCCTGACAGCGGTGTACAGCCCAGCGTAAACAAATGTAGATTTCACTCTGCGCCAGCGTTTGATACACCGACTCGAAGAGGAGGAAACACGCCGGGCTGAGAAATCCATTTTACTAGCGCTCCCCTCGCGGCTCACTGCCAGCAGCGTCGTTTTAGTTTTACTCGAGTTATCGGCCGCAACTTAACAAGTAAAGCCGCAAAATGAAGGTCCGCCTGTTTGGAAATGTGATGAAAATCCTTAAAGGGTGACTCCCACATTTTTACACATTTAAAGGAGATTACGACGGCATACAGTATGTGAAAAATAGTGTTATAAAGACTTTTGTAGCTCCAGAGGAAGCTGCATGTAATCTGATGATGTGCCTCCAGTGATGTCACTCAGTGGGTAAGTTGCATTGTGGGTAATGTAGGGACCAAGGAAGAAGAAAAAGGTGATGTCTCTTCTGTATCAAACTGTACATGATGAGACTTATAGGAGTGCACTGCTAGACCGCTGGTGCCTACATTACCCACAATGCATACAGCCGCCATCTCTTCTTCCATACAGGACTTTTCTTTTCAAGATGCTTTGAGTTGACCTCGCTTAACCACACCGAGCAGCGTGTTCCCTCTGTTCTGTCTTTCACTTTGCGTCAGACTTTTCTTCGCCCCAGTTTCTCCCCCTTCATCCTGTATATCTTCCCCTCGCTGCTCACTTATCTCCGTCTGCTTTTTGAGGGGTTGCTGCAGTTAGTTACCGATCTAAGAGAAGAGGGCTGCCGGTGTGAAGCAACGGGGGGCTGTGAGACTGTGAAGATTTAAATGAAAGTCAGGTGAGTGACCTGCTGGAGGGCCACATGTGGTACCTGAGCTGAAGCACACCAGCGTTTTGCAGACAAACACACACACAAGATCAAGAAACGGTCAAAGTGTTGAGGACGTTGAGACAAACGCTGCGGGAAGTTGAAACCAAACAACACCAGCGTGTTGATATAGCGTGCGTGCAGCGTGTGACCATGTGAGACTGGATGTAAAGGAGGGAAATCTTTATTCTGCTGATTCCCTTGTTTCTGCCATTGAATTATTCATCCGGGCAGCAGAACTCTTTCATCCCTCTCCGGCCCGTTCCTCCTCCTCGCGGTCTCTGCTGCCCTTTCAGTTCGACTAAACACAACACTTTTTCATGCCCGTCTCCTCTCGTCCCGTCCCGTCCTCACTCTCTCTCTCGGCCTCACGTATTCTTTTTTATCCTCCCTCCGTCCATTTCAGCTTCCTCTATCTGACCCGTTCCCTTTTCAGCTCCTCTGGTCCACCGCTCCCTGTACTTCTCCCTCTCTCTTTCCTTTAATTTAGATTTTCATCGCACTTTGTTCTCTCGGTCTCGCTCAGACTCCCTTTCATTTCTATTTCTTTTGATGACAATCTCTCATTTTCACTTCCCCCCTTTGTCTCACCCTGTCTCCGTCTCCCTGCTCTGCCTCGGCCTCTCTCAGTTTCCCTGACTCGCTCGCTTCTCGCCTCTATTAGTATTCCCGCGGGGTGGCCAGACTCCACAATGTGTCGTGTGTCACCTCTCCAAAAGGCAAACAATGAAAAACGAAATGTCTGGAGAAACCCAGCGGTGTCGCTGCATGCGAGAGAAGGAGGTGGAGGAGGAAAATGGGGAGGAAGAGGATGAGAAGAAAGGCAGTGAACCAGACAAAGAGGCTGCGCTTTGTATTGAAGGAGCACAGACAAGTTTGGTTATCCATATGGATGGATGGCACAGACGGACTGCGTGACCTGCAACGTGCCGGCTGCACGTGTGGAGTGAATAACTGCTCATTTTCTCTGCTCGCCATAAAAAGCAGCCCTGCTGAGGTGTGCTGTGATTGTATGCGGAGACGTGTTCCCGCACATGGATGTGTGAGTCACAGAGGACCCTGTGTGTGTGTGTGTGTGTGTGTGTGTGTGTGTGTGTGTGTGTGTGTGTGTGTGTGTGTGTTAATGACTTCTTTAATTCCTGTAATTATCGAGATCAGTGAACAGAAGTTTTGCTCGTCGTACGTCTTCAGACTGACGGCGTTTCCATGTAGAATTAAACGGTCAATCTTGGTTATAGGCACTGCTGGAATGTAACTAAGTACATTTACTCAATATCTGTGCTTATTCCATCTGATGCTGCTTTATACTTCCACTCCAGGACACCTCAAAGCCCAATATTGTACTCTGTACTTCCCTACACGTGTCCGACAGTTTGAGTCACAAGTTTCTCTTCAGGGTACAGTTTCGCATCCCCTTCCTGTTTAGAGAAAATCTCCAAATTGTATGATTTTTATGATAAACTGGAGGATTTAATGTTCCTTTATGTTTGTGAATATTCTCCTGCTTCTTAAGATAAATGAACTACTTATAATCCATCTTGGATTAGCTTGAAAATGCATTGTAACAAAGCTGAAAACATGAAAAGTCAACTCGTAAAAACTTTTTAGAGATAATGTGGCGATATGGTTTGCTGGTGATTAAACTACACAACAGTACAGTTTATAGTTAAAATGAGCTGAAACATCTACAGCGGTAACATGCAACAGTAATATTAATCCAGAAACATGAGATATAATATTAAAACACTGACTGGGACCATTTTGCGGATCATACTTCAAGCACATGTTGCTGATGTGACTTAAAGGAAGGGTTTGAATGCAGGACTTGTACTTGTAGTGCAGTATTTTCACAGAGGGTTAATGGTACTATAAGTCTGCTTAAGTAAAGGATCTAAAGACTTCTTCCATCGGTGATTGAAGGTTACAGTGATATTCACAGAGATATTATTGAAAAAGTTTGACTTACACATGAAAAACACAGTTCTGTGTTTCTCATCTGCTCATAATTCAAAATATAGACATTTCTGGAATGGAAATCAAACTACCAAAGTTAACGGGGTCTATTCTGGGCCGAGACTCATCGTCCATCCAAGTTTGGTGGAAATCCGTTCAGTAGTTTTTGTGCAATCCTGCTGACAAACCAACAAACTGACGAGGATGAAAACATTTGCGGAGGTAATAATAAAAAGCAATCATCAAGTTAATGCATAAATAAAACAATCAGCAGTCGCAGCTGTAAGTTGCAGCACATTTACTGTACGTGTCTACGATCACATGTATCCTCTCAGCTCGTCCGTGCGCTCTGCCTGTGCACCGTGTTCTGTCAGACCCGGTTTTCTCATTACGGCAGCACCGGCGCTACAGAATGAGCAGGTGCGCTAATGGCGAGCGTTTTCCTCTTGTGTTCCTTTACTTCCCTGCTGTTTGCTAAACAATGGCTGGCAGTTATAACCCTGAGCAGTCCTGTCATCCTGCAGGATATTCATGAAATGCACAGACAGCCATGAATATGAAATGCATGTATTATTCACCGTGACTGTGATCCAGCCCTGTATCCGATCTGAACCTCATGCCTGTCTCTCCACAGTAAAACACCGGTGGCAGGCCCACTCCTTTTTCATTTGCAGGAGAAATATAGTCTGTGTGCTGCTGAAGGGAGGTCCTAACTCTTTTTTTTTTTTTCTCCTCCACTGCTTTGCTTGTAGGCACCCACACGTATATATTACACTAATGCACGCACACACTCGTAGTGCATGCAGCAGTCAGCAACCCTCCATCTTTAAACTCTCCAAATCAAGCATGCCCTCAAGGTCTCCCCTTTTCTAAAACACCTCCCACCCTATATTGGGAGAGGTAAGTCAGAGTGTAATATAGGGGTGTGGGGGGGGTGTCTCGGCGTTGTGTGTCATGTGACGTAACTCAAGAGCGGGGTTAGTGACAGAGTGAGGAGGAGAGTGAATCAGGGATGAGGGATGGGGGCGGCTGATGAAACAGCGAGATAAAGGGAGGGCGTAAAAGCACAGCGTCGTCACACACCTTCTCTCCCGGGGCCAGAAGATCACTCCATCTTCCTCTGAGGCACTTGAAAGACCTGCAGCACGGTGACCCAGCAGGTCCCTCACACACACACACACACACAGACACAAACAAATATGCTCTTCCCACTCACACAGAAAGACAAAGACCACCCACACACACGGGCAGACAAAGATCGCCATCATCTGTCGCACCCAGCCGAGCTTTATATAAGACGCAGTTATATTAGCACCGTTGCGATGTATTAACACTTCCAGCAGGAGACGTAGCGGGGAGCTAACAAGACTGGAAAAACAACGAGACAGTGATGGCGTGTGTTTGTATCCTGCTGTAAGATGCCCTCCGCTCACACACATGTGAGCACACACACACATATTGACCTTCAGTGGGTACCTTGGTAGACAGGTGGTGGTGCCACTGCCTGTTGCTAAGCAATTACCAAGTCCATTACCCCTGCAACATGCCCGTAATGTGTGTTTTTTTCTTCCCTCTGTGTGTTTGTGCGCCGGCTCGGTTGTGAGAGAGCTTTCATTAAAGCGGCTACGGTGAATAAAACACAATCTACAACGCCAGCGCTCGGTGTTTTCTCGCTATAAGCCGCCACCTCCTGCCGCTGACCCTTTGCGCACGTTTTACTTTTTTTTTTTATAATATGAAAAACAATTACCGTACACGTAGTCACTTCATGCCTCTTGGGTGGATCAGATATCTAAAAAGCGAAGTGTGGATGTACTCGGGGAGCGTTTGAGATGGATTAAAATGAGATTTTGCAAACCACCTTGGGAGGTGGGAGGAATTTTTAGGCAGGTACTAAACAGATTCAGGTGCATTAATGCCTCCCTGTGGACTGGACTGTGGCTTATCCTAATGTGCATGTAGTTCAGCAGAACCAAGACGCATTGCAATCAGATTTGTGATCCGACCGAGGGAGAAATAGACTGTATGTGTGTGTAAACGAGGGTGAAGGGTGTATATATATATATACAAGTCAAGTCAGGCTACAGGCTTGTCTCTCAACTTCTCCATTCTCATGTCTGTGTCTGCTTGCTGATGCTGGTACGAACAGCGATACCGTGACTTTGAAACGGGATCCTGAACAGGACATGTGGTGACGTGTGGCGTAGTCGAGTGCTTTTCCTGCAAGCCTCAAAACAGCCAATCACCAGCACTTTAAGGTCTCGGCACAACATGCATTCTGCATGCTTATCGGCACGCTGACGCTGATGAGAATAAGTCCTTACGTATCGAAATTAGGTCCCGAATGACAAGACGCTTGTCGATACTAGTTTGGCACTCGGCCCTACTCGCATCTCAAGTTGCTTATCAGATTGTAAACACCGACTTTTGCACGGAGGAGGAAGGCTTGGCCCAGATATCCGCGATCTGGATATCTGCTGCCCCCAGCGGCTTCATCATCGTCAGGCGGTAGTTAATGGTTTTTGAGATTGGATGTTGATAAAATCCACGGGAGAGCTGAGGAGAGCTGCTGAGTGGAGATTATAATACTCTGCGGGTTTGTTTCTCTCGCTCTATCTTTGACCCCTTGTTGATGTAGAAATGTCGACTAGGTGCAGCTTTCAAGGAGTGGTTCAGATGTTTCAGGCCTTTCATTAGTCCTCAGTTCGCTTATATTGTTTGTACGAGCAAGAGAAATAAAGAGTGAGATTTATTGTCATGTGCACGCGTCGGTCATGTGTCCGTTCTCGACGTGCACAGCCTGATATACGACTTGCTAAATGCAGCAGCGTGTGTTGCTGTAAATAACTGGCAAGCTATTACAAAAGGTCGGACGGCTGCAGACTCGAGGCACGTGGACGAACACAGGAACCACCTTGATCTCGTGCATTCGCGCTCGCAGGTACATAGACAGATGGCCAGATGGACAGACGCAAGCTGTTAAACACCCTCACCCCTCCTCTCCCACTCAGCCGGGAGGAGAGTTGATGCGGTTTGATAGCCACTTGGAGTCAGACACCCTCCCCTAACAGGCAGCCTATTGCGGGAGCCCACTTCTGCCCCTCTCCCTAATGCAGAAATGATTGGCACTCTGATGCGATTACCTCTCCCCGGTATTCTATTAAAATCACTGCTCTTCAAAAGAGTCATAAAAAAAGAAACGTTGAGGGGAAAAGGCAGCACTTACCCCGGGTGACTGCTGCCTCCTCCCCTCGCTCTCCGTCTGCCCTCACGTTCAGCTCAACTCTGCGCGCCCTGTAAAAAGGAGGGTGATTAAAGTTGACCTTCACCTGCGCAAACTCGCACACGGACGTGATTACGGGCGGGGACGCTGGCACGCATGCACACATCCAGAGCAATCAAGGGGGGAAATATATATATTTACAAACCGCACGTTGTAATCGCAAGTAATTCTGTTTTATTGGGCAACAACTACGCACTGTGTGTTTGACAGTAATTAGCAGAGTAATGATTTGTCCTGTCCAAACAGCTGGTCTGTCCTAGTTATGTCCCTCACTTGGTTTTGTTCCTTTATCTCACAAAAGCAAATACATTAATTTGTAAGAAAACACTGTGGGAAAGTGGACTTCTTCAGACTGATACAAACCTTTTGTCAATCGAAAAGGTTAGCGTGACTCTGAGATGGTAGGTTGTTGAGTCTTTCTGTTCTTGAGGAGCAGCAGTTGCTAAACTTTTTCCACATTGAGGACCACGAATCAAATGAGACCATGGACCCCATTAGATTGAAGATTTTGTCCCAGAGTTCTCCATCTGATAATAATTTTGCTGTTAGGTGTTTTTGTTACTTTTGGATGGAGCCATTTTAGTTTCCCCGTTTCCTGTCTTTGTGCTAAGCTAAGTTAGCTGGCTTGTGGCTGTAGCTTCGCACTTAGCGTACGGACATGAGAGAGGTGTCATTCTTGTAATGAAACTCTTCTTATGCTATAACGTTCGTACACATCCAGCGTCACAGCTCTTACTTGAATAAAGTTCAAAATGTAATTTAATTTCATCACGTTTCCATCAAATTAGCTTTTAGCAAGCAGAGAAAAGCAATTTGTGGGGTTTGATGTGACGGCACTTTTTATTTTATTGTGTGTGTGCGTGTGCGTGTGTGTGTGTGTGTGTGAGTGTGAGTGTGTGGGTGTGTGTTTTAGTAGGCAGCGATCATGTGCTTCACCAGATTTTAGCTCTCTTCTCTCTCTCTCTGCATCAGATATCTTTTCACATCTCCATTTTCCAGGACCTCACGTCATTTCTCCTCTTTACCACCTGCATCTCTTCCTCCTTTTCTCTCACACACATCCACTCATCCCTCTCTCTCTCTCTCTCTCTCTCTCTCTCTCTCTCTCTTTCTCTCTCTCTCAGTCTCTCGGCCTAGTGGTAGTGGAACGGTGATTTATGTTGTATGGCTGTTTGCTCTAAATGGGATGTTTTATTCAGTGGTGGGAGGAAGTCACTGCCTTTTCTGCCGCTCTCCAGAGCCTTGCATTAAAACACGTAGCACACACTCACACACACACACACAGTCTAAAAGGATGATTTACGCTGACATTTTCCTCTTACATTTTGAAAACGGCGATAGAAAAGCGGAGACAGACTGACTGACGGAGATGAAGACAGACTGACAGGCATGTACGCAGCTGACAAAGACTCAGATGCAGAAATCCAACTTCTGTAATAACTGCAGAGTTAACTGTTGTGTGTGAGTGTGTGTTTAAAGTCAAGGTCACCCCACTGGGCTGCATTTCTCTCCCTGTTGTCAGCTCACACGCTGACAGCTTCGCGTACGAGTTGCGAGCAGCAGAAATGGAAATTCGCCTGCTGTCTCTCTGTCTGTCTGTCTGTCTCTCTGTCTGTCTGTCTTTCTTTCTTTCATTTCGTATTTGCTTGTGTATCCAAATGTGTCGGCTGGAGCGAGTTTAAAAAATGCAAGCTTGTGGATGTTGAATACGCGCGCGTGTTTGCGAGTTTACGCTGGTGTGAATAATGCAGCAAGAATAACAGTGTGAATATTCATTAGCTGTGTACGAGTGACAGATACCCATGTACCTGTCAGTCAGGCTCTCAGGTGGGTACAGTGTGAGGAACACACACATACACACACACACCTATTCTTGAAAAGTGTTTACTGTACGCCGCCTCTGCATTGCAATATTTATCCTTTTTGCATTCATATTTCCGCCGGCACGTTTGACTCCATACTGACGCGGTGTGTTTGCTTGTGGGTGGGAAGTGCTGATTTATTTATTGCACCTGTCCCTAAGAGTCATCATGTAGGCAGCATAGACTCCAGGTTGTCTCCTCCGTGTGTTTATGACCTCCGGTTGATGCCTTCGTGGCAGAGCTCCCGAACTCTCTGCTTTAATTCCAGCAAGAGTCCTGCAGGAGAGACAGGTGCGCTAAACATGACTTATCCCTCATGTCCCCCCTACGACTGGAAACTAATTGAACCTGTGTGTGTTTGTGTTGTGTACTCCTGTGTGAGTGTGCCACACACACACACACACACACACACACACATATATCCCTGGAACTAATTTCAACTTCATTCTCCCTCTGCGATCCGGAGAGCAAAGACAAGTCACGCAATAGCTCAGCGTGGAGCCGTAAACACGGCAGGTGAAATGGGGCTCGGAGAGCACACAACTCTCCCTGAGCTCCCCGAGAATATTCAGATAGTTTTCATTTTCCACTAGATTGGCTCCGGGTGATGGCCCCTCGCTAGAAGAAGAGACCGGGAGACAGGAAAATATAAAATTAGGGGAGCCGTGCTGTTTGTGTTTAACATTACTATTATTCATGCCCTCACTGAGGCTGAGCATAAGCAGATGGTTTACAGCAGGAACGGCAACACATTTTCCTCCGCCGTCTTGCACGTCTCTCATCTCATTTGCTTGTTTGTACATTACGGCTTGATTTGTACTGATGCGCATTACCTGTGTGCTCACAGACCCTGAAGGGCAGAATAACACCGTGTGAGGCATGCCGGAGTGAATAATAGGGTCGGGGTGAGGAAGCAGACAAGAATTTCATGGTGTTGGGGAAATAATGGGGAGAAGGACAGAGTGTCGTGAAGAAAGTGAACGAAACCGGGAAAAATCTGAAGGAGAGGAGAGGAGAGGAGGCAGGAATGATAATTGGATGTTAGGAAAGTGGAGGGATGGGAGCCTTGGCTTCTTCTTCAAACTTTAGAGTTGACCTTTGGTGGAGGACAAGCATTTTTCTTTTTTTAACAGTTTTGAAACCACCAGTTCTTCAACGTCTTTCCTCTGTTTTCCATACGTCCTCTATTACTTTCACTTCCCTTTGTACGCCCGAGAGCAAAAGCTAGTTTTGATTACATGTTGTGTGCACATGTATGTTTGCATCATCGTTAGTTTGCGTCTCCAGCGTCGTTACAGCTCCTCCTGTAGAGATAAATCTAGTTACAGTGTAGCCGTGGGGTCGGATGGCAGGGAGACAATCCCGCTATTAAAGCTACTAGCAGCCTACTATTTTTAGCTCAGGCAATCGCAGCACTCTCATTATTACTCAATAGGGTGGAGGCACGCAACTCATGATCTCTCATCATCTGTTCTGCCTCCGGCTATAAATGCACACAATAATTTGCGCACACACACACACACACACACACACACCAGCTATTAGCACATACTGTATCTGATACGTTTAGTATTGTTACAAAAGTGAAATGAGTGCAGAGGAGAGGCTCTTCAGTACTGACCTGAGCACCTGTATCAATGCTGATGAAGCTCCTTAGTTCTCCTTTAAATACTGACTGATACTCTCATTGTTTTCTTGGAAAATAAACAACTGCTGTGAGGGAAAATATCTTGGGATTAGAGGAGATGATTAAAAAAAAGGAAACGTGTTGAGGTTGAACAAGACCCGAGGAAAAAAATGAAGTGAGCAGCTGTTGAGGATTCTTTAGCCACAAGAGAAGAGGGGGAAATAAATCACAAATTTCAAGTTAAGTTTGTGATAAGCAAACGACTTCACCTGAAGATGTCCCCTGGTAGACGTGATGACATATAACACTGAAATAACACTGTTTATTTCTATGAACATACATTAGATTATTCTATCTCTAACTAGAATGGCTGTAGAGCGAATACCTCCTCCAAGGCCTAACAGTCCCATTTCATTAATCTATAATCAAATTAACAAGATCTGGATTTGGATCTGCATCAAACTGTGCTCACTTGTAGATACCCTTAATCTCAATCTGCACCGAAAGTTAACGGGGTCTGATCTGGGCCGAGATCCATCCTCCATCCAGGTTTCATGGAAATCTGCTCAGTAGTTTTTGTGTAATCCCGCTGACAAACCAACAAACTGACAAATTGCTCGTCTATTTTGTAGCCATGAATTAATGGCAATAATTTGTTTTTGTTTTTGTTTACTATTTGTAATGTTTTTTTCTGTGTTTCTGTGTAGGTATTTTTGTATTCACCTCCCAATAGTTGATAAAATGTGATGACTCGTCAGGACTGTGGATGCACGATATTGGATTTTTGCAGATCTCAGACATGACGACACTTTCCAACTCATTTTAGCTGATACTGATACTGATACTGATATATGCATGTCTTTGTTTTCCACTAATTTGCAGCAACACCAAGTCTCCTGTAGTGGAATTAACATAGTATGCCTGCTCTTATTGTGAAGGTCCACTGGCAGATGCAGACAAACAATGCTTTACAAAATATACATATGGGGCAACAAAGAAACTATACGTAGTCGACGGTTTGGATCGCGTGCAGATATCTGAAGGTCGTCTTATCTGCCTTCAATATCTGCACAAATCTTCACTTCAAGACATTAATGTGCGTCCCTTGCCAGCACCATCTTCAAAACAATACGAGTCTTAATCCCATTATCAGGAGAATGCTTCCATTAATATTGCATTATGTAATTGGTGCACATCCGTCTCACAAACCTGTGAGATGACATCACTTACAGCTCCGGAAAAACCATCTGTGTCGGGCTGCCGTATCTGCGCCCAGTCTGCTGATCTGCAGCGAGTGCCATGTGAGACTTTTAACCCACCTTCTGTCGGCAGCCATCTCTACAATTTAGCACCGGAGGATTTAGATAGCAACACTTTTTAGATTAAAAAAACCTTAAGATCTTTGGATTTATCCGAGCAGTTCAGAGAAACAGAATCAGACAGAGGGAGATAATGAGAAAGGGAGCCGGGAGGAACGAGGAGCACGGCTACCCTCCTTCCTGCTCCCACTGTCATGCCCGTGTGTTTGTGGGTGTGTTGGACAGGCGGGATGGCTTGTTTATGGGCAGATTAATTGCTTTTATGGCCTTGTTTCTGCCTGTGAATGGTTCTGGGTGTTTTAATGAACACCCACGCTGCCTGCCTCGCCAGCCTGCCGTGCCATTCATGCTGCTGCTTTTCAGAGCATAGCCGGGCTTTAGCTAGAGCCCGCCACAGCTAATGCCTAGCGCTCACTGCATGGCCCTGCACAGGTGGCTGAGCCCACTGCTGCGTGTTTGTGTGTGTGTGTGTGCGTGTGTGGCTGTGTGGCTGTGCACTTAGCCTTCCTAAGAGGCCCAGCACAGGTGGGTGGTTCCACTCGAGGCCCACGGGGCTGAGGGCGAGCAGCAGCTAACTGGACCGTGACTTTAATCATTTCCTGCTGAGCTGAGGAGAGGTAAGCCAGGCTTTCCGCGGTGTTAAGCTACGGTCGCAGACACAAAGATTCTTCAAAAGACTTTCAGAGAAGCAGATGGAGTGATAGCTTTGAGAAGAAGTGACGGGACCATTTAGTAAAGAGGTAGAAGGAACTAAGACTAGGTAAGCGCTTTTCACATAGCAGCTTTACATGGATCAATTAAAAATCAAGCTCTCTCTCTGGCCTTCTTCCCTTCCTGTCGCACTTTATCACCTCTAATTATGCATCTCTTTCTCTTTTTAACCCCTGTTCCTCTCGTCTCCCCCCCTCGCTCTCATTAATCAGCTCTGCAGGCTTTCTCTTTCTTCTGGCTTTCTACTTCATTAAGCCCGAAACAGCATCGGACCACTGCTAATGGACAGTCTCGGCTCTAACTCACAACTCAAGCCGGGCTATAATTGTTTGTGTGTCCCTGTGTGTGTATGTGTGCAGGTTTTTTTTTTTTTTTTTAATTTCGTGTGAACTTGTGCGCATGTAGTTTTATCACAAACACTGTAAAGAAAAAAGGTTTTATGTTTAATTGGTCGTGTGTGTGCGGCTTCGGGGTCGAATTAAAACAACAGGCGTGCGCACAGAAGCAGCCATCAAATCACGCCGACCTTCGTTCGACTTCTCGCACCTTCAAAGGTTCGCTCCGACAATTGTATGTGGTAAAATCAATACAACGCATCCTGTGTAGGAAAGTGTCCTGCAGCTTTTAGAGCGAGCATCAGGACATGAAGCGACATCACCCAGGTATCTTGGCTTCAAACAAAAAACCTGTATATTAAACTAGATTTTGGAGCACCTTGGTAGCCAAATGGCCACAGCACCTGCCAAACGGCTGCGTGATTGTTACCAGTTCAATTCTAGCCATGAACTTTAGCATGTAGCACCCTGCCTCTCTCCAACATTTCCTGTCCACTGTCCTGCTGCGGTGTGTATGGTCTTAGTAGTGGTGGTTTGTCAGTTTTTTCTCATAAGTGCTGGTGACACATTTGGTGTCAGGGTGAAACAGACATGCACAAACATTAATAGGTGCGGCAGATTGCTCTGAGCTGCTCTTTTCTTTTTGCTTGGTGCTCGAACCACATCGTGCTGCTATGAGAGTGCACCAGCAGGAGGAGAAACACTCTGGGTGCTATCCAAGCGGAGTTCACGAACAGGAAGGTTGACACACTCATAGTGTACTCCCACAACGCAGCACGACTCTGCGTCAGTCACCGCTATGAGTGATTTGGTCGGAATAAGGCCTTAAAAGATCTTCCAGGACACAAATTCAAGTTAAGGTCAAATGGTGCTTTTAAAATGTTTTTGGTTTGAAGGTGAATGAGAATGGTCCGTCTGAGCAGGCCTTAGTCTGATTCCTTCCACCGAGAGCTCCGACAACTCATTTCCAAGGACTGTGGAAGGCTCAAATAAAATTACACTTTAAGAGACCTTTAACAAAACTTGTTCAGATGCAAAATAAAGTTCCAAACAGGATCATATCGCCCTAACCAAAAAGCCCCCGAGGGGCTCGTAATCCTTTGTCTGCATTTCTTTTACAGCTCGTTCCACAACTGCCTTTACAGTCTTATTAAGCAACAATGCCGATCCCTCCGTTTGACCATAATGCCCAATAAAAAAATACTTTATAGTTGCATACATTTACCTTCAGATCTTTGCATATATATTGCTCTCCACCCAGCGGTGTAGTCGTTAGTGCGGCGGTGTTCTGCTCGGCTGCCGTGGAGGACAGGTAGTATTGAGTGGCGTTGTAAAAGGAGCTGCTTTACTGTGTGTTTGTTCTGGCATGTTAACGGCTCGCTTTACGGCTCTGATTATGGCCCACCAGGGGAGCCGGGAGTGCTAACTACACAGGGAGAACGCTGCAGGCAAAGAGGACAGGAAGAAGTGGTAATGTGCATTACCTCAGGGTGTGCATACCGTCACAGTGGCAATCAAAAAGATCCTCTTATGGGTACAGTGTTCTCGCCTCATTGTTAGTACGGGCTGCCCAGCCCATATTACATGCTTATGACCTGATTCGTCCGTAGTTCAAGACTGCATTTCAACATTTGTAAGAGTGAAACCACTGGACATTTTTGATGAGGGACCACTGGTTTCAACATTTGTATGCATGACGCATCAAAGCAGGTATTTTAAGCCAAAACATTGTCTTTTCTTATCCCATACCAAGCGGTTTGTGTGCCTAAAGAAACTCGCAACACAAAGATATACCAACATACCCACGTTTTATTCCCAGGTTGCATCTGGTGCAATAGCAAAGTTGAGGTCCGACTTCCTCGCTCACAATGTGAAACTTCAAAATATGAATCAGCAGGATTGCACGTTACGTGAATACACTTAATTTGATCGTTCTCGTGTTATTATTCGCAGTGATTTCTTCCGTGAGCACCAGTTCCCGTTACATGATTTTACTTCACAAATAAATTGATTTGTGATCCTGCTGCTACAAATCCCACCTCACAGTTTTCCACTTGAGACTGACAGGCGTGATTGACAGAATGTTATTTTCACGTTTCTCCGTTTCTCTCGACTTTACGAGACGTATTAATGAGACACACAAACACACGTAAAATCATAATTCACCATGGACGACCAGTTTCTGCTCCGGCCTGACACCACACAGATGCTCATTCTGTTGCCTGGACAACCAGGGACCTCTGAAATGTGTATGTGTGTGTGTGTGTGTGTGTGTGTTCGTGTTTAGGTCCTCTCATCTCCAACAGCTGGCATTGCCCACAGACTGGCCCGTCTCCAGAAGCCTGCTCCTTACTTTGATTATATTCAGCCATAATGTTTCTGTTAAGCACCAAAAACTGACTGAAAATAAGAGTCTATTAAAGCCGCTCATGACCCATCAGCCTTCTTGTCCTTCAACCGACTGTAGTCATTATAATTAGTTGTATTTTACAGCAGTGATGTGTTGTGCCTTTTCTCCCGGCCCTGTATTAGCCTGTGTGACTGTCTTTAGGTTTCCTCCCTGCTCCATTTCCTCTTTCTCAGTATGCAGCTCCTGTCTGTCTCTGACACTGTCAGTCATTAGCCTAACTCCCAGAGCAGAAAGGAGGACTCTCTCTCTCTCTCTCTCTCTCTCTCTCTTTCTTTGTGCGTGTGTGTGTGTGTGTGTGTGTATGTGTGTGTAAAAGAGAGAGTGCCAGCCAGCTCTGATTGCAGGGTCAGTCAGGGACGACATTGCCAGTGTCTGGACACTGAATCCCGATGGACATTGGCAAAACTACACACACACACACACACACACACTTACAGGTGCCAGAAGACACAGTGTCTGCCCAGAAATGGCTACTGATAACAGCACCTGTCCTCGGTTGCTATCACTCCCACACACACACACACACACACACACACACACACACACACACACACACAACACAAGGTGTACTGACAGGTTCTGTGTCCCCGTGGCGGGGGAGAGCGATGAGGATGTGAGTGTGATGGCAGAGATGGCGCCGGCTGGCTGGCTAGGCCAAAGGACCCCAGGGAGGTTTGACTGATAGAGGTTGCCTCTGAGCCCTCTGGATAGCAAGTGTGTGTGCCCGTGTGTGTGTGTGTGTGTGTGTGTGTGTGAGAGAGAGAGAGAGAGAGAGAGAGAGGGAGGGTCTATATAGTATGGCAGATGGTGTGATGGTGTTTAAACCAGTTAGGTTACCATCAGTGAAGGAGCAGGTCATGACAGCTTTTTGGCTGAAAGGTAACTGGAAGAACTCCTCGCCTCAAGGTTACACCATTGTTGTTGGTCATTGTTCAAACAGAGGGCGCAGAGATAATCCATGCATGTCGGGAGGGATCATTAAGGTTTAATTGGCTGATTGTCTTCGTTCGCTTGTTGACGGCTGACATGTTGTTGTTAGTTCCAGGTAGTGAACAAAAAAGCGGCGATGAAATGAAATGACAAAAACATTGACTGACAGCGTATTTTTCTTCTTTATTTCCATTTTAGTTGCTGCCCATTCTTTATAATCATACTTCAAAACTCTCTCTAAGAAGGAAATATTCTACATTTTACACTTTAAAGCTATAGTTACTATCGGCAGAGAAGTAAACAAGTATAAGCTCTGCATTTAAAATGTTACTCAAGCAAAAGTATTGAAGTAAAATCAGGAAAATGTACTCAGAGAATTAAAAGTATTACTAGTATTGTAGTTGTTTGATGTAGAGCTCAACCAAACGTATTATGCTGACTGACGATGCTTGTTTGGTCCATCAAGAAATCAAAAATAATTCAAACTAGTACTAATACTTCAATGGAAAAGCAGCAGACCACTGCATTTACTGGAACCGTGAACTGTTTTTACATGAAAAAGGACTTCAACGTTAATCAGAGTAGTTGCGAATTAATATTCTGTCAATGGGCGGATGGCTGGGTAGTTTATATCAGAACAGGAGACAGAGCTGTCATCCACTGATCTGACAGGCTTTGATTCCTGGCCCCTTCAGCCTCCATGTAAAAGTGTCCTTGGGCAACATACTGAACCCCTCAGCTGCACCTGGTGGCTCTTCCATCGGTGTGTATGAATGGTTACTGCTTCTGATGAGCAGGTGGCGCCCTGCATGGTAGCCTCTTCCAGCAGCGTGTGAATGTGTGTGTGAATGCTGACTTTGCGAGGTCGGTATAGCTAGAAAAGTGCTATACACAGTAAATACCTTAACAAAACATAACTAACGAGCTCATCGTGTGTTTTGGGTGCAGAAATCTTAATTTGTACTGCGTGTCGGTGCAAATGAGCGTACTCACAGTGTGGATGTAAGACTTCATTACGCATGAGTGAATGTTTTCTTGTGTTGTGTGTGATCCTCATTACACTGTAAACTGATTTGAACCTGAAATGTCTGGTCTGACCTGGTGGTCCGAAGCCATAAAAGGAGGAATACACAAGATAAACGTAAAGCATACCCACATTAGCTTCCTTTGTCTTTAATTCATTTGGAAGCACGACTGTACATCGCTGCATGTTGTCGGTCCGCGCCACGCAAATTATCTACAATTATCTGGTTAATTGTTGTTTATAAAAAAAAAAAAATGCATTCTGTATTCAGCTTTCAGTAGGCTGTGCACCAGACTTAATTGAGTTGATCAGGAAAACAAACACAGCTGGCCAACGTTCTGCAGAGCTGGAAGACGATGGAGTGACGACCCCGAATCTGTTGCCAGCACTTCACATCAGGAAGCTCATCAAGTATTGAAGAGGAAAACCAACTTAGACTGAGAGACTGTGGAGGGAATACAAGACAAACAAGAAGAGAGACGAGGGTAAAGGAGGGAGACGGGGAGGAAAACATGAGAATATATCCTGATGTGTGGCGGCCGCTGAAGGAGGAGATAGTGACGTGAAGTGCAGAGCAACAGAGTTTGAAAATATAGTGCAGCAATGAGGCGAAATAGATTATGACTTTCTGTTTTTATAGGCTCTGAAGATGTGTGTATGTGTGTCTCCTCTCTTTGTCTGTCACTCTGTCCCATGAGCTGAGTTAAGGGGGCCTTTAGAGGAGCAGGAGAGCTATTTAAATCATGTGTGTGAGTGTTAGTATGTGTGTCCGCATCAGTTGGAGGTGCAGGGGACAGATTTACACCCCATGTACAGGAGAGATGAAGGCCATTTCCCAGGCAGGCCATTTCTCTCTTTTTCTGTTTCTCTGGCTTGGCTGGCTGGCTGGCGTTGGTCCAGTTTAATTTCTTCAGAGCCCACAGGCCTGTTCTTTCACCTCCACATCCCTTCTTCCCGCCGCCAACAAAGAGCCCACTTTCATATTCTCTTCCTCTTTAACTCCCTCGCCGACTCTCAGCCGAATCAGCCTCTCTGCAAAGTGCCGTATCTTTATCTTTCCCCTGCCCTTTGTCCCCCGCAGCTGAGGTATCTAACCTTTCAGAGCGTCAATCACTCAGCCCCGCCCTCCTCTGTCTCCCGTGTTGTCTCCTCAATAACACAGCCCTTTTCCTTCCCTTTCTTCGCAAACTGGATGAGTCTCGCAAGCCGATCCCGCTGCGAGAAACCCATTGTTTTTGTGTCTTCTTTCAAGTCGACTCAGGTTAAGTCATTCTTGATAGACCCATTATAGAAAATGTGATGTGCAGCCAGCTTTTAAAGCACTATATTAACAAGACAATGAGAGAGGAGCGACACCGCACACAACTGTGCGACAATAAAAAAACAACAACTATGAGGCAGTAAAAACAATAACACAGTAAAAAAAAAAAAAAAAGATATAAAAAACAATAAGCAGTATAAAAAGCCTGAGATCATATCAGAAGTGAGGCAGCGTTAAGTGCAAATAAAAAGCAGAGCGGGCTGCTCCATGTTCAGCATATCGATAGATATACAATATATATACAAAGCCAGCCTTTGAGGGGATCTGAAGACAACAGCTCAGACCCTTCATACAGAGATTAGTCAGGACAGTCCGAGATGAAAATACCCGCCTGTTGTAAATATCCATAAACTGAGCCTGACCCACCCGTCCTGCTCGGCACATCAACAAGTCAAACCTGTCGAGCCTATCCTCGACGGTCGTGTGTGCAGCCACCGACGCTGAAGAACAAGCAGCTTCCATCAAATATACAAACACAGGAGTCAGTTATTACCTCACTTATATTGTCAATATTACAGTTCTGAGTTAGAATTTGTTCTTCAAAACTACACAGAGCTCTTTTAAGTTCCTGGGTTTCTTTCCCAGTGTGGAGAATGAAACACCTCAGCTCCACTGAAATCAACAATCAGCTCCTCGGTTTTGTTGCCACTCAGCAGTAGGTTTCTCTCAATGCAACACACTGCAAGACTGTTGACTTCCTCCTGATATGAATTATAAATAAGGCGGGCCCAAAAATGCCTTTTATCTGTTTATGTAAAGGGCACATGGGCTAAATTCAGGCTAATTATAACTGGGCAAAAGCAGACTTGTGTTTTGATATAACTCAGCTGAAATGCCACTTATCCTGGCCCTTTTTCCTTCCGGCATTATCGCTTCTAGAAATTGCACCAGCGATCCACGAGCAAGCCTGGACTGCAGCGGTTTTATGGCGTAAATAGTGGTGGGAGTCAGGAGGCAGCGGTCAGGAGCTCGGTAGTATCTCTTCCCAGCCTTGCATGCCCTCTAACACTGCACCTACTGCATCTTTCCCTCAGATAACAAGGTAGACCTCGGTCCACGGGGCGCAGCACATTTCTCAGCGTGTGATCAAATAGTCATTTTCTTCTTTTTCATCTTTCTTTAAGTCTGTGCTTTCTCTTCTCATCGCCTCCTCACACTTATTTCATTTCCATGTAATGCTCAGAAAGTGGAGTTCGGGGAAAAAGATTGATGATTAAGGTGTAGATGGAAAGTGAGTGAAGCGGGGACGGATAACATAAGAGGGCTCGTGGTCTGTATTCGGCTGTCAGCGGCTCTATTTCCTCTGTTGTTGTATAGTGCATGTGGGTTCAAGGTCTCTTCTCCATCAGCATCTCTCCCTCTTCCTCCCTGCCTCCTTCTCCCTCCACTCTGCCTGACTCTACCATAAATTCACCAACACACTTATTTGCACACACACACACACACACACACACACATACACACACACCAATCAATACAAGCCTGCTTGGCACTGCCAAAGCCCAAAATGACTATAGATTTTCCGTCGACTCTGCCACTAAATTATGCAAACCTCTGGTTTATGTTCCGGTACTTTTTTGGCATTCCTGCTCCGGACACAGGATGGGGTTTTCCACTGAGGCAGGGATGAAAGGATTCAGCAGCGGAAAGCAGAAGAAGAGGGTCAAACTTGTGTTTTTGATTTTGGTTTGATACTAAATAATTGCGAAATGTATACGGATATAGATTTTGAGATCAATACCGTGTATTAAGATGGTTGTAAATGTCCTGCTGAAGTCAGGGTTTTTATTTAAGTGGTGAATAATGTGCTCCGGATATCAGCGTGGCAATATCTGTTTTGCACACACGCACACACAGCTCACACACAAACTTAATCAATAATTTAAACAAGGCAAGCAAAGTTAGGAAAAAAGTAGATACAGTAAAGGAAACAGTTTTTGTCCCCAAAGTACCTTTTCATGAAATTCAGGGTTGAATAAAGTCTTAAAGGTGCAATACGTAAGAACTGGCCACCTGTCAAATTCATACTCAAAACAAATAGGGGGTTGCTATCGACTGAGTAACCAAAAACTGCAGCTAACTGTAGCTGGTTAGCTCAGTTAGCCAAGCAGCTAGCAGTTCAGTGCTGGAGCTCGGAGACCAAGGTAGTGTTTGTGTTTACAACGCTTGCACAGGAGCTTTGGACCAGGATGGGCCTGGGCTAGCAGGTTAGCATGCTAACTTCTGCAACACCGTATAGATACATCAGAATGTCAAATGTGCTATTTATTCACCTTTTTTATCATAATCTTAGTTGATTTTTGAATGTTTACAACACAAATTCTTATGTATTTTCCCTTTAAAGGTCCAATATGTCTGAATTTTTGTTTAAAAAACAAAAAAAATACAAAAATTATCGACATTATGGATTGTTTATGAAAAAATGATGGTCTGGCGTTGTGTTACAGACATCAATTTATTAAGTTGCAAAGATGCAGTATCTACTGAAGTAAGCATGTTTACCAGCTAGCCCCAGCCCGTCCTTTCTCCTAATACCACTCCTTGCTTCCTGTCTGGACTGCTAGCTGCATCGCTAACTGAGCTAACTAATTAATGTGAGATAGCCGTTACTCTGCCCCTGATCTGTTTGCCGTATGAAGAGATTGCCAGTTAAATCCTAATCTGCTCCAGATTATTGAAAACATTACATTCACAAAATTAGTGTTGGGGTCCATGACATGTGTGTATGTATGAGAAGAAGATAAAAAAGGCACATTGCACTGATGTTTGACATTCTCTCATGTGGGCCACATCTGTCCCAAACCAGAATTATTTGTCATTTAAACAGGATCTGACATTATAACCTTTTTGATGTTGCACCAAAATAGTCCAAAAAAATGTCATCATCAATTGATTCCTCGCTATTTATCTACAAAGATGATCCTAATTGCAGCACAAATGTCAACAGACAATTATTCAGGCTTAGCGATCAAAGTATGAGGAGCGGTGACATCGTCAGTGTTAATGCTATTATCAGAATGTTGCTTTTTGCTCAAATGTACTGTAATGTTGCCATCTGACGCCGTGTCATTGCAATCAGATTGAGCATCATCTCTGTTTGATCTAACTCGTCGGCACTTTACTCTTTTTTTAAGGGAGCGCAGAATAAGAAGCTAAGCAGGGAGAGGATGACACTTTTAGCTGGGCTGTTAATAGAGAGGCCGGTTTATAAATGGAGATGCTTCTGTGTGTGAGGTCGTGCTCGTGTGTGCGTGAATGTGTGAAGCCTTTAAAGCACTTATACATGTTTGTCCCTGTGCAAATTTGTTTACTTTGCGTGTGTGTGTGTGTGTGCATGTGCCTGCTTGAAAGTGCGTGTGTGCGCTTGTTCCTGAGGTGGGTTAATAGTTTGCCTTGCGAGGCCCGTGGCAGGGCCATCAGTAACTCCAAGGGGAAATTGAAATGATCGTCTCATTCAGTCCAGCAGCAACTCCATTACCAAGAACCAAACAATCACACCGACAGAGACACACACACACACACCTCCCCTCCTCAGCACATCCCTCCATCATTGCCACATTTCTCTCTCTGTTGTCTCCTTCACTACCTGAGTCTTCGTTCTGCATCTCCCTGACTTGAAGTTATTTTCGTGTCTTTTAAGTTCATTCTTCTTTCTTTAGTTCTCTTTCTTTTCATCCTCTCCGACTTGCTCCTCCTGCCTATCTCCAAATTCCCAAATGGCACTTTTTTTGGAGTCGTTTTTAAAAGCGTCTGACTGGATGTGCGTACGTGTGAGAGTGATGGACTGTACTGTACCGGAAAGAGACAGCTTTCCATCCAGGATAGAATTGAGATGGATTTTTGGAAAAAAAGGCCGAGGTGACATTGACTCTCAAAGCAGAAGATGTCTGGGTTGTGCTGAATCTACAGTCCGAGCCGCGGACTCTCTCTTCTTTTTGGGAGAAAGTGAGAGGAAAAGACAAACAGACAGAAAGGAGATGAAAAACAGCACCTTGAAGCATTCATTGATCACCAGTCAAAGTCCTTGATTCTGTCTAATGAGCTGCTTGTTCCTTCTGGGAGGGAGAGTAATGAGAAAACAACACCGCCTGCCACAGTGGAATTGGACACAGAGCCAAACAAGATAGAGCATTTTATTAAAAGGAGAGAAAAAAGATATGATGCTGGTGTGTTTTTCGACAGCGACTTTTCCGTCGAGCTGAAATTCAGCAGGACAGTGTTTGAGTTAGATGCATGCGGTGTATATGTGCTCATTTACACTTCTAAAGGGTACGTTTCATAGTTATTAAGGGGGAAGCTTATATATCGCTATATATTGAATATTAAACACCTAAACGCCAAGCAGCCACTGCAGTGCAGCCATTATTCTTAGTGTGGTCGTTCATCTAATAGACGTAATATATTTCTTAGTGTGAGTCACTTTATAGGCCAATCTGCCATCTAATAGATGTAATATATTCTTTCATGCATACTTCATTATGCAGTAATGGCGCAATCAAACAAAAAGTCAGATAAAAGTGGGGGATTTTGCAGGTTTCACTGTAAACACACACACACACACACCCACACACTCACACTCACAAAAAAAGATGCACTGTAGCTGCTTAGTGCCCTGATGTGACCCCCTTGGCTCATCAGGAAGAACTGCTCCACTTAAACTTTGTTGCTCCCTTGTAATTGAATTAGTCTGCTCAATTATGTAGAGGCAGGCCTGTCCTCATTACACAGCACTATTAAAGCTGGAGGATGGAGCCGAGGGGAGGGGAGCAGCAGGCGGGGAGCGGCGAAGTCGCTTTAGCGAAAGTGTAAAGTTTCATCGCTGTAATCTCCGAACGTGTCTGCCGCATCTGTGCAACAACTGTGCCGTAGTTCATGAATTATGTCCTGCTGTATCTTCTCCTGCCTCGCCTGTCTCTCCGTGTTTGACTTTCCTCTCAGCGCTTCTGGGCCAAATGCCTTTAAAAAAACGCTGAACCAGCGCTTTGGCTGACTTCTTCCAAAGCTTACTCCAGTAACTCCACAAGAAAAACATCTAACTGAGCCAGAATGCTGCCAAACCACTTGCTGCAGGGGTCCCTGAGCTCAGCACAATGATCACACATCTGCCAAGCATTCATTCATATTTACACACACACACACACACACACACACACACACACACACACACACACACACACACACACACACACACACACACACACACACTGTAGGGATCTCCTCTTACTGCACAGGCCTCTGCACCAAAGCCACACACGTGAGATGTCATGTTTTCTTATTTCCGTCTCTTTGTCTCTCTATTTGTCCCTCTCTTATGCAGGAGCAGCTGAAGGGCCTCCAGAGTGGCTTCAAGCATGTTAATGATGGAGGTTTCCAGCTGCAGAGGTGGGTTTACACACACACATACACACACACACACATACAGATGCACACACACACATACAATAAACACAACACAGACAGAGTGAGCAGCCTGCTCTTGTGTTCCTGTGAAAGTCCATTTCCCTGCAGATGTGACCCAGCGGTCGCTGTTTAATTACTGATAACCCGGACTCAGATTGGACTTGTGTGTGCGCGTGTGTGTGTGTGTGTGTCCTCTGATTGTCCCCTACACCCCCTCAGTAATCATCTGACCATGGACCTAGACAACAACATCAATATCAACATGCCGCCCGTTGAGACCAAGGTGTTGATGTGAGTATATCTTCTGTCTGCAGCTGAAAAAGGAGCGACTGAGGACTTTAATTTAGCTTTCTTATAAAGTACGTCTAATAAAACAGAAATCTAGCTCTCTGGATACTTAATTCCTCTAAACTGGTAGACTCAATATCCCCTCATGAAGTAGAAAGATAAATCTGACTGCTGGGTAATTAACAGGATGGGAGAAAGAATAAGATACCTCTCATTTCTTGGTGACTTCTCCAAACTTCACATTCCTCTTATGAAATACTGTTTTCTTCTTTTAAAAGTGATTAAAATGAAACATTATGGGGTCATAATTGAACTCTCAGATCATGGAGATGACAAAATAGACATCCATTCATTTTAAGGTGTCACAAGGCAAAAAGGTTGCACCACTCTGGTCCCAAAAGTTAAAAAGTCGTCCCTGAGCTCCAGGTAAATGGCTCAGGGTGTTTCTTCCTCCAAGAGGTCTGGCTCCCCACACAACACCTGGCAACCATCTTTTGTTTTGTATTGCTAGAGAGCCCCCCAGTGGCAGAAATGACATATTGTGCTTTAATTGTAGCAATTCAGAGCTGCATCACAACTAAACTCTTGACTGCTCACCCATGCCTGTGCTTACATATGGTCCTAGTATCCAGCGGGCCTGGCGTGACTTCCTCCAGAGGCAGGAAGCGGAGAAGAGGAGCCCCTCCCCACCCTCCCTCTCCTCCTCTGACAAGATGAGCATGTCGATCAGCATGACGACCCTGTCGGATGGCAGCACCCCGGTAAGTCAAACAAGTTCTCCGTTACATATTCGAGGCGCTCAAACGCTGCGGCTGACGAGTCTTTCAGGAAGGTTGTGTGTCTTTGCCAGACGGTTGAAAAGAAAGGACACGTGCAGGGATTTTTAAGTTTTTGAGGCTTGCGTTGTCAGTATGTAACATAGCAGGATGCTACAGTTGGGTCGTTTCATGCTGCTTTATGTGGTGAATCTGGGACAGTTTGTGTCGTCTCATTCTTGTCCAGAAGAGGGCATCGTCTCTCAGCTGATGTCTTCAGTATGCAGACTCACAACCAGCCTCTTCTATGGGAGCAGAGAGTAAATATACAAGGATTTGGTCTGACTCACACACACACACACACACTCACTCTCAGCAGCAGCACGCTGAGAATTGAAATCAGTGATAACAGCCATTCTCATTCAGCACATCTTCCCTTCATTTAACCAGACCACAATAAATCCCCAGGATTTTCTCTGCTGCGTCTGTTCTGGTCATTATGATTCTATACTGACGTCGGCCGCAGCCTTCTGGCTGAATAGCAAGTGTGTGTACACTTCCCTGCTAATCTCTGAGCCCGAAGTCAACAGACAGGTTAAACCTCAGAGACGGCTGGGAGAGTTGTGCGTATGAGCACACTTAGGTGGTACTTGTCCACCCGATCGCTACAGAGAAAAGCTTATACGCGGAGAAAGACTGTTTGATTTAGATTCTTGTGGATAAAAGGGGAGTCAGAAGCGAAGAGAATTCAGAGTGGTGAGCGACTGGAATAAATGTGCGCTCTCGTCAGAGCTTTACAGTAGGACGTGATGTGAGTAGCTGACGGTGAGGCCGAGGAGGGTTGTGGATGAAGCACGCGCGGTAAACATCGGGCGTGTCTGGGATCCTTTGGGACGGCCAGGAAATGCTTAGCTCAGTGTCTGAGCCCTTCTGACAAAAGCAGATGATCATCACTGAGAGAGCGTGTGTGTGTGTTTGTGTGTGTGTGTGTGTTTGTGTGTGTGTGTGTGTGTGTGTGTGTGTGTGTGTGTGTGCATTAGCTCCCTGAGGTCAAGACAGATAGAGGAACGGAGGATGAAAAACAGATGTTGGTTTCGCTGGTTGAATGTGCTGATGCTGTAGATCTGCTCTCCTCTGTGGGAAACTCAGCTTCTCCTCTCGTATGAGTTCACAATTTCTTTTTTTTTTATTTTTGCCTGACTGATCGGTCCACATGATACCTGCTGTTTCGTCATACATTTCTCTCTCTGTGCCTCTTTTCCTTAAAGTCGTGCATTTGCTGGATGTGACAGCTCCACTGTGTTTGACTTTCTATCAGTTTGGTGTCTGTCGACCCAACGATACATCCTCAGTAGTCTATACATTCATGGATGCATGCACACCCGCATACGCACGCGGCACAGTGATGTGGCAGCCGTCTCCAAGTGATTGAATTTGTAACCTTTGTGCCCGTAACATCTGTCTTTGACAAAACCTTCCTGCATGAGTGCAAACACGTTTGTGTGTGTCGACGTCGAAACCGAGCTCAGCGGCGTACGACCCTGATGTAGTTTGATATGCAACTCTTCACCGTGTAAATGATCTTTCACGCTGCAACTTAGCTCTTAACTCTTTGTCGAGGCGATCCAGCGGAAATAGAGCGGCCCTGGATATCTCTCTTTATGATCGATCCCTCCGCTCCGTAGCAACACCATAGAGGGAGGCAGAAATTATAGGTTTCATTAAACAGGAACCTAACAAAACTCTGGCTTTTATGCCCAGATATGAATCAGCTGTCTGAATTTTATTGTTTCATAATACTATACCGCATCAACACACAGCACACACCAGCCGCCCCCCCTCGACCACACACACACACACACACACACACACACACACACACACAAGGGAGAGAGAGCACACACAGACACCAGAGCGTGGACACACAGGCCACTACAGCTTTAATTTCAGACTGTCTAGATGATAGATGTCTTTTTATAACCAGACATCAATCAATACTGTTTGGGGACCGGCTGAATGTTTTTCTTGTGGGATTGCCACTAAATTACTCGAGAAATGAGGATGAAAACAAACACCCGGAGAAGATTTAGACCTTTGAAGATGTTTGTTCTGTTAATTCTTAAAGAGGTGTGTTAATCCTGGATTTCCAAATAAAGTTTAGTTTGTTCTGATGGGTTCTGGGTGCGGGAGCTGTCCATGTCTCTGGTGCTGAACTGTGATCGATGGTGTAGTAGCAGAGCTTTGACACTAGAGGGAGATCCTGTATCACTGAGGGGGTTTTTGCTCTTCTGGGGGAGAGATTGGACCAAATGAGACAAACACACATGTTGACATTTTTGGTGAGAGCAACAAGCTCAAGATGTCAAAACTAATATACCAAGGCATGTATTGTCTAATGTGTGTTTTTGAATATGTGAACAGGGGCACAAAAATGTGTATTTTTGCTTGTTTTGAGTTTTATTCTGCGGTTTATTTCCCATAAAGCAGGGTTGCCCAAAGTTGGTCCCCAGTGAGGTTTGCAAAACAGGGGAAAAAATTAACATTTTATTTTGAAAGATTTTAACAAATAATTGTTTTTGCTGTTTTATTCTTTGTAATATAAAAATGTTATTTAAATCTACTATATAATAAGTGTTCGCTTTTGACCCGTGGCAGTTTCGGTTTTGGCCCCCCCAGTGGAAAAAGTTCTTGCACCCCTGCCATAAGGAATGACTGGGCCTTATAATTAAATTTGCGATTAAAACTTTGCATAGTGCCATGTCAGTTCAACAAGCGTATGATGAAGGTACAAACTATGTATTTACTTTGTTTACTTACAAACCATAGGTGTGTGTGTGTGTGTGTGTGTGTGTGTGTGTGTGTGTGTGTGTGTGTGTGTGCTGGCTGGTGAAGGGCACACAGGGGCAGGTTAGTCCATCTGGCCTGCTAAGGTGCAGTGAGACTGGGCTCGAGCAGAGCAGAGCAGCACCGCCTTCCCCGTCTGCCAGCTGTCGTGTTTCTCCGTCTCTGCCCTCTCCATCAGCGCTCTCTTAACGTCCCCCTCCTCCCTCCCTTTCCTGTCATGTCATAGTTTATTTTTGCCTTTTCCTTTTCATATTTAATGTCTCTCTCTCTCTTTCTTTCTCCCCTCCTTCTCTCAGAGGCTCTCTGCCTTTCTCCCTTTCTCCTTCTGTTTCAGTGTTTGTCTCTTTATCGCTCACCCACCTACTGTTCTCTTGGCTTTATCAGGTCATGCAGCTGCAGCAGCAGCTATGGAGGCCTGGCAGGAGAGATAAACTAGGTTAGGTAAAGTTTGGGGGAATTTTTGTGGAGTTCCTGTACGTCTACTCAGGTGCATAAAGCAATAGTTTAACCCCTCAGAGATAAGCGACATTCAGCAGTGTTGCACCACCTATTCAGGTTCGAGGTTAGCTTCTAGGTGTGCTCCGAGCTGTCCTGAAGTAACCCGGTGACTTCGCCGTGCCTGACTCTAATTCATCGTCACACAAAGCATTAGAACCTCAGCAGATTACTGAGCCAGCAGTGTCAAAGCGTTTAACCCCTCACGTTCACTTTTCACCCGTCTAATCCAATGTAGGGTGCAAAATGTTGCCCTGTCACTGAGCTCGCATCATTTTAATCCTCGCAGTCTTCTTTTTTTTTTTTTTTTTTTCTCTATTCACTGTACAGGCCAACCTCTCATTACTATAGATGGAAAGGTCGCTTATAGTATAACCCCAGCAGAATGGTTATTACGCTGAGGCCTGAGCATTGTTATTGTATGCATGACTCCCCCTCGGGCGCAGCGTGGCCTCATTCTGTTGTATTTACTGTACATTAACTTCATCATGGAGTGCCATTCACCGATAGGTAGGCAAAGGCAGGGAAAGGAAAGCACTTTAATGCCTATGTTTAATATTCTTGAGCTTTTTTCAATGTATATTAGAGCAGTTTGTCAGATAATGGTGGGAGCAAAAAAAAGGTAAATCTAATATTCTTAAGCGCAGTAAACATCCACATAAATCAGCAGCAGATTATTCTCATCGCAGCAGTTTTAAAAATGTATAAGAAGTCAAAGCACCCCTCTGAGACATGATGTATCATATTGAAATACATATACAGTGCAGCAATCAACAGTGTCTGCAGTTTCCGTGTGCTTAACGTTGTTACAAGAACCCACAAAATGATTCTTAATCATCACCATGTCTGCCATCAAGTCAGTGGCCTAATGCACATTATCCCACCAGACTCTCCCACTTCTCCTCCACTGCGGACCAGAACATCCCTGTGATGATTTATGGTAATTATGCAAATGCAACATAAGGCTTTGGAAATTAATGCTAACCCCCACCAGTAGTCTCTTCGTCACTGGAGGATGGGTGTATCTGGAGCCAATGCTCTCACAATCCTGTTACTGTAATACCGGGGACAATGCAAAAAAAAAAAGCCTAGGTCAGCCGATTAAGGATTCCCGTGAATTAGTTTAGGTTTATTGGAGCCTCATGGAGGCAATTCACATGTTTAATCATTCCTCTTCATTCATTAGGTGCAAATTGATTGAAGAGGCAGCCTACACATGGGTTTTTACTCTTTCTTATTCCTCGGGAGTGATGCCGGGTCTGTAGGCTGCAGATTTAATTTGACATGATCCCTCTTGCCATAATCTCCCACCTAGATTAGATGTGCTGTACGGTAGCGGTGCAGGTGTGGGTGTGCTGGGTCTCTGCATGGTATGAGGTGGGCCCGGGTTGAGTGACAAGCCTGGCAGGTTGTGAGGAGACCGCTGTGACACAGCAGCCGAGGTATTGATTGACAGAATCATTAGTGACCTCTCACCACTCCATCACCACCTTACGTGGAGGAGAGTCCAGCCGTAGAAGTAGGAGCTACAGAATCTACATCCTCTTGTGACCGCAACCAACCAAACGGACTTACAGGACGTTATTCTTTTCTCTACGTGCGCTCCAGCTCTCGGTTTCTCTGTAAATGCTTTAATGCCCTCCAGACATGTGAAGGACATTCATATGACTTTTATAATTATGTATTAGAGAGATGGAGCCTTCTGTGCTGTAATGTCTGATGGGGGGCAGCGAGGCCTGACTCGCTGCTAATCACCTGCCAGCGGCATGTCAAGTCCAACATGGGCCCTTTCACACCTGGGACACGTCGTGTCAAACCCTCTCTGAGGTTTGTAATACGCGTTATGTCCCTGTGACATGCTGGACGAGATGTGTGTGAATGTGATGGAGAGGATGGGGGGGTGGACCTAAATGCACAGTGAGTCTTAATTAGTCAAAGCCCGGAGCATGTTCTAGAAAAGCCAGATGAAAGTGTGTCAGTCCTAAAAACTGTGTTTTTTGCATTAGATTCTGCTACGCCTGTATGTTCCATGTGTTTGTAGGACAGTTGTGTAAATTTTTTTCCTTCGTTATCTCATTTATCCTAGAAAGCAGTTTAGCACTTTAACTGCAGTCAGCTGTTTGCCAGCCTTGTTGGCTTGTGATAACTAATAATTGTGATATGCCACCTTTGCTACAAATGTCAACCTTGGAGGTATCTGTGGTTTGCAGAAACGTTAACTGCTAACTTTATATCCTGGCGTCAGGGCTGACAAATCATCATCAGAGATCACAATTAAAGAGAAATGTATTTTATTATGTAAAATAATGACAACAACACTCATATGTATAAAGATAAAACTTGCCAGATAAATATATAAAGTAACTTAATTAAAGACATTCACTAAGAGCACAATCTCACAGTCTTTGCTGAGGTTATTGTTTTAACATAAAGCTCCATTTCTTTCTTGAAAGCCTGCAAATTTACATTAATGAATGTAAAGCTTTGCAAGAAAAACAATAAGACTGATTAGAAAATTTGGAAAAGTTGTTTCCAGCTCAGAGTGACGTCATGTTGCATTGTATTATCTGGGAGAATCCACAGGGGGTCACTGTTCTGCTTTGCTGGGGCAGACTGGCCTGATAGCAGGGAGTAGTCCAGGTCCAGTAACACCCTGGGTCAAAATGGATCCAAGATCTTCTCTCCAGCGTTTCCCTCTTCACTAATGCTGGACGTCAATACAGTATCAATCTGGATTTAAAATTAGACTCGGAGCGTCCAAATTGTTGGAAGCGCAGGGACTCTTGATGTTGCTGTGTAGAGGACACTCGCAGTCAGCAAACACCTCCTCTGATAATGTGAGTCGAGGGCCTCTTCTGTCAAAGATAATAACCCATTATCAACATATTTGTGATTAAACGAGAGGTGAGCTGCTGTTTCATATTTCAGTGGTTTATCTCTCTCCCTCCCTGTGCCTGTATTTTTCGTCCTCTGCCTCTTCTCCTTGAGCCTTTTAATTTCATGACACTTCAATTAAATATTAAAGTGTTTCCATTACGTCAGACTGGTGAACAAGCTGCTGGGTTTTTCCAGCCTGCCTTCTATGTATAAAATTCCCTCCTTCCCTTGTTTTTTTTTTATTATTTCAGTCTTAGTCTCAACCTGCTGTACTGAGACGGCATGTAAATACGTTTGTTTTTTCCAGAATATGCAGAAAGGAGACGGTAGATAGAGACAATGACGGGAGGAATGAATCCAATGACTGCACCGACGCTACAACATGCAATATGTCTTGTAAATTATGCACCGTATGGTCTCACGGCAAGTCACCTGTGCAAAAGAGAATGGTTACTTATTGTTGTTGGTTGATGCAAATATATGTTTTGTGTTTCAGTGTGCGTCATCCACAACAACCTCCCCAAAAACATACAGGGAACAATGGAAATCACTTAAATAATGAATGCAAATGTAAAACTCAAACAATCTCCGTTCGGTACTTTTTCTTTCTTAGGGAAAATGCAAATATATGACGTTCGTATTTTACTGACTTTCTGGGCCCTGAGCTGCTTTGTTCGCTAAGCTTTGAGTAGTTAATGATGGTAAATGGATGGTAAATGGACTGCATTTATATAGCACTTTTCATCCTTAAGGGACAAAATGCTTTACGGTTTCAGACAGAGAAGAATGTGCCACCACTGATAAGTCTAATTATGCCATTATCACCCTGTGATCTCATAATATTTTATGATAGCAATGCTTAACTTTGAGAAACCATAGTGCTATACGTTGTGCTGGACTGTATGTTAACATAAGAGCAGCGTTATTCTGTTTCTGCTCTTATTCTCTCCCTCCCTGTCTCTCCTCTGCTCTCCCTTCCCACAGCCACCACCACATTTATCTCATTGATCTCTGCTCGCCCGGCAACACCACCATAATTGATCATTAATGTCTGATTGGGGACAGTGGTGATATGAAGAGCAGCAGATTGACACAATTACGAATCATCTTAGCTCTGGAATCTATTGATTGGGGCTTTGCAGAGGTAATCAAGGCCAGATCAGCCGTGTGCTGCAAAGTGTCGGTCTTTGTTCTTTAGACTGTATCAATGGAAGATTTCTATAAGAGCTACAAGTGGATCATTCAGCTGATGCATCCGGGACACAATTTGCTAATGAAAGCTGATAAGCCTGAACTACACTTTAGGTCTCTCCACATTTGGACAGTGAAGGAGGACTTCATCATAGAGGGATGAAGAGGAGGACCATTAAACCAAGACATGAAACGTAGAAAATGATGCATTACTTGTGGTGGATATCAAATTTTGCAACATATGGAAACTCTTCTTAGTTACAAAAGAACCAAAAAAGGGCGACAAAGACAACAGTCGGTGGCCATCTTGCTTGTACGTTCTGCACCTGGGTGAGAGGAAATTACTCTCCATACCACTAGGTGGCGGTAGTCAGTATTTGTATTTTAAAAAAGGGAAACCGTAGCATTCAGAACAGCAGATATACAAACTGTTATCATGATAAAGCAGCTTTTTTTGACACCAGTCTCTAATATAGCTACTTCTAATCAAGGATAAGTCTGATAAAAAGTTGGAAATGGCAGTGGCAAAGAGACAAACCAGACTAAAGGGGTAAATTCATGAAAACAAAGCTACTAGTACTGCTCTCGACAAAGAAATAAAGGGAATTTTGCTGAATGTCTCCCATTCTCTCCCATTTTTAATAAAAAACACTCAAACAGGTTTTGTCGTATGCGTGAAAAATCATTTTACCTTATTATTTCATTTTCTCAATTAAATTGGTTTTATTCAGGCAAACGTAAATCAATTAATTTTAGTTAATGTAATTATTTTATCTTAGATGTTTGATAAGACTGAGTTGGACCAACTCAATGAAATCATATTGAATGGATGTCCTTTATTTAGAGTAGGAGCTACATATATTTACTGGGTGGAAATCCTGCTTACAATTTAGTTGAGTTCATCCAACGGACGACTGGCCTAAGGGGCTCGCTCTTTCTTTTCCTTCTCTCTTCTCCTGCACTGATTCACTTAGTTGAACAGCCAATCAGAGTGATTCCTCAATTCAATTTGCTCTGTCGGCTGAAAAGCCGCACAAGGGCCAACTAGTGCCAACAGTGCGGGACACACCGGGTCACTGATGCTCATCAACGGCCTGACATTTGCCAACAAAACATTACAAATGGATTTAAATGAAAACTTGCAGACAGGTTGGTTATTAAACACGTGATAACACTGGCATACTCTTGCAACTGCAACAATAGAGCTGCAAGGTATGTAATCGACACCATTTACTTTGTTTTAATTTGTCATTTGCCATTTTTATGCCAAAGCTGTTGGCTAGATTTTGGACAAAAAACAACATATTCATCATATCAGGCGCGAGCTGGCTCCAAAATATCAACAGAAAACGTGGCTGTAGCTCATTAACTTTGCAGGCACACTTGTGTTGCCATTAAAATAGTATCTAAAAATCTCACATGAGCAGAGACGAGCATAAAAAGTGCTTCTTGTTCCTGTGAAACAAGCACTGCCTTCCCGCTACCAGTGCCAGGGTCACACACATTTACACAGGCTCACAGGAGGTGAGGAGCTCAGGGAAGCTGTATTGCCACTGATTTGTGTGTGACAAGATTTTGCACATACTGTACACCTCTCGAGCCGTTAGATGTGTGGGCGTGTGTGTGTGCATGTGTGTGTGTGAGACACAGGGTGCAAAGGAACAGCCTGCAGCGCTGTGCATATCCAGCCTCATTTACCAGATTCCACCCCTCCATTATCAGCAGGATCATTATCCTCTCTCTCCTCTCTGCCCTCGCTGCCTCGCTTCTACTGGGACTCAAGGTGGCACGCCAAAACATCGACACGCGCAACTCACTCACGCGCACACACATATCCAGAGCGCTTATTACCCTGCACTCTTCTTACATGTGTGAACCAAAAATATCTGCAAAGTTGTGTTATTATTTTTTTGCCACAGTATTCCTGTGGCAGTTAAAGAATGACAAAATGAGGTTAGTGTGGCTGCTTGTGTGTGCAGCACCAATAGCTTGCAGGCCACAGTTGACGCTTCAGAGATATCTAAGATGAGATAGCGGCCTCAACTGTGCCACCAGTAGAATAGCACTCACTCATTGTCTCCCTGCGCGTCGCACTGTTGAGCATGATGGAACGCAGTTTATGTTGCGCATCAAGGTCATATATATGTGCTCATGAAAGGACGCATTTGTCTGTGTGCACAGGCGGGGACAACAGGAAATGGAGCATTAACCATCCCCTGGATCTGTGAGTTGGAGTAACCCACATTATTGTATTACTCTTCCCTTCATAAAGTATTTCCTTCTTTGATTGTGTACACCGCCGCATCATTCCTGCTTCTCGTCAAACTGACAGCCTTCTCCCACTCCGTTTCTGTGATTTCTGCTCCGAAGCCGTATTTCTGAGAAGTTGGCTATGTTGTTATTCAACTTGAACAATCCCACTGCTTATTCAGCCCTGTGAGATCCCACTAATAGTCACAGTGGCTGCTGAGGCGTGGAGCAGTAGGTTACACCAAACCGACTCTGGAAATATATTAGACAGCATGCATGCGATGTTGTGTATGTGTCCGCGTGTGTTTGAGCGCGTGCGCCTGCTCTCTCGGATGTGACCATCTAAGCTGTGATTTTTATTAAAATACTGAACATGCAGTCTGTTTGAGAAGGAGAGGGAGAGGGAGGAAGGGGAATTTTGTTTCTTGGTTTATTGGTTTGGCATTTAGAGCCTGGAGAAATCCCGGGAAGAAGAAAGGAGGGGAATGTATCGAACAGAAGGGAGATAAAAAGAGGGGAGAAAGAGCCTATTCTCCTTCCCACTGAGTGGTCTGCTCTCCAGAGGGAAATATACTGATTTGTGATTAATGAAAAGATGGAGAAGAGGCTTCTTTCTCCCCCCACTTTTCCTCTCTCACCCAGAAAATCCATCTCGGTAATGATGTCAGTGTGTAGGGAATGATTATGGAGCAGATAAAGAGAGGAATCAGCCAATAAAAGGAGTACAAAAACATTCTACAGTATTATCATCACACAAGCACTCAGCGAGCGAATGGAGATAACGTGTTATCATGAAGTAAACACCTGACCCCTCGCAAAACGCAAAGTCACAACCTTCTCCCGTGTAACTTCCTCTCCACTTTTGCAACGAGTTTGCATACCTTGCATCACCGCCTCAGCAAATGAGTAAGCTTTAAAGTGAGCGCTACCTCCGCAGGCGTTGCACTTAGATGCTGCAGGGATACAGATTAGGTTTTGATGGAAAATAAGAGAGTCTTAAAGGGGAGATACAGATGGAGGGAATGAGGGAAAATCCTGAGTTGTGTGGCGCTCCTTCATGCCTCATTAGCGCGGTAAACTGATATCAGCTGTGCTGTCCTTATCATCACCTCCGCCACAGCCTCCTGTCGCACAGCACACATCCCCCTGCTCAGCTGCTATTACAGGGCATCGCTTTGGCCTCCTTATTTCGCCCGCGACACACAGAAAGGGCAAGGGGATCAAGGGCTGTGTGCGACAGACGTTTGTCTTTCAACTGTAGCTACAAGGAATAAGTGTGGCGGGGTGGGGAAAAAAAAGGTTAGAAACAAGCGAAATAGAAGAGTTGTAAGATGTGAAGAGATGGAACAGGGGTGAGCGAAAGTATCACCGTGAGAGCCACCTGGAAGATCAGACGCCACGCTGCACCTGCCTGTCGCCAGGGAGACTTCACAGGGAGCCGCGGTGCAAGCCGTCATTCAAAGAACATTACTGCGGGAAAGCAAACTGTTGTTAGCGTCTCAAAAGTGGGGACGGGAGAACGGAGGCGTGCAGGGAAAGATGGTAATTAGGGAGAGAAACAGCATTTCTTGTGAAATGCAGGATGCTGCCAAGACGAGGCCTTACTTGGAGTTTAAAGGTGAAAGGAGGTGTCGTGCGGGGATGAGGCAGTGGCAGAATGGTCACAGAAGGGTAAAGGAAAAGAAGAGACTTAGAAATGTAAACAGGGTAACCCAAATAGAAGTATTTGAAAGGAAGCTCCACAAATTTTACACATTAAAGTGTGTTTACAGGTCTTGGGGAGGTCTACTGCATATGTGAAAAAGTAGTATAAAGCCTTTTGTGGCTCCAGAGGAAGCTGCATATAATCTGACAAATCCCTTCCAGTGATGTCACTCAGTGGCTAAGTTGCATTATGGGTACTGAAGGTGGTTCACTGTTGAAGTTTGTGAATAGCTCAACTGTCTTGCTCTGCTCTGCTCAAGAAACTCCTCCCAGTCCAGGCTGCTTTCTGTTTGCATGAAGGCTCTACACAGAGCCTACGAAGTGACGTGCAGCATAGTAAGCATTTATACAAGTGCGCAGGTGTGTCTGCGTTGCTGCCGGTGGTGAGCGGATTGCCAGCGGTACTTTCCCTGGTAAACATACCGACCTCTTGGGCTCGCAGCCGTGCCTCTGTGCTAGGGGAAAGTGGACTTTGTTTGCCACTGGGCTGCTCATGGAGGGGCAGACCGCCCTTTGGACATCTGACAGTTCTGCTCTCTCTAGTCCAGAGACACTCCGGCAGCAAAAAGCAGCATTCAGCTGGTCAGGTGGGACTGTAACAGTCGCAGAGGGCAGTGTGTATACTGGGGAACCTACAGGTCACAATCCCTGGTATAAGCACTGCCGCTAACCACCAGAGAAGCTGGAAAATGCGCCTCCACCAAGCGGATCAATCACAGTCATTGCGGTCTGCGTCGCTGCAATGTGCAGTCATATTTCTGGGGAGGTGCATGTCAGGCTAAGACATAGGCTACAGCGTGGGGCATTCACCTGCGCAGAGGCTACACTGTAGGTACAACGCAGATTCAACGCAGAAGCATTAATGAAGCTTCATTTCCAAGAATACCTCCAAAAGTAGACTTCTCAGGACGGAGCAGTTTACAGAAGCACAAAGTCCAGATGAACATTTATTACCTCCATGTGTGCAGTTTCATTCTCAAGCTTTTCTTCAGTCAAAAGAAACGTCAAACAGTAAGTAATAAATGACTTCTCAGGAACACCTCATCTGGATGGAGGATCAGGAACTGAGCGCAGACACCTTACTGGATTTTAGATAGAGAAACCTAATTTCTTCCTCTTGTTTCAGATCTTCCTTTCAGCAAAGCCAGAGTTAATGGCTATTGGTGAAGACAGAAACAAGCACTGAACCTGTAAAACAAGATTTTCTCTAAGCTCCCTCTTCTCCACTGCAGTCGGATGTGTCTGCCCACATTACTGCAGCTGCTGTATTCAGTTGCACGATCAATCCTCTCCTCTCTCCTGAGGAACACCCTGAGATACCTGAACTCTTCCACTTGGGGGAAACGCTGCCTCCTCACATATTGAGTCTATTCTCATTCATGTAACGCAATGAGGTTCAGCCGTACCACTAACTACAGCCTCCAAAATGACGATAAAGTTGGACCAACACACTCTCTAAAGCAGATTTATTGTTGCATTTGTCTGGTCTACCTCATAAACTGGCAGCTCATTGTAGAGTGTATCGTATTAGTCAGAATCGAGTCTATCAGCTTCTTTAGGTTTATTTAGTATTAAGGCTGTGTTTGTTTTTGTGTTCAGTAATAGAGTACATGTTGCCTCAAACACGGATGAGTGTGTACCCTCGCTGTATACTGAATGGCGGCAGACGTACTGTCCCAGACGACAATGTCTGCATATTCACATCAACCGCCTCGGAAACGATGCATTCAGGATTCATAATGCAAACAGAGAGTGCCTGACAGCTTTGATATGACAACACTTTCCCCCTCACGTACAGCTCCGCGGTCTCGAAATCAGTCATTCGGCAAGTTCACGAACTCTGAGGAAGCTAGAAAGAAGGAGAGAGAAAAAAGCGATGCAGCGTGTGGGGGAGAGAGTACGAGAGGGGGAAAGCAGCAAACGTGAAGGAAGAAGTCTTTCGAAGAACTCTCTCAATCGTGCACAACTCTTCAGTGGCTTCCAGCTCCTTTAGGGATAAGAGAGGTTTTGCTGAGAAAGGAGATCACATCACTATTAGGAGGAATTTATTTTAACTTCTTTGTAGTAGGAAGATCTCTTCTGGGAATAGCAAAGGTAGAGAGTTCAGCAGGTACAAGCAGGGAGAAGATAACTAGTTCAGAAATCGGGAAGTTTTCCCGTTCCAGATGTTTTATTAATTGCAGTGGTGGAAGTGAATATCTTGCTTAACGTCATCTCTATAGGTTCCTTTCTGTCCTACATTTGTGTCATTAATGTATTGTCTCTTACTCTCTGCACACCAGCTGTCTTGCTCTTCATTGTGGATTAATATTTCATCGGATGATTTCCATTCTCCAGTAGGCAGCTGTCTCCCTGCCATTAAGGTGAGAATATGGAAATGACCAGAGTGTCTCTGGCACTGTAAATGTATTCAAATCACATGACATCAATCACAATATATATCTAATACACTATACCACCATCCCTGATTTGCATATGTTTCAGAGTATTTTACAAATTCAATATTGTGTCCTCACAAGTACCATTCTGAATGGAGCAGGCCTCTCTGCATGCATAATGCAGCACAAAAATCCTTATTCAACACAGCTGTGTTGGGTTTCCAGTAAAATCCATCTTATTCGGTGAATGAGTTCAGTCTTAGTAGGCACAGCTACCATATTTCAGTCAACAGGCATAATTAAATGACAAATGACTGAGCAGCTACTAATTTGCTGAACAGGAGTTGATTTGATGTATTAACTGCAGTCAAGGGCATCAGAAGAGATTGGTGCTACAAACATGTGCAGCAGGAGCGTCTGCCAGAGGACATAAATACTGAGATTTGATGAAATCACATCATTAAGGATATCCTGTTTTAGTCCAGTGTGTTCAAATCAAGATGGATACGTGTTAAAGTCCCAAATTTGTCAACGCTCTCTCTCTAGCACCATAAGATCAATATGAGGTGTATATAAATGCACTTTTAACGTAGACATTATGATATAAAACATCTTTTTCTGCTCAGTTTTTGTTAAACCGGATTTACAGAGGCGTTGATTAAATGTTTGGCGATTTTGAAAGATGTAGGTTGTGGTGCTGTTGCATAATACTGACCCTCTTTCATATAAATGGCTTGGACAAAATGACAGAAACCCATAATGCAGTACAGTTCAACAGCAACACAAACTGCAGCCTCCACAATAATGTAACCATACCAACACAACCTTGTACCTAAACAACTGAATAGGTCAACTGCCAATGAAAACTGACATGAGTTAACTTTTGTAGTGAATTGGCGCTACACAAATACAATTGACTTGACTTGACAATAAACATAAATATAGGTGTAAGCTGCCTGCACAAGGCCATTTTTCTGGTGAGGACGGCTGAAACATACAGTTGAATCAACACCTCTCTCAAACAGATTCAACAAAAACTGAACATTACTGTATAACCTTCGTGGAGGGAAGATATATTGCAGGACTGCTGTATTACACTGCAATAGTTCTGGGTGTACCTGATAAACTGGCATCTGTGTGTGTGTGTGTGTGTGTGTGTGTGTGTGTGTGTGTGTGTGTGTGTGTGTGTGTGTGTGTGTGTGTGTGTGTGTGTCAAAGAATTGAGAAACTAGAGACAAATACAGGCTGACAGGGAGATTAAAATAGTTTTTTTTTTATGATTTCAAGGCAACTGGACACATATTTCATCAAGCTCTGTGCGAGCGCACACAGACTGGTGTTAGCTTGTGTGAATGCCGGTACGCCTGCATGTGCTATTAAGTAGAACTCACTGGACCGTGCTTCCATATGGCCGGCCTCAATGCAGCCAGTGTCATGCCAGTTATGCACTAAGATTGGCTAATTCACTTTTTGTTAAGGAAGATTGCTCTGCCCAAAACCCCACTTTGTTCTGCGCGGCACTCCATTCTCTCTCTGTAATGATGGAAAGCCTGTCTACATCGCTCCGCTTCAGGTTTCTGCATGGGATGGAGTCAGAGAGGTCCATATGTCATGTGAATAAAGTGGAAACATGACCGACAGAGAGGTTTCTAACAGTAATAAATGATTGGACACACGGTTTGCCGTTATTTAATAAAGGAATTTACATGTTTAACAATAGAACAAACTTAGATACCTTTCTTTTAAGGGACATTCATCATAAAACAGTGTTAAGTGTATGACATTAGAAAGTAACAGCTATGTGATTTTGCAATAATGATCTGCCTTGAAAACAGAAAATCCAAACAGGTGTCCCTAACAGTTTGAAACGGTACCTGCGAGGGATTTTCCATAAACAACCGTCACATCAGTGAGCCGGCGTTCATCTCCACACGGCTAATTATCCTGTAGGAGAGAACGCATGGCACGATTGTTTGGATCAGTTTCAATGTGCAAGACCGCATGTGTTTAACCGCCCAGCGTGGGAAGTGGAAATCAGCAAAGGACATAGGGAGAACTTTTTGTGACAGAAGGATCAGTGGTATCACAGTTTACCTTGCTGTGAACAGACTAATGTTTTTGTTTTTACCCTCAAAGACCCAGACAGCCGGCGGCAGCTGAAAATAGCTACTGTTCTAAAGTGTTTAATAACTTTGGCACCCCTAATCCTATCCATATGCTTTAAAAACTCACGTAAAGAAGAGGTTGGATCATGTGTTTATGTCCTGTTTGGTTTTTCAGCAGCTCCACTCTAAAGGAAATAACACCATAACTTCTGCATCATTAATTTGTCGAGGAAGCCCACATAGTTTCTTTCTACTTTCTTCTTCTAAACTACTTTTGCTTTTTATATTCAATGGATGATATATATTTCCCTAAGAAAAGTCACTTTTGCTTCAGGGTCCTCTTTTATAGTTAATAACCTTTCTGTTTACTCTCTAAACTTTATTGGACGCATCTACTGGTGAAAAAATGAAACGACATGGAGTACACCTGTTTTTCACTGAAAATAATAGTATTGGATAATATTATGGTAATGGCTGTAACCCGCTTAGGAAAGGTCAGATGTAGAAGCCTAAAACTACTAAAAGTACAAAAAAGTAATAACTTTTTTAAAAAAGTTGCACTTGTTTTGTGCTGCATGACTTAATAAAAGAATAAAATGGATGGATAGAAATAAAGTTCCTGAGGCTCTGTCAGGTCAAAAGCACCAAATTTCGACTGCCTTTTTCTAAAAATTCTGGTAAATTGGTCCATTCTCCGACAAAGCAAATGTAAAATTGGGACTTTAATGAAAGTTCTCCTGAATAAAATTATGTCTGGCATTTGATGCTGAATGATATAATAGGGTAGGAAAAAATAAATCAATACAGGAAAGTCAGGTGCCCCAAAAATTGTTGTACAGTAGATCTTTGGTTGCTAAAACCGAAAGTCATTTTTGAGCATCCGGTGGCACGTGGGTGTGTTTTGCATGTGTTTGCGCATCCCAGCCCCCTCACCCCTCGGTCCCAACCTAACACATGTCCCTGTGATCAGCTCTGATGTTTAATTACACAACACAAGATAAGAGCGTGTCCTCCGTCTGAACTGTTTCAGCTTCGTCTTCTGCTCTATCTCTAACAGAAAACAGCTGGGCAGGAATGAAATGTCTCATCCCAATAGGCTTGCTATCATAGCTGTTTGTACTCGTCCTGCGCTCCTTTGTAGAGGCTGACGTACGCTCGGTGCCCGGCTGCAGTACTTATCTATGGTTTAGTGCAGTCCATCAACTGAGAGTGTCTCTGGATGCTTTATTAACACAGATGTTCACCTGACAGACAAGGGATAAGACAGGTAGAGATGAAAGAGACAAAGAGTCAGTGTATGGAAGTAAAGGCTGCTGTCTGAATAAAAAAAAAGAGATTTAGAGAATAAAACGGCCGACATGAATACAAATGTGAGGGGAAAGCCACAACACATTCTGTGTATTCCCCCACCCAGCCCGAGACCACTCTGCATAGTAGCTACAGTAGGAGCGCGAAGGCTGGAGAGAAAATGTGAGTTATGGAGTCTGTAATGAATAGTCTCAATGACACCACTAGCTGCCAGATCGCATAGTTTAACCCAATCCATCACTAAAGGAACATTTTCAAGTCTTCCCCCACAGCTGAAATATGAAAATCACAGCCACTCCGTCCGCTTTTTTAATACTGAAGCCACCGATTCCCCGGACGCTGTCTCACCACAGCCTTAATTACATGGTATCTCATGTGCTATCTGCCCTCCCGTCGAAGCCCGGTCATCACTCAGAGTGAGCGAGATGAGCCCACTCTAATTAAATAAGAGAGAGAGAGACAAGGAGAGATTACAATGCCAGTGTGTGCATTATGACCTGGGTGGAATAATGTCTGTATTTGGCTGTCACAGGGTTTATGAACCGCTAAGATGTGCAGTCACATCGCAGTTATATAAGATGGCTGGCAATATATATGAAAGCAGCCTCACCTGAGAGATCCGCACCGAACAAGTGTTGTTTGTTCTGCTATTAAAAAACTGAAATGATGCAATATTGCATGCTTCAGAATGGTTTAATAAAGGGCACCCAGACAAACCATTCATCTTTTACCCCACTCGGTAAATAAAAACGCACATGCATGAAAACAACAAAGGCTTTTGTGTTAGTAATCATGTGTTAGTAGACGAGTATTTCTGCATATTTTAGGAGCAAAAAGCGAGCAGAAGTTTATTTATACAGCACATTTGTGTAGGTAAACATGGACCATGATTGGCTGCATACAAAGAAAACTCATACCAACAATATCGTCTTCGAGTGGTGCGGACTCAGCCAGAGTGAGAACCATTTTAAAAACCATCTATTTATCGTTATCGTTCTCTGTGAAGGAGTCAGACATAACACGACTGAGCAGGATGTTCCAGCAGGTTGGAGTGCAAACTCAAAAAGCACTTCCACCAGTTTTTCTCAGAGAGATATCGGGTCCGCCTCACTGTACTTGACCGTTTTTAAAAAAATTTTATGAGGAGAGCAACAAAATCTGCTTCCTTTAATGTCAAGGTGACTTATAATTGGTGAAATGGATCAAATAAAATAAATTCCCTGATGCTGCTCGGACTGAAGCTGCACATGCACATCACTGTACGACCAAATTAAATTTACACTATCGGACATTTACTCTGACTGAATCTCTGCTGCTAACAGTGGCAGAAGGCAGGAGGCACCTGCAGAGGAAGAAAACAGCTCTGTTTTCGGTGTGTGACAGCGTGGGTGCTGCCGGAAATTCCTGAAAGCGGCTCACCGAGGGCTCTGAAACAGTAAATATCTATAATTCCTGCCATGTTCCAGAGCTGCTGTCCAGCTGCACCCCCCCCCGAATCAGTTTCCCTTCATTCGGCATTCGTGTGTGTTTGACTGCGTGTGCATGTGTGGGTGGCCCCCGCTGGAAGGTCTCAATCCCTGCGAGTTTTATCTCTTTAACTGAGCATGCAGCATCCTGTAGAGACGATCAGCTGGGCAGCCATCTCTCTCGCAGTGGGACGCGCGCACAGTCAGACGCCCTCATTGCTTTGCCTTTTTCGCGAAGCAAATTGAAGAGCTGCTGGTGTCCTTTAGGGAGAAAACCGAGGAAGGGTTAGGAAAAGGGCTGGAAGCTTTTCTGAATGCAGCTTTATTGATTACAAGCCAGTGGTTTTCCTCTTTTAAATGCATGTAACTGATGCACATTCATCCTTGAGTGTCTCCTCCTAACCAAGGTCAGATGCTAAAGGCTACTGTGATCAAATCTGACCTGTAGTTTCATTGTACACGTCACAAGACTCGAGGCTTGACTTCCAGGAGGAGGTCAAGAGTCAAACTATTGAGTCCTTGACCTCCCAACACCCCTTCATTGATTTAACATAGCCCTCTGTGGATGACCTTGGAGGAGATAACAGAGAAGATTTATGAGTTTTTCTTCCTAACAGGTAATATGGTTTTAAGTGCAGTGAGACGCACAGAGGTAAGTCTCAGAGGAATGCAGCGCGGCATCATTTCAGTGTCGAACCTTTAGTTTCTTTTCATTTGAACCCTCAGTACATCACCTCGCGTCCACCTCTATCTGCCCTGCTGCCTCCCCAGCTCCTCTGGGCTTTGTTCCCTGAGCTGGAGAGGCAGACGAGCATCAGACAGTTTCACAGCAAACAGTGGCTTGTGACTTCGCGGTGCTGAAATCAACTCGGATAAGAGGATTACGGGACTGAGGACGACTGAACAGGACATTTAGTGTCGGCACCCAGAAACAGCCCGATCAGCAGCTAAGGGTTATTAGGCAGCTCGCAGACTTAAAGACTGGCTCTGTTTCTCATTTACGGTCCTCGACTTCTCCCATCCTCTTTCTTTTTGTTCACTTCCCCGATTCTGCTCGACTTTTTTGGGCAATTTTGCTTTATCTCCCCCTAATTTCTCACCTCCTTCCCGGCATTGCTTTTATATTTCATGCTCTTTCCATCTTCCTCTTCTGTTATTCTGCTCATTCTTTTCATCAATGTGCCAGCGTGAGGGTAATATCACAGCTTGCATTCATCATAAACTTGTCTAAACTAATGTCTGGTTCGTGGTAATAGCTACTGTATATGTGAGTGTGTGTTTGTGGCGGGGGGAGGGCTGTTTTCCCTCTTCTTTTAGTGCTGTCGATTTAAAGCTTAGAAAATATATGTTCAGCCCTCCTGCCTTCATGTGTATGGAATGGCTGAGTGCAGTAAAAAAAAAAAAATAAGGCCCGTAATTGCACCGCATCTGAAAGGAGCGGGCAAAGTGACGATCCCCCAAGGACCCCCCCAATATTACAAGAACAGATAATTACTCCGGCAGAGATACAGCCACCACCTTGTACTCCCTGTGGAGCATCCATCGCACACTCTGTGTAGATTGTGTTATAAAACCCTGATATCCAAAAAGAAACAGAATCAGAGAGTCTGTCTGCTCGCTATACGAGGTGTGATGTTAACTTGATGGTGCTGCTCTCTATTCTCAGTTACACAATGACTTTTAACGCCAGTTGGTCTTAATGTCACAGAGAAACCAGCGTGATGTTCTGCCCTCAGGGAGCACAGAGGAGAGCTGAGCGCCGGGCTCGCTGCTTCTTCTTTTCACTTTTTATTTGTTCGTAGTATTTTCAAATTATAACTGCAGAGCCACACCAGAAACGTTTGAAAACAGACGTATAGATAAGATGACCTTTTTGCTTATCGGAGAAGATCGAGCATGAATGCAGTATCAGCTATGCCCTGTGTTAGATTCATACAGAAGGACACTCAAACATGAAATGCTTGTGGCGAGGCTCGGATATTGGACCTCGATGCTTTTTGTACTTTTTGTATGAAATGTGTAGTATGAACTAATGAATCTGTAAGCTACTAGAAGTTAGCATAAAATGCTAAGGAGTAAAAGAATCCACCTACCTACCACCTACCGGCTTAACAACCATTCACACCTGGACTCAACTAGCCCTAACATGAAGGCAAATTGGGTCAACAACCCACAAGTGGTCCTAACTACTCTGTAAGGACACTCCCACACAGGGTTTAAAAGCCTGCAACTCCCCTCCAGTTAGTTAGAACTGAAGAAACTTCTCAGATGAGAGGTGAAACGAGATGACTGAGAACCTTCATCAACATGAAATGCTTTGTTAAGTCTTGTTTGCATATACTTTGATCAGATGTTTTCTGATTAAAACCATAACTTTGCTGCTTGTATAGCGATTTACTTCCACAAAAGTGCGTTGCTTAAGTGCTGCTTGAGAGGTTTTGTTTAATGATACAAAGAATTCAAACAGCAGCCTTATGTCTGCCATGAGGGATGTTGACTATCACAGCAGAGAGCGGTGGGAAAACAAATTTCCTTAAGTAAGACTAGCAAACTGTTGCAGGAGATATTAGAGAAGATTCAGCAAATAATAGATTTACTTAACCTGCCAATAGACTCGTTATGAAGTAAACACTGATTGCACAGTGTAATGGATATACAACAATGAAACCATCAGCGTTTACAGTTTCTATTATAGACCGAACGATTGAGTAAACTCACGTTTTGTCCTGTGTTGTTGTTGTTTTTTGCGACTCTGAGGAAAACTGAAACGATCAGCTGTTTTTGCAACAGTGACGGCGACAAATGCCTCCCCCTGGCTAACCTGCCATCCCACCTCTCCTATCCTTAGTAGGAGTGTGAGTATGAGTGCAGGGCCTAAGGAGAGGTTTAGTTGTATGTTAGTCTAGTTTGCCTGACTCATTCACCAGTCATCTGATTGAGGTTTGTGCAGGTGAGAATCTATGACCCTGACCATGGCTCTGAAGTATCAGTGGCCTAACTGCGCTGTGTATTGATAGATCTATGGCATTCATGGTGCAGAAGTGGCAGACATATTTTTTTTTTTGAATGTGCTTTTTTCCCCTTTCTTTTCCTTCCTTGGATCTCTGATATTCTCTAAACGATACAATATAAATACTTAATCCTATACTACATTGTCGCCTTTATACTCTACAGAGTGCTTTCACCTTCTTGATCAAAGTGACAAGTCGCATCGTGTCATCACACAAAAGTGAGCGGATCATAGAGACACACTGCTGCCTGAACTATTCCTTTAATATTCCTATAATATATCATTCAGTAGCATCTGTGCTGCAGAAAATCCTGTGACAAAATATTTTAGGGGGAGACATGACAGATGTAGTCTGTCATAAAAAAAGTACAATACTCTAATGGCATGGCAGTATAAAGCAGAATAAATATGGAAACTGTATTTATGTTAAGTACTTGAGTAAATTTACTTCATTACTTTCTGCTGCTGGCAGCTGGTGTGGTTAATCGCTTCGCTCAAGGGATGGAGAGTACTTGTGCAGACGTTTAAGAGTCGTCCTCCCTGCCCCACTTTTCCCGACTGGTTTGAGATTTGTAACCCACCAATCATGAGCTCACTATCCTCTCGAGTGTCGGGCCTTTAGGCAACCGCTCATCCAATGCAGTATAGTCATTGTGCTCTGGCAGGAGGATGGTGTCTGTGCAATCGTCTAAATAGCCTTTTAGTTAACTGACATTTCATGCGATGAGGTGTTGCAGAAGCGATGCAGAGTTCTCTGAGTTAGCATATTAGTGCATCATCACGGTTTCATTTAGCAGAGTGCTCAGTCCTCAGACGGAAAATACAACTCCGTCAACTCCCCTGCCAAGCCGAGGACCTCCGCCCCTCTATCACCCTGATGATGACAACACATTAGCTTAAATGCATTAACATAAAGACAAATGTAAAAACAGAGCCGGGGAATCAATCAGGACTGTATTGAACGCAATGAGTTTGTTTATTTGTTAAGAAGAAAAGGAGGAGAGATGGATGATCGAGTACAGCCAATTATGGCTGAATGTGTGTAGTGAGGAGAGGAGAAGAAATGGAGTTAAGTTGATCGATAGATGAGAGAACGTCTGCTCCCATCCCTCATATTAAATGTTAACCATGGAGACAAACACCCTGTTTCACAGATAAATTGTTTTATTTGCACACACATTCACAATTATACATCATTCAGTACGCATTTTAAAATCAAAGCCTTAATCTGGCGCCTGTGATGTTTTTACAGTGAGATTCTGCTTTGTACATGTTCGCAACTACACACACACACACACACACACACACACAGTGCATCTTCAAGCAAATGCTTTCAGACTCAAAACCCTGTGCTGTCCTGTCTGTGATGTGCATATACAAAAGCTCCAGTCATTCCTAGCCACTCAGGCGGCCCCCCACAAGCCATTTACTCGCTCAGCAGGGGTCGAAGGTAGTCATTCCCTATTCCAGTGGCATTTGTGACTCCAATCATCTCTCACTTGTATCGCTTTTGTGTAATTCAGACGAGAAATAAGGGATTCAGAGCGAGTCTTTTAAGTCCGTCAAACAGTGAAACCACCAGCGTCACCTCTGGCCTTCAGCTCGGCAGCGTTCTGTCGAGGTGTCAAAGCCCAACAGCTGCCGCGTTAAGTGCACTGATGTGGACTGGGCTGTTGGAATTACGTCATAGCTGTTCTCATGCTTCGCTGAGCATTACCGTGTGTGTGTCATGTTAACCAGTCTTCTTGTAAAGGTCCTCTGCCCTCAATATGTTGCTGTTGTTGACAGTCATATTCTGTAGGCACAGCCTTCCCTTTAATCTCCCCGTGCCTTTATGTGAAGTGATATTCCCTGGAAAATAAAAACTAAAAAGCTTCTTTAAACTGAAAAAATGTCATCTAGGGGCATAAAATTATTTTCAGATTTTTCTATCTCCTCAGCCAAAGAAAACCAATTTAGTTTTTATTGTCATATTTCCAGCAAATGAATCGAGGTTTTCTTCTACAGCGGTGAAAAAGTTCTAATCCTTATTGCTGCCGGCGGAAAAATAATTGAGTGAGAGAGAGGTCAACACACATACACACTCAAAGTTAAAGACACAGGCGCGCACACACACACACACACACACACAATGAAGCGACAAATGTACGTACATATGCAGACAACTGTCAACACCCACATATACCTTATACATATACATATACAGATACACACACACACACACACACAGATGTTTTTAATATAATATGCTCATAATTGACAATGTTGTTTTTCACCATGACTCTGAAATGTCAGGAAAGAATAAACAAGACTATAGGTGTTTTCACATCTTCCCTTTTAACATGGACTCTGGTTCATTTTGCCCCCAGGTGTGATTAGCTCGGGCAGGTGTGAACGCAGTAACCGCACCGAGACACTTGAGAGGAGGTGGTCTCGGCCCCGTCCTGAAGTGACTCTGGAGCAGTTTGTTTGTGGTGGGAGCGGCTCCCGTCTGAAGGCAGCTGATCATCTTTTCAAAGTGTGAAGCAGTGCAGTATTTTCAAGATGTTTCCTCCACAGTGGTGCTACATGCTAACATCGGCACATTTTCACATTTGTGAAGCTGGAACCAGTAACAGTTTGGCAATAATGTTCAACAAATGACCATTAATAAATGTATATACGTACACACGTCGTGTAAACTCCTGCAAACTATAAGCTACAATTTCTTAGAGTATCTTAAAAATAGCCTGACAGCTAACCCGACATGCTCTCTGGAGCGGACACAGACATTTCTATGGTCTTACTCCGTAGTATTTGTATACAGACGTGAATAATCATCCAGTGGCGGCCCCCGACTGACTGTGGCACCGGGGGAACTGGAGCTGAACAGCACCCAGCAGGGACCCTTCCATTCCATTAGCTAAAGTACAGGTAGATCAGCCTCCCAGCCCGACTCCCACCGTCACGTCCACAGAGGCTAATGCGTGGCTGTCCATGTTGTCGAGCGTGTGTGTGTGTGTGTGCACACCTGTTTTCATGCTTGCGGGGTGTGAACACTTGAACACAGCTATGGTCACACCGTGCTGCCTGCATACACCTGCCTGATGCAGCCATTAATCATTGAGCGAGCCCTATAAATACCTTCCAAAGGGGTTTTCTTTTGTGTGAGAGTGCGTGGCTGTAATCAAGCAAAAGAAGTAGCCCTTTGGTCTTCTCCCTGCCTTTCTCTTCTCCCTCTTTCTTCTTTTGTTGTAGAGGAGAAATGAAGGCTGTTGTAGAAGCTTTCACCTGCATGTGTCCTTGCTTCGTGTCTCTGAAGAACGCTCCCTCAGACCTGAAGAAAAGTACTGTGATTGAAGGCGACAGCTGCCAATAGTCATGGATTTTTTTTTTTCCACCCCCTTTGTTTGCGTGTTTGTGTGCATGTGTTTTAACGTGTTTCCGCGTGCGCGTCTGCCCGTGCGCGTCCATGCGCTTGAACGCGGCCGGTCCGTCTGTCAGCCGGGTTTCAGTCATTAGGATCATATCCAAATCACACCAAGCTGAACCTCTCATCTCTCATTTAGCCTGATGGACACCCGCTCGGGGGAACCACGGAGGGGAGACACGTCCCGCTCTGTCTGTCCTTCTCACTCACTCCCTCTGTTTGTTTGAGCGTGCATGACTCTACGTGCCTCTTCCCGGACGCCTTCAAGGGCACCGAGTGCAGCATCGTATTTTCTCTTCATTAAAACGAATAGAAGATTCCACTATCTACTCTCGGTGAAACGGCGTAGGGCCACGGATATCTAAGAATCGAGAAGATAAGCAGTTATTCCAGCTGAGTCTGATGGGTACCATCCAGTGTCGTTAATGCCGGGCTTGCCTGTACCTCTCGGCTCGTGTTCCACCACTGAATGGCACAATATTTAACGAGCTGTGGGCGTAATTACACAAAGATGATTAGAGAGAGAATAGGTCGGCTGTACATCTTCTGGAATGGTAGCAATAAAGCAGCTTAGGGAGGCACCAGCATTGAACCTCATTCAGAGTGTACCTGGTTTTAAGCCTGACATTTCACAGACGTAACAGTGCAACTCTAGAAAGGGGTCATTTTAATTTCCAAGCTGAAGTTGGTTTTCCAAATTGAGCAGAAATCTCTTTCTTCTAATCTGTTTTCATCCTCAGACTGAATTATCCGTTCTCGCAAATACATTTCCGCAAGCATAAAACATAAGCCTTTAAGGATAAGATGCAAAAAATAAAAAAAATCCCGCATGCCGATGAAGAGTGAAGGGAAGTTTTGTAGTCCTAAAAACATTTCTGGAGCTTTACAGCGAAACACTGTTGCAGCATTCGTCCTAGCTCAACTGAAGTAGATGGGGACTTGTTTTAAAATGTAAAAAACAAAACATGAAATGGCTTCACACCCGCATGTGTCCTTGCTTCATCTCTCTGAAGAACGCTCCCTCAGACCTGAAGAAAAATGCTGTGATTGAAGGTGACAGCTGCCAGTAGTCGTGGATTTCTTTACCCCCTTTGTTTGTGTGTATGTTTTAACGTGTTTCTGTGCGCTCGTCTGCCTGTGCACATCCATATGCATCTCCAGAAGCCCTTTTTAAAGCCAACAACTTCACTGTAGCTGCTAAGCTAAAAGCATTAGATTGCATTATATCTTAAGTGGGTTCACAAGCTCAACAGTCGAGGGTATGAATAACATCTTGCAGAGGGGTTTCCAGACGCTTGGACTACGGCGAGCTGTATGAAGCCATATTTCATGAAGCTGTTTTTTTTTTTTTTTCAGTTCCAGTTCCACTGTTTTGCTGTGAAGCTCAAGAAATGTTTAGCGAGCTTCGAAACTTCACCCAACTCTCCATCATGTGTGAGGGCGAGAAGATATTGACTTTGTTTTGGTTGGGTGAACTTATCCTTTAAAGGGAGAGCTTGATGTCCTAGCAGTGCGTTGGCTGGACTATGGGGGGTGACTCTGGAGTTAGAGAATCACTCAGCTTGTCTATTAGATGCAAGAAGCGTCACTTTGGTTTATTTGGCTGAATGTCTGAGTATTTTTGTTTGCTTCCTGGGATCCCAAAGAGGAGTTTCAAGTTGGGATAAAGATTCATTGGTAGTTGAACTCTGGCTTTTCTATTCAGCACTGACTGCCTCCTTAGCAGAGAGCATTTTCCAGATAGGTATAGTTGCAATTTCCCATGTCAGGAAATGGTTAGCTTCGCTTAGCATAGAGACTGAAACAGGTGGAAACAGCCAGCCTTTTTTTTCTTTATTTAAACTTTGGTTTTTAACAGTTTAAATGTGCTGCTCAGAGTATTTTATTACCTTTTGACAGAGCTAAGCTAGTTTTTTCCCCGTCTGCTCACTCCTGCTTCGTATTTTGTGGACAGGGACGCGAGAGCTGCACTGATCTCATCTAACTCTTGGGGAAAAGAATAAGGGAATAAGCATGTTTGCCAAAATGTCAAACTGTTCTTTTAAATTGCTTTGGGGAATACAGGGTCGCGTCTCCTGTCCTGGATTACCTCACCTTGCGACAGAAATCAGTAAATCCCTGTCAGTCCAGTCACAGCCACCTCAGTGTATCATCCACCTATATCAGGGATGGCACAAAGCAGAACAATAGCTGCAGGCTGATCTGACATCAGCGTAATTCATAAAGCACTGCAGGCATATCAGTGTCAGGCATATGCCAATGCTGTTTAATTACTACGCAGACATAATCCACAGGTAATTACTCCTTTTTATTAATTTCCATTTTTAATGTCCCCGTATCCTTTCATTTACTTTGTTGCAGCTGCCGAGGGGCCGCGGCAGAAGGCTTCATGCATGTGGGGAGGAATCATTTCAGTGTTCCCCGTCACATGGAGAGGAGCCATCAGACTGATGTAAATAATATGGTAATTCGGCCAAACTTCAGGCCCAAATATATTCTATATCCAGCTGCAATATTGTTGGCTCTGTGCCTCGAGCAATTACGTATCAACACCACATACAGCCAAGTATATATAATCCAAATAATAAGCTCCTCAGTGTATTTGTGTCTGCATAGTATACACTTTCTTTTCACTTCTTTATTTTTATGCATTAGTGCTGAAAGACATTTATGCAGCTGTGTTGGTCAAGTGCAGCCAGTCGTAAGTAGTTTTTGGAGGCTGGACCATCTCATTTTTTAGCAGGTGTCTGTTACGGACAAAATGCAGCAAAGAGCTGCGAAGACAAGGCAACAGCAGACGAGTACAAAACTGATAAAAGTGAAGGAACATGAAGCCAACAAAGTAATGTAAGAGAGAAAAGGTTGTGCGGAGAAGGGAGGAGGGCCGGGATCATTATGCTTCACCACAGAGCACCTTCCTCGGACATCATTCTCCCACTTCCAATTAAGCCCTCCAAAAACAGATCTGTGCAGGCGGGGAGGGAAGGCACTCAGCTAAGACCCTGAATGTCTCCCACTGGTCCAGTTTCCCTGGATAAGCAGTGGATCAGTGCAACTGCAGCACTTGCTGTGTCGGAGAATGCAGGACCTGCTTTGTCAAGTTGAGGAAGCTCCAGCTGTTCTGCTGCTGTACGGAAGTGAGGACGCATCCTTTACCCGGCCAAAATGAGCTCGCCTGGAGAGAACAAGAGTTTGTGGATTTATGGCGGGCACTTTGAGCGCGAGCCAAATGGTTCTCTGATGTAATCAGGCCTCACATCGCGAGAGACGATGCCTCGATGCCCTTTGTCTGTCACATGCCCACACATGCAGCACACATAAAGACATCCACAGAGAGCTATTCGCCTCAGGTGCTCCTCATTTCATCACCTCTATCCTCTTCCTCTAATTAAGCATACGGCTTCCTCTTAACATACACAACTACACACTAGTGTTTGTTCACTAATGTATTTTCATATTCAAAGCATCAACCTTCTCCTGCTTCATAGTCACGTTTTCCAAAGATGTGCGGGAAACCTAAAGATGCACTGCGTAGTTCTGGGGAAGAAATCAGAAGAGCAAGATCTTCTTTCACTGATTATTATTTAAAACAAACAAACTCTCTTTGTTTTTCGGCGTGGAACATGGCGTCCCTCTGGTGCTCATCAGTTGAGGGATCTTGTTCTTTCAGGATGGTAGAAAAAGTCTGCGGCACTCGAGAGGGTAAAGAATTAAAAAGGATATCATAACATCAGTAAAAACATGCCTATGCGTATACTGATCATGTGACAGTTTACCTACCTGCATCGTCCATCATGTGACCATCCAGACCAATCATCTTACTGCTTATGTGACCATCTGCTAACCTATCCACATAAGAGCCCAAAGGTGGCCATTTTGTACTGCCCTGATGAAGGCCTTAATGGCTGAAACGTGTAGGCATGTTTTTCATGTTATGATTCAACAGCCATGATTAATTAAAAAGTTTTCTACGATTCTATTAAGTTTGAATTTCTTCTCTAAATCTACATATTGCCCCTTTAACCATGACTTGGCTCTTTGTTGATGACTCATCCTGATCATCCCCCACTGCCCAACCAATCCTTTCTTTCATCTTGCAGCACTTCCCATAAATCAGCACGTCTGCATTAACGTAATATCCTCATCATCGGCTCTCAGCAGGATATTTGACACTTTCCTCTTTCATTGTCCCGAAGCCTCAAAATGAATTCTAATGCAGTTGGATTTGATCAGCGGAGATGCAGTTGATTCGAGTTTCCTCAATGTGCTGAGCTGTACTGGCTGAGAGATGGGAGTGTACTCTGCGATGTGTGTGTGTGTGAGTGTGTGTGCGGAGACAGTAAGATTGTTGCTAGGATGCACATCTCTCTCCGAAGGAAATGAAATCTGGATGACGGCACAGGAGCAATCAATTAATCCTCCATGAAGTCAGGACGGAGTCGCACACACTCTCGCGCACACACACACACACACACATATAGCAGCGATGTTGTGCTATTTCACACTGTCCTTTGTCCAGCAAGGTAGCCGAGAGTGATACAAGCATCCAACAGCTTCTATTTATACCTGACCTTTACTACATGAAACCCTCTGACGCCGTGTGTGTGGTCATTCATATACGGCGAGCTAGAAAAACCTGCGTGTATCAAGCGTCGGACTGCGGGAGCGAACGCCCACGCAGTAACACAATTAGCACTGAGTTTATGCAGTAAGTTATTGGCCTTATTGAACCACAAAGCAGAGTGAATCTAAAAGCCAGACAGCTCGAGTGGCTTATGAATAATGACTTCTCGGCGAGGTAATTTGATTTATCATTGCATACTTTTAGCTCCAGTCTACTTTTTCTTCATCGGTGAATTGATTCCCAAGGTTGAGACACAGCAGGATGATAGTACTCTGGGGTTTGTCTGAGCTCCTTTTTCTTTATTAACCGCGATGTAAGTGGGAGAGATTGAAAGCGGCACTACGAGAGGAGCCTGGCATAAACACCAGATAGGATCCATCAATATCACAGCAGCACTAATTATTTTCATAGCGAGTGACGTGACGGCACCTCGCTTTGTCTCCTTCTACTCCTCCGTCTCCCCCCCTCAGCTTATACTTTGCCCAAAGTGTATTACATGAACTCTGCGGCCGTTCCTCTTCATCAGCAGATCGACTCTCGCTGCTCGCATGAAACATCGGTCTGGCCGCTGATCCAAAAGGGAAGCAGATGGACGCGGGAGTAGTTTTTAGCAGCGTTGCGTCGAACCACTGGCTGCCGCTTTTGAGGGTTTATGACAGCCGGGGGAGCCTTGTCAAAGAAATAGGATGCTGTAATTCTTCTGACAGACACAATACAACCAAAGCACAAGGGCTTTGTATCCATATGCAGCGGGGACTAGCAGCCTGTGTATTTTGGGATTGATTCCACGGAGGTGTATGTATACATTGGCAGAGAGCACAAGATAAACAGTGAAAATAAGAAGAGCTTGTTCACCAGCGTATCCTCCCAAGAGTATGGTTCCCCTTTATACATGACAGAAATATCAAAGGCCTGTTTGATCTCACCGCCGGCTTTTCACCCTCCGAAACAAATCGACACGGTTCAGTTTTTTTATTTTATTTTTTTTTTTTATTTCTGAATAGCTGCTTGTTGGAGTTTTGATGATGAAATGTTGCAGCCTGTTCAATCCCCCCATGCTCTGAATTTCTCAGCTCCTCCCTTTGGTGTTCCTACTCGCTCTCAAGTCTGGCCTCGCTTCTTCTTCGGGGTTCATGATCTCACCTGAGTGGATGTGTGTCGGCGGATGGAGAAAAAAAAGGCGGGAAGAGCAGCGGGTAAAAGTAACAGCACTGTACAGCGAAATGGAAAGCAATATGCTGGCTTAGTTAGTTGTAAATGCTTGCCATCGCACCCCCGTCCAATTTTATCGCCACGCACTCCCACTGTTACAGGCTCTTAACCGTTCCGTCTGGTCCAAGTTACTCTCCGTGTGCTTAATGTCCACCAATTAGGCCCAGGCTCATTTTGGACTGAGCATGTCTGATTATTTGTCATTTGTCCCATCAGAGCTGTGTTGCTGGACTCATAACGGCTACTTAATTGGCTGGGAGACAGAACACTGGGTCTATATGGGTGCTTAGGCTGGCTACTGACTGATGATGATGGCTAGTGTGGGACTGAGAAAGCCTATCTGTGGGGTAATGGAGACTGAATGGATGGTACCCTGCAGATGTCTTATGTTTTCTATTTAGCCCACGTAAGCCCTCGCGGTCTAGACTGGAGCTGCCTATTTAAGGCGTGCCAAGTACATGGAGGTGTCTGCGCTCCATGAATGAACTTAAACATGGCCGCCGTAGTGCGCTGAATGGAAGTGGAGAGTCAGTATTTTTTTAAGGGACAACCAGAGAGCCACTCAGCAGACGGATAAATGAACACAAAGCTTCTGTAAACAGGTCAGATGAGTGAAGACCAGAGAGGTGGGCAGGTAGCCATTTTAATTCCTTATGGAGCGAACTCTCGCGTCCACAGCAAACCTCGACTGAGGTGCCCTTTAGCAGTGCACTTAAGGGCACCCTTTGGAGGAGTCCTGCTGCAGACACACTCATGATGATTCAGTGTTTCTCACCAAAACGCGTTTTATGTTTCTTCAAGATCTAACACACACATGTTGAATGCATTTACGTCCTCATACAACAGTTACACAGCTGAGAGTTTGTTTAAAGGTGCATTATGTATGCATTTTAATTCACAACAGTCACTAAAATTATCAACAGAATATGAAGATTTAACATTTTTGATGTTAAGTCCAAGACATCCCTGGTAGTCCAGCTAACTGCACGGCTAACTGAGCTAACAAGCTAGCAACAGTCATGGATAGATAAACAGAGAACAGTTAGCAGTCACTCGTTGTTAGGAGTGTGAATTTAACAGGTGGCCAGTTCTTACACGTTGTTTGCTAATAAGGAACATACTCAGCTATTTTATAAACTGATTTACCTTTTTATAAGAATTCAAGTATATATTTATGACCTGTTTTTGTTAAAGATTCACGTCTGTGCGGCACAGACTGGCTGGGGATGTGTGTCATTTTATATGATCTCCTGACAATAACACAATTATAGACAATCTCTAGCCTTATTTTTTTTTTTAATCAGATAGCTGCTTTTTTTGGCAAAGTGCCATATATCTTAGCCTCTAATTGCCACCAACTGTCATTCATAGAAATGGCAAGAAATCAAGGGATGTCATGTAGTCCCCTTTTCATTTGATAGACATGGCCAGTCTTTGAGGTCAATCTCTGCTCACTGTGAAAAAGAGGACATTTAAAAGTAGAGTAGAGTGAATACAAAAACAAAAAAGGCATAAACATTGTCAAGTGCAAACATTTTGAGAGGGAGTATGAGTGTGAGTAGCTTATTTCTCCTTCTTGGGACGTGTTTCATCTATTTTCAGCAGCAAACTGATGCAGCCGAGGGCTCGAACAAGCGCAGTGACACACTCAGGACAAGGTTGTTTGCGCGCGCTCATGACACATATCCCACACAGAAACTGACCATCGCTCAACTGTATCACTATGAGACTATGAGATCACTGAGAGAAATGACCAATCAGGAGCACAGTATGACAACTGGTTAAAAATAGAGAGACTCCTGCAAAAAGCGGGAGTGTTGGCAGGTATGGTCTTCTTCTTCGTGTTGCTTGCATATTCACAATACCTTCCTGGAGTCAGCAACAGTTTCTATAACGTCACTAATTGCTTCCATGTGTGTCCTCATGGGTAAAGCGTGAAATACTGTAGAAACACAACAGAGACCCGTTCATCAAATAATTACTCCACAAATCCAATAGTGGCCAAAAATTCCTCAGGGTGCTTTGAACAATGACCAGCTCAATGGCCGACAGCAGACTGTGCGGTCGCCTTGGGTGCGAATATATGTGCATGAATGTAACGTGCAATGCTGAAGAGGAAGATAAGTGCTCGGCCAACTTTCCCTGGGTAAGTAATGGTTTAAAATAAACAGAGAGCCAGTGTTTTGTCGATGGGGACAGATGGACAACACCTCAGCAGATAAGACAGCAAAATGCAAACAGATAAACAGTCAGGCTGATAAGACCTATTGGATCAAGCTGTGAATAACTGGATTTGGCTCGACGTACAAGTGGTAGGGAGCAGAGGCAGTGGAAGGAGGGACTGATACGGTGAGGAAATAAAGGACAACAGAGGGGGGCTTGGCTGTTTCCAGAAATAGAAAAAAATAGCCAATATGTCCCTGACTGCACACTGGAAGACGACAGGATGAGAGTGTGTGAAAAGAGGAAAGCAATGGTGGAGAACAAGGGGTCATAACTGCTACAGCTTGTATGAAGTCAGACTGAATCTGTTAATTTCACACCTCGCTTCCATGTCCACTCTCTCCTCTTCGGCTTCTTCGTTTTACGAGACCTGTTTTATTAAGGAACGCGAACATATTCTCCAGTTCACTTTCCCATGTGCTGTAACCATAACAACCAGGGGAGTGATCATTGTTCGGTTACCACCCTACACTGTTACAGTGTTTGTGCTCTATTTGACTAGAGGCCTTTGTTTCATCCTTACTTTCCTTACTCTCCTCAGTTCAGCTCCGCTCCCTGACACCAGTCCTTGTTTCTGCTAAAGCTAGAGGATGTGAAGGAGCTCCAACAGACATGTGCAACATGTGCAGAGATCCTCGTCATCTGACCGACTAGTAGGAGTCAATAGTGCAGCAGCAATGATGGAAATGAACCCGGGTCAAGAGGTGGAAAATGTGTTGCCCCTGTGTCGCCCATGCAGCCTCCACATGGAGGAATTAGGAAAGCTAAATACAACTCTGCCTGTTTCTTTTTGCTCTGTAGCCATTGACCACCAGCTTCTCTTAAATTCTTGACAGGACACTTCCAACTGCGCACAAGATTAATTATTACCATGGCTTAAACTGGGCCAGGCTGCCCAGGGCTCAACAGCGACTCAACCATGCTCTTGTCAAACAGGTTCCCAAGTATCTCTGTGGTCAGTTTCAAGTTTTACTGCAGCATTTTTAATCATTGAGTACTTAAGTCAGACCCGATATGCATTTTGGACAGCAAAAATATCCTTGGCTGGTGGATTTTTTGATCTGATACTACCCTTGGCCAGTTATGAGTCTTCATATCGTCACTTTTTAAACCATGAAGGTTTTATAACTGCAAAACATTCAGAGAGCCGAGAATAGATATTTTTACATCATCCTAATATAAAGTCTGTGAGAGGAGCGTGACAAGGTATAAGGCACTAACCAGGAAGCGCAAAACACTTTTTTGGCTTCTGCGCTGGGTGAGAAATGTTTCATTCAAATGAATGTGGTGCCATCTCAGAGTGTGGCATACAGTTATTAATACATCACGGCCCTCACCAGGGAAACTTGCTGTGTTACAGTACGGTCACGTGACCAAAAAGTTCTCATGTAGATCAAGAAAAAAGAATAAAGTGAGGGACCTTTGAGGCTTGAATTTAACCAAGCTAGCAGTTAGCATAAGATGTCGCTGTTGTGTATATTGTAGATATGAAAGACACTAGCAAAGCAATATAGTACTTGAAATAAGCTCCACAATGCAAATCAACTCACAGTTTTCTACCCTGAAATGACTGTTAGTGCAACGTCAAGGTGATTGTACTGCACAAGTGTAGCGGATGAGTTAAGGAGTCCCACAGCTTGAGGGTAGAAGCTGCTCTGTAGTCAGGTGGTACGGCAGCGGATACTTCTGTATCCTTTGCCAGATGGCAGCAGGGTGAACGGACAGTGGCTGGGGTGGGTGTCGTCTTTTCACATGAACTTTATTTGGAATTGGTTACGATTAATTAACTTTAGCCAGGACAATGGAAAGTATTCACAGACTGCCATGGGACCAAATGAGGCACTGAAAGGGGTGAAGGGAGAGACTGGACTTCAGAAAGAAGAAATGGAAATAGATAGGAGGAAGACATGACAAAAGAAAAGACAGAGAGAGACAGACATGGAGTGAAGGAGAGCTGTCTGAGTGACACCAAAGCCCCTCTTACGGAGCTGAAAAGGTCAGCCTGTCTGTTCGAGAGAAGCATTCCTCTGGGCTCCTCAACTTGATCTTTTACCCACCCTGTTTTCTACTCCTGTTTTTAACCACCTCCATTTTCCTTCTGTCTTCCATCCCTCTCAGGCAGCAAGGGGCAGCTGGCTTAAGGTGGGGCCACCTGTACTCTCCTCAGGATAACCCCACGGGGAAATAAAGGACAATAGGAGCAGGCTTTCACAGTATCAGGGGGGTTCTTAGTGGATTTGGCTCCATATTTCTCCTTTTCCAACTTCCTCCTCTCCTCTAGGAGAGTAACCTCTATCAGACAGCAGGCTGGATGCTACATATCTTTTTTATCCCCCTCCCTCTCTCTCTCTCTCTCTCTCTCTCTCCCTCTTTCTCTCCGTGCCCCTCCGTTCACTGGTGATGTCATTGATGCAGAGATAAATATGTTGCTTTAAAGACCGGCTCACTGCTGAGGGACAGTCCGCAGTGCAGAGAGGTAGAGGAGGGAGACAGAAGGAGGCTTTGCAGAATGAGAACTTAGTTTTAACCAAGCTTCGCTCTAATGGCGCATACTTGCTCGTGATGCATGACAGACAAGTAGAGAGTGGGCGGGTGACAGTGAGAGAAGGACGGGGGGAAATAGCGTCCTGTCAGTTCGTGTTTTAAATATGCCTCACTGCTCGGTTACAAATCAGTGGGCTAAGCCTTAGTGAAATCAACAGAAGGGATCCTGTGGTGGAGATTTAAATAATGATCTACAGCGGATACATTCACGGCCACGCCCCTTCCACATGCACACGGGCATTCAGAAACTTCAGCAAACACACAGAGAAAGAGCCGACTGGGGTTTTGGCTCGTGCAGATGTCTTGCAGTAGAGGTGATTTATAGCCCGCCAGCTCATCCCTAGATGAATTCTCCCATGAATCATTGCACCTGCAGTGGTGATGGCAGACAGGGCTGTGTCACTAGCTACTCCTTTTGTTTGGCCCTATACGACTTTGTTTGCTTGGATTTGTTTTTCCCCCTCTGTTTGTGTTCTCTCTCCAAAGTAAATTCTCCTTTAAATTTTCATTCTGACGTGCTCAAGTCCTGTTTACCTGACCTATCGCACGCTGCTGCGTGATGAGTATGTGCAGCGGGGAAAGCTAGAGACAGCTCTGACAGTAGTCTTCCACATCTTCTGTCAGTGGTGCTTCGGAAATCATGTTATTTACATTGCTGAGTCCATCCATGCCCTGAATCATGGATTGCTTCCAACCGCAGGGCCACTTGTGTGAACAAGCTTCCTTTTCAGTGACGTCTTTCACTCTCCAGAGTGACTGTTTTCGATAAGTGTGTGTGTATGCAGTGGTGCAATGTGTTGTGTGGCTGATCTTGCACTGAATTTGCCGTTGGTTTCACTTTTTTATAACTTAACTTATAAAAGGAGGACAGAAACTACGTTCTCCAGGGATGAGATCCATCGTGATCTCAACTACAGCCCGACAGTTACTGGATATTTGGGGATGATGCCGATACTGAGGGTCCAATATATAAGAATTTTAAATAGTTAAGAATAAAATTAACAGAATGTGAAAACATAACCATTTCGATGTATATATCAAAGACGTCTACGGTCCCCCCCCCCCAAGCCTTAAAACTTCTCCACCTAGCAGTCTAAAAATGCTGCGATAATAAACTTTAAAATCTATAAACTTTAATAGTAGTAGTGTAAACAGCACCAACACTCCCCCAGTGATCCAAGCTCCCACTCTGGGCAGAGTATACAGTATGTATGATAGAGCTGCTAGCTGCAGGGCTAACTGAGCTAACTAGCTAAAGGCAGCTACATATCGGCCAACATATGCCGATACCGATTCATCTGTGATGGCCCAATATTGATTTTTCTGTCGGGCTCTAGTCTCAACTATTCTTCCCACTCCTCCTCCTCTACTCTCTCTCTTCCTGGCGACCGCCGTCTGACAGGCGTCGTCTTGACGGTTGTCCACCAATGATGAAAATGACAACTTGTGATGCAACACTCATTTCCAGTTAAAATTAGCTTCACCCTGACAAGCTATGACCTTAAAATTCTGCTTACGTGTTAAGTCTGAAATTTTACTTTGCACATCTGCATGGCTGCGAGGGTCTGCGGGGAGAGCCCATATGGAGCGCAGAAATTGGGAGTGTGAATGAAACATCTGCGAACACACCCATGCATGCAGATGCGGTACGAGCAGCTCCATATGTATTGCCCTGTAATGCATTTGTACACGTTCAGTATGACTCTTAAAACTTTTATATGTAATGGAGTATCTATACGCTGTGGTACTGCTACCTTTCCAAGAACATCTCTCGCTGCTGTGTGTACAGTATGTGCACACATCCAGTGGTGCGCACTCGTGTTTCTGGCTGCCCATATGTTTTAGTTCATACAGCCCAGTGTGTGTTTAATCACAGTGAGAGTGTGAACCATATTCTTGCCGTTGTTTTGCAGCACAGCCCTCTCTGCCCCCTATTTGCTGTGTCGTCAGCTGCTGCGTCCTCATCCTCGGTGTGTGTAAGTGCTGAGTTGCGTTAGTTTAAGCCCAGATAGACCACGGGCCTGCACACATATTTGTTTAGAAAAACGCAGACGCAGCTCAACTTGGACGCTCTTGTCAGAGTTGGTAGGGAGTGGGAGGCTGAGGAATTTGCTGAAGGATTTTCTGCCTCTCTGTCTTTAATCACGACGCTAATTAAAGTTTACTGGCTAATTGTGGCTGAGATAGTGTTTCTGTATGCTGCCTACTTCTCCCTGCTAGTGCCTGGCTAATTACAGAGCTAATGGTCTATTGGTCTGCTCTGCTGTGGACACAACTCTAATGCATGAACAGTAAAGTGATGGATTACAGTCCGTGTTCATCAGTCCCGGTCCCGCCGGAGCTTCCCAGGAGGTTCCGCCTTTTGCTTCTGCCCAGCGACGAGACCGGAGCGCTAAAATTCATCTTGTCAGTCAGCCACAGCGGTCAATACTTGTCATTTCATGCCAGCCCATGAGACGTCTTATCAACCTGTAGACTTATATGAAGTTAATCCACAGTCACACATGTGCTCACACGTGACAAAACACTCCTTTCTCGCATGGGCACTCCTTCTCCACTCAGGTTATAGCATTGACAGCTGGTACTGACAGGCTGATATCCCGAGGCTGGCGCTAGGTGTGTGTAATGTTTGTGCGTTCGTTAGCCATAACAATGATTAACAGGGTTAATTGGGCACAGTGAGGCTCTGATTATGCAGCGGGTTGACAAGGAGCTGCTGGAAAGCTGTCAGAGTGCTGTCGGAGCGTCGCGCTCTACCTAGACATCATGCCTGACTTCTGTCCTTGCAAATCCCAGCAGATCAACTCCGGGCGACACAAGGCGCTTCGACTGAAGATTGCATCTGCGCGTCTCTGGTTTAACCATTGTGAGTATCACCTTGGCTATGGAGTGCCAGATCTGAAATGATGGCGCTTTTTGTGTGTGCGGTAATTTACTTACCTGCAAAGGCCATGCAACTATGTGTTGTTACAATGCCAGTGGCCTTGCAGGAAGCAGTACCCATCAAAAACAGCGCAAAGGAGACAGACTTTACAGAAATTACACACCGGCGTCACATTCACGATCCCATACTCTTTAATTCTTCTACTTTGTCATCCTCACGCATGCTGGAGGTAACACGGTTTTTCATCCGGCATTCCAGAGAAACGAAAGCACAAAACTTCCTTTGAAATCCTTTCATTCAACGCGTACAGACTCTTGCATTTTGAAGAACTGATCCAGCCCGTGTCTCGGATGTGGAATTCATGCAAAAAAAAAAGTCTGAGGTTATTCAGTTTGTTCCACACAAAAGCGCAGGGACAGCGCTCTCTGAAGGCAAGCCTATTATAAACACGGCTTTCTTTGAATGCTCCCCTGCCTGTGTGTGTGTGTGTGTGTGTGTATGTGTGTTTTAGCGTGCTCGTGTCCTTTGCCTTTGTAATCGTATCTCTGTGATGTCTTGACTGTTTGTCAGACGAACCAAAGCCCTCTGTAGGCAACAGATGATAAACACAAGGGTAAAGAGAAAGAAAGAGAGAGACCTATTTGAATTAGGGATTCCTCTTTCTTCGCTGCACTGCTTTGAAGCCCAGGAGAAGCCTGGTGATCGGATCAAGGATGCTGTAAGAAATGGGATAAAGGATGGGAGGGGAGGGGAGGGGAGGGGAGTGGTGAGATTTTCCTCTCTCTGGGAATACGGGGATGTTCTGAGATTCCTTCACTCGGGCACAGCAACGCTAAGCTTCTCATCATGATACCACTGCATGTGTACGTGCATGGATGTGTGTGTTCGGGGCTGATATCACAAACGGTCAGAGCTCACACACACACACACACACACACTGAGTAATGCACATTTCTAATAGCAAATCATGTTGGAGGCCTCATCCACCGTATCAGATCCTTGATTGAATTGGATCAGCATGTTTTGGCCTTAAGAGGATTTCTCCGCATGCATTTTGTATGAGACTGTAATCGGCACTGTTACTATAACTGCCGTTATTCAGGGAAGAGGATTATTAGTGCAGATTACAGGCAACTATTTAAAAGATTCTTCAAAAAAGAAAAAAAAAACAAAAACATCATCCACCACCCACAGAGCGAACATACTGTACATTGCTGCCAAAGGGAAAGAAATAATAAGACAGGAAGTTAGTGTTTTGGTGTCTTTTCCCCTCTCTTACGAAAGGTGTGAGACTTTTCTTGCAGTTTTAGCTGCTGACCCCAATCCTTCTCTCTGTGTCTGCTTTCACTTCCACTGTTAACTACGTGTCCGTGCCCTTACTGCAGTGCCCTGCCTCGCCCCGCTGTCTGACATATTGATCAGGACAGCCTCGAGCTCTCTGCATCGTGGTTCCCCGGGGCCCAAATGTTCTATACAGCTCTGTGCACAGGCAAAATGGCAAAATGGCAACATTTGTCCCTTGAGTATTCACCAAAAAGCGGCACACTGATGAGATCAGCACACTTACCTGTGCAAATAAATATCTTTTAGTGTTTTTCCTTTCGCCTCGGCTTTTATCTTTCATCCCGGTGTCTGTCTTTAATTCTCGGGGTTCGGCTACAAGAGCAGCAGCGAGTTTATCTCCCTCTCTCTCCGTCTGATCCCCGTGGTGAGTGTGTACCTGCCTCCTGTCTCTCTGTGTGCCTTGAACTGTGCTTTGGAGTAATTACCTGGAGAGGCAGGAGAAATGAGAGGGAACACCTGACCTTTAAGTCTTTATCAGCCCGCAGGCCTGGAGGGGCGACGCAAAACACACACACACACATCCTCACTTCACGCATAAATGCAATTCAAATCCGTCTGGCGTGGAGTCGAGATAAACACACATTCGCTCGCACAAACAGTGCCAAAAAACAATAATGAGCGCACACACATACACACAGAGAGCGCGGGAGAGAATCATTCTCTCTCGGAAACAAATGGCGGTGTGTACAGTGGTGACAGGACATCTCTGTGAGGGATTTGGTCGCATCAGCCAGGCGCATATGGCAGACCTTAATTACACTAGCCCACAGACGCCCATAATTGATCATGTAATCAATTAATTAATGCGGGGGGCCCCCCTCACTTGTTAGTGGCCCATGAAGCCCATTTGCTTTTACAGGTCATTAAAATGATGAAGGGCTAGAAGGAAGGTTATAAAAGAATATACTCGTGGATAAGTAATGGCCACAATAAGGACGGTGGGAGGATGGTGTGTGTACAGTAGGAGTGATGGAAAAAGCCTGGATGTGATCATCTATTCCTTTCTGAATAGAAAGTGCACACATGTACGAAAAAAAAGAAACTGCAGATACACACAATCACCACGCACACAAGGACAATCAACTCCCTCTGCACAGCTGTCTACAAATTTAAGGACTAATTGTCTGCATCTACGGCACATGGCCTATTTCTGCCTTCGTCCCGCTCGTTTCTTCTGCCTCCCTCTCACCCTTTTTACATGTCTTACTCTCATTAACCAGCTTTCTGTTTGTCATTTTGCCACCATTCATCCGTGTGTGCACGCAGGCACATGCGCACTCGCCAGTCGCAGGTGTGTGAATGGTGCTGACAAATGGAAATTAATGAGGAAGAAAGTTTTTTCGGCTTTGCGGCGTTGAAATGAGCCCGGCAGTCATTCAGGAGGATGAAGCCGTGCAGAGAGGGAGAGATAGATGTGAGAAACTCACTTTTTTATCTTTGTAAAAACCATCCCATGTGTCAGATAGTTACCCTGAGGGGGATGGAGGAGGAGATGGGGGGATTCCTTTATGCTGAAGAGAAGAAGGGAATTGTCTGCCCGTACCTGTCCGTCTTGTTTTCGGGTTACTCGACACTGGCTGCAGAGAGCAGAGGGAGACTGAGGCAGTGATTTAACACATGACTGCTGTCTCACTTCATCAGTGTCATCTCCCCACCCCACGCCGTGTACCCACAATCCCATCTACTATTGCTTCATCATCCACTCAAGAACCGTGACCTGTAGAGATGGCTGTACCGTATGTTTCGGTCCAGCTCCCCTCAACCTTAGAGGCTACAACCTGAAAACACAATTTTACATTTCATGATTTCCCGTAAAGATAAGATACAAAAACAATGAAAACACTTGATACTGAAGTTAATGTTGTCTTTAGGTGTTGAGTTTTGTGATTGATCCATTTATTCATGATTGATTAGTGATGGGATGTTTGTTGACTACAGTGTCTTTCTTCTTATCTTTTTATGCTACTACTTGTGGCACCAGGGAATCTTTTACAATCATCTACGCATAGGGTATATTCAAAGTCTCTTACTTATATTTCCGTGTTTGTACTGGAAGTTGTTCTGGTCAGCCATCTTGCATCCCTTCCCAAAGCTTTTATTTAGTGAAGAGTGATCGTTGAGGAGCCAAAAGCCTTCTCAACCTTCTCAGACACATTTCAGCTGAACGCCATTACATATAAATACTTACAGCACATTTAAATGATGGCAGACATTGCTTCAGATACACTCCAGAGGAAGGGATGTCTCATTTCTCTTAAAACGCATTTCCTCTTTCTTTGTATCGTTTAATTGTGTCCCTCCTTGCATCTTGATGGGCGTGAGGTAAAAACTTTTAATTTAAGGGACTTGAAATGTACCCACAGTTTAGACTGACAGTTCATTCTTGGATGGACCTTGGAATCAGCAGATGACAATACAATCTTACCTGCTGTGGAGTTTTCAATCATATCACATGATCTTCCTCAGTTAGACTTTATTCTTAACCTTGGAAACAAAACATAACAATCTCACCACAAGATCTATTCAATAGCAGTTCTGGAGCTCTCAATCGTATCACACTGGGTAAAATCCATCAGCTGGGGCAGATTGCATGGTACAGTTGAAAGCATCAAGACAGCGGGACCACGCGGTGGGATTGTTTTGCCGATTCTACACGGAAGAGCAACAAAACGCTGCCATGTCAACCTGACTCACATTTGAAAATCAATTTAAGTGGGGTGATGGGTTTAGTGTTCGTGGTAGGCTTGCGCTCCCAGTTGGCATGCATATACAATAGAGAGTAACCAAGTGTAAACCTACATTACTCATTGGTTTGTGGACTACCATTTTGAAGCCTTGAGTTTTGCATTACGGCCATTGACATCTTGGTTTCTTGGAGCCAGAAGTGATCATTTGGACTAGAGGGTAGAGCTGGAGAGGATATCCTGATTGGATCTGACTGAGAACTCTTGAAGACTTTGGTAGCGACTTGTCAATCACACCCTAAAGCATGCCCTTCTTTATCATCTAGTTTACTCTGAATAGGACCATAATGTACACAATAAACATCATGCTGTGTTGAAGAGGATTTAAAAGTAGTGATTGAGACCATGAACTCATTAGGAAACTGTTTACTGAGGTAATAAATCAAATGAGAAGTAGGGTTTTTTTCTCATAAACTGACAAATAATCTGGCTCGTTTTTGAAACCAGTGACGTCGCCTCCTGCTGGCTATTAGAAAGAACGCAGGCTTGAGGTACATATACTTTGTTTTTACTCTTCAGTCAGACTAGTTTGAAATTGCAGGTATGATTTCATCAAACTGCTTCAGCTTTGCAGCAGCGGTTGAATTTGCAAACCTGGAGAGATGTTTTGAATGTTTATATTCATTGCTGACAATATTTGTATAATTGATAGAATTTTCTGTATACAGCGTATATGAACAGCTCAATAACATTTTTACTCTTTTAGAAGAAACTTATTTGAATTTGCCTGAAGTGTTTTGACTATAGTCTCTCGCATCCACTCTAAGCCACTTACAGTTCCTTATTAAATTAACGTGGGCTGAAAACTTGGCTATATGTGTTGTGTGCATGGATTTTAAAGTAGGTGAATTTCATTGACGGGTATGCTTCCCTCTTAAACTGTGTAGAATTGCAAGTATCTGCAACAATCTAATAGCAGTTAGCGAAGTAAGAGCAGTGAATCATTATTCAGTTTGTTCTATTGTCCAGAATCTTTAACATTTCATAGTCTTTGCTGCTGCAATGACCCAGTTTCTCCAGAGGGATCATTAAACTTTCATCTTATCTTAACTTCTCTTGGAGCTAAAACCTCAGGGCTCTCCTGAGCTCACTCCGAAGCACACCAGCACACTGCTGCCGCGTTCAGCCACCGTGGCTGAAAAGCACTTTGCATAGTGTGCTACATTAACATCCCTGTCAGTGGAAACGGATGACAACCAAGACTGGGAAAGAAAAGGGAAAGCAAGCATGAGAGAGGGACGTCATTATAACGGGCAACAGTGCTGCATGACTAATGACCCATCAGCCCGACGCGACTAAGTCAAACAGGGAGGAAGTTCGGGTTAACGGGTGCGTGGAGGGTTATTTGCACATCTGAGTGCTTGGGCCAATAATAAGAGATCCGCAGAGAGCTCCGCCTGCCTTCTGCATGGCTGTTGTCACATTGATTCATGGCAGCCCGTCCTGCTTACATACAGTCGATTTGTAATAACATTATCTGCGGGCTAAAGAAATATGTCATCCGGCGTTCGTATGAGGTATAGACTAGTTAAACGCGAGCGCGTGTTTGTTTTGCACACCTGAAAGACAAAGTTAATTGCCGCTCAGAGACCTCGGGGCTTTTTGAGAAAGCTGGAATATGTAAGACATTGTGAGCAGAAGGACGAGAGAGAGAGAATCACTTACAGGAGGTGGATCGAGGCAGCATGTGCCAACTAAAGCTCACATGACCTTAATTATGGAGAAGAGAGGAGAGAAACAAAACAGAGAATCTTTGCCACAACATGAGACAGTGTCTTGCATATTAAGATAAATTGCCCTGAAGAGGGAAAAAAAGGAGAAAAGAGAAGCAATAAGAGGCTGACTTCAGGACGATAAGAGCTGTGTCGAGCTGAATCAAGAGGGATAGTGGATATGAAAAGAAAAACAACAAAGATATTAAGGCCTGAACAAACCAAATATCACCCATTGAGATCAATGATCCCATTAAAGCCTGCAGCAGATGCTCTTTGTTAAGCAGAGGCTGGCCAGAGCTGCACATGACAAGTATTGACCAGCAACACAGCTCCAGTTTACCATATTGGATATTATGTAAAGCACAAAATGATTATATGGCTTTTATTATTAAAAGCACATATATCAAACACACAGACAAGTAAATGGGGTGAGAGATTATGAGTGTAATCAATCAGCATGCCTCTCCTCTTTACGAGCGTGTGTGTGTGTGTGTGTGTGTGTGTGTGTGTGTGTGTGATCATGACAGAGGTGTAGCTGCTGCCCTCTGACATTTGGACTCGGATGGAAAGTTAACTCTGAGATAATTTCCTCCCCTAATTACTGTGTCAAACTAATAAAGTAGTCACTATATGAACCGGTTGGGAGTGTGTGTCTGCGGCGGTCCTCACGGGGCGAGGATTTCACACACCGATGTTCAAGATAGGAGCAAGAGGGCAGCGGCGTGTGTCAGAGGAGCGGAGGGGTGGAGGAAATGAATTAGGAGGGTGGGAGTCAGGGCTGATGGGATTTATGCTGTAATTTATGCAAACACTCGTCACCCCTACACACCTGACCCTCCCCGGCTTCCTGTACGGTGTTTTCTCATTTCAGAGCCCAGTGGACACACGGCGTTTGGCTCGTTGCACAAAAGAGACAGTTGTAGCTCATTTTAACAGTTAGCAGTAATACCTGTTACTCCCCATAATTTTATGATTGCTCCACACATGTATTAAGACCGTTTTAGGATTGTTTTCCTGCCTTTTAACTGTCCTTGCTTTTAGAGCGTACTTTCCAGTTAAGCCTTTGTAAATGATTTGATTAGCCGCTAATTTTATGTTTGTTTTATATGTGTTGACTTCATTATATGAAGGAATATTCTCTTATGTGCTGCTTGGGCTCCCTCAGTCAAAACCATGAAAAAACGTAGTTGTGAGTGTCTGTCTTCATTGTTAAACAACCTCCATTGCCAATGGACATCTATCAGGCGTGACTCAGGCAGAAATGTCCATGGACGAGGTGATGCGTTTAAGTTTTATTCACCTTGTGTTTAGTCACTTTGACCCACTTCCTTCCTCACTCTCTGATCAATCATCTAATGTTACCTTGAAAGGTATAGCAACAGGTGACCAAGTTAAATGCACTGTTACCTTGAAGAAAGAGAACTTTTTCTGGGTTTACATTGTTAAGTGTTGTGTAACATATTATATCTTAAAGCAATTAATATGCCTGACTTTTTTCTGTGCGGCACCTTTTCTCTTTTCGCCATCTAAGACTGACCTGAGATCATTTCATTTACCAGCCTTTATCCTGAAAAGCACCTAAAGGCCCCTCGTATTCACTGCATGTTGAACTGATTGAGCACTTAGCCTCTGTGTAACCTCCGTGTTTGCTCTCGTCATTTAGCTGAAGTGGGTACTTCAGTAAGGTGACATTGTGTTTGGAGAGATTTTACAACTGAGACTTGTCTTATTATAATCCTCATAAAGTCGGGGTAACTTGAATATTTCCACCTGGAGACAACAAAAACATTCACATCACGGAGGGCTCATTCTCATGCGCAGCAAATAAGAGGGCATTTTCTTCCTTTCAATTAAAAACTAATTAACAACTAATTATAATGACAATGACTCAGGGACTGAGGGTTGATTATTTGTTTTTGTTAAACCTCCAGATGATATTTAGAGGGGTTAATAATGTAGCGACATTACACTTGCATCAGTTGTCGTTGGGAAATGTGTTTCCGTCTACTCTGATAAATAAATACACACACTGTCACCTATACTGTACAACTGACACGTCTACCCTTTCTGTTTCACACACCAGTAAGGCTGCTCAAAAACACATCCAGCCTCCCACTTACACACATACACACACACACACACACACACACACACACAAACAGTAAGGCTGTGCTGTGAAAGACAGACAGACACCCTCTGTCCACCCTCGACCTGATGACAGTGGCAGAGCTGTCATCCGTGAGAGGGGTGTCTCTCTCCCAGAGTTCGCTTCTATAAATCACTCAGCAGCGGGACGCCTCCTCGTCCACCTGACACAAACAGGCCTGACAATCAATTCATCATGATAGAGTGTGGCTGCTGTGGGGGGGGGGGCATCGCTAAACTTGTGCTTGTTGACAGTTTGCAGAGTGACTTTTGCCATTATCATTTTACATGGCTTCACACCATTTTTACACCAGAATTAGCATACGTATATGCAGGGTTTTTAAACGTGGGTAAGGCTGATAGAAATGGGTGATTGGCTGATGCAACTGCCAGTCGACGAGATTGCTTGGGCTTCAAGTAACAATTGTTTTCATTATCAATTAATCTCCCGCTTCATTTCACAATTAATCAACTAATCGTTCAGTCTAGAGCTCAAAGTGACGTCTAAAAAATTGCTTCTTTTGTCCAACCGACAGTCCAAAACCCCAAAGACTCTTCATTTACTATCAGTGACTGACAAAGAAAAGCAGCAAATCCTTACATTGAAAAAGCTGAACCAGCATAAGTTTGACATTTTTGCTTATCAAGTGATTGAAAGGATTAACCGATTAACAAAATAGTTGTCAACCAATTTTCTTTTCGATGACCAATCAATTAATCGTTTGTTCAACGTTACAAATGCACCGGAAAACAGTGAACGGGAGAAAGCAGCATGGAGTCCAGGGACAATGATGCACCTGTTACTTTTTTCCCTACGTGCTGGTGCCCTTTTTATAAAGCTACCCAAGCTGCGACAGAAATTGGAAAAAAAGGGTGAAAAATAATAAGAAAACAGATAATAAAATGTTCCATAACAATACAAGACGGCCTCCTCTGTGAAAGTCCTGTGCTTAACCCAGTCTGCCGCAAAGGCTTGCTCCAGATGTGGACCTTTTCCTGAGTTGACATGATGGTCTTGGAGCAACATTAAGATCTTTGAGGAACAACACCAACATGGCAATAACAGATAAACCGTCAGTAATTACTGTGAGTGACCTTTGTCATGTACTGTATGTAAAATTCTCAACTTGTAAAGAAAGGACATCCACAGAGGAGAAACACAAGGAGAACGTGTCTCATTATCAGCTGTCCTCTCACGCTCTCCTCTCTGAGGGTCAAAGTTCATGAAAACACGCTGAAGCAGCACCGAGAGTCCAACAAGATCAATGTTGGATCGGCATCATATGAGCAGGCTAGTGGAAACATATCAAACAAGCATGCGCAAATACAGCCACACAATCCAACATAACACTCCTCGGCTAATAAGCAGAGCTGCTCGGGGCCTCGAGTGGCCTTCGGAGACCAGTTAAAGGCTGCAGGGGAAGGTTTGTATGTAAATGGGTCTATTTGCAGCAGGGGCATGGTCAGAGGGGCCTCGTGCTGTTTAACATTACCAGCAGCACCCAACATGAGGCAAGATGTCAATGCTCCACCACCCTCTAATCACCTGTACCTGAGACCATTAAAAGTCTGGGACATGTGTTGTTAGCGAATAATGGTTTCTGTCTAATTAATGCCTTTTTCCCCTGTATGTATATTTGCATCCATACATCTAAATATTTACTGATTATTTGTTTGTTTTCTGTCCATTCTTCGTCTATTTCCATCAATCTACGTGTGGGTGTGTAAGATTTTATGTTGATGTTTTCCCTCCATGTGCACACGTACATATCAGTGTGTCCGTGCGTTGGTTATCATCAGCGGAGCGCAGCGTTTAATGAGGGAGATGGGAGGAAAATAAATATAGTGCCTTTGAAAACGATTTCATCTCATCCTTTTATTGCCTCTCATTTCCATCCATTTATTGTGTGGGAGAGAGTGTATGGAAGCGCAGAGAGAGAGAGAAAATTTGAATCATTACACCCCAGTGTCAGCATTAGTTTGTCTTCCTGTATGCCTCTGTTCGGCTTTATTCATTCCCCTCGCCACAGCTGTGCACTCAAAGCTCTGTTTTTAACTTGAGGACAACTGCAGTTAAACAGTAATGCAGTTCATGGAAAATGTATGTCCTTTCTGATGAGAAATGAGCGAGTAAATTGCAAAGCACTCACAAACATTACGCTATAGCCCTGCAGAAGAGTTGACGCTCACGCACACACACCTCCTCCCTCTTCGTCTACATGCCTCTAACGCAGCAGGCTCCTTTTCCTCCTGTCATATTGTTAATTGGTTTGACATTTCCTGCCTCTGACCTAAAGAGAAACTGTCATTAGACGAGCCGACCAATAAGAGCGGTGGAATGTGATCGCCAGTCTGAGAGGTCACAAGCTTTCCACGCGTCGCATTGGTCTGATTTCCTCGCCCTCTTCTCACCTCCAGCAGATAGCACGGTGAGGCTCTGTGCACGTCCCGCTGTGGGCCTACAGTTGGCAGGGTCAGAGGTTAGCTGTCAGAGTGAAGGACGGAGGGATTCCATCAAATCACAAGTAAAGTACCCAGTAATTGTCCGCACAAGAAAATGGCCGAACAAGTACAGGTATAAGTACGACATTTAAACTGTCTTGATCGTCAGTTTCAAGAAATAAGACACCGTTTTAAGAAATGAGTTAGACACAGTTACGTCTTCTGTCTCTGCAAACTGGGTTTATTTTCTCTCCTCTTGGTAAGATTTAAACCAGTGCTCACAGCTACGGATTCTCAATAACCCTGGCCTTTAATTCAACTTCAATTTAGGTGCTGTAGATTACAGGCTAGCCATGTTTTTTATAAACTACAGACATTAAAGGAGACACATTATGCTTTTTCACTTTTCCCTTTGTATATACAGTAGGTTACTGTGCATATAAAAGGTCTTGAAAGTTAAAAAGCCAATAGGAGCTCCTCTCTCCCACAGAAAACACTGCTCCTGAAATGCCTCGTCAGTAGCCCTGCCTTTAATCCTGTGACTTCATGACATCACACTGCATCACCATGTCACACATTTGCATAATGCCTATGTTAAGGAAGGGATTAGAAATGAAGCTAAATGGAATCTAAAAAAACACGACAGAGCCGACCGGAGACACAGCGAGCCGTGCTGGCTCAGGCGTGTGTGAGCTGACCAATCAGAGGAGACCGGGTATTCAGGAGGGGGGGCCTTAAAGAGACAGGAGCCAAAACAGAGCGTTTCATACAGAAGGGGAATAACAGCTCTGCAGCACTGGACAATATGAGAGAACTGATGCAGGTTGTTTTTATGCATGTTAACATATTCTAGTAGAGCAGAATATGTCTCCTTCACTGTTTACTCAAATTCGCAATGTTTTAAACAAGCTGAACTAGTTTCTTTATAACTATACAATCACACAATTTGACTGTCAACATAGTCAAGCAGCTGAATTGGATGAAATAGCCTATCAGTGAAATTTTTTTACGCTAACTTCCTGTGGCAAACAGGACAACCAGTCCGTCAGAAATCCAACGCGGAAGGAGCGCCCCTTAGGAATGACTTCCAGTTGGCTTGCATACATACATAGAGCTGCGTGATACAAGGCTTAGCTCGACAGAAGAGACGCATTGCTCTACAGTGACAGCCACCAAATTTGATACAGAGGTTAGTTGATGTGTGATATTTGCACAAATCTGGACTTACAAACCAACTCATGGGAAGAGGAGAAAGGGCAGCGGGGTAAGGGGACCAAAACTACACAAAAAATCTGATAAGAAGAAGTCACAAGCGAGTGCATGAGAGGGAAAGAGAAAGGAAAATCAGCCTCTGCCGCCATCCATTACAATCATGGAAAGTCAGGTATCCCTTATAAGTCTCTGTTCTTCAGTGATGAGTGCAAAGTGAATAGACCTCAGATCTAATTCAGTGTAAGAAAAACTAGTCTCAACAGCCATAGCTGCACATTTTGTTTTCCTCATGCATTTGGTTCCAGACGGATGAAGGTTAGATGATCCTTCTGATATGTAGCTCAAGGGTGGCTGGTGGTCTTTCTCTTAATTAAAGCTGTTCTGTGTGTGAGGTCAGAGCCTACAACATTAGGACCATTACCCCGAGGAGTTGACAATCAATGTGCAGGGAAAGGAGCATTCTTCTTTTTTCTTTAACTCTATCGATTCTCATTTGCCTCCAACCATCCACTGTCACTGCCCACTACGATGAGTACAAGCGCGCACAAAGCGACTGGCAGTGAAATCAAGCACATATGTTCATGTGTGTGGGGGTTTGTCACAGAAACTGTGCGTGTTATTTATTGTGATGATCCTCAGATTTCTCAGTCTGCCTCCATCACCTGCTCCTGTTCCCTCACATTGAACCCACTCTCTGGCTGCCACACAGCTGGAGGTGAGGAAGCAGTATGTGAAAGTATGTACCGTGTTTCGCCTCGAGCCCTTCTCTTGATCTATCCTGCTCTCCATGTTCACTCTTCCCCCAACGCCTCTACCGAGCTGTATGTCTACAGTACTATTCTAAAAACGTGAATAAAAGGACGCTTTTCTACCTTCTTTTCCCACTCGTCATTTATCAAACACATATCAAACAGTCTCAGAAATGACACATTTTTCATTACCTCCACCCTCTCTCTCTCTCTCACTCTCTGGCCATTTCGTAGGTGTTGGTATAATATACTGAGGGGTGCAGCGATTAAAAGAGTGAGCAGGTGCCTGGGCCTTTAACTTGTCTCTTGGTATATTACGTGTGACATGTTTTACAGCCGTCTGCCTTGTTCAGGAACGCCTCAATCTTTCTCAGAACAAAGACACTGTTAAACCTCCGTACCCAGCCGGTCTGTGTGAAGGTTAACGAATACAGTTTTAACTATACACATTCCTGCGTTAATCTAGCTGTGGTGGCCCTCTGCAGCGGCAAAAATGCAAATACAAACAGGTGTCATCTCCTAATCTTCTTACTGAAACGGCACTCGGTAAAGCGCATTCCTCCTTTTAAACCACCCGTAACTGCTTAACCATAATTTAAGCTCACCAGATGTGTAATAGCCACAACCGCTAGGACAAAAGTACAATGGAGATGGCATCATAATCTCCATCGTGTTTATGTTGCTGAAGAATAATAGGTTGATTTACAAAAAGAGAAACAAGGTTAAAGTCGAGCTGAAAAGGACTTCTTCCCGTGAAACAAAACATCACATGCGCTCATGTAATCCTAAACCAACCAGTTTCGACGGATAACATCATGCCATCCACCCATCAATCAATCTTCAGCTTTAAACGTGAGCGGGTGGCACAGAGCTCACATTTCATGTCAGAAAGACGCTGCTGGAGCCTCACTGATTACTGCACAGAAACACAAATTTACAACTTTATTCACTGATTTGACTGAAACTGGATCATATTTTATGGAGGCAATGTTTTCTGGTTTTCCCTTTAATGTCCTCCGGCTGCTCTGCCTGAGCTCTAAGTGATTTACAGAGTTTCCTGATGAACAGATGGCTTTAACTAGTTGCTTAAGTAACTGCTAACAGAACCAGGTTCCAACTGCGGCCATTTTTTAAAATGTTTTTTGGGCCTTTCATGGCTTTATTTGACTGGACAGCGTGAGATTGACAGGAAATGGGAGGAGGGCGACGGGAATGACATGCAGCATAAGGCCACAGGTCCGAGTCATACCCTTGGCCGTAACGAGGACACAGCCTCTGTACATGGTGCACGACTACTCTACTAATTGAGCTCCTGGTGCCTCGGACTGCAGCCAGTTTGAAGACAGAGAATCCTGTTGAAGGCTGCTGTCTGACAGATACCACTCACTACCCGCTTGTTTAGTCATGGCTCGGGCCGTGTTTAGCCAGCTCTCTCATCACTTCATCAGCCGTGTTCACTGGAAGCTATTAGACATGAAGCTGTATGGCAGGGGGTGTAATCCACATTCTGTGCTAACACTATGGCTACTTTAAACGGCAATCAATACCCTCAACAACTCCATCCCTGCCTGACCATTTTTACAGGAAGCACTTTAATATGCTGTAGCGTTTCATGGGAACCTAAATGCAGAAAGTGAGAGTCCCTTTATCCAGGTCTGCACCAAAAGTTAACAGGGGTCTATTCTGGACCGAGACCCATCCTCCATCCAAGTTTGGTGGAAATCTGTTCAGTGCTTTTTGTGTAATCCTGCTCACAAACCAACAAAGAAACTGATGCGGATGCAAACATAACCTCCTTGGTGGAGGTAATAATAATAATACAACAAACAATTCCAGCGCAGTTGTCAATAAATCGGGGCACAAATGTTCAAATAAAAGCTGGTGAACTGCAACACCTACCACAAAGTCTGTTTATGGAGAAGGAGGAGCAGCAAGGCTGATGATTCACTTGTATATTTTTCCCTCTTGATCGTATGATTGATGACCACACAACATCAGTTTGATATTATGAGTATCATCACTCATGCAGGCAAACTGACAGTAAAAAGGGGCTGCTGGGGGTTGTATCTACCCCGGAATAATCTAGCAATATTGGCAATATTCCTCACCATCACACACTAAGCTGTGTGTGCCAGGCGTGCACGTGTGTTTGCACCTATACAAGGTTATATGGGAGAGTCGTGCATACATATCTTAGCCCTGCATCTGATCATGTATTCTGTGTAAGTCCAGGGGACTTTTTTACAGCACATTTTTCTCTGAGTTGGGAAATAATGGGCATTATTCAGGGCACGGTTATCAAATCTGACTTTTAAATTGTATACAAACACACATCACACATTCAGCGACACCTCCTTTCCTCTGCATGCCCTCAAATGCTTTCCCGTTCTATGTTTTTCCGTTTGCTGCCTCTCCGGGGAGGGCTCGTATGAAAGGTCCACAGCCCAGGGACATGCTCGGTTAATAGCCCCCCTAAATGAAGTCATCCATAATGTTACAGCCCTTCCATACACACACACACACACAGATACACTCACACATGCACACACATTCTCCTCTGTTTGCCCCAGGACATATTGAAGCAGAGTCCGTTGAGACAGGGTTGTAGAAAGGTAAATTTGACTGAATAAGAGTGGAAATGATTGAATGAGCGACCTTGGAATGGTTACGAAGACGAGAGACGGACAGGTTGAGTTTGATTAAAGGTTGAAGGGGGTGAAAGACAAGCTCGGGGGAGGAGAGTGGCAGCGGATGGACAGGAGTAATGGTAAAAGTCCTTCAGGAGGTGAAAGAGATTGAGGCAAAGATGTTGTGATTGAGTCAGAGTATCAGGAAAAACTCTTCTACTTCTGCAGGAACAGACTTATTTTTAAGGTTCACACTCCTATGCATATTCATTTAGATCCTTTGTTTGAAACAGTCGTTAAATCAAGATGCAAAATTTGCATCACGGATGCATCAAACAATCTAATGAGATGTAGCAGACGAGATATTTTTGGAATCGGTTCCTCAGGAAACTTGCTCTTTAAGTCTAAATTCGTCTCATTGTTTCATAACTTTGGAAATGAATATCAAAGCCGGCCACACAAACAAGGTTTCTAAAGAGGAGCCGAGTTCTGTGGGCGTTGTTCCAGCATTGCAGCTGCGTTACGTCACCGGGAGCCGGTGTTTCTCTTCCTGGTCCTCCTCTGAATATTTCACACTGTCGTTCGCTCCCAGGCTCTCTCTCTCCGAGAGAAAGGGAACCATAATAAATTGTGCACTGCCACGTCGCCCTACTTCCCCTCTACCCTCTCTCTCTTCCTCCCTCTTTCTTTACCTACATCTCTCTCTAGCCCTGCCTCTCTATTCTCACCCACACAGTTTCATATTTTTTTCCCCAACCTGTGGGCTCTCAGTGTCCGTATCTCTGCCACCACCTTCTGCCTCCTTCCCAGTCAGAGCGGTAATGGGTCTGAAAGATGTATGTGATGTAATCCAAACAGACTGCAGTTCTGTGTCAGGGATGCCGCTCCCTCCGCTCGTGCCTGCTGCCCCCCCTACCCACCTCCACCCACCTCCATCCTGCAGTCTCTGTTCAGACACAAGGAGGCATCTCCTCTGTGCCGCTGTATCTCTCTGGCTGTTATTGAAGATGTCTGTTGAATCTGACAGTCTTTCCCAAGCCAGGATTCCCATCTAGCATTCACTGAATCAGGCCGAAACACATTCACACACACAAATATGCTGAATGCATATATATTTTCTTGTGGGGCATGGGGTCATCTCCCAGAAAATGTAGATATAAAGTCAACAAAAGATCTTCAAGATCATAACCGAAGTTCTACAGTGAGGTTTAGCAGTCTTTGCGTTGTTCAAGAGCTGGATCTCTCAGCACACTCTCCAGAATAAAATATTGTTGTACGTCAATGATGGTGGCCGCTGGGCTGTCATGTAAAGTTTCAGCATATAGAAATGTTGATATTAGAGGTGTAAAATGTACAAATTTACCATATCTGTGGTTTACAGAAACATACAACACTCTGCCGATGGGTTGGAGTCTTTACATTGAGGGCCCTGACACACAAGGCAGATGGTCAGTGAGCATCTGTGGCCTTAGATTTTGCGGTATGTGCTGCACTAATGGCACTGGTCAGCCCTTGTTCGCAGCTTGTCGGACGACTCACTCTAATTGGCTGTTCTGATAAGTGAATCAGTGCACGAGAAGAGAAACAGGAGCAGGAAGGGAAAGCCCCTTCATGATTTCATGTATTTAGAGCGGTTTCTTTCTTTCCTTTCTTTCACTTCCACCTCTTCGCCAGTGCCATTTGCGCCTTTTTGAAGACGCACAGCATTCTCGATTAGAAGTGGCCGTATTAGCGAGAGCAGTGTGAAAACTGTTTGTATCTCCGCAGTCTCGAGTCTTCCAAATTCTGGCACTTCCTCCTGGTATGGAAAGTTATTTCCTTTCACACAGGTGTAGATCGTACACGGTAGCCGCGTGTCAGCTGCGGTCTTTGCGGTGTGTTCGAGTGCAGCTTTCTGGTCAAGACGTGGGGCGATGCAACAGTCCGACTTTCATGTTGGAAGTACTTTGATGTTAGTTTGTTGCGTCTGGGCCCCGAGGATGAAAATGTTGTCTATAGCATTTTTCAGTGCACAGTGGCAGTCGCTTTGTAGCACACCTTACAGCCATAAAATTTCAAACATACTAGAAGTGAGTGGCAGATCATCGCATAGCTGACCTTGTGAACCGCCGAGGCCCGCGGGGCTGCAGTCAGGTGCTCAGCGGATCAAAGGCGGCACAAACGCAGTGAACTTTTGTACCTGCATATATCAGCCCTTCTCCTCTTTCCGTCACTCACTTACCAACTTTCTCTCGCTCTCAGAGGGGGAAGCAGCCGAGTGTGTCTTGTCAAAGAGCGACAGCACTTTTATCTGTTCAAATAAAGACAGGCAAAAGAGCGGGGGTGGGAGGGGCGGTGGAGGCGGGGGTAGATGATGTAGAAACAAAAATGTGTTTATGCAGGGACCGGGAGGATAGCTAAAGAGAGGAAGAGAAACCAATAGAGAGAGGCCAGCGGAGAGGGAATGCAAAAGGGAAGAGATAAGGAGAAGCAGATATTTTTAAAGGCCACGTGTGAGTGAAATATGTGGTTAAATATTGACAGCAATGAATGTTAGATTACTTCTCTTCATCCCGACCACCTACTCCTCTGCACACACACTTCCTCTCCATTTTAATGGCGTTAAAGGATTCACCCTGTAAAAGCATCCCCTTGTCACACCTTTGCATCTCGGATGATTGAAGTTTGACCTCTATCAAGACAGCTTTCCACTTCCTCTTTCACTCCCTTTGAGTCCCCTTGGCGGTTTCTGTCGCTTCAGAAAATATCCATACCCCGGACTTTTTTTTTCAGGAAAGCAAGATGAACTGAACTTCGTCTGTTGAGTGATTTCAAGTTTCACATTCTCCTATTTGTTCCTCTGTCTCTTGCTTTGCTTTTTTCTGTTTGTTCTTTAAGGCAGAGCTATAATTAATCCAATGACGCATGTTCACTAATTACCCCGCAACAGAATTACATCCATACTTTCATTGCGTGCATTTCCTACTTTCAGGTGTTTCCATCTGCTCTTATCCGTGTGAGCTGCAGTGAAGCCTACAGTAAATATTTAGGCCATTGTCTGTGAATGTGGGGCAGTGATGTCCATTGCTCTACATCTGTTGTAGGCCATGAAACCATAAGTATGCCTCAGTAATCTAGCGGCTCATTGACGTGGCGCTCTCCTGTTGCAAAGGTCTGAGCCAAAGCCAAAGCCAAAGCGCTGGCTCAAGTGGATGCAAACACACACAATGCATGGAATTTAACACAGGGCATGCTCTAACAGGCTCAGCAATGAATAATAGGACAAGCATAAGCTTATTCATTAGCACCTCAGCATATACCGACTGAAATAACACCAGTGTTTTTTATACACGCATCAAGAGGCACGCACGCAGCATTTGTTACCAAAAAAATGAAAACAAAAGCCGCCACGAGCGCTGTGCGGCAGCAGGCAGCACAACTGCAGCGCGGCACAGATTTGGGTCAACTGCTGGATGGTGGCCGTGTGGCTGGAGCTGAGTTGTGGCTTTTTAACAGATTGGATTTACCCTCTCTTCTGCTCATGGACGGGCACTTACTGTAGCTCACATAATGCTTTGAGCGAGTGGATTGAGCAGAGTAAAGTGTGAGAGGGACGGGAAGAGAGCTGGACTACACCTTTCAGGGAAAGTTGAATTAATATTTGCCAAGCAGGCAAGCAGGCATACGCTTCTGGCCAGGGAAAATGACATGGTGGTTTGTCATATTTACATTTTTATGCCTCCATGCCGGAAACAGCCGCAGCTGGAGACAATACTTTGTTCAGGTTGTCCGTCCGTCCCATGTTTGTAAATCTCAAGAATGGCTTGAGGGAATTTCTTCAAATTTGGCACAAATATCCACTTTGGCTCAGGGATGTACTGACCAGAATTTGGTGGCTAAAGGTCAGAGGTCAAAGGTCACTATGACCTCACCATACACATTTCCATATCTCAAGAATTCATACCATAACTACGATAACATTTTACCCAAAGGTCTAACAGGATGAAATGATCAAGTAACACCATGGCTCAGGGGATAACCAAGAAACGGTAAATCTAGTTTGTGATCTTGTGCACCAATTTAAATCATAGTTTAGTCTGAATGAAGACTGATCAACCACTGCAAATTTAACCAATAATCAAATGAAATAATATCAAATAAATGCAGTTATACCTTTACAAAACTTCCCTGCTAAATTTATAATGAGCATTTGCGTGATAATGCTTGCTTCATGTGTCTGTCTGTAATCCACTTATGCACAATTAGTTTTTGATTTTGATCTGAAGATGCAACAAATGAGATAAAGGTTTCTGAATGCAGTAGACAGCATCTGAAGGTTTTACAGGTTTAGCCTTGTTCTGGCTCCATTCATATTCTCAAGTGTCCCCGAGCCCCGAACAGTACTAGCGCACATTTTGTATCTGTCCTCTCCTGTTCATCCAGGTTTATTTTTACCTCCAACCAGTTTACTTCTAATTCATCCAGGTTTGGCTCTACCAGTGCTGGTATTGTCTTGTGGGTTGCCCTATGAAGCTGGCAGGTAATCATTTAATAATTTTCACTTGTTTCAACATGTCAGAAGGAGTGAGTCAGTGTGACAGCAGCTCTCTGATTCACCTTGGCAGAAGGCTCCATGACAAGGGCAAGTGAAACAGCCCTTTTTTCAAAAACAGGGGACAAGTGGTTGTCAACAGGGGCGCATGAAAACAGTTTCCTGGCAACTGTTACTAAAGCTGTGCCTTTCCTTGTTTCTGTTACCCTTGTTCCTTCTTTTTTATTTCTCAAAAATAGACCAGCACACACACAGAACATAACAGTGTCTGCGTAGTTTCAGATTTAGCAGGTTTTGAAAAGCAGTCCATTGGTCAGCATTAAGCTTTCCTTATGCTGTCTGACTCATTATGGATAGTTTGAAATACATTTATCAAGTTTATCAAAAGGGACCCAAAAGCAAGACACTCTGAGGCAGGCTTTAATGAAAGTTGATGTCCAAAGTCCAAATCCAAAATCCGAGATACGAGCAACAAAAGGTAGGCAAAAAGGCTGGTAACAAAAACAGGAGTAATCCACAAGCAAACACTAAACAAGAGTCAACCAGAATAACACAAGGGGAAGACAGGACGGAGGACAAAAAGAGGAAACAATGAAGAGTGAGGGGAAGACACAGGCTTGAATACACAGGAATGGTTAACTAATGGGACACAGGTGGGCAGGACGGAAAAACAGACAAAGGCAGGAAGTGGAAGGTAAAACATGACACATGAGGATGATTCTACAAAATAAAACAGGAAACAATACAGCTGAATCCCAACATCATGACAAAATGATCAATATTGATACAGTAGAGCAAGAAATAACACCGTCATTACCCACAATGCAACTTAGCCACTGAGTGACATCACTGGAAGCAATTTTCACATATGCAGTAGTACTCCTCAAGACCATGTAAACACACTTTAATGTGTAAAACTTGTGAAATCAGAAATCCAAGATTTAGTCTTTATTTCCTGTGTTTCATGTCATTATAGATGATTTGCAGGCAGCTTGACTACTTTCTAAATCATTAAAGTAATTTCCCCCTCAGATCCATGTCCATCAGCGCAGGAGCACCTTATCACATTCACTCTTGTCTGACCTTTAAACTCGCCACCGGCAGAAAATCCCATTTAACCTGTCTGACGCCTTTTAATTAAAAGACATGTTCATCTCCAGAATGCAGCCACGCACACACACACACACACACACACACACACACACACACACCTAGATCTCTGCACTAAATGATACATAACTCCCAAAAGTCACACACACTCTCACGGCCACACCAATCGTCTCCCTAACTTCTTCCTGGCAGGACATCAAGTCTGCGTGATAAACACTAATGCTATCTCCTCTCAGTAATAGATAAATCAATGTCGCACTCTGCCAATCAGAATGCTGCTTCAGCCCAAACTGATCCAGCGAGCGCTCATCTCTGCGGTAACGATCGGCACCGCCTTCCCACCGACAGAACTGATATAATGTTGTTATAATGTTGACGCTCCGTTTATTGATTTCCTCTGTACGGCGGACAGGAGAGACGTACGGGAGGGAGGGAGGGAGGAAGAAGGGAGGAGTGAGGAGGAACCAGAAGGAGGGAGGAGGTGAATGTCTGCTCTCCATATCAGAGAGCACTTGATAATCAAGCGCTCTCCCACCACCCCCCCGCTAAATCCTTGACTTCACAGGATTAAGCGAGACAGAGAAAGTGAGAGAATAAAAGAATATGGAGGGTGTCATTTTAATTCACTGACTAATACCATCAGCTGCTACATTTCACCTCAAGGTTACTTTATGTAAATTTAATTTTGTATCATCTGATTCTGTCCTCCACCTCTGTGCCGCCGCAATAATGAGCTGATCTCTTGCCAGAGTTCACATCGAGTCTTCGGGCTGTTTGGTGGGTGGTGGAACGCACAGAGAGAGAGGAGACGAGCTTTGAAAAACCAAAGGAAGGCAATTCAGAACATGAAGGAGCAACAGGAGGATGTTTAAAAGAGACAACAAACCTTACAGGACATAAAAGGGAGTTGTACTTTTGCGTGAGAACGTCCCAGGGATCTTTTGAACTGATATTGATATTCAGAACCTCGTGGACTTCTGTTTCTAACGCGGGAGATTGAATCCAAGTCCTTGAACTGATCGGCGAGCTCAACCACGCTTCAACGCTTTAGAAGGAAAATACGAAGATTATGTGTCAGAGCCATATTGTGCGACTGTGTGGTAATGTGTCAGCAGCAGTTAAGCAGGTCAAATTCAGTCTGTACCCCGTGTGTGTGTAGTGAATTACTAGAGAAGTGCTCGCTGGCAGGCTGCAGTGGCTGCGAGCTTGAGTACAGTTTCCTGGTAAACCACTCCTCATCTATATGATACTGAAACTAGCTCATGTCTCTGTCTTCTGGTCATCATTTATTGCTCCCATAAACAAATGTGCCATGTGGGAACTGGTAGCTTCATTTTTCAGTCATTTGCAGTTGTTATTGTATGGATTATTTCCACTTAGTCTGCAGTCTAAATAAATTCATTGCAGCAGAATGTGCTCCGAATCTGTTTCGGGCTTTTTTCACAGTTTAGCAAACTTCCCCACCCCTCATATGAGTGGCAGCTGGTTACCCTGCTTAATTCTGAGCCAAAATCCACACAGCTTGCCAAAACTAATCAGCAACAAGTACACAGACGTACTCACTAACCCTTTGCACGCTCCCATGATGCTAGCACATGTGATTTCCTGCAAAAAAAAAAAAACATTTTTAATTTGAGCAGGGTGACCTATTTTTCGTTTCTCTGTACTTGAGGAGTTTACAGTTAGTGGCGCACACTGTCATCTTGCGGTCATGCTTGAAATGTAGATCAGCAGCTTCAGGTGTGCAAGATTTCTTGTTTATCATTCAAATACTGTCTCCAAGATGTTGTAATGCTGCATGTGTTTGTGTTTGGGCTTAGTCAAAATAAATCCTCAATTCACAGAGTAAGAGGGGAAAATGTGTTTTCACGGGTTGCTGATGTCCAACTATTGTTGTCCCAGAAGTCATAGTCTTGGTCAGAGCCGCTGTAAATCACCTCTGTACTGTATCCCCTGTTGTCAAACTGATCTCAGTCGGTCTTGGAGGCTGTTTTCAGTCCAAGTTCAGTGTCCAGCCGTGTTCACTCTCACGTCAGACTGCCAAATCAAGTGGAGCTGAGCCTCATTTGCCATAGTAACTCCCCCTGTGATCCAAGGTCCCAATCCGGACAAACTCCAGGGCCGCTACCTTCACAGCTAATTGAGCTTTGACTTAATTAGCTAACGTTAATTAGCTACAGCGAGGGGTAGTTCACAAAGAGCAGCAGTTGTAGTTACTCTGTCAATATGCTGCCCCCTCTGTTTTTGGAGCTACCTTTGAATTCTGGCCATATTGTAACAAATTACACTTTTAAACATTTGGATGAAAAAGTGCATTTCCTTTCTGATTTTTCTGCAGAGGAGCTATGAATAGCAGCATGTTTTCCTCTTCTATTCCAATCCGAACCTCACACTGGCAGGCACAAACTTCGCTATCGATCTGCTGATCGCACCCCTCCCCTCGTATCCCAAAGGAAAATTAAAGCAGGATAGAAAAACTTATTTTTCTCTTCCTCCCTGTTCTTCTGCTTTGTCCTCTCTGCACTGCTGCCCCAGACAGCCCTGCAGTAATTCAGAACTTTTGACACATGCACCGTCTTTATGCCGTCTCCTTCCTCTCGTGTGTCTGTGTGTGTTAGCAGCTCTAATGTGCGGGGCGTGAGTCTTTTACAACATGTTCAATATCACACCACAGGGCCCCACAACCCAGACGACAACTCTAACGATGCAAGGAGAGCGAGGCATGGAGGGATGTGAGGAGAGATGGCACTGAACTATCAGTGCAGAGTAAACCCATTTGTCTTCTTCTTTCCATATTCGCAATACCCCCTACAGCCTATAAAACATACCACACACAAACATACCCACGCACACTAACAGAGAAACATTATATCTGACAAATTCAACATTATGCATCCCACAAAAGCTGAACCGCTCCGAGTTCTAGACACATAAACCTTTCTTCCCCAAGCTATGCTTCAATTACCAAACCAACAGGGCTGGAAGTAGAGACAGATATACAATATTTAGACCATCTGTGTTACCATACATATTTGTAATCTTGTAAGATCTGTGAGTGCAATGTGATAACTCCTCCGCATGCATCACGACTCCAACAAAATCATGTAGTGTTACTTTCAGATAGGCCCTGTGCAATAGTGTCGGAATCAATATCATGATACCTGTATAAATACGTTTCCATTAGCCGTGCAGAACGGGGTGCAAAATAAAATACAATCGAAAGGTACCTGTGCACTGGAGTCCCATTAAAGCTGATATTTTCCCCAAACACAGTTTTTTTTCAGGCAGAAGAAGCAGTCACAGTGTCACTAATAACATCCTCACAGGAACGGTTTGTTTGAAGCTGGCTAATTAACACCTTTTCTGGCTCGGAACAGCAACTTTCTGGAATCTCGTCGTCACCGTGACACAACAAGTTTTAGTTATTATCATGTTTACTTTTTTTTGTCTCTGTACAGATTAAACAGGATATAGCGTGGTAATTGATGAGCTTTAGATGTGCTGATAGTCCAGACCGTCCTCCCCAAATAACACGGCCTTATATGTTGTCTTTGCAAGCAGCTTATTACGATTCCTATCTACATTGATTGTTTACATCTCCATTTTAGTTTAAAGGAGTTAATAAACTCACATTTTGTCCTGTGTGGTTTGTAGCTGCTGCTCTAATATGATTGATTGCACCGAAATAATATCACTAGGAAGCGGAAAGGAGTTGTCTGTTTCCACTTTAACTTACATAACTAGCATACTGATTTTATCCCACATCATGATCATTACCTAAACTTAACCAAGAAGTTTTGGTGCATAAAACTGTGCATCTGTTTACAAAGGTTTATGAAGTGCCAAGGTTATTCTTAGTACATATTTGAGTGGTATCAGTCATCTAATCTCTTGGCAAGAGAGAAGTCAATAGGCTTGTTTCCTCAAATATTTAGCTGAGGCTTTGAGGTTTTATTTCCACACATACTGGTACTTTCCTACCACGGCCTTTGGTGTTTGTGAACAATTTCGTATTTGTTTTCAGCACATTAATAATAAAAGCAGAAAGTAATAACACAAGTAAACATTGTTGCTTATCATTTTATGACAATACCATTGTGTCAAAGGCAGTGACAGAGAAATTAACTGTGTTGTTGTGCTTTGTATCCATCACATTTCTTTAAACGTATTACTTTTTAATTCTGGTTTGCTTGGAAACATTTTAACAAAAACATTTGCAAGGCACTAGCACTATACAATGACACCACCACAGGATTTCACTGACTGACTGAGGAACTAATTGGTCCATCAACAGAGCCTGATTATAAATCCAAACTTAGATCATATCCAATCGCAGTTATTGTCTTTATAAAATATTTACAGCCCTGTAGATCTCAGTTTCACGAGGCCGTCGGGTTTAACTGGCATGGCGCTCAGTGGACATGGACATAGTTTCTGAGCAGATTAAATTTCTCAATACAGACAGAGCCAGTGATAGTTTGACAGGCGGGCGGACTGAGGGGAGATGTGTGCTAATATTTACGCAGTTATCCATTGATCCATGCGGATGAGTGTTGAGGCTTTGTAGATTAGGTGGCCTGCCTCGGGGCTCGGCGGAAATCAGCAGGATACACTCTCACATCAGACCGTCTTAGCTGGTCCCCGCTCAGAGGAGGATTTAATCTCGCTGTCACAAACCTGAGTAATAAAGATTTTAAAACATTGGGAAGTTGTTAGAGTGGCTGAATGATTAACAGCGGCTCCCAGATGGTGTTGGGTAACCAATCCACCCTATATTCAATTAGCAGTCACTGATACACGGGTAAGATGTTTAGCTGAGGCTCAGCTCAGTGGTGTGATTCAGCTAACTGATGCGTGTCTCCAGTGGTTTTTGTGTAAATGCTCATAAACACTGATCATTTTACAAGTCGGGCTGATTACACTTCATTTAATAGTGCTAAAGCTGCCCATGGGGTAAATTATCATGGGAGGGGATATGATTATTGTGTTTCCCACTTAGTGATATGGCTTTCACCAAAGGGGGTTTCTAGTATTGATGCTGTGTCAACACAGCGTCTTGTTTTTTTTTTGTTTTTTTTTTTAATTCTACACAGGATTGCTTGTCTCGCATTGAGCACTATCAACATTTCCATTTCAGGCTCGATTAGGAACGAGCTGACCTGGCGATGGTCAAGTGAACACAGGCGAACGTGGCCTGTAGGGAAAGCTGCTAATATGTAAGATGGCAGCCTGGTGCAGGAGTGTTGTGAGAAATCAGAATGGACACCGCTGAGGGGCTCGGTCGCCTTTTTATCCCCCTCTGTAGTGACTGGTGTTCCTTAAATAGTGAATGAGTGTGTTGTGTTTTTTTGTACGTGTGCGTTTGCGTGTGTGTGTGTGTGTGCAGGATGTAAAAGCAGGACAGGCGCTGAGTACCTCTCAGCTCTCCCCATTCACATGTGCTCCCCGGAGATGCATATAGGCTTGTTTTAGAGTGCGGAAAAAGAAGCAGGAGAGGAAGCTGAAGAAAGCGAGGCATTTTTTTAACCCCTTCAGTGTGAGGTGACTTATGCAAGCACAAAAATAGTGCCTCGGATGTTTTCAGTCCTTGAGCGAACTAAATGAGATCCTCCCTTTCCTCCATTTCTTCCCTTATTCCTTTACTTTCTCTCCGCCGCCCACAATCCTGCCCTCACCTCGTCTTCTGCTCTACCTGCCAAGTTTCCTCTTCTCTCGCCCACCTGAGCCCAACACCTGTGTGAGCAGTGGGTTCCAGGAAAAAGGGGGCCAGGACGGCGTCGCAGGCAGCCTGTCACGAGTTCTCTCCCGCTGGGTATAGATACCTCACACAGCCTGCCTGTCTCTCCCCTCTGGAGAGCCAGATCTACCCCAGAGATGGTGTTCCTGCTGCACACTCTCTGCATTTAGGAAGCTGGAAACTTTCTTATCTCTTCTCGGCTGTGCTTGCGCACACATTCAAACACAGCTGGGCGCACACAGCTGCACAGAAGCACATTGTTCTCTTCGCAAACCTGGTCACAAGTGTGGGCTGCTTAGTGGTATAGTGAGTCGTGATAACCCTCTCACCACCACCAGATGGCCTGCTCTCACTCATCAGTGTGATGATCTGGCAGCCAATCACAGGCTATGTAATATTCATGAATGAAAACAAGGCTGGATGGTTGAATAAAGTGTTTGGCGAGGGGGAACAGACATGTTTGTTTCTGTCGTTTATTCAGATTCACTTTCATTGTTCCCACATTTTATGGTGTTTGGTGTGTTGCTGTCACCCCGACGTCAACTCAGCCCACGACGAAGGAGCGCTCATCGGTTTGTAAAGTGTAAACACAAGTTGGATGCGTTTCGTGGAATCAGTCGACACTATGCCAGATACTTCCAAAAACGATACTGTTTATTGATAGATACAGTAGCCTTTTGTAAGAACAATCTGGACCAATAAAAGAAGCCAATACAAATACAATAAGATAAAACAACAAAAGTGCTAATAAAATACAACATGAACACATGTAGGGACGTACAGTACAACAACAATGGGGCAGCTCACGATGTCAAAAACAGTACTTTACTTGTTTATTCATTTCTAAAAGTGACACCAAACATCATTAAAATGTAATATTATTAAATATAATATACAGTTTTCAGTTAAAGCTAAAACGTTAAGCTAAACGTCATCATGGTGAACACAGAGACTGAGATGGACCACGTGGGTTGCAGTGATGTCAAATGGCCAAACTAAATTATGACAGCAGCCTGAAAATCTGTGATGATACCGAAAGTAGCTGCGAACAACAACCATTACACATTTTGATACGTATCAGTGCCAAAGAAGGCGCTTCTTTTAAACGTCATCGATTCAAAACACATGGTTGCCATGCCGTAATGGAGATGCGAATCCCTACTGTCGAGCCAAGCCAGAACATGTTTGGGAAAAGGGGGACATGATTAATCTTGTTGACTAATTGAATAACTGTGTAGTCAATAAAATGTTTGAAAATGGTGAAAAATGCCACCAGCGAATCGCAATTACCCCGGTCGCAAGATGACATGTGCTTGTTATAATTTCCTAACTTCTTGTTTTCCCCAACCAATTGTCCATCATCCGAAGATATTACATTTTTCAGTTATTCACAATTATATAAACAGACAAAGGGAGCAAATCCTTCCATTTCACAAACTGGAACCAGCGAATTAATTTTTCTGTCGACTGACTAATCGATGAATCAACTAATCGTCTCGGCACAATGCCTTCGGCTTAATGATGTTGCAATCACAGGCTTCGTGTTAATTTATTTTTATTTGCTCAAATTTCATCTGAAACATGTTCATACCCAGCAGAGAGCAGAGCAATGGAACGTGACACTGCTATGTTATCTGCGGCAGCCAATTAACTTCATACGTTCCCCCCACACAGTCGCACAAATATGAATAAACACACAAACACACCCGCACAAAGACACACATTAACAACATAAAGCTGTAGTGTTATCTCTGATATGCAATTAGGGGAATATTTACCATTGTGCTGATGGTAGCAGTAATGACTGGAGTATTAATATATTAGTATGCACGGGCTGTCTGTGATTTGCTCTGGAACACTACCTTGCATTGTTAAATCGAGGGAGAATAAAGTGTCTGCCGCAGTTATTTTCTCTCCTTCTTTGTCTCTCTCGCTCTCCAAATAACATCTCCTGGCCCTTTTCACTGCTTTCTTTTTTCATCACATTTCTTTTTTTTTTTTTTTCATTTTCAATTTCTTTGCTCCATTCATTCCCTTTCTAATTCCCCCTTCCTCTCTGTTTCGCTCGTCTCGCTGAAAGCTTTTCATCCAGAGATACTGTGTATATAACTGTTGTTTAGAGGAAATGTTCATTATTCAGTATTATGAAAAACAGATATTTATGTTTTTTTTCTCTCTTAACCACTTTTATATTAATTAAAGGCCAAGTAGATCATCGAAAATAATCAGATCAGGATATTTCGGCCCCGTCGCCAGGATATAATGTAATGTTAGCAGTTAACGCTTCTGCAAACCACAGATACGCCCGGGGTTAACTTTTGTACCAGACGTGGTATATCACATCATATGCTTATTAGGGGACTTTCACATCAGTAGGTGGAGGGAAGGCTGACAAATGGCCGACTGCAGTTCGACCAAAACTGGGTGTTTTTCACGGGAAGCCAGACCATCTCCAGGCGCTTTTTGTGGCGACCAAAACCAGGTGTTTTTCACAGGAAGGCGTACCATCTCCAGCCGTGTTATTGGCAAGCTATTTTTCACAGGAAGTTGGTCCACCTCCAGGCATTTTTGTGGCAGCCAAAGCGGGTATTTTAAGCCAAACCATGAGATTTTCCTCACCCTAACCAAGTGATTTTTGTGCCTAATCCCAAGCAGAGCATAAGCACAGCGTTAAGACAAGAGAGAAACGGTGTAAAGAACCTAAACACTCTATTGTGGTTTTGCTGAAACGCACCATAGCTGGCAGGCCATTGGGTTGGATATTTAGTTTTGAGTGGACCTTTTTACCTCTCTTCGTTCTGCCCTCTCCCTCCCTTTGCTCCCTCGCTTTCCCCCGGTGTAATGACTCATCTAATGTGCTGAAGTCCAGCTTTCAGCCACTGGCCTTGCAATCACAAAGCGAGGCCAGCTTGGACCTAATCTGTCCACCGCAGCCGGTCAGCTCCTTCAAAACCAGAAAGGAGTGGTACCACAGACGGAGACAGTGAGAGCAAGAGGTGAAGAAGAGGAGGAGATCAGTGACACAACAGCGAGAGAAAAAATAGAGAAAACCATGAGGGAGGCAGAGCTTCTGCTTCTGCGGAAAACAAAGACGTTGACACAGTTTATATAGAAAGTGGACAAGCACATGTGTTAACCAGTCCCAAGTCTACTTATTATTCTACATGGCCATTAGCCTGAACATGGTGTGAACTTCAAACTGAACCATGAAAGAAGGAGCTAAAGAAATCGTCCCTGCTGACTCCTCTTTGAAGGACATGGTAGGATTTCAGGGATCGCTGTGAAGACCCACATCTTTTTCTGTCCCTCTCTTTGTCACACACACACACAGACACACACTGACACACAAACTCCCTTTCTCACTCCCCCCTTCAGTGAGTCATCGGTGATGTGTCAGAGCCAGATCGATATTGGGTGTCTCTTCCACAGATAGAATGGCAGGCCAAGAAACCCTTTGGAAAGGAGGAGAAAGTTAGGTTATGGAAACGCGCTCCATCCTGACTGCTAATATTATCATTGACTCATTCCTCTGGGGGGCCGTCCTTTGATCGCAGACAAGACTCGCAGGTGGAAATCTGAATATTCCCGAGAAAACTCGAAAATGTCAACTTTTCAGCAGCGGAGAAAAACAGTCTGGTAATAACACATTCTTGACATAATTCAGTGGGTTTGGAAAGAGGTTTATGAGCCCAGGCAGTCCTTGTAACAAAATGACATAAATATGTTGTTCCCAAATGACCCATCACAGCGTTTTCTGGTGGCGTTGTACAGAGGAAAATATAATTTGTCAGTGCCTTCAAAATGACTCACATGGCCATTACAAAAATAATTCATTAGAGCATGTTTTGCCAACTCTTTACTTTGCTTTTGGCTCCCCCGTTTAGGCAGCTAAAACTGCTTGATTAAGGTGATTGTGGTTATGGTTTAAAGAAACCAGTGCAGAAGACAGGATGTGGCGTCAGAGTCGGGTGCTTTGTACACCCAATCACCCACCTAGACGTCCTCCAAAAGGGATTTTGCAGAATCCTAACAACATCCCGCTTCTTTCGCCTTTACCTGAGAGTAAGAACAGTCATTCACACAGCCACAAGGGGTCACTTAGGACCTTGTTTCTACTCCAATAAGGGAGTCAGACCCTCTCGTTTTGATCAGGGGCAGCGCCCTGGTAGCTCGCCTGGTAGAGCATGTATCATGTATTGAGTCTTTGCCGTAGTGACCCCGGTTCAATTCCAGTCTGAGGCTCTTCACTGCGTGTCATCCCCCTGTCTGTCCTGTCTCTCTCCAGCTGTCACTATCACAGATCATGCAGAAAAAATGGTTGTGACGTCTACTCCACACACAAGCAGAGAGGACGTTCATTTTCTGGATTTTAAAGGATACGTGTATGCCATTTATGTATCGCTCTATGTGACTCATGTTCCTGTCTCATCGTTTGGAGCCTGTGTTGTTTGTAAGAGCGATAAGTGTTTGTGCCCTCTGATCGCACATGGCATAAGTGTGACTTCAAGGCTTTTGGCCAGCGAGTCAGGTGATGCAGTATAAATAGCCAGCAAAAGTCCCCTTCGTGAGGAGTTTGTGGTGGATGAATGGGTCGTGAGCGCATGACTTTCATTGAGCTGACCAGAGTTTGTGTCCTGTGTGACTTGATGTTGACTTTTTATTTTAGACTTCATTGAGTCATTATTTTCATTTTCTCAGATGTATAAAGCTGTCGAATGCCGACTGTGTACACAGAATATGAATGAGCACGTTCATGGTAATGTCATACTTCAACACTGCCAAGTAGGACGTTCACTTTACAGCCATGTTATGTCCCGGACATTGGCAAAACTTTAATTTTAGAGCTATTTTCGAATAATAACGGTACGTCTTGATTGGATGTTTAAACAGCGGTTACTCAGTGTTTCACTGTTCGGTGGTATGTGTCTGTTTAGCTGATAGATGCATCACTGTGCTCACCAGCTCTTTGAATTCTTTGTCTGTATAACGTTTGTGCCCGGCAGACGGTACGGTGGGTTTACAGTTTGATGAGAGCAGTTAGACTGAACCAAAACAATAAAGTGATGGACCAGAAAACCAAAACACTGAGCTTAAAGATGCCAAAACGCTCTCAGATCTGCAGTCATTCCACCATTGTTGACTTAAAATAAACAATGCTGTTGTTTTTCTGATGACGGCAGTCTTCTTTTAACATGATCTTAGCTCAAAAGAAAATCTAGTCACTTCAGTCCGACAGCCACTTTCTCCTTGGCAGTAGCACCTTTGTCTCATATATTCTCATACGCTGTATACCTGGCTGACTGCACTGAAAAAAAATATCCGAGAAAAGGTCGATACAACATTCATTTAGTCAGTCCTTCCCTCTGCCATCTAATGCACCTTCGTGGTAGCTCTCTTACTGGAAGAAATGCATTGGTTCATCTCGAGTTCATGGCTTCTTTTGACTGACCAGCTGCGTGCACTCTTTCACCCCCCCGATGTGTCTGGGCGTGTGTGTGTCTGAATGTGTGTGTCCATGGATTCGTGTCCTCTGTACTGTATTTTCTTGTACCGAAGGTTAGACTCTAATTCACTACGGTGGATGAGTTCAGTGGGTTGCAGAAGGCTTGGAGCCATTTTTGCACGCAACACTTCTAATCCGTGCACTTTTTTTTGCCGGGCTCTCGCTCTCTAACAAGACCCCTAACCCGTGTGTCTTCTCACATGCATCTCCTGACCTTAATACGGTTTATTCTCTTAATCATATCTGGGGGTTACAAACTACCCCTGGAGTTCTCGTCCAAGGATGAATTTTTGTTGTAATTCAATAACCCTGTTTTTCACCATGATCTGATTCTTGGAGGAGTTGTGCTTTTCATGGACATTTTGTTTAAAAAGTGTCTCGCATAATAATAAATTTCTTTGTTTTTGTAAAGGTTATCTAAGCTTTAACTTTTTTAAGTTTTTGAAAATCAAAAGACAAAGAATCCTGTAAACTGTTGATCACTTGTGCTCATTATTCAGAATGCTTTTGCATATTTTGATGCCTTCGTCAATGGCACTTTCCAATATGCAAGAAGTTTGTCATACTTGTTCAAGCAAAATGTTTTAAGAGGAACAAACAAACAAACCTATCAAAACCATCGAGTGCCTGTATTGCAGATGTCATTTTAAAAATCCATAAAATATCAACATCACAAATGTTTTTTAACTTTCCATTTTCTATTATTGATTCTTTAAATGAATAGTAACACTGTTACTAGGTCAAAGGTAGTAAAGGATTTATTAACCTTAATAAGACATTGTTCTTGCTTTAGATGCAGTAGCTGCAAAAGGTTTAGTTAACTGTTGATAAGTTGATGATGTATAAATAAATATATAAATGTAGAATACAATATTTATTCATCTAAATAAAGCATCATAAACGCTTAGTGAAGGTTTAACAATGACATAATAGGTAAGTTTGTTCAACTCAATAAATGTGTTCTTGTCTATAATGCATTATAATGTATTATGAATATGTTTATAATGTGTCGTAATGCATCTATAGGGCTGTATCATCATAGTTATAAGGACTCTAAAGGAATATTCATAATGATTTATAACAATAATCATAACACATTATCAAGAACTGTTAAATGACTGCAGGTTAAGTCATTATAAAATGTGGCGTTATGACTTATAATGAGTCACTCACTCTGGTCACTCATTTCTGGTCACTCAGTCTGTCATATGTACGATCAAAAGGAACCAAAACACAAGGTACACAGACGCAGGCAGTTTAGAAACAAAAAGTTGAGCTTTAATGCTGGTTTCCAATCTCCAAAACCCAAAATCAATCCAAAAGTCAAACTCAAGTCAAAGTCCAAGCAACAAAAAGGCAGGCAAAGTCTGAAAAAACTAAAGCGAAATACAAATATGCAGGACGAACAAACAAAGCTTGACGGGAAAAATACAGGCTAAAATATACTGGCAGTGACTGACTAATGAAACACAGGTGAGCAGCACAAAAAGCAGAAAAACAGACAAAGAGAGGAAGTGAAACGTGACACATGAGGATAAATCTACCAAATTAAAACAGGAAATGACGAAGCACAAACCCAAACCATGACACTGCAGTAGTAATGTGTTATTATTGTTCTAACGCATTCTGAGTCATGAGAACTTATAAGTAGTGGTAACGGATATGCTCATAATTTGTTATAGTGCTTTATAGATAAGGGCTTCACAGAATGTGTCAGTAATACTAGACTGTAAAAATGAACAGTAACTTACTGGCAACAATTATCCCGTAGCTGCTGTATTCTGTACCACAGTAAAATTACTGTTAAACTAACTGCAGTACTTTTAGCATAAAGTAAGGTGAAGAACAGTAGTGTCCTGTTATGAAATGTTACTGTCATTTCTTTTACAGTGTTAACAGTATTTTATTACAGTAAAATGCTGTTATTAACTGCTGATTTAAAATAAGAGAAAAGACGTTTGAAGGCTTAACTGCAAAAAAAGCTGAATATTTATGATACAGTTTGAACAATACAGTTATACAGCACAATTATAATCCAATACATTAAAGCTAGTGAATTACAGCCATACTGGCATTGTAAACCTACAGTAATATACTGTAAACAACTGATACAGTCTCATACATGTCTTATAATGTAACAATACATGTATTTACGATGCTTTTATTAACACATACAGTATGCAGACTTATTCATACTAGTAAGCATCCTAGAAGTGCTTTTAAGGGTCTTATTACCTTTAAAGTAAGACTTAACCAAAAAGGATTTATTTTAATTTATTTACCACAGCTCAAAGTACACAGCATGCCTTGCAGAGGATGATGACACCAGCTCTCACCAGCATTTTCTGCCGCTGCAGGCTGTATAATCAGTGGTTTCCCAATCAATTTTCTCACCCAGAAAACACTCACAGTCATACAGGCTTCCGTGCGTCACCTACAGCTCTGGGAGGTCAGTTTTCACCTACACGCCTGAGTAGGTGACAGCTCAACAGAAAAGCCTGAACAGGATGGACTGCAGAAAATAGACTTGTAATTGTCAAAATCGAAAAAAAATGAATGCACTTTAAAGGGAATTACGCTTCCAGTTTGGATCGAGAAGAGGAATCTTGACCCCTGTTTCTCTATTCCACTGGTGTCCAGAGTCTGTCTCCTGTAGCGCTGCACTACCACAGCTCTCTAAACCGCATTACAGTAGAGTATTTGATGGGAGAGGCTAAGAGTCTTATTCACGGAGCGTGAGAATGGGTGTGAAAGTGTGTCGGAGGTTTAGTCTGAAGACAGACGGAACAAGATGGGGGCCGAGTGCACGCGAAAAAAATGGATAGATATGGTTTAACTCGTGCGCCTCACATGTGACTGTTCATAAATAGGACCTTGTTATATGAGAATCTGCATCATCATCATCATCATCATCATCATCATCATCATAGCCGTCTTTTTTTATCCGTGTTTCATGTGCAGAACACGTCACCTGATACGGAGTCATATCACATTGTAATATAATTCATCTAGCCTCCTCTTTCCACTTCTCACACAGCTTCTTACTCTCTACCTGCAGAATACACACACACACACACACACACACGCGCACACACGTCTTCACCTACCACACCTCTCATTTCTGCAGTGCTGGCTGGGCTGAACCGCACGCCATTGATCTGTTCCAGTGATTGATTGCAGTGGCTGAAGGGTTTCAGTCACTTTTTTTTCACCTTCAAAATGAGCATCCATTTGCACATCGCTATGCTTCTGTGCATGAGTGCACACCCAAACGCACACAGACCATCATTTATTGTGCCTTTTAGTGCAATGTGCAATGCACAGACAAGCTGTTGCAGCTTTCTGGGACTTTATTTGTATTACGCAGACTGTGACTTATTGTGCATTGTGTGGGCTGTGGGGCTGTGCTGCAAATTGGTAGAAATACTTAAAGCAGTATATAAATTAACACAGAAAAACAAATGCTGCAGCTTTTTCTTACCAAACGTAGTCGTTCTGTGCTGTTGAGGCCGCGGGCCACAGCATACGGCTTCATGTGACAGACCTGTCACAGCCAGAGAAAGATAAAATGCCATTTGTTCCTGTTTATGGGAAAACAGAGGGCAGGGGAAGGTGGATAAAGCACAAGGACGGATTCTGATGTCACCAACATGTTGAAGATTCCTGATAACACACAACTGCCTTCCTCTGTCTACTGATGATACTGCAGAAAAAGTGAAATATGAAGGGTCCCTATAGGTTTTTGTGAGGTTGTTTTACGGCTCTGCATTAGCATTCAGTTCAGGGTTTAGGTTATGTATTCACTTGTTTGATTAAAAAAAAAAAACAAAGGTCTTACGTAAGGTCAGAAAACAAATCAATTCGGAGCTTTTCTTAAAGATTTGAGGCAGGGAGTGCTGCCTCATGGACATGCAAAACTCAGATCCTCCATCCACAAAGCCAAGGTGTCAATCAATAGTGACCTTTCAGCCTTTTCCGCAACAGTTAATCCCTGACTCCAGGCCACCCAGGACCTGACTCGTATGAACTCATCAAACAACTCCCTGTCGCTTTGCCTTTCTCTCCCTCCATGTTTCTCCCTTTCGATGCCTCCTCTTCCCTCTCATCTCCGTGATTGATGTGAGACTCAAACCCCAGTTCCCTCTATGACTCTCTCTCACACAGCCTCTCACCACCCCTCTCTCCGTCTCTTTCTCAGTGCTTACCCTCCATTTCAACAGCATTATAACAGCAAAATACTCTTTTTTGTTGTTTTTTTTCTCTTGCGTTTCAACTGTCTGTCTCTGTCTGGCAAGCTCAAGTTTTCTTTATCAGGGCTTCCTATGATGTCAAATGTTCCAACAGATGAAAGAGTAATGTAAAGTTATTTGTGAATTTCAGGGTCAAACACGGGATAAATCATTCATTCAGATGCCAACTGTGTTTACAGTTTTCTGATTTAATGTCATCTCTTTCCCATATATACATTACTGTATACTCTCAGTTTGTTGAATCCATAAATACTTTATATGAGGGGTTTTTTTCCAGCCTGGTTTTATCAGACAATATCAGGAGTCGCATGTGCTCATGACAATGTGTTTGAAAAAAGCATTTATTTTACTTTTGCATTTGATTTGAGTATTTTTTGGTAACACTTGACATTAAGTGTTATTAATGTTTACTATAGGTGTCATGTCAGTATTACACACACTTCAAAATAAAATGTTACCCCTTGATTCCAGCGGGCATATGCTCAGATTGTGTTTGTTTCATCATTTTCAGTTTGAGTGGGCTATGTTCTGTTGTTAATTTGTTTTGTTGTTTGTCCCTCTTTTAGTGTGTTTATTTGAAATATTTCCATTTTTGTAGTGCTGTAGATCTCGAGTCTGCAAAGGGTGTTTTGTTTTTTGTTTTTTTTTAATTGAGCGCACGCACTATGCTGCACTGCCGTCTGACTTCCCGTCTGGCCTGATCTGCTCCGCGCAGTTTGAAACGGCTGCTTTTTCATTTCCGTCAAAAATAGACTCGGTGCAGAGCAGAGAGCCACTTCTGCTGGAATCACGAACATTATCTAAAACGGGACCCTGTTGCAACCGTGTGGCAGCCGTAACACAACGCAGACGAGCCTGGTGGAATCTCGGGGGTTACTGTTTTGTTTATATTTGATTTTTTGTTTCTTTTATTCAAGTTTACCATCGTTTTGTTTCATGTGCTTTTTTAATTTATTTTGTTTTTACTCAAATCTGATTGCTTTTTCTGTTGAGCATACCTTCTCTGATGTTTGTAGGAAAAAGTTATTGATCAACAAAATGTCTTAAGAAATATCTTGTAAAAAAAAAAAAGGAGGAAAAGTTAAGAGTTAAGTTTTGTTCTGTTTTGTTGAAGGTTTTCAACTCGAAAACTTCAACTTGAACCTTTTCCCAAGGCTAAGACTGAACTTTCATGCTCGTCTTGACAATGTGGTTAAAAAAATATGATATTTGTAACCTTTTACCTTAAAATAACAGCTTCTAAATCATGTTGATGGTTCAGTGTCTTGTAATAGGATGAATGGTGTCTCTGTCTCAGCCACTCTGCTGCCCCATCACTTGTTTCTGCACTGTAACTTCAGTGAGAGGGTCGGATCACAGCGTTACACACGTTTACTTCAACATACAAATTTTCAACACACAACATTGTTATGATGTAATGAGTTTGACAAACTGTTACAGACCTGGGATTTGTGTTTACCACAGTGGTGTCAGAAACTGTGGGGGGCGCCAAATAACACAAAATGCTTCTTTCTACATAATGTTGCTTTAATTGAAACTATAGGATTACCATCTTTCATTCATGATTACTGTAGCTTTAATATCAGACGTGCACTTTACAGCGTCCTTTGGCCTTCGTCTCATTGTAGATAATGTACTGGAGCCTCCCTGTCATGAACCGTCATCTGCCCTCCTCTCCACTTTCTCCCCTTCATCAGGGCTAATAATAATGACACCCAATTAGCACTTTCTAATTACCTCTTCACCCAGAGAGGGCGGATGCTGATTGGCTCATCAGAAATACGCATGCGTGCACGTGCGTGTGTGTGTGATGAGAATGTGAAAGTCTCCCTCTGATCTGGAATCTCTTCACACGTTTTTCTTTCCCGATGGCAGCCCTTTTGATTTGCAGTCGACTTTAGTGTCTATGTGTTTTGTGTTACCGAGGGAGGAGGGAGGGGCGCTTTCATCGGTACCACCCAAACCCTCTATGGGGGCTAGAACAGGCACTGCTGTTTACTTATGTACACACACGCATACACACTCACATATGTGTTTGCCAATTGATCATTACCAACTGTTCCTCCCATCAGGCCCTGGCAAAGTGGCCGTCTCTCTCAGATGTAGTGAGGCAGCCATTTCCACAAACACACACATGCGTGCGTGCAGCAAATCTGGTCAAGGTGTTGACTTACGTTTGTGTGTTTGCACGTGCACACAGACTGAGAGGCTCACCTCCTCCCTACATCAATTATTGTCCACCCTCTAATGAGGACCAAAGAACAGACTCATTAAAGCACCTCATTCTCCCACGGAGAGAGCCGGGGTGAAGTAATGGGTGCTGGAGGGAGAGAGGGAAAAACTCTGAGATAGTGGTAATGAAATAGAGGGAAACAGATTAACATATGGAGAAGAGAAAAGGTGCGACGGAGGCATTGCTGGTGAGAGAGAGGCGCCGAGATACAACAGAGTTAGAGGTGGAGGGGATAGACGCAGACATGAAGAGCTGGAGTGAAAGACAGACAGACAGACAGACAGACAGAGGGAGGGATGGAGGATTCCTGGAAGGCAATGGAGAGCAGGGCTGGAGGATGATAGTTTCATTTGTGCAGGCCTCCTCCGTGGCAAATGGAGAAATCGCCCAGATTTCCTCTTTTCATGTGCTGTGTTTCTGATGCGGAGCCAATCTGTCTGCCTGGCCAAAACTCAAAAGACCCATATTTACTCTTCTCACTCTCTCTCTCTCTCTCTCTCTCTCTCTCTCTCTCTCTCCTTCTCCCTTCAGTTTTTTGTTCTCCTCTCTTCTTTCTCCGTGAGTCAGAGGCTCGTCGAAAGCTACTTAAAACCCCTCATGTTCAATGTCGGCACGAGTTTTTCATCTGGTTTCTCACCATCCCATCGTATTGTTGAACCCTGTTTTTTCTATTTGATACCACTTTGTATCATTAAAAATCTGCCCCCAAAACTAACAGCACTGCTCTTGTCTCCACTAATGCTGAAGTCCATTTAAGTCTCCTGCTTTTAACTGTTATTACTGTAATGCATTTTGTCTTTCATGTTGCCCTTCTCAGACCTCTGATTGTCTCCGAGTGGTGTTTGTGACAGAGCTGCAGTGTGTGTGGAAGGGGAGTGGATGGGAGGTGAATACACACTGATCTGGGTGGATGGCACCGGGCCCAATGCCCTGCGGAAGACAGAAACACTGTGCTAGAGGATTAACCGCTGTTTAAGCCCTTATGTCTGGGGCTGCTATGTATGTGTGTGTGTGTGTGTGTGTGTGTGTGTGTGTTTGTGTCCGGACGCTTGTGTGCGAGCGTGCATACGCGAGCTTGCACGCCGATGCGTCTGTGCAGCAATGTCTGCTGCTGGCAGATTAGCACGTAGAAATGAAAACAATGGCCAAGCTTTGAGACAAGAGAGTGAAAAAAATCCACGAGAAAAGAAAGAGAGAGGAGGAAAATGGAGAAATGATGAAGCAGGGAGGGGAAATATTGACTGATATTGGGAAATGACTAGATGAATAGTGGAGGGGAGGTATTAAATAGGAATGAAACGGAGGTACCTTTCAGCACAGAGTAAATGAGGTTAGGAAAGGTTTGATGAGATTTGAAAATGGAATGAGGAGACTCAAGACGCAAAGATATTTATGAGGAATGCAGGCTGAGCTTTAGATGGAAGTTTAGAGACCAGTGTGTGTGTGTGTGAAAGAGAGAGAGAGAGATGGATGGACAGATGAAAGCATAAAAGGCTGCAGATTTAGGCTCACTTATCTGTGAGGCAGCAGTCAAAATGCCTGGGGCTTCCCTCCCTCTCTCTCTATTTCAGTCCCGTACCAAAGGAGCTGGTTAATTCTTTGGGATCCAACATGCCCATCGCTGTTCTGCATGCATGCACACACAGATGCCTGCTTAAACATTCATAAATTCCCAGTGTGAAGCTGTACATGTGTGATAGATTTGTCTTTACACAAATGGCACACACAAACACAAACAAACACGCACACACACCTGGTCGCCACCATCCATCAGGGCCGTCCCCAGTGTGTCCTGTTTCTTGCTCGTGGCCAGCAGGTGTCACATCATCGAGAGGAAACTTGGCTCACGCTGAGCTGTTGGCAGTGCACCAGGCTGTCCCCGTGTCAAACACACACACACCGGCACTCGCACACAAATATACATTTGGTAACGCTACACACACACAGAGAGAAGGTGACACACACACACACACAGCTGCTGGCAGGCCTCAGTTTTCTGACAGGCTGACAGAGGGCTGCTGGCTTTACACCCACACAACCATGCAACCCACTGGCCTTCAGCTCCATCAATCTCTGTAACATAAAACATAAGCACGCACATAAGCCCACTGGCACACAGTATGTGTGAAGAGAGAAGAGAATAAGTGTTTTTCTAGTGGTCGATATAGATTAATACATGTTATTATAAATTGTTTATTTATTACATAATGTGACACTAAGTTATCCGTGCATCCCCCTCTCACACACTGTGGTACGTCTAAACCAGGAGCTTGATTCAGTCAATGAAAGGTCTGACAAGTTGTGCATAATTTTGTGTAACTCTCTGGGCTGCTTCCAGATTTCTAAATCACCGCCCACATCTTAATTGTATTAATTTTCAAAGAACACATCATTTTTCTCATATGGTGCATCGCTGCAGCATCCCTTTTCACACTGTTTTGAATGTGGCATTTTAGCTGCGGAGTGAGACATCTCACCTCTGTTTAATCTTTGGTGAGAGTTAAACATGCGCATAACTTAACAGGCAGGCGATCGGATGCAGAGAAGGGCGGGTCATGCCGAACAAGGTAGTGTGATCTAAAATAACGCTGCTACAGCTGTAGCAACTGTATGTCTGCTGACCGACTGGAGTGTATATAATTTATTATAGATATATAAAAATATCTACTTACTTCACAGACCTTTTACATGCACAAAAATGTAACATAACACAATAAAGTAAAGCTAAAAACACAAAAAGCATAATATGACCTCTTTAACATTGCAAGATAGGGCTTTTTTTCTGATATTTCTGTTAATTTCTCAGGGAATAATGCATGGATCTTGATGAAACAAATCTTCCGTATTTAGGTGGCTGGTATCTATTTGATGTGGACCCAAATTAAAATCTGGATCTAGCGAATTTAAATATGTTTTATTTGATATTGGATTAGGCTTGATTGAATTAGGGCCTTGGCAGAGACATGTGCTATACCAATCCTTCTATTTCATTATGTGGTCCCTCTGGTAACTGAAGAAATATGTTGCACGGCTCAGTGCTCAAAGTTGTTTTTCCATTGATCACCACAATGGAGAATGAAAGGTACCCTGTGGAGTTTGAAGAGTCCCTGCTTTGTTAGTACCTTATGCACGAGGACACACCTACATGGCCGTGTGCATGCGATGGCTTCACACACTGACTGTCCAATGGACTCAAATGATGGTTGAAGAGACAATAAATGTCTCAGTGTGCCAACAAAGGCGGCACAGAAGAAGACTACTAGTAGGCAAACAAGAATGTAAAACAATGCAGGTTTCAAATTATGTCTTTTTTATGAGCAAGGAAATGTTTTCAACACATTTACAGGTTCTCACCCATACACACAATGTGTTTTGGTAAGAAACAATGAATGGAAATATAAATGTGTCATGAAAACCTTCACATTGTATCTTTGAGAGAAAAAGGCGGAGTCTTTCCTTGACGACAGCATGATATTGAATGCAAAATAGAAAAAAAAAAAGAAATAGTAAATGCTTAGTTCAACAGTGATTGCTCAGCATGTAACAAACAATATGAGACTTTGATCAGTCTGATAAAGATCAACTAACTTGGACAGAAACAGCATTCACACATATTGGTTCGGGCAAAATAACTCCCCCACCCCAACAGAAAATGGCTAACGAGTCGATTGTCAGAGTGATAACAAAATGCAACTCAGTCCAGGCTATCAGTGGGAGAGAAAGCACTGCAGTTATTTGTTTGATTTGTTTGGTCAGGTCATTAGCATCGAGTTTTAAGTGTTTACAGGGAGTGTGCCGGCACTGAATTTTATCTCTGAGGCCAGAGGTCCAGCGTTGACTTAGCTACGGTATAAATGCAGTGTGGGTAAACATTCTTGATGTTTCTGGCAGCCTCTGCCCACATTACATTTCCTCTTTGTACTGCTCCTGTAGGCTGATATTGTTTATTATTTCTAACTGTAAACACTGCAAGCCTTGCACAGTGTATAATTAAATGTCAAAAATAAATCTTTCATAGACAATGATGTTAATCCTGCACTGTAATTGGCTCTTATCAGAGCAGTACAATCCCCTATCTCATCCTATGTGTGTGCACTGTATGACTGACTGAGGAGCTAGACCCTCCGAAGTCCCTTTTCATACAAGCCTACACACACACACACACAACACACACATAAAAAATGACAGGTGTCCCACCTTGGCGACTCCCCATGTACGGTTAGAACCAGGTTAGCGGCTCTCTCATTATGTGCCATTACTGCTTGGCTGTTTGGAGAGGAATCTGGCAGTAAGGGACAGCAGAGGGAAGCCAGGAAGTGGCAGCCGTCAGAAGTCAGCCAGGATCCCATGAAAAGGAAATCCTGCCTCATTTAGTGGAGAATATGTGGCGGCCAGGCTCTTTCTGCTCATTGTTGTGGTCAGTGTTCTTTGTTTATTCTGGAGCTTTGCTGTTGATGTTTTTTTGTCGAACTCTTGGCTGGGGAACAGTCGGTAAGCCTCTTCATGCAGCGTATTTGATGGACTGACTGTGAGCAGCTGGGCAGGACGATAGAGCAGAAGGAGAGGGCTGCAACCGATTGTTTAACTGAAATAAAAGACAGTTGAATCCTCCCTTGAAGTAAATGAAATGTGCATTTAAACACCTGCATCCTTTAATCAACATAATTTAACGGGCACCGTAAAAACATATTGTTTGCTCAGTTATGTGATGTTTTAGAAAGCAAGGCAGAGGACAAAAAGGTGGAGGTAAGCTGGAGAAGAGCTATTGTTTCCAAAAAAGTGACAATAGTTGAAGGTGTGTTTGGTCGAGCCGGGGCATGGATGAAAGTGTTTTGTGAAAGGGAAATGGAGGATGAAAGACAATGCGGCCACAAACCATGACAACTTAAATTGTTCATGTAATTGCGAGACTGAGCATAGTCTATACAGCATCCAGAGACAGAGAAAGAGACAGGGGGAGAGAGAGCAAGCAAACAGAAGATTCACTCACTGGAATGATTTCATGAGGTCCTGAGAGGAATAATCACATCACGTGAATGTTAAACATAATGCAAGCACCAAGCACAATCCCGACATGCACTTTGTAAACTGTCTCGTAAAAATGTCAAGTGAGATTTCAGAAAAGATTCACAAAAGTGTTTGCGCTTGACTCAGACAAAGCTTTCACCTCCACTCCACCAGAACTACATGATCTCACGGGATGTAGTTTCAAGAACAGCGTGTTATGTCCGCTCGTCATGAGTGTTGTTACAGGGTCCTTGTTTCCTAGTTGGTGTATTTCTGAGAGCTCGCCGTTTATTACTAACACGTCAACCAAAACATACATAATGTTGTAATGTTGAGGAAACAACTCAATAACAGGCATCTGCACGTGACAAGAGTGCCGCTCAACTAACTCAAATGTAGTTAGTTGTTGAGTCTCATCCTAGGTCGTCAAATGCTGATGCATTCGGTTGGCAGCTCAGGTCGGGCAACAACCCAAAGCGTAAATATTTGAAGACCTCGGGACGAGACTCATCAACTATCTTTCTCCGGGAAGTTGCATGTTGTTGCTTTAAGTTGCTCTCCTCTCTTTTGTTGAAATAACTTCTTGATCATTTGGATCAAGAGGAAGGAGATCGGAGCCAGCTCAAAGTTTAACAAAGTTTAATCTTGTGCAAGAGGACCAATCACAAAGCAACAACACAGGACTGTTACGGAGGGAGAGCTCAGCGCAGAATAGGAAATGCTTGGTATTTATTTTGTCTCTGTGGGTTTGTCTCTCGCTCTGTTCGTGCAGCCGTCATGTCTTCTGCACATAACGATACAGGTCAAGAAGGGGTGAGTGGGACATTCAGTAGTTATTCACTTCCCTAAACTTAGGTAGAAAAAGAGTTATATGAAGAGGTGCAAGACTTCAATTTACATGTCTCGATATGTGACTGCAAAATTTCCATCACATCTTTCACCGCATAGATCACACACACTCACAGAGAGAGACAACATTTTTACATTTAAAACTAGGAAAGCAGCAGAAATGCCACAATGCTGTTGCTTGATCATTTTTCGAGATTTAGTCACATAACCTCTGTTACATTCTCATCAGCATATTCTCTAATTCAGATTCAGATTACTATCAGGGACACACTTAAAGCTTGAGCAACATTTTAATAGAAATCTATAATTCGTAAACCTGCAGTGTGAAACTATCCTCTCCCCCTTCTGTCAGTACACAAAGTATACAAACACTGTTGACGTGCTCTGGCAAACCAGTCTTTTCTGATTGATGTAAAACCCCATCCCTACCAGTGGGCAGGAAGTCACTACAAACTTCAGCTTTAAAAACACCAGTCCACTGCAAAAAACAGAGATATTTACTTGGCAGTGGTTTAATCAGCGTTGTGGGAATTCGTTTGGCAAGGGCTACGATGTACTAAACATTCATCTACATGTAAAAGTCCCACACTGTGGGTTTAAATGATAATTCATTGCAAAAATTGGCAAGACGCCAACATGATATACGTCTGTTTAGCTACTATAGATTTCCACATGCATTCAACACGTCTTTATACAGATCTATACTGCAAAAATCCATAACTGATGCAGGGTGTGGCTGTAAATAGCAGATGAGAAATGAGAAAACAGTTGCGTGTCTGTGGCCGCGTCATTACAGAAACATCAGGGTGGAGGAGACGTGTGTTGATGTGTGTTGTAGTGAAGTGATGGACAGAGGGTGGAGTGTGAGTGAAGGGGAGGGAGAGATTCCCTCTGCAGTGTTGAAGGTGAATACCAATGCTCTGTGGCTCAGATCAAAGTCCTGGCCTCCTCTTATCCTTCTGCTCATCTCCCTTTCTTCGTTCCTTCCCTCACTCACTCCGTCCTCCCCCTCCTGCCAGCTTTTTCTCCCATCCAGCCTCCTGTCTCATCTGTTTCTCTGCTCCGACACTTCTCCCCTCCCTCCATTCATCACCTCTCACCTTCCTCTCCTCCTTAATTCTCCTTCTTCTTCTGGTCACTTCTCTCCTCCTTCCCAGCCTCTGAATGAATTCCCACTGTTTGCTCTTTTTACTCTCATGGGTTGGTTGAGGAATGATCCACACCCGAGCTATCTTCTCTCTCTCTCTCTCTCTCTCTCTCTCTCTCTCTCTCTCTCTCTCTCTCTCTCTCTCTCTCGCTCGGCTGTGTGTGAGGGATTGTGTACATTCAGTAGCCCAGCTATCTCCAAATAGCCCATAAATCATTGAGGTCTGGCATGGCGGGGAGAGACGGCCAGCCGGGGCAGAACTATTAACACAGCTGAACCACACTCATCATTGTCCCCCTCTCCTCCTCTGTCCTGCACTTACCCCCAACTTTGACTCCTCCTACCTTTCCGTAATAAAAAATACTTATTTATTATGTAACTTAAGTTATGAACGTACATAAACTGACTAGCCTGTGAAGTTAGGGAAGCATTTAGCAGCTAAAGAGCTGTATATTTCCCTCAGGAGTTGATGGAGAGCAAAACTAACTAATTAAAGGACAGTAAATGCAAATACTGGACTCGCATTCATCTGGTGGACACAAGCCAAACGAATATTATTTTCGCTCCATGTCTGCTGGATTCATAAATAGCCAACTGCTTGGTTAAAAAATGTGCTATCTCACCTTAAAGTGGAAGTCCAGACTTGGTGTTTCTGTTTCCTGCTCTGTAGGAGTTGTTTCCATAATGTTGTCAGACACTTCAGAATATCAACCTCGGCCTGTCAGAGACAAAAACATGCACTGTTAGCGGGTGTAACTTGGGGGGTCAGAGTGGCTTCACAGGGTGGTAAGTGTTAATTAAAGGGCCTGATTGAACACATTGCAAAGTTTTTACAAAGTTAAAAGTAGTGCGGTAATTTGTTTTATCACCATGTGTTTACACTTACGCAGAAACAAATCAGCTTCCTCAGTTTCCTTTTCTGCTGAGAACCCAAAAAAGTGGTCCCCCTCTCCGAGCCACTCGGTAAGACGTGTCTCACTGCGAGGAAGTCAACATGTTGAGCTCCAGCTGAGCTCCAGTCAGCCAACAGATGGATTATACTCTGTCACTGTGATGCATGGCTTTCATTTACCAGTTTGCTGAATGTGTTCTGTAGTCACTCATTGCTATTCATTGCTCCTAAATGCCTCTCTATATGATGGCCGTTTTATTAGCCTACAATGCTAACGTGGGGTTCTCCCCGCCTAGCTAATCCCTGTGTGGGTGTGGGACGTGGAGCCCTAATGCCAGCCTGTTATTGAGCTGTAATCCCTCTCACTATCCCTCCCTCCATTTTCCACATTAAAAAGCGGCAAATAAATTAATGAGGCTTGAGTGAACAAGATAAATTCAACAGGTGCGCCTGAATATCAGATATAGCATCTTGCTCTCTCAGTCATTTTAATTCATCTGTTTTATTTCTTGGTAAGTACCTCTCAAGAAACCTTCAAGCAATAAACCTGCTACTGTGGCGTTAAATCCCACAACACCCGACTGTTCGAAACAGTTCAAGTTTGTGACCCGTGAAAGAAACAGAAACTGAGGGAAGAACACTGGAAGCGACTGCGTTTCTTTTTATCTCCTCTGCTTTTCAAACAGATGCGCTGCTTGTCAGCGAGGGACAGACACACTAATGTATTGGTCTGTATGTGTCAGTGGGATGCAAATTCATATTCATTTAAATATGCGCCTCACATCGTCAAATCATGGCGTGCCCCCCCCCTCGACACTGCAGCCAGCCCATCTGCTAATACAATACATATTCATATAGTATATTCGCGGAGTGCACATGCATCCTCAGATAGTTTCTTCCTGTCTGTTCTCCTCTCTTTATTCCCCTTCATGCTCATAAATGCACAACCATATTAAAACTCTTACATGGAGCCATGGGAGTATGATTGGGAACAGGAAGAGAGATTACTGATATTGTTTAATTTCCCTCGGGTGCACTGTCTTAGAAGAGCCCAGAAGCATATGGCCGCCTGCCTGTTGCATTTGTGTCTGCGCTTATGTTGACCAGCTTACATTTGTTTGTGTTTTTGACTGTATTTCTTAAAATCTAGGTGGATATCTGTCACTTTTTTTTTTTTGCCAAACTGTCAGTTTGTATGTACATTTTTCTTCCTCAGCTCAAAGTGTTCAGCTTTACGTTGCTGGACAGATGGGTCAGGCAGTTTTTGGCGATCTCTCCGTGTGTACTGAACCTGCCAGCCCTTGCCTCTCAGCCACCTGTGTCTCACTGTATAGCTTGTGTCCCGCAGGACACGGATGATTGATATGTCAGGCAGTCTGCTGGCCACCTCTCAGGTCCTTTCACCGCTCAGGTCTCATCCCTGTGGTCAAGGGATGACTGGTGTGTCAAGCAGATCCAGAGCTGTGTGTCAGCTTTCACAATATGGAAGACAAATGCATTATATTCTCTCTGTTTTCTTTCTTTTCTATTGTCTTGATTTCTCTCTCCTCTCCCTCCTCAGCCATCTCAGCGTCTGAATCTCTTGTTAGTTTTTGACTGAAGGAACTGGCATGCAGAGTTAGGATTTGTCTCAGACATAGTTGCTGGTTCTGCAACCTGTCAGAGAAACTTATCCAGACACTTCAACACACGCAGGGACTTTTTAGACTTCATACTGTCTGTGTGTGTGTGTGTGTGTGTGTGTGTTTGTGCAAGAGAGAGAGAGGCTTCATGTTCTTGCTCGTACATGGGGTTGTATGCTAGTCTGTGCACATACATGCACACGCGTTTCATGCACAAACACTCATGTGCATGTGTAATTGGATGTAAATGAGGAAGGGCTGGGCAGAATGTGTTTCGTCTGACAGCCTTGGTATCGCTGGCATACCAATCCGAGGGCGTAGCACCCAGAGACTGGCAGATCTGTCCATCATTTCCCAGTTACAGTCCGCTAGGGCGGAGGCAGAGGAGGGGGGACCTTGTGAATGCACAAAAGTAAAGTAGATAAAGTGCTCAAGAAGGAAGGAAGGACAGGAAAGAGGCTTTCAAAGAAGAGAAACATGGATTGTTATTGTCCTCGTTTGCACATATTTTTTATAGTTGAGGGCTCAGAAGATGATCTGCAGGTGGAGTGCCCTCTCTGAGTCATGGTTAAGTAGTAGACTAGTGGCGGGTTAGCAAGTATAACTCAGCCTCTCATCTTCAGAGTTAAAGACAGGCGGTAGAAGCAGAGACGGACCTGCTCATTAAACACATTCTGTTGTCCCTTTACCCCTCTCATTTTCCACCATTTCATCTTGTCCCCTAATGTGCTGCAAACATCACCTGTCTTACTGGTGCACCGAGGAAATACGCCGAGTCGAATGCTCACATTTCTGCTGTTGATCAGATTGTTATGCTGCGGGGGAGAGTCAGGCTGGAACAACCCGAGACTGATAATGGAGCCGTGTTGGCAGAGAGGGCAGGGATTTAGAGCACACGCAGACATATATACTGTCACACACTCCTCATCTGAATCTGAACTATGTGCCTCTTGTGCTTTTGTGGAAGTGCTGGCCAAGAAATAGCAAATAGTTACCACTATTTCACAGCCTTGTCTGCATGGACACACACACACACTTATGCATTTAGAGAGGGACCGACTGAGAACCACTTCCCCATAAAACCGCTCAGTGAACTACATCATCTCGCTCAATATACGTCACCAACACCAACATGGCCGTCACCTTAGCACAGGAAAAGTATTAAAATGGGATGCTTCGGTTGTGGGCTTTAGTGAGTGTTAAAAGACACAGCGTCACTTTGGATCACACACGACTGTTGGGTGTGTTGTCTGTTTAATTACATATTTTCTTGTAATTCAAAAGTTTTGAGAGAAACTGAGTTGAAATATTGGTCGCACCTTATATTAGAGCACACTAATTAGATATAATGAGCAGTCCTTTTTGTCAAATGAGACAAAAAGTAACCCTAACCCTGAGTAAACAATAAGACACAAAAATACATAGTTTGTATCAAATTAGTCAAAAACCAGAAATAATATGGTCTTTATTAGAAAATAGTTATAAACCACACCTAAATCACACCACAATTAGAAACCTTTAGTTTAACTTGACTTACTACAGGGTCATTTGTTGCTAATTTCAACCTTAGTAGCACCTTATCAGACTTTCTTACAGGTTTAATAGCGACATATTGCAAGAAAACTGTGCTGCAAAATAAATCAAAGACCTTCCTGCACGTTAGACCCTTTTTTAGACATTCTTAGAGGTTAATTAGTGACAGAAAATTGTCTTTCAGATTGACAAAAATCATCCGTGTAATTCATGGCCACGTTCAAAAGGGATACACATTTTTTCTCTCTCTCTCTCTCTCTCTCTCTCTCTCTCTCTCGCTATTCACTGCCATACATGTTTTGTCTGAAATAGGCCCCGTGGTGCTCGAAGAAAGAGGACGCTGTCTCTCTATTCCTGAATAACCCTGCGCTGAACTTGAATGTGTGTGTATGTGTGTGTGCATCTGTTTACATGTCACATTTCTCAGGCTCAATTTAACTAGCAGCTGCCGTGCATGTCACCCTGCTCTCTCCACACACACCCTGACAAATGACGCAGATCTCCCAACGAACGCACACACCGACACTGGCGCAGACCAACACACCCTCCGCTTCTTTCTACAGTATCCTCCAGACAGTGACGGTGGGTGCTAGCCAGCTGCAGTTTAAGGGAAATGACTGAGCTCTTATAATGAGTGCATCACCAACCTGTGCGCTGTTGCCTATGGGAGGACAACAGACACACACACACACACACACACACACACACACACACACAGACATAGACACACACACCCCACAGGGAAGACTAGATTAACACACAAGGATGGGGACTGCTCAATCACTATGGTTACACAGATGGGCCCCAGAGAGAGGCCGGCCAGCACCGAGGCTGGAGGCAAATTACACACACAAACACACACACACACACACGCACACACACACACTGTATATTGTCACATGCCTGCTGGAAAGTGTCCATGCTCCGCTTACTCAATCGGTATAATTTATGAATGAGAGTTCATGTGTTTGCATCATTTTATGATCTCTGTCATAATATTTTGACACTCGCTGTCAGTCTCTCGTGTGGATCAGTAATGTCAAGTCAGATTTGACATCTGTGACCTTTAACACGATCCACAATGAGAGTTTTTTACTCTGAAAATCATGAATAATTCTGCGACTTGATTTATGTCTTTGTTTCATTTATATTCTGACTCCAGCTTTGTCTCTAAAGTGTCCCACTGTGCCTCCCCGTCCTGTCTGTCTCTGTGTATTTAACTGAGCCTTTAGGCCTCATAGAATATGGCCTATGACAGCACGGCAGACAGAAACTCCTTTCTCTTCACGCTATAAAGTTTCATTGTCCCTTTTCTCATCAGGGAATTGTAGTAGAGATAGCATTAAAGTGAACGATATCACTTGTATGTGCTCCATATCCGCTGGGACAGCCAGTGAATATATCACTTTGAGGAGAAGGGAAGATGGTTTAGGACTTTCCTTTTCCTGTCTTCACTCACATGCTGTATCACCTTGTGGGGTTAAATCACATCACAGTCTATAACTCCTCTCGCTCCGGCCCTCCATTCTGCTTTCCTATCGCTCCCTCTGTCCCTGGCCGATCCCCGTGGGGGACACACGTTGTCATCCCTCCCATCTCAGAGGGACTCTGCAGCCTGACAACCCAGCAGCCTGTTGTCCCCCTGGGGCCGAGGGTGCTGCGGGAGGGGGCAAGAGGAGAGATACATATAAGCCTGAGGAGTGAAATGGGAGCTGGGAAGAGATCTGGCTGTGGCCGTGGCCAAAATAGAGTTCAGGACGGGGCGTGAGCCTGCATGTAAACAGAAATGCTGTTTACTCGTCGGTGCAGCCGTGAGATCCTGCCGAGTGTGAGCTCAGGTCATTCCAGAAAGTGTGAGCGCTCTCCGGAGACGCATGGCGGACTATTCTTAGCATGGAGACAAGACGCTGAAATACTAGCCACTCTGTTTTTTTGGGCCGCAGCTTCACCTGTCTGCACTGGGACAGAGGCAGACGTACCCCCAAAGAGAGTCGGAGAGAGCTTTGGCATATACATGTGTACAAATTGCAGTTTTAGGCCATGTGGTTCATCTTCTCATCCATTCTCATCCACCTCCTCTCTGTGGATATCAGCCCCTTTTTTCTTCGTGTGCAGTCCTCAATTTATATTTCTTCACATTAATTTACGTATTCATTTATCATCTTGTCCCTTCATCATGGAGTGGGGAAATAAGTCAATGTGATGCGGATACTGTGGTATAAGATTGGGATTATGATGTCAAGATGGGTGACACATTAAAGAAAAATCCAATACAAAATGTCGGGCTGCCATGAGCCTCCAGAACAGCTTCAGTGCTTCTTGGCATAGACTCTAAAAGTCTCTGAACCCTGTCCTGAATCACCTGTCTGTATATCTTTTAAAAATTGGGGGCAGTTGTGGCTCAGGAGATAGTGCAGGTCCTCCACTTATCCAGTGGCTCCATTCCCAGCGCCTCCAGTCTGCATGCCAAAGTATCCTGATGAGCAGGCCGGCACCTCGCCATCACTCTGACTGTGTTGTAAAGCACTTTGAGTGGTCAGTAGACCAGAAAAGTGCTGTATAAAAGCAGTCCATTTACCGTTTTAATGATTGTCTTTCCAGAGTCTTTTAAAAGTCTGAGTTCAGTGGATGTTCCGAGCGAGAACGTGAACTTTACAGGTCTACACGTCTTAGGTAGTACTTCTGCATATGGGAATGAAAGTTAAAACATTTTGTCGCTTCGGAGAAAGCTGCATGTCATCTGCCTCCGGTGATGTCACTCAGTGGCTGGGGTGTATTGTGGGTAATGTAGGCACCAGGTTTTGAAAAGGGAGAAGAATGATTGGAATAAAAAAGGTGTTTCAGCTTCTGCTGTATCCATTCTGATTGTTTGTTTGTTTGCTGTTGAGCTCCGAGATGATCGATGCATCATGTAGCCAGCGAGATTTCAAATCCAGCAATATAAAGTTTGAATCAGCTTTTAAAGCCCTAAACTTGGAAACGATGCAACTTTATGTAGTTGTATGCATTTTGTTTTTGAATAGGCTGTTTCTGCACTGAAGCAGTTGTTTATGAATATTTTATATGCAAAAAGTGTAAATAAGGAAATAAAGAACTATAATGAGTTTGTGTCCCTGTTACTCTCAAGCTGGGGTATTTTAAGGTCACAAAATCTTTTTTTTTTTGCCAAGTGCCTGGATATTTCCTTAGAAGAACGTGTTAATGTCCATTTTAAGTGAACACGTAAGACTATATGATATGGACGTAATGTCTTCCAGCTAATTGGGACAGTCAAAGGTTACTGCAGGCTTATTTTTGAATTCAACAATGTAGGCAAGAAAAATAAATAAATAAGTCAGTGTGTTCAAACTCCTATATATTATGCCAGAAGCACTTACAGAGTTTCTTGGGGGAGAAATTCAGCTTATAACCTTTCAAAAAGGGCCCAGAACCATGCCTGTACTCCAAAAGGTTCAACGCCAGCTTTGAATTTACTCTGGGCTCGACTGGGAGAGGCGTTTTGGGGTATTTTAACATGAACTTGCAGACAGCGTTCTCAAACAGCCACACTGTCACATCTTTCCTCAAAGAAATTTCTAGATAAAGGAGGCAGAGTAGACCCTTTTCATGGCAGACATTTTTGACTTAAAGCAGGAAAAGCACAGTTTCAATCAGCAACAGTAATGATGGCTACACTCTGTTTGTTATAAAGGGTTCATTGTGTAGAAGGAATGCGGTAGGAGAGCTTGCGAGAGTCCTGCCAACACAGCTGGCTAATCACTGTGTGAAGTGCGAGTGTTACAATCTACTGATGGACCTTTATGAGCTTATTGAAGTGTTAAAGGTCAAAGGAAGTAACAGTGAGTCATCCTGCGTGTTTGCTCTTCATATGTATTACAGATTATTTTGAAAAGCACTCACAGTGATTGCTGCCGTATATCGTTACATATTGAAGTCGAGATATTTGTCAGAAGATGTCACAATGTTTGAGCCGGTCAATATCTCTGAGGTGCAGCTGCAGCGTAAGATTGTATCTCTATCATCTACCTCTCCTGTGAATCTGCCTGTCCCTGCATCGCTCCTCGCATCACCCATCCATCCTTACATCCTCCTTTTCATCCATCACTGCATCCATCCTTACAAATAGCCATCCATTCGTCCCTTATATCCTCATAGTGCCCGTTTTGTTTCCCCCTCATAGACCCACCTATGCAGACAGGATGGCAGTGACAGTTAGAGACCGAATGAGTGTGTCTCGCTGTGACCAAACCCGGGGAAGTGGTGGCCTTGTCGTCGGCGTGTGACACGGGGAGCGGCTGGAGCTGCCAGACAAAACCAGTCAAGTGCAAAACTAATCTACCTATCCATTTGTCTGAGAGCAGCAGAGGCAGACGGAGGTGGTATAATTGTGCTAGGTGTTATATGTATTGAAACCATTTTTTTTTTTTTTTCCTTTTTCGTTTCTCACGGTTACGGAGGCCAGATTTCACAGCCCATTTTTACTGCGCTCTGTCTATCTCTAAGCTGTTTTAGATTGCACAGACATGCTGATAATTGAATGAAAAACAGTTCCTGCGTAGGTAGGTGTTGTGTGTGTCTGCATGCGCGCGCGTGTGTATGTGGGGTTTAAAGCCTGGCTGAATTTTATGAGCAATAATCTGTTGTTTGTGATCCTCTGTGGATGCATAGATAATGTGCGTCTTAGTCAGCAGACTGGACGCTTGTATATTATAAAACTGTGCTCAGGGTAATTGACTGAAAGGCAGGAGAGACAGGAGAATAGAGGTGAGAGATGAATAACGTATACATTGATGTAACCATCAAAATGTAGCACGTTATGTCTCCGTCCGGTGTGAATTCCAGTTTCCACTTTAACGCGTTTTGTACGATGAAAAATGTGTCGCCCGTGCGGACAAAAAGCTGTGTAATATCTTTGCATTACATTAGCATCCCTCTCCTTCTCTTTGCCCTTCTGACCAAAGCACCCAGGTAGTTAAAATGTTAATGAGTCGGATCAGTTTAATAATGTCACCAGCGCGAGGCTCGTCAATCATGGCTTCATATGGAAAGCCGTACAATGCAGACGTGAATACAGACTCCATGCTAATTAAGAGTCATTATCGGGCTTTAAAAAACGCTGTGGCCTTTTCTCGTGTTTCTCATGCCTTTTTTCTGCCTGCAGTATATTCTTACTGCCTTTTACACTTAACTTACAAAAATATGTATTTTATATATTATTCTTTTGTATATTATTCTTTTCTTCTCTTTCAGCTTCTTGTGCTGCGTTCTTGCCACTCTCTCCCTTCTCTCCGGACACGTCCCTCTCAGTTTTGCGCCGCAACTTGCTGTCCATTTTTAGGTCAATCCTCGTCATGCAAGCAGATACATGTACCAGCATTCTCAGGCTTTGGTGCCCAAATAACGCTGTCGCTCACATCTGGATGTTCGCTTACGCTGGTAGAACCAAGATCTCCTTCTTCAAGATCATCTTTACTGCTGGTTTGGCTCATTTGTAGGGTGGGAAACATGTCAATATACAATATCCCATAAGACGACAGAAATTTGTGAGCTACCAGAGATTTTGCCTGTTCATACCTACGCAGTTACACCTTTAAGTATTTCAGTCTTCATTAGTAATTGCAGCCAATGAAGCAAATGATTCAAAGGGATTACATTTTGGCAACACAGACTTACAGGATTTTTGCACTCATGAAATGAAGTACCTTGATTTTTCAAGTGTTAAATTCGCTGGATTAGCCAAAACCTGGCGTTCCCTGGTTGTTATTTATCTACAAATCTTTTCCATTGAATTTCCAAGAAATGTACTGTATCTCATTATCACGTATCATGTTGGAAAATAAGCTTAGTAATAGCGTTTGATTCAAATTCAAACCTGATTTCTTTGTACTTCAGAGAGGTGTGGTGTGAGATTTAAATGCAGTCTAGATTCATGTTTATGCTAATTATTATCGAGCCAAGATCTTCCTCTTTGTCAGTGTTTTGGTTCATTTTGTTAAAAGAAACAAATTTAATTAAATCTTAACAGGGTTCTGTGAAAAATGAGACCTTGCCCGTCTCTCTCGGTTGCCTTTACAAGCCTGTGGATGATTTGTTTAAGATGTTTAAAGCTGCTGGACTGTGGATTTCTCTGTGACGGACCAGGTTGGATTTTCTACGACAGTCCAAAGGATGTGACTTTATGGACGTCTCCAGTGCCTCGTGTCAGAGAGTAGAAGTCGCTAACGGTGGTTAAGAAATGGAGTCTGCCAACATAATTATTTGTTGTGACTAAGACTGATTGAGTTTAAAAAAGGGAAGAAAAGAAAATGTGGGACGTGAAATTATCAGCAATCAGTCGGCTGGGAGGCTCTGTGAGGGGGTTGCAGTTCCCCTGCTCAGCTGGTTGTGTGTCTCCAGGTAGTCAACACCATCAGTTGGCTTTCTGCGTTTTCTGTTTGAGTGAAAATCTGAGCTGAGTGTGTCTGAGATTTTTTCTTTTGGCAAATTTCCACACATTTTGTTTCCCTCCCTGTCCGGTGACTCCCACTTCACCTTTGGTTTTTGGCTCCAATCCTTTTCTTCATCCATCTCTTTGATAGCATCAGTGGGTGGCTGTGTGGTTTATTCCCACCCGCTACTTTTTAGACACCAAGAGACCAATTTTATTTTACCCTTTTTTGTGATCTGTGCAGTGTTTTGTTAAGTTTCCCAACCTGTGACCTCTGTCCTTCAGGGTTTTTCTTTCTGGGGAAACGTAACACTAATAACCGGCTTCCAGCAAAACACAGACACTCCACAGAGCCACTTTAAGTAAAGAGGTAAAAAATGAAACCTCGTATGGTTTACATTTTGTACTACCGTGTCATGTGCAAGTGCCGCCATCACTTCAGGTGTTAATTATAACAAAAAATACTACAAACCCAGCAAAATTGAAACACTGGCTTTTAGATAAGGTGCCCCTGTAAACACAGTTGTGCAGGCAGGGTTGTATGTAGCTCGTCTAATGGACCAGTTTTCTGTCTAACAGGAAGTGTGTACTCTAGTCTCTAGTAGAATAATGCCTGTCAGTGCTCAGTGTGAATATTTTCCACATAGTGATGTAAGCATCATGAATTAAGCATTATGTTACAATCTCCACGACATCTGAATACAACCCTTATCCTTGATGCTCTTTAATAATGCATGTACTTTGGTGTTGCAACCATGAAATTCTTTAAAAGTGAATTGAACAACACTAAAAAAGAAATGTAATATTTCATATGTCGTTGTGTAATAGGAGGAGCTACAGTATTTAGGGCACCCCTGGTTCTAGTAGTAAAAGTACAATTCTGTTTTTTATCACATCAGCTCAAAGGGGTACAGTATGTGTCAGTGAATCTACAAAAACTCAATGCATTTTTAAGAAAAAGGGAAAAAATACAGAGAGATGGAAACAAAACAGGATTCCCATTGTAGTTAAAGCATCCTTCACATCACATCAAGGAGTGCATTAAAACTGTGCTCACACATACAAATAAATACAGGCATACATCCACATACACCTACATGTACCTTGTATATATAGCTATATGAATACTCCCACACATAGTAGTTTAAAAACAGTACATTTGTGTTGAGGTTATGTTGACGATGTTGGGTAACTCACAGTTGGAGAACTTCTGTTTTTTAGATCAGCATGAAACTTCAATGAGGTGACTCCCAATGTGCATTTTGGCAAGAAACATCCAACCACAGAGCTTAATATGCTAAACCTCCAATGACCAAGCATTTTGAATTTATAACAGCTGTGAATCACACCTCTGAATTTCTTCTTCTACATAGCAACAGCAGCCGGAGCTCGTGGGTTTTAGAGCCATCTGCCAAACTGAAGTTGAATGAAACATGTTTTCCCAAAAGTAAAGGTGAAATTATTCGAACTGATGGCTGTAACATAAACCTGTATGATCATTTAATTACCCAGGACACTCTTGTGTTGAAGAACATGGGAGAATATCATTAAAAGGGCCACACGGTGATAGATTCTTCCTACGCCCAGCGCTTACTGTACTGTAAATGCATGCATGTAAGTGCACACGCGTGCACTTCCTCTGTTGTCCCTGGAAACGCCACACACATACAAACACAAGCATGCATAAACATTTCATTTATTGCAGCTCCAGGTTCCATTAAGCGTGTCAGGCTGAGGTCAGCAGCTCACGCCGGTCGTGTTCTCCGTCTAATCACAGTCAGATGAAAATCCATAATCTGGACTTCTCGCCGCTGTAAGTTAGTTAGTTACACACTAATCTTTCCCAGGAGCGCCACCCATCCAGATAAAATGCGGAGATGTTCCTCCTCACTGTTTTTCATCTTTCAGTACGTGAGCGTGTGTGTGAGTCCCATTTCCTTCTCCCGTTAGCCCGATTACTCACCTGGTTTCCCATCCCAGGAGAGTGTGTGTAAGCCAAACAATTTAAGTCACAGAAGTGTGTGTGCACACGTGTGTTTAAAAGCCATACATTTAATTCCCTTGTGTGTGCAAGTGTGTGCCGTTAAGTCCACATCCGTGTGTCCCTCCTATCTTACGCAGCATACAGCGGGCCTCATCCATTCCTAATTAGTGGGTGATCGATAGCCGGTTGTTGTGATGCTGAGCGTGGGGAGCCGTGTCGGAGCGGGGGAACAGTGACATTTCAGCGGACAGGGATTACTCTGCTGACCTTATTGTTGTGATTAGAATTCAGCCCCAGCTCTCCCGGAGATGACCTCACCTTGTTCACACTGCACCGGGATGCTGGAGGTTGTTCAAAACTCGTTCCTCACCTCCACCCTCCTCTCTGCCTCTCTCGGATTTCCTTACACGTCCCCTGCAAGCGTATTTCTTTTCGAATGTTTCTTTTTTTTACGTTCTCAACCTCTTTCTATTTTCTACAAGCACGACTGCACCTCGCTATTAAATTACAGCCACATCCATCGTCACATGTTTACCGAACCTATATTCCCCGCTCCTGCTCTCACTGTCATCTCAAGATTATGTATCACAAGATTTGCAACTTCTGTGATGGCTTCCTTTTGCTTTTGTGTGTGTGTGTGTGTGTGTGTGTGTGTGTTTGTGCAGAAACACACTCACACACACATGTTTATGAGGTTACAAAATACTAGAAAGAACAAGAGCGTAAAGCAATATCTGTGACAGCTCTTTGTGACTGTTCTCAGCATGCTGTGTTATTTTCTTACCGTCTTCTTTAGTTAACGCTGATGTGACTTGAGTAATCTCCGAGCTAGAGATATGCACAAGTACGCCGCATCCCTCCTCGGTGTTGTTCATTTTTTAAGTGTCCCACAAGAGCTGCAAATAGAGAAGAAGTGCAAGATTAAAAAAAAGATGAAGAAAGGAAGAAGGGGACAAACAATCCCTACTTTCTGCGTAAGTGCTGCATATTTTGTCATTTATTAATTCTCTTTTTTTCCTCGTTGCTCCCTCTTTCTCTAAGAGTAGTGGTTGCAGACTGTGGCGTCTGGAAGAGGCAGAAGGAGACTGAAAGGAAAAGAAAGAAGAGAGCATCATAGTCTGATAAAGACAAAGACATAGTGCTCCATCAACTCGTCCAATAGGCCATATATGAATATCACACAAATCGAATTTTGATCACCGTTATTGTGTTGGTTTGCCTCTGAAAAGCAGTGCGACTTGTGTGTCACCAAAACTAAGTGCAGCGACAGACACAGATAGGGTAACTGAAAAATTCTGTGTTTTTGTAATGTGGGAGAACTAAACCAAAATAGCCAGTGAGGCTGTCTGAACGACTGAGCTAAAGATTAATGGGTACGTCGTAAACAACTACTTTTAAAGCCCCACATAGTCATCCATCCGAGGGCAGTAATGTGTGTTCTCTCTGCAGCTTCTGATTGAAAAAGGTGCTGTGCCAAAGTGCAGCGCCAATACACACATGGTGATTCACTGTGCTTACTTTGACTAAATCACACACAAACAACTCCAGGCGGCTGCAGGATAACCCCACTTCTGTGCTACATATTATTTATTATTATCTCATTCTATTTTCACACAGATTAGGTAGAGCATGCGACTGTTTGGATGAGACTTTAAACGATGGATCGATCAGTCAATCAATCGATCAAACTTTATTTGTACAACACTTTTCATACAGGAAAGTAAGACAAAGCGCTTCACACTATGAGAATACAATACCTCCCACCCCATCCCCCACATACACGGAACTGAGGCAGCACTATCTTGAGTCAAACACATGAATAAAACACCATCTTTAATGAAATACTTGCAAAAATGCTAAATCAATGAAAAAATTAACCACAGCGAGGTAAAAAAAAAGTCTGAGACAACCATTCAGAACAGCTCGAGCCAGCACAATTACCGAGCACAACACCGCCCTCTCCACCACGAACGACAACACAGGCCCAAATTCAGTTTAAGAAGTCAGATCACTCGTCTTTTTGCTGCAAAATTGCTTATTTTCCTCTCGTAACATGCAGAAAAACAAAATCACTTTGCTGTTTGAAGAATTTAATCTGCACTCTGCTCTCTTGGTGAGGCATGGCCGGTACGTCATTAGAGTTTTCATCCAAATTTATCACATCTTTTTAAAAAGATTCTCCTTTATCCAGTTTGTAGGATTTAGGGGAATCTATTGGCGTAATGAAATATAATATTCACAATTATGTTTTCATTATAATCACCTGAAACCATGACTTGTTGTGTTTGCGCTACCTTAGAATGAGCCTTTTATATCTACAGAAGGAGCGGGTCCTCTTCTTCCACCATGTTGCACCGCCATGTTTCTATGGCAGCCCAGTATGGACAAACCAAACACTGGCTCTATAGTGTTGTGTAGTGTTATGTGTCAATTTGCTGTCAGGGAGGAGAGCCAAAAAACGAAGCTGATACTGCAAAAAAATGAGTATTGAAACCATTTCAAATATTCAGTATTGATATTTATCGATACTTTTATACTTCACACAACACTAATAGAGAGGGCACTGGAGCTTCTCCTACACACTTGGAAGGGGAGGATGAGACGAGGTATATTCAGTTGGTCGCATTCTGCTAACCTCACCAGTAGATGCCACTAAATCCCACACACTGGTCTTTTAAACAAATATCAAGAAAAACAGCTGAAGAAAATGCTTTAACTATTATTCATTCTCATTGCTAATTTTCCAGTCCAATCCAATTTAAAATTCCAATTAAAACTGTGCCAGTCAAACCTTGAATGAATGAAAACAATGTGGAACAACATGACGGAAATATGGTATTCATGTTTGTGTCATTTATTCCATTGCATTTTTTTTTTCACATTAAGCTTCAGCCAAGCATAACATTTGATATTTCCACTTCTTTTTTTATTTCTGCCTTTCCCACTTGTGTTTCTGTGTGCACAAATTGAAAAAAGGCGCATAAGAACAGGTGAAAAAAAAAATCAAACCATTGACGTGGCAAGCTGAGAGGATAATCATCTATCATTACTTGCTTAGATTTATATTCCACTCTCCCTAAACCTTTTGCACTGATTGTGTTGAATGCAGATGAACAAATATAACAGGCACTTGGACACAACCAATCAGGACAGGCCCTGTCCCCCCCTCTCCTCACACACAAACATGCACTGTATCAGCTTCTCTGTGTATTTGTGCACATGAGCGGCTCATTCCTATTTCATTCTGATTGCATGTCCACTCATGCCGAGTCGCGGATACTCCTCAGAGGGGCATATAGCTGTTGAATGGCAGTGCAGGCTTGTCATCATTTTCACTGCTGAATCCCTGGGTGACTGGCACACATATCTTGGATATGGCCCGGGGTGGCACAGTAACTGCGGGGGCGTATAATGGAGCGCCAGCCGCAGGTGAGGGTGCGCGATTGTGGATTTAGTCGCAGCGTTTTGGTTCCGCTGGAGGGGAGGGAGTCGGTTGGTGGTGGGAGAAATGCAAACCTGTCACACCTGTTTGAAGTCCGCTCTGCTTATCAGAGAGTTTTTCCAGCTCACAGAACACAGCCGGTCTGTCACTATGCAGGACAGAGGAGAGGAGAGGAGAGGAGAGGAGAGGAGAGGAGAGGAGAGGAGAGGTCATTAGTTATGTCGCGCACACTTTGAACAGTGAAGGGATAATGGTATAATGGTTACAGTAGCGAGAGAGGAGGACAGCTGTGGAGCGATGGCAGTAAAAATGGAGATGGAGTGGTGGAGGGTTGGATGGCACCGGGGGAGCATTTTTCGGGCGTGCGGACTCCTCTGCAGCCTCCCACTGCTGCCAGCTTAGTGATAACATGCATGAGTAGACCTCAGGTGAAAGAAGATGGGAAGATGGGGAGAGAGGGAGAACGGGAAGAGCAGGGCAAAATTGACAGATTGAAAGGAGCAAAGTGGTCTGAAAGCCTCCCACATCCTCCCTCCCCCTTCCTCCCCGCCGCCGCTCGCAGGGGGGGCCCCGCTAAGGACGTTAGTGTCCATTAAAATTGCAGCATGTTTACATAAAACGAACACAGCCCGGTGCTGTCTTTACCGCCTACCTCATCTCACCCTCCTACATAACACAAATATGGACCATAATTCAGTTTATTTACTGATGAACAAGCGACGCTCTCAAATGTAAATTAACATGCAGTTTATCCACAGACAACGTCTCATAAACTCCCAGTGACCTGCCTCTTCTGTAAATTATATCTCAATCCATTTAAATGCTGTAAATGGGGAAACTCTTTTACATCACTTGCAGTTATTTTCCCGAGCTGACTAGCATTGCGTTAAATGAAGCATACACACACAAACACACATGCACGCACACCATTCTTCTATCAGCCACTATATTGATGTGTTGCGCTGTTGTTTCGCCTCTGAATGATTCAACACCCTCCGTTGCAAGGTCCATTTGCTGTCTGATTCCTTTCGTCAGGGTGGTTTTCTCAATATTCTGCTGATGATCCCTCCCCCCACCTCTCTGCCAGGGAGCTGTGGGCTCGATGCCCTCGTGCCTATTTACCCTCTCAGCCTCTTCGGCGGCATCTCTGATGCTGCATAAAGCATCCGAGATGGCACATAGAGCCTGGAGGAGAGAGATGAAGAGAGACAGTGAATGCAGAATACAAAAGAGCAGAAAGGGAGAAGAATAGGGCCAGTGAGGATGACAAAAAGACACACACAGAAGTGTTTCATTGAGAAGCTCTGATGAAGGAGGAATGTGACAAATGAAATGGAGCACGTGAGTACTTATGAGAGAGGGGAGCTTGTCGTGATGGAGGTGATAAGGCCCCCTCCAGGTGTACTCCCTGCAAAAATGGCCGAGGTGACATCCTCCCTCTTCACTTCCAGGGGCTTTTGGCAGTGCCTCTGACAGGGCATGCATCTCCACAGGAGTGGCTGGTTACCATTATGGCTCTCTCAATGGTTCAGGCCGGATTGCCTTTTGTACATTATGGCCTTTCAGTCAAGGAAATGTTCAAACCTCCAGAGTAAGCTTTCCTGCAGGTGCCACTGGATGAATTTGTCTCATTTTAGAACAACAAAAACCTGCGGAGCGCTCTGGCTCAGCATCACTTTCATCACAAATATTTAAATCCTTCTGGATTTTATTCAAAGCCTCTCTCTGATTATCTGCCATGCCAATCCACCTGCCCGTTAGTTAACACAGCAGAGCTGCGTTGACCAGGCCAGAGCCGGTGGGCCTGCTATTTACCGCGGTCTCCACAGAACGGTTTCATTAACAAATGACAGATGTAATTACAGAAACCAAACCATCGTTTCATACAAACTCTGGCAATCTATTCACTGATTCTTCCATTATCCATGCTCTGTGGTCATGGATTAGCGCTAATCATCACTGTTGTATTATATAATCCACTTGAAAAAGAAGGCTATTATGATTTAAACTGCCATAATCTGATCTCATTTCCTCCACTGTCTCCTCAATTACTTCATCACTTAGCTAATCTCTGAATGTGTCTTCTATCTGCACCAATATGGGGCGTGTGAATATGCTGCCATAAAATTATACCAATTTGGAGTCACTGAGGTGCTAAACTAAAAAAAAAGGACCATCCAAATGCACAGAGAGAATACAGCCAAAGACTGTGTGAGTCCTGCAACCAAAAAACCAAATGCTATCATGTTAGAGACATCGTTTGAAAGAAAGAAAACATTTGTTGAATTTTTAGAGACGAGGGGAGCTGATAGATGTTATTGTGATAGGGACCATTGACTGTGCAATGGTTTCTTCCTGAGTGTCTATGACCCCCTGTTGAAAAAAAGGCTGTTAAAATGCTGAAACCTGAAAGCCCGGTGGTAACCATCGGTGCAAAGATCATAATTCATCCAGTTAGAGATACTGGACTCATAGACACTGACAGGACAGCCAAACTGTTTAGGAAAGTTCCACATAAACCACCTTGAGGAGGACGACTGAATAACTTACAGTTAAAGGTGGAGGATTTTCAGATTAAAAGATTAAAGGTTGACTTTGTTATCCCGTAGCTAGAGGGGAAATTACTTTATATTGAGAGTATAAGATTTTGTGCACATGATCAGGCTGGAGGTCATTATTTTGATTTGTATGCTGGTGAAAACTGTTAGACATGCTGTTAGCTCAAAGGACACGGACAGCACTATACTGAGACATTTTAATCTAACCTCTACCAACTGCAGCTCTCATTTCAGTATGACGAACGCACCACTTAGAAGATGATACCGAAGTCCAGCCAGGAATATTGTAGAAGAACATTTTCAGGAGTCGTCCAAATGACAATTCGCTCAGATTGTACGCTGTAGAGCCCAATAACATGACTGAACGTAAAAGTTGCTCAGTGGCAGAGTGCTCATGATTGTACCAGCTATAACCGTCTCAAACCAAATGCACATCAGATAAGGGGAGCGCTAAGTTTGATTGAGTGTACACAGAAGATTAACACTCAAAAACAGATCTTAATCGGAAATGTTGAGGAAGTCTTTGATAGGGACACAGCCTTTCATCCCGATTTTAATTAGAGTTACAACAAGGGACTAAATTACCTACTTTGATAACCTTTGAAATGTATACGTGTATGTTGGTGTACATTGTCACTGAGTGTAAATTTGTAAATGTGTGTATCTGTCTGTATATATGTGTGTGTATGTGTGTGTTGTAGATGTTCTAATTATATAATTACCTTTATTTACTCTTGAAAATCATTGAGGGCAGGTCCTCACTTACAATGATGAAGTAACACTACAGAATAAAACAACTAAACAAACAAGTATATAAATACAGTTCATAAATGATACAAGATAAAAAAAATGTGATAGATAGATAGATCAGGGTGGTGGTTGGGTAACTTGGGCACAATCTGCATACAAATAGCACAGTTAAAGACTTTCAAATTGTGTGCAGTACAAGTGCCAACGTCCAATTTTGTGTGCAGGTGATACGGCAATCCTTCCAATTAAGTTCTTTAAGAGAGCGGATGCAACCAAATTCAAGGTGAGGTAGTATAAAGAGTGAGAAAGACCAAGCAGGGTGGATGTTTGGGGTTTTTTTCCCGGGAGAAACCAAAAGTCAACTGCCTTATTTTAACGTACGCAGCTTCTTTTTTCCAAGACCTAACCAAGTAGTTTTGATAACACGTCCACACATGCGCCTGCAGTTTGGTTAGGTTTAGGCAAGAAAAACTATTCAGTAAGGTTTAGGAAAACATTGTGGTTTGCTGCCATGATGATTACTACAGCCACTAGAGGTCAGCACCTAACAAGAAACGTAAATATGGGTCATAATGCGCTGCTTTCAGAGTCGACCTATATTTGTCTGATGAAGATTGGCTGCTTCGTTGCGTAAACCTAACCAAACTGCAGCCGTGACATGTTTGTTTCAGTTGCCACGATGATGGTCACCTGACTATGTATGACTACAAAGGTCTGCTCTCCAACCACATGAAACACCCACAACAAGACTGCTGCCTGAGTAAAGCCACCGCTATTCTGCTGCTGCTTCTCTCCTGCCATCTCTGCGATGATGAGTTATGAGGCCGTGTCTGAGTGTGCTACAGTAGTATCTCACACCTGGCCGTTCCAGGAGGGATCAATAATTGATATAGACAGTGTGCCACCACCTGCCAGGGTCCCCCAGGGTTCACATGTATTACCAGAAAACACAGGCGCACACACGTGTCTTTTGCTACTCCAACGAACCATACGCCAGCAGCTCAGGTATAAAATGGAGTTGTCACTCGGTCACATCGCAGTCGATCATGTGTCAGATTGCGCTTAACCTCGACACCACTGTGGTGACCTGGTGGACTTCACGGCTGCCTCGAGGTCAAACTCTGCTGCAAGCTGCTCTGAAAACCTGCACACTACTCCGCGATTTCCGTGCCCTATTTTCTCATAACTTAATAGGTGGAATCGTTCCACAGATGTGTGTTTGCACGGCGGAAAAGGATTTGCTGCAAGAGCAGAGAGAACAATCACCTCCTTTTCATATCAACCATCAAACATTTTCCTTTCTTTTTCTATCTCATCCAGCCCCTTCTTCTTTAATTTGCTCCTTAAATCAACTCCCGCTGCCTCCCTTCTCCTCTTTCCCCTCCAATCTCGGAGAGTTTAGTCGTTTATGAGAGAAGGTGGAAAACAGCAGGTGCGAGGCCTGCACAAAACACCAGAGAAGTGATCCAATTTGGTGTGGGCAGTAAATTGTGTGGACATCTGCGCACCGCGAGGCTTGGAGCCGAGCACAGGGGCAGGGTGGATGCATATCTCTGCCTGGCTGTACTGCTGACAGGGCACAGAGACAGCCGTGGAGGGGTGCCAGGCAGGCGGCAGAGAAAGAGCGAGAGTGTGCGAGAGTGAGAGAGAGACTGGGGATTGGGACCTGACACACTCTCAGAGTCGCCGTCTCTATATCTGACTCTTTAACCAGCGTGGATGTTTTTCTGCCGCGTTGCAGAAAGAGCAAGAGGGGAGGGTAACTAGAGAAAAGAGAAGCGAGAGGAGGAGTGTGACCTAAAATTCATCCAGTTTGTGAGCGTGGTTTGAAAATTAATGGAAAAGTGATAAAAAATCTCACCATGGCATGATGGAAACCTTCAGATCTCTTCCCTGTGATTCATGAAAATAGACATCAGTAGCTGTTATTGTCGAGTAACTCCACATACAACTGTGGCTGTAACATAATAACTTCCTTTAACAGCAGCAACTACAGCTGCGACCAGTGTAACAGCACGCGGTCCTGCACCTGAATCCGTCCTCGGCCCCACAGGACGCCTCTCTAGGCCGGGCTAATTGAACAGATTACAAACCTTCCCTTCTTTCCCTCTAATTAGCATTAGTGTGCCGTGGACTAAATGGGTCTAGACTGGGTCTCGGCCCTCCACTCTTGCAGGTGATTAAGATCTCCTTCCACCGCTGTGACTCTGGTCATAACTTCATTAACGACTCGGCTGACTTCTCCCAACTCTGCTGGTTCCAGTCTCCCCGGGGAGGAGGTCGGGTTTGAATTAAGCTTCCCCGCAGCGTAAAGACTGAATAGAAGTCTCACAGGAAATGTTTCTACTTTTGTATTCAGATGCTTCCCGGCCGTATTGGTTTTGATTAATCACGCTTGTCATCATGATCATCCCCTTATTCGTAACGGTAGCCTTTCTAAACTATCATTTTCATCAGCACGAGCGCGGCTGTAATCACTCTGATTTCTGTGCTGATTGTCAACATTATCATTAGCAGCATTTTCCTCTGCCTCAACTTCTTCATCACTGTTATACTCTTCCTCCTCCCCCACTGTTATTCCATCGCCTCCCCCTTCATCACATTTATCGCTGTTTGTTTTCCGCCCTCACTTTCTTTATGGTTATGGCCATATGTACATATTCTGCTCTTTCCTGTAATTGCTAGTTTGGATTCAAGGCTACTTGATGAAGGCTTAGCTGTGTGCAGTGCTTGCTACCGCCGAACGACCCATTTTAGCCTCTATAAACCTAGCCGGATTAAATAAATTCGGGAAGTCTGAGTCCATCCTGTGGATGAACACTGCGCCCGACGTGCTCCCCATGTAAATGAATCTAATAGCTGTGTGTGCTTGTATGTACATCGGGACAAGATGTTGCTCTCACAATTCATTTCACACTTGGTTAGCAGGTGAAATTGTTGGCTGGATATACAGTATGGAGGGAAGATCAATATATTACAGCCAGGTATTAGTGCTGCACTCCGATACACGCGCTGGGCTTCGACTGATTGTGTAAACACAATTACAAACACATGATACAAAGCTGCACGGTTATGCTTCATAGCATGTGAACGCATATCGGAGCCAAACGTGCACACACACGTGCCTGGTGATTGTACACACACATGCATGTAGCAGTTGCCTCCTGAAATTCAAACACACACAAACACACACACACTCCTCTTTGTTGCGCTCCTCTTCACTCACACAGTGATTTGAATGGAGTAAATCATCATGGTGTTTAGGAAGGAGATTGATGGCCGGTCTCAATGGTTTTGGCCACCCTTTCTATTTAGAGCGACAGGTCAGTCAGCCAGTTAAGGATCCGACCTCTATTGTGGCCAGCTGACATCTCTATTCATCATCTCACAGTCTGCATCCTGCTGCTGCTGCTGCTGCTGCTGCTGCTGAGGTCTCAAGGCACCGGCTGCTCCTGTGTGGCACTTTGTGTTCAAGTTGCAGCAAAATGTTAGGAAAGAGACGTTATATATGCCGTAGCTTTTATGCTGTGATGTATCTCCTTTCATACGGTTCCTATCTGGGTAGATTGGGTCATTGTGGGAAATGTTGCAGGACTACTTTATAGCAATATCGAATTTGAAGTTGAAGTTCCTTTTATTAGTCAGGCTTTTACCCATATGCAATTTCCTCTTATATAAGGCCGGCACAAATGGGTGTTTAGCTCTGAATAGCCGTGAACCAAAAGAGAAAAACAAACTTTTTTGAAGACAAGATCACAGCGATGATAGAGAAGACTGAAGCCAGGCAGCCCGTGTTCTTCAGTGGAGTGAATATCAGGTCTGAGACAGAGACACTCATTGTCCGTAAAGCTCATCCCGACTTCACCACAGGCTTGGATGCATGTGTCCCAAACTGCAATACCCCAACATAACCAACATGGGAGAATTACTCACGTCAAGTCAGGACTATGCACAGAGATACAGTCAAAGTAAGGTTTGATAGGGGCTCCTCAGTAGTTCAATTGGTAGAGGTTGTGTGTGTCCTCACCTCAGCAGCCCAGGGTTCAGATCCGACCTGTAGCCCTGTGCTGCATTTCATCCCCCCTCTCTCTCCTATCCCGTTACCTGTCTCTCTTCAGCTATACTATCAGATAAAGCCAAAACAATCATTTCAATATAGGTAAGGTTCTGTAAATAAGTAGTTAGACATGGTTTTCAGTTTAAGTCACACCTAAGATCAGTATCTGAATCCTGAGAATTGAATTGAAATGAATCCTGTGTAGACTTCCCCTCTTCCTGGACTTGCTGGCTCTCTCAGCCTAAAATCATACTTAACGTTGTTTTACCACCTCATTTTATAAGAATCTCTCAGGCTTTCATCGTCTCTCCTAAATCACAACCAAGTCTGTTCGGATTTCTCTTCATCCCTTATTGACGCAAAACTTGTCGGCAAAACAGAATAGCTATATTTGTCTATACTTCCCCCAATTAGCATAAAAAACACTTTACATTTTCTAAAGTAGCAGTTATATTATTTTTTAAGAGGGTAGAGTATTTAAAGGAGGGAAATTGGTTGATTTTTATTACACATACAGCATCTGTGAGGAAGTAAAGGCTGTGTCAACAAAACATAAAAGGTTTATTTGCTCTTTTAGCCAAAGCAGATGTTCCTGTTTGGTTATTTCCTCAACAAACAGTCCAATGCTCTCCAGAAAATGTATTATATCGCAATATATATATATTACAATCTAACTTTATACACACCATATTTTATCCTTGTCACCCACTCCTATGTGCACTCCGCAGCGAGGACATGAATGTATTTTTCAAGGCAACTTAAAAGGTTCATATCCTAGTTAACATAAGCATGAGTGGACTGATTTTAGTGGTAAAATGTGGCCAAATCACATCTACAAGCTGGCTTCTAGGTGGCTTGAGCAGGTTTTGTAGTCTGTGATTGAACTCCTTTATACAGACAAGATTGAACAAGAGAGACACAGAAGAAACCCCCGGTGTTTTTCAGACAGTAAAAGGTTGGTAAATGTTTACAGTTTTCCATTTACCCTTACATGCAGGCATCACTCTTGTACGGTCTAGTACATCGGTCTCTTCTTGGCATTAGGTGATAGATAAGGAGGTGTCATTGAAGTGATACAAGGGAATACATTAAAAAGGGTTTTTTGCGGTGGAGAATAAAGACTTCTCTCATGAAGGGTTGAAGGAAATGCCAGGATTGGTTCTTCTCTATCTGAAAAAGACATGACAGGGTGAGAGGCCTGGCTGTTGAGTCCACTGTCCGTCCTCTCCTGGCCCCCCCATGTCTCTCATAACCAGTCAGTACATTTCCCCTCTGCAGCGCTGGCCTTGTACCACAGTCATGTTTCTGACGCTTCATTTTCTGTCGTCTGGTTTTCGGCCCCAGTCTTATTTCAAGGTGAGCTCTCCCCCTCGGCCCCTTAGAAGAGAGAGGGAGAGAGAGGAAAAAGTGCGAGGGAGAATCCTCCAAGGTCACTTTCGGTGTCTCTCCGTTAGAGTTGGTGAGCTCCTGACAAGGCGGAGACAGTTTCAATTTCTCACCGACTGTCAGGAGCTCCCTGTTTTTTAAACGCCTCTGAGACAGATATAAGCAGAGGAAGATGTTGCCCGACTTTTACCGTATTATCTGAGGGGCATTCTTTTCTCCGGCCTTATCTCTCTGTCAGAAATGGGCCTTCAGTGATTCCTGCCAGATAGCTGCCGCTGCTGCGGATGGACTGTTCAGCAGGCAGATAGAGCAAAGCTTTCCCAGATACTGTAAATCTAGACCTGGCTGTTTTTCCACATGTTTCTGCCCCTCGGTAATTGGTAAATCCCATTGACTGGCAGTTTGACAGAGTTCGGGGGGGGGGGGACAAAAAAACGTTGGAAAGATTGTTCCTGTGCGCCTTCAGTGCTGCACGTTGAACTTTCCTTGACCTACCTCTTCGATCAAAAGCACAGTGAAAGTCATCCGTCTTCTTCCAGGTGTGATGAGAGGGCTTTTTATGTGACATACGGACATCTTCATCAGGCCGCGCTGACTTCAAGCCTGTTGTTGCTTTTATTGTTTGGTGAAACAACTCACCGAGGGGAAGGATGCCATGTCAGAGCTGGTTTTAGAGGCTTTGACGCTGAAGGGAAATGGGAACTTCAAAGAGAGCAAACTGTGTGACATAAACTACACTGGCCCCCTGTTGACAAGCTAATGATAACTTCATTTCCTATATAGTCCTCGCCGTCACTTAGTAGCTTATCATTCTTAGAGGCGTTCGGTTAATTTTACAACTTTTCTTCACTATGACCGATTAATGTTTGGGCACTTAGGGAGGAAAAAAGCAGAGGGGAGGAGCGGAGCGCCTGATAAGAGAGTTGAAAGCAGCGGCGGGGAACGGCGTGGTAGCAGTACGCTGTACTCCCGCTGACTCTTCTTTGGGGAGATCCCCACGAGTGCTGTCCTCGCTGTAGTGTGAGGAGAGGCTCAGCCAGGGGTCTTTGAAGTACTGCTCTGTTATGACATGGGTGAACTCATTTGCGCTGCTATTATACAATCAACGCACCACGTCTGAAGACAGCGCCCCTTTAAACAACTACAAAAAGTTTGGAGATTCCCCAACATCGCCGGAGTACGACACGTTTTATATATTTCACACGCAGATCCGGTTCCTAATCACGACGCTTGTTTAACAAAATGCTTTGGAGTGCGTTTTCACTCCTTCCTTCTGCGGATGAGATGGGTTTATCACTGACATTTAACTTGATCTCCATTTTGGAAAATGTAAATTGCCAGCTGTTGCGAGAGGAAGCAGAATGCAACATGAAGATGTCATGCCACGTTGCTGTTAACCCCTCTTCAGCTCTGACACCGCAGCTGCCATCTGCGTGTGTTAACTCGCGTGTCTACTACAGTGTTTTCATCTGGCAAGAGGAGGGCAACACAACATGAAATAGATGCAAATGACAATTTACAAGATATTAGCGCAAAAATCTGTTGTTTATTTGATCAAGGTGAGATCGTTTTCTGGCTTCCACCACGCAAAACCAAAAGATATTGAGTGAACTAGCATTTTTGACAAAGAAAAGCAGTAAATCCTCACATTTAAGAAGCTGGAGTCAGCTATTTTTAGGGGGATTATCACTTGGAAAATAGCTGAAATGATCAAATCTAAATATTAACTGATTCATTTCCTGCCAGCTTTACTACAATTCAGTATTAAAGACATAATATGTAACATCTGAGCATTAAAAAGGGTCAAAAAATGACCAGACATTTGTTACAGAGGTAACCATGTGGAAGCCTGTCCCTCAGTCTTTCTGTGAAACATCAGATGATACTTCAGAGAGTGAGGAAGGAAGTCGGAAAACGTAACATGAAGTAACATTTTGAGCATCGCCTCCTCCTCACACATTCCTGCCTGAGTCACTTACACATATTTTTATCGTCAATGGTGGTTGTTTAAGAATGAGGACAACAACTCCCACGATCCCACGCTACCTCAAGACATCACCAGTCGACGTCTCCTGTTTTCTTTGAGAGATGGGTCCGTATGGTGATTTTCCAAGGCTGTAGTTAATGGTGTTGTTGTACTGGGTTGCATTAGCGAGTTCTTACATTCAAACATTAGAAAAGTGTTGACTACGAAGGCAGGTTGTCATTAGTGCTTCTGGTTTATAGATTGACGGAGAGATTGTGAGCTCCTCATGCACTGCCGGGAAATCCTACAGCTCTGTTAATCTAATATAGAAGTCTCTGAGCAGTATGTGGTATTTGATGTGTAGGTGTTTGATGATCCATTTGCCCTTTGTGCTGTCGCTGACTTTACAGAGGAACATTTCATTCTTGTTCAAAGGAAAGTTATATGTTTAATATGGCATTGTGCCTAAATTGTGCTCACCATTAATGGCGACCCCATCACCTGAGTAATGTACCTTTTTTGGCAAACCATGGATATGTTGAAACTTTACATTTCTTTATGGTGCAACTTCATGTTTCTTAAGTTTCAGTTTTCAACAACTCTTTGCTTATGGTCTGGTTAGGTTTGGGCATAAAAACGACTTGGTAAGGGTTCGGACTAGAGCATGTTTTGGCTGGTTCTGTCACCACAAACAGCTCAGAAATATCCAGTTGTTGCCACTAACACAGCTGGAAAATGTCACACTGTGGTCCCTAGCTTTTAAGGAGTCATATTCTGCTAATTTTCAGGTTCATAATTTCCTTTTTGGTTACTACTAGAATAGGTTTACATGCTTTAATGCTCAAAAAACACATCAGTTTTCTCATACTGTCCAGTGCTGCAGCTCTGTATTCCCCCTCTGTCTGAATGCTCTGTTTTAGCTCCTGCCTCTTTAAGGTTCCCCCCCCCCCTCCTGAATACCCAGTCTGCTCTGATTGGTCAGCTCACATACGCCTGAGCCTGCAGCTCACCATGTCCTCCATTGGCTCTGTCATGTTGTCAGCTTCACTTCCACCTTGAATATCGGCATAAATTATGCACATGTGACGTGCGTGATGTCGCAAAGTCATGGATTAAAGGCGGAACTACTGACGAGGCGTTTAAGGAGCGGTGTTTTCTGTGGGAGAGAGGAGCTTCTGCTGGAGTTTGGACTTTTTAACTTCCAATATATTTTACATTGACAAGAACATATAACACAATGAAGGAAAGGGAAAAAAAGAAAAAAGCTTAATAGGTCTCCGTCATGGCGTAAGGTATTGCGGTGATGTTGATGCGGTACGTGTGACACATTTGAAAATATCTGTGGTTTGCAGAAACTTAAAATGCCAAAATGTTATTGTCTGCTCCCAGTGGCTCTACCCAAACCGAACACTTTCACTCTCACAAAGGTTTGTCTCTATTGCGGGGCTGTTGCACTGGATTGCATTCGCTGGTGCAGGTGTACCACTGAACTGAAAGTGACAGCCCTCGCTTTAAAGCCAAACAGCAGATATAACAACAGGATCCCTGAGCTCCCTGGGGGGGATTTTTAAGTATTAGCTCTGGAAATATTTCTAAATTCAGAAACAACCAGAAGTATGTTTAATAATTCACCTAGATAGTTTCAATCCATCTCTCTCTCTCTTTCTCTTTCTCTCTCTCTCTGCCATTTTGCAAGGTCAGTGGGTGCAGAAGGTTGGGCTTTAGTTGTGTTCTGTCGTCGTCACTTTCTCCTCGGAGCTGCAGGCTGCGACAGAGAGCCGGCTCGTGGAGAGAGAGAGAGAGAGAGAGAGAGAGAGAGAGAGAGAGAGGACACACAAACCTGAGTGTGTGTGTGTGAGAGAGAGAGAGAGAGAGAGGAGCAGGAGCACGCTTGTTGTGCGCTTATAGTTTCTAGTAAGTCTTGTTTCTAGGTAATAACTGGGCTGCTGCTGCTTGTGTGGAAGCTCTGGGAAGAAGAAGAAGAAGAAGAAGAAAAACGTGCGCAAGCCCACAATACAAGCGGACGCACTTTACTCAGAGCCTTTTTATTTTCCAGCTGACGTGGGAGAGGGAGAGAGAGGGAGAGAGCGCGCAGGCTGGACTGGTGGTTGGGCATCTCTCTCTCTATGTGTGTGTGTGTGTGTGTGTGAGGGAAGAAGAAGAAGAAGCTGGCGGTGACCTGCTGGGATTTTAAGACATCTACGTGATTTCTTCTCCTCCGTCAAGACTCCTTTTTCTTTTTTCTTTTTTTTTTCTTGGCTCATCTGTGGACAGACTACACACTCAGAGCGATGACTGGACTGAATCATCCGCCGGCTCTCTGTCATTTCACCAGCGAAGACAGCCTCGCCAGCAGCAGCAGCACCACCACCACCACCGCCGCCCGCCCTTAGAATACAAGGCTGCCGTGAATAAGTCAGCATCCTCACCGTTGTCTAACAGCTGGGATTTACACTTTACAATGTCTTGAGAACGCGACGGGGAGGCTACAAAGATGATGACAGTGAGTATGCGCTCGTTTATGACGCCGCATCCAGGGCCACTTTTAGCTCGTCCGTGCTCCTAACGCAGGCGGTGACTTCCCGATTTTGCCCCCCGATGATAGCGGATGGAGTTGGGGAGAGGAGAGGAGAGGAGGAGGGGTGGGGGTCAGTGTGGTCACAGCTGTGATGGGTGTCATCTATCCGCGTTATGGTGTGTGATGTTGGGCGTTTCTGTCCCCGCTGTTGCCGGGGGTGATATCAGGTTCCTCCTGGGACTTTTCTGGAGAGGGAACATTACATCATGTGAGGAATGAACAAGAAACGCACGCGCGCGATATATATATATATATATAACCTGTCTCGAGGTCGACGATCATATGTTCCCAGGTGCGATCACGCAACTGTCATGCGTGCAGAGGTGCCACTTGGAGTGCGCTCGACGCACGCAAAGACTGGGCGTGTGCGTTGATGTCCCCCTTGCGAGCCACCCAGGAGAGACAGAGAGAGAGAGAGGGCGAGGGGCTGGAGTTGTGTGAGGGGTAGTCTAGTCTTTGACATAAATTAAACGCCCCCCCTTCCCCTTCCCAAACACCCGCCAGGCTGCGGGGTGGGGAACGGTGCAGCTGTCAATTTGCATGTATTTGTGGCCAAATCCAGCCTGTACGGTCTGCCTGCCTGCCTGCCTGCCTGCCTGCCTGCGCCTCGGTTAGTTAATCCCACAGCGGATCAGCTTTAGCACCGCTCCAGCCTGCCGTCCGCCCGTCTTGCAGCGCCTTCCTCCCCCCTCTCTCTCTCTCTCGTTCTCTCTCTGTGTCTCATAAACAGACACTTTAAATGATTGCATTATTTTAATCGGGCTCATGTGACCGCCGCGTATTGACGCGATAATATCTGGGAACCGGAGCGCCGCTCGAGGAACGAGGATCGGTGGGCGAGATCTGAAACGCGATCGCAGCTCGGATACTTCTTCTTCTTCTTCTTCCTACTTTGGAGAAGATAAAACCCTGAATCCGGGTGTTTTTTTCCCTCCAGAGGCTGGTAGCCTACTTGAAGGGTGACAAAGCCGAGATGACAGGCTGGTTCACACACCGCGGGGACTGGTGACCGCGCAGTGATCCAGCGCGTTTGATGAGCACGTCGGTAAGGCTGTTCTCCGCTCTGCCGGCTGATTTATATATTAAAATAGAGCTTCCATGCTATATTCTCAAGCCTCAGTATCTTCTTAATCGTGGCCGTCTTTGGGTGATTTCAGAGCATTAGGCCATAAGTAGGCTGGTAATGTTGTGTGCACTTAAGTCCTCCCCCTAAAGCCACAGGGGCTCCTGGAGTTCGTCATGTCAAGAACCACACAGACAGTTGGAAATCATCCCAATGAACTGAATATGGGTTTTATTAAATGTTATTACTGCCTTTATTGAAGGATAACAAGCAGGCACTGGGAGGGAGTGAAATAACTGAGGGTCCCAACACCCCAACAGCATTGCATTATGTTGCCAAACCTAAGCTGGAGACAGCCTGCCACCAGGTAAAAGGGAAGATGTAGCTTTGGGTTGTGCATCCTCACAGCAGCTTTACTCCCATTCCCTTGGAGCTGTTGGCGTTTCACGGAGAAATGCAAGATCCTCAGCACAAAGTGGCTCATGTCTCTACACCGCATCAGCAATTTGTGCACCTAGTCTTCCAGGATGCTGAGTCATATTGCTTTTGCCCAACTTAGATCTGCTCTGCATTGCCCTTTGACGTCAATAGCCGGCGTCTGCACAGGTGTGGTCTCTCTGAAGAAAGCTTATCATCACGAGGACGATGCTGTGTGAACTGCAGTTTCCTCCTCTTGTGCGAGAGGCAAAAACAACAACAGTGAAAAAAAAAACCTACTGTAAGCCCTCGTGGTCTTTACCAGTAATCAGCAATCTTCATAATTAATTTCCTTTCCAGAGCAGCTCATAATGTGGATCAGGCAGGAATGTGTCGTTAATTTCTCTTTGCCCTGAGAGAAATTTTGCTGCTCCTTGCTTTTCATTAACTTTTAAAAGTGGTGTGAGGCACTATGATAATGCACTCCTGTGGAGAAAAGACTGATAACTCGGCGAGAGGAGGCTCGGGTCAGGTGGAGATTTGTGGAGGGTTGTAAACAACGCGGACGTTTTCATTAGCTGTGAACTAATCAGTCAGCCGGTGATTGGGGGCTCGGCGGGAGCATCGCAGTCAAGGTTAGACAACAACAACTCTGGACTCATCTGTCCGTGTCACAGTTTGGTGTGCTGTTGTGTATCAGCGTGTCGGTGTCACTCACTCTCACCCCTCATAACACCCTGTTTTGTCCCCGTGGTGCTGTGCAGATGTAGCAGTGGGTGGTGGGAGATTACTGTGACACATCCAGCCACACGGACTCCGCCTTCGCTGTGTGTGTCAAGCGTCGCACAGGCCCACACACACACGTACACATTCACCGATGCAGAGGAATGTATAATCAGTTAACACAGGCTGGTACGGCTGTATAGCAGAAGGCTGGTCAACGAGTCCGAGAGACACGATGACGGCATAATTCTGTGCAGAAAAGGAAGTTCCTGCGGGACAGGAAGTGCTTTGTGGTCGCCGGTCTCAAACCACAACACTGCTGTGACTAATCTGTGGCTTCACACTTCCCTAAATTCTCTTTTCATTTTTCTCATCTCCTTCCTCCTTCCCTCTCTTTTCTTTCTCTCTCTCTCTGTAAAACAATTGTTCTTCCTCAAGTTCACTCCTTTTCTCTGCTCCGTTGTCGTTGCAGGACTACCGGGAGGATGGCATGGACCTGGGGAGTGACGCATCCAGTCGCTCCAGCTCCGAGTCCAACTCCAACAAGGTCACGCCTTGCTCCCCTTCTCTTGACCTGGCCACTTTGGAGGACTACAAATCCTCCCCCTCTCTGGACCTGGTCACCTTAGAGGACTATGAGGAGGACGAGGACTACCAAGAGTACAAGAAGAAGGTGATAGAGGAGTGGGAAAGCGAGTACGGCGAGGACTACACCTCTCCACAGCCTCCTGGTCAGGAGGAAGGCGGTGGGGGCGTTGTCGGGGTTGATGGCCTTGGCGAAGGCTACAGGAAGACAGTGAACAGTCGCAGCCTCGCTGAAGAATTCCAGGAAGTGAAGACCGTCCCGCCCCTCCCGGCCCCCAGCGGACGCACTGCTACCTCAGCCGCAGCCGTCCCAGAGGAACTGAAACAGAACGGCAATCTGATTTTGCCCCGGAGCGGCCAGCTCGACTCTCCCGGTACACCACAGGGGTGCACAGGGACTCCCAAGCCCAGGCACCGCAGCTCCAGTCAAGGCAGGGGGAGCCGCAGCACTGGCGGGGGTGGTGGCGGTGGTGGTGGTGGAGGAGGCAGTGGAGGGATTGGGGGACGGATGGGGGGATACAAAGAGGAGGAGGGTGTAGAGGAGGAACCTCTGCCCACCATGGACTGGGCAGCCCTGGAGAGACACCTGGCTGGGCTGCAGTGCAGAGAGCAGGAGAACCAGAACCTCAACCAGATCCAGAACCACAACATGGGCAAGACTAACTACACCTCGGTAAGTGTCTTCATGTGCCCGTCTGTCTGGGCTTTTTATGCTTTTCTGCATGTGTGTCAAAGGTTATCTCACATCACTTTTCCTCCCACGCTTTGGTGGCATCCGTAATCCAGCAGCGATCCGTGTCAGATGGACCCTGGAAGCATGAGGTCAGGTTAGCTGGAGTAAGGAAGAGGGATTAGTCAGCTAATGTAGCGCTAAGCTATGTGGCACGGCCATAAACGTGACCATCATCAAAGCCTGGACTGGAGTGCATCGGTTCATAGTCCAACAGTGCAAGTAAACTGGACGGGGCTACTCTCAGACATGTTGGTATGTCACAACCTGCTGACCTTACTGTCTTGTATCTGTTTAACCTATTTTCAAAAATCTGGATGTTCTTTGTTGTGGCCATGTGGCGTTTCCACCAGAAGAGGTCAGTGTTGCATTGACATTCTGCAGAGAGCTGCTGCAGGCCTTCATTACCACACCAGCAGCTCCAGACCTAAAGACTGCTTTGATTCACTTATGACATCACTCAGTCTAAATCGCAGCCAGCGTTTTTATGATTTATTGTTAGTTTGTGGGTCTAGAAGGGTGTAGCTTTAAAAATGTTTAGGGAGGAGCAGCAGAGGATTGCTTACAGCAGCCAGTTTCAGTGCTTTCACTTGGCTCTCATGTCACTGAGTAAAAACTAAGCGAGGGCAAATGTGTGTGTTGAGAAAAGGGGGATTGCTGTTCTCTTTTGGTATGCAGGCACCAAGACCTTTTCCTTAGTGCACACAGACAATGGCTGCAGCCAGTGCCATTGTGAGTGTGTTGTGTGTGTTGTGCGTCTTTGTTTGTCTGTCCTGGAGGCCCCCTCTGTCTCCCTGAGGCATGTCAGGAATGCACGCGGGAGACGTGGGGGATGAGAGGAAGGAAAGAGGGAGGAAAGGACAGGAAGATGGTATCTTTAGGACCAGGCACTTCGGGGGCCACATGGCTCGTGTGTTTGCGTCAATGCTCATTACCTGCTGCCCGTCCTAACCAAGAAGGTCACCTCCTGGTTTAGTTTTAGTCTGGGGAAAGTCTGCTCTCCCTCCGTCTCCCTCTCCCCAGGCAGTGGGCTGTGATATAATTGACCTGGGTGGAGGAAAATCTCTTGAAAGGGAGCCTCTGTCTAAACATGTGGCCGCCGTCGTCTGCCTGCACACACATTCACACACATGCACTTCTTCGCTCATTCTCTGTCTCTGCTGGTGTCTAACATGTGTGCACATGAAGGCACCGTACGCTAGGCCTGGTGTGGGAGATAGAGATAGCCTAGTCCTGATGGCAATAAAGTGCAGCAGCTTCCAGCGGTGTCTCCTATAACAAGAAAAAAACGACCCGGGCCTCAGATTTTGATGGCTCTGTGTAGATAAGAAACTGGAATTAGCCGTGTAATCCAACCTGAGCAGAGGGCAGAAGAGATAGAGCGGAAAAGACGGGAGAGGAAACCTCATATCCTGGACAATCCTACCCTTAAAATCATTTAAGTGCTGTTGCTACTTCTGTCCAGGATCATACCAGACAATCCATTACCTAGCTTCTGATGTGCGTCCTTTTCCCCGAGCTTTCGGGTATGCTAGCACTGACCCTCTGCTAACCCGCTAACAAGAGCACAAAAGCAGTCAAGTGTCAGTTTAGAGACTGAGACATTCCCACAAGACGTCCCCGGTGTCTGTCTATGTCAAGGGGCATCTGAGTTTCTTAATTCTTAAATTTGCAGGACTTAGCCGACACCCTGGAGAAAAGGGGGGCTGGTGCTTTTAAAATGTTGTTAAATATTTAGTCATCCACTCAGGCGGGACGCACCACCGGCGACGAGATGATGCGCGTGTTCATGTACGGAGGGGTCTGTCTGTCTGGGATGTTCGGCGGGGTCCACAGGGATCGAGATATTCATGCTTCAGTAGAGCTTCAAAAGCATCTGTGCTTTTTAGAAAGACGGGACACAGTGAGGCTCAGAGCTAATAATCCATAGCGGACACTAAGTGCCTGGAGACGGGTTCAGCCGGTCTCCAGTCGGATGCAGCAGCTACAATATGCCATATACACACATTTGCTTATACAGTATATATATGAACATTTACACATATGTCACTCACATTTGACTTTCTCCTGTTGTCCTGTCCACATCTCCATGGCAACAGTCCCTTAAACCTCGCCTGTTGAATTACAGAGTCTGCAGGTCTTAAAAAAGTTAATTTATAACATTGATACCACTCTCGTGTATGTTCATCATGAAGCTATGGCCAGCAGCAGGTTATCTTAGCGTAGCATAAAGACTGGAAGCTAACAAATCCACGTACCAGCACCTCTAAAACTCCCTAATCAACACTTATAATGTCAGGTTTGTTTAATCCAGTTAAAATCTGAAGTGTAAACACAACAAGTTCTGGTGTTATGGGGCATTAGTGCCAGACTATTCCCTTCTAATTTTTTGCAAATAAGTTAAATTTCAAACTGTTCTTTCGACTGTTCACCCTTTCAAAACACTTGTCAAGTACGGTTGCATTGATTTTCCACCGCACAATCTTCCGTGTGCTGCACTAATAGATTGACATGGACTACTTCCCTTCATTTATTCTGCATTTTGAATCAATAAACCAGTCATATTGGAGCAGGTGTGTTTAGTTAGGGTGTGGTTTCTGGCTGCTTCAGCATCTGCCTGCAGGCTGTGGGTGTGGGGTCAGGAGAATTCATGAGGATGAAAGGCACGCTGACCTGTTTGTAATTTGTTTCTAATGAACTCTGGAGTCGCGTGGCAGAGAGGGTCCCACAGGGACCTCAAGTACACCCGGGGTAACACAAGCGCTAACCCTGCGTTTAGCACCGCACCCACTGAAAGCTAAACAATAATATTATTCCTCTGAGCTGGGCTGGAGGTGAAAAAGGCAGAGATGGGGTCATTCTACATGAATGGATATCCATGCTCAGAAATCTACCTGTGTTGTCTAAGGTGCACACTGGAAAAGCATAAATTCATGCCTACAGGCTATTTCTTTTTCAATCTCAGAGTGCACACGCCCAGACTTACTCACACAATTTAAAAACACCCCATGGGCAAACTTTGGTTATAAAGATAGGGCCTGTGCTGAGACCTGCAGCACCACTCCTACTTTACAGAGAAGAGCTCTCACACACACACACACACACACACACACACACACACGAACACACATCGACTGAACTGAACTCCGAACCGTGCCTGAGCATTTACGGCAAGTGTGAGTGCATAGCTTCACACGAAACAAGCAAAGGGAATATATCTGTCAAACAGCAGGCACCAGTCACACCGTTTAGGCAAAGGTTTCACACACTGACACACTAATGCCTCTTGACATCTGTGAAATCCATAATATACATATTCATACTGTACAGTAAAGAGATTAAGCATATTGCCCCCAAATAACCCTAGAGCCTATTTGGTTTTGAACATTTTTGGGAATTTGTCCATTGTCGCTGTGAAACGGGCTGCAGTGTAATCCCTCTGGGCATATGCACTTCGTTAGCGTTCATCTATAAAAAGCGTCCGTATTTCTGCTGCCAACAGGCTCAGATTTTTATTCTTAGTGTCTGACAACATTATGGAAAAAGGATCTCTACGTAGAAAAACAGCTTTGTTAAAGGGCAAGATCCTTTTTTGTGTGAGAATGTCAGGAGAGGCACAGACGTCAGAGAAGCAGTTGTGAAATAAAGCTGCAGTATGTAACGTGTTTAGAAACACTTCTGGTATAAAGTCCTATATCCCTGAACTCTAAGACTTCAAGATGTGCTGTTTTCGATTCTCATAACTCAAAATACAAGCCTTTTTCTGCTCTAATGTTTGCAAATACAAGTGTAACCAAGAACCAAGAGGGTGTTGGTGCTTTTTATTTTGTTTCTTTGCGTTACTAACACAAGGTTTCTCTGCCCCAAATAGCCAGAATAATTTACTGTACATTAGCCATAAACTCACATAAATGCTCTGATTTTAGCACTCGCCAGAGACTCCGGATCTCTGTTTTCTTTTTCCCCTCTCCTGTCTCGAAAGTTATATTCACGAGGTAAAGCTCATTTCGCCTCCAGCTCCGGTCAGCAGTCAACATAACGGGACATAAACACCCAACAATTGAGGTCACCTCGGTGGATCGCTGCTGCAGTCGGGTTGATAAACAGGAGTGAAGATAAGATTGTTGTGTTTTGATTAAGAAAAGTAACATATTGTACGTTTAAGGAAGTGTGTTTTATGATGATAAAACTACTGATTCTGCAAATGGCCACCAGACTTTCGCTTCCAATCTCAAATATTGGACTTATTTCAAATGGGATCCAGGTTGAAAAATACCAAAGTTACCCTTTATAAAACACAACATCTGTTCACGTCAGTCACAACAGTGATCTTTTGTGCAGTCTTATCATCTTGTACTTAAGCACAGTAGGACTGTCTTCTCATGTATTGTCTTGTTTGGTAAGGTCTGTGTAAATGCCATACTAAACTATATAATGTATGTAATAACATATTTACAAATGTACTTTTGTCCTGTCCAGCTGTCTGAGGAAGTAACCTGTAAGTGAACATCTACCTAATAGGAAGGCGCTGCTCAAGCACACCATATAAACAGTAAAAAAAAAGGCCAAGAGCCGAACCAAATTGTACAAGTGTGGCGTGCTCTGCCTCAGAAAAGCACTCAAGGGCTGCAGAGAATAAAAGACTGAGAAAGAAGCGGAGAGTGGTTTGAGAAAAGAGCAAAAGCAGAGGTTTCTATGTTTCCCTCTTTTCACTCCGTGCTCTGTGATCATGAACAAGTTCAGCAGTTGAACTGCGCTCGCAACCCTCCACTTACAACCTAACTACCACCTTCTCTCAGTTCTCAGACTGTATACGCAGAGGGAGAGGCCGAGAGTAGGAGAGGGAGGAAATTGTAGGGTTTGAGAGGTCTTGAGTGCTGTTATAGTGGATATAAATAGCCAAAAGTTAGCATAGGAAAACAAAGCAGTGGAAGCATGAATTTAGGTGAGAAGAAGAACTTTTAGATGTAGAGAGTGATAGGAGGGATCAAAAGGGACCTGCTGAAAGAGGAGGGAGCTGAGAGTGGGCTCAGATTTATGGTTTGAGGGAGCCAAAAGAGGCGGCAAGAATGGAGAAGTAGTCAACGTATATATGGGTGGGAAGTGGGAGGAGGCTTCGGAGATGGAGGGGCAGGGCTTCTTCCAGGTGTGGAGAACGCCTCTCTGAGGCTCTGGTGTCTGGTTCAGCCCACATGGCTTAACCACTGTTCCTCGTGTGTGTGTGTGTGTGCATGTATGTGCCGGTACCAGCTGATACACGCCCGGCCCTCTGCACACCACAGCTCACACACACTCGTCTCACACACACTGCCTCAGCTTCAGAGTGGAGCAGTTTTCTGTCTCCTATTAGTCCACACAGGCAGGCACTCACCTCACTAAATCACAAAGGATATCTTTTTCTTCTCGTGGTATCCTGACAGTCTGCCAGTGTTGGTGGATGTTTTTTATCCCCTCTTCTTTTTTCATCAGTGGAGTATTTTTCCTCTCAGCTTAACCTTGGATTCCTCACAGGAAGTCGGGCACTTAACTCAGGTAAAGCTGAAAATGACCTCTTGTGAAATGTGTAGAAGGTGCTTGCTGTTGGGCTTTTCAGACCCTTTTGTACGTTATATGCGTGTGATGTGGCTGAAGTCAAACCAAGACAAAACTTCAGAGAGTTCAGACTAAAAGTCAGAGAAATGTAATTATAGCCTAGGGCACTACATTCCTCTGCTTTTGTGTTTGTGTGTAACAGAAAAGTTAAATATGTGGAGACATGAAGTAGAGCCAGCTGCACATCCGTCCATAAGCTCAGGTTCCTCTTTCTGCGTGACCCTAACAAAGAGCAGGTTCACGCAGGCTGACCATATGTTGGTTTCTACTTGGCAAGGACAGAATCATCAAATATGCAGCGCACGTGTATTTGAATCCTGTTTTAAATAAGCAAAGCTTCGTGCTACACACCTGTTTTGAATGTTCCTCTACCTTGAGGTGCTGAGGAAGCGTGTGACACACCAAGCAGAGCTCAAAGAACCGGCCCGAGACAAAACCCTACTGATCAAAATGTCTGCGTTGCCTTTGGATACCTCGTGACACACGCTAAGATGTGCACCTGCACACACACCAGAGAGAGTGCGTGCACATGCTTTCTGCGCATTAACCTGCACGGAGGAAACGGGGAGGCCGTCAAATCAGAAAGACAAACAAAAGCATGCAAATGAATTTGTTTGGAGGGTCTTCATGTATACACGTGGAATACAAATCGAGGAGAAGTCAAATAAGAAGGCGCAGCTGGCCTTGTAGCTGATGGTCTTTCGCTTGAGGGAGCTGATACGGCAGAAGCAAAACATTAGAACAAACTACCTTAAATGGGTAAAAATCTGATTCGGAGGGCTGAGCAGCCTGTCAGTTAGCTCCCTCAGCACTGGTGATTCAACACACTCAATCAGCCAAATGTGCCCGACGGCCAGCTGTCTGCTTGGAGTGTTAGTTAGGCAAAGAGGCAAAGATATACAGCCGTGTTTGTTGTTGAAGTGAGGAGCCCAGCATGGCCTTCAGCTGAAGTCAGTTTGACAAGTCAGGCTGTCTGTTATTCCATGTTTTGTCTGGAGGGGGTACGCACCTGCGAGCGCACCTGCACGTGTAAAATCAAAGGTTTTGCCATTCAGATTGACCTGCAGGCTCGTTGGTTCTGTTGCATACAAGCTGTAACCAGGGGAAACGTAAACATTCAGGACATGACACGGGTTATAAGGTTCAAGACAGGAGTGGTGCCGTCTGAACTGCTCTTATCTGATGTCAAAGTACAGTTTAATCAGCTGCCTCGTCTGCACGGGTAAACAAACGCAAAAACACTCAGACCTGTTTGTGTTGATGAGTAATGATGACGCTTAAGGTGCAGAAGAACTGATAAAGACTTCCTGTTTGGTCGTTGGAGGTGTGCTTAGATACATTTTGAGGTACTTCATACTTCATGTGTATGGGTAACTTTCACTTCTTACCAACTTGATGAGCTAACATGATATCTTTCCTCTATATTTTAACAACATTACGTAGAAATCTGCATTTTATGTGATTGGGTGCCCTCCACAGTTTCTGAGTGCAACACCGAATACAAATCCCAGGTCTGTAACAGTTTGTCAGACGTGATGTAGGTGCTGACGGCAAACAAGACTCATTACGTCATCACAATGTCATGTATGTAACTCTGTGATCCTACCCTCTCACTGAAGTCACACAGTGCAGAAACAAGTGACAACACAAAGCGCAGCCCACAGCTACACATTCCACCACTGTTTGTCTGGTTGATCATCCTCATTGATACGCAGCGAGTCACACAAACACACCCTCTTCCTCTGATTCACCCAGCCATGATTCACCAGGTTCCTGAGAGTCAAACCCCTCTTCAGCATGTGTTATATCCTATCTGCCATGGAAGTCAGCTTAGCCTCATGCCAAGCCTCAAACTCATTTTTCTCCACAGCTGCAAATCTCCACCTTCTTCTTCTTCTTCTTCTTTTCTTCTCCCTTTCTCCCAGACATCTCCTGTTCTTCACTGCCATTCCCACTCCTGTTCCCTGCTAATTGTCCTCTTCCTCAAGCTGTCAGGAGGCATTATAGCCTTATGTTCTCACAACGGCAAAATACAGCAGGAGACCATTTCCCCCTCTCCGCCCTGTGAAAACTATCAAAGAGGGGGCGCAGGCCGTGAGTGGCAGAGCGTGCTGTGGAGGAAATGGGGATTTATGTAGCAGTGAGGAGACGGCCTCTAATGTTATAACTTCCTGTCAGTCCTCATACTGCAGCGTCACTACAGAGCCGAACCGAATGCACACACACACACACAACTCACAACTTATAAGTAAGAACGAGGCTGAAGGATCGAAAAAAAGAAACAAGGTTTATTGCGAGAAGGCAACAAAAGAGGGAGAGCTGGAAATTCAGAAAGACGGTTTATGTTTTCTAGGCAGTGAAGGATTTTAAACTGTTATCCATCACCTCTCCTGTCTGTTGTCGGAGGAATAAAGGGTTGAGTCACACACACACACACACACACACACACACACACACAGAGGCCTGTATTTGTGTGTGTGCTGCTATGGGTGGAGCTGAAACATGAAACACTGGTCTTCTCTGCTCCTAATTACAGAGCAGTGTGTGTGTGTTTGGGTGTGTGTGTGTGTGTGAGAGAGAGAGAGGTAGAGAAGTGGGTTGTGATCTGGTCTGTTTATATCGGGCTAAAAATACGTGTTTAAATCATGTCTCAACACCCACACAGACCCCAACAAAACAAGGGTATTTTTGCCTCTGTGTTATCTAAGATGTCTGTTCGTGTGTGTGTGTGTGTGTGTGTGTGTGTGTGTGTGTGTGTGTGTGTGTGTGTGTGTGTGTATGTGTGAGACAGAGAGAGAGGGGGAGCAAGAGAGGGAATTTTTGCCAGGTCATGCAGAGAGCTTCATCTGTTGCTGTAACAGAGCGCTTTTATCTCCTCGCAGACTCATAACACACAAAAAAATCATTCCATCAGACCGAGGCAGGGCTGCAGCGAACGATTATGTTCTTGATCAGTCAATCGCTTTGTCAGTAAAACAAAGCAGCAACTGGAAATACATTGGATAGTGAAAATCTGGAGGAGCATCGGCCATATTTCAAGGTGAAACAACCTATTTGATAACCAGTTAGCAGCAGTTAGACGACAGCGAACGTTAGCATTCAACCACTTTCTGGGTAACAGTGCATTGATAGTGTTACGCGACACAATGCGAAAGGCGTAGATGAATTCTGAACATCGTCGACACATTTAAAGCAGTGAAATGACAACCATCTTTCAGATTCTCGACATTTATACGACTTGGGAACTCGAACACTTGCAGTACGAAATCAAAGCTGGTCAGAGGAAAGATGGCCGCCATATGAATATGGTCTATTGACAGTCACAAGTAGGCAAGTGCGCTACTAAAAATATGCCTTAAACGTGAAATTGACAATGAAAAATGTATGAATCGCTGGTAAAAATGTCTGTCCCGTCTATATTTCCTGGTTTAAAGATGCAGCATGTAAGAACTGGCCACCTGTCGAACCTGTTGGTTGAAAAATAAAATGTTATGGAACAGCTCATTGATTAATGGACTAACCCTGTCCTCCTAAAACTGTGGATTAATCATCTAATTGTTTCAGCTCAAACCAAAGTCAGTTCTCTTTCCCATTTTCATGATTTTTCTTGTTTGCTCTCCACAGTTTTTATCTGTAGTCAAGACAACAAGAAGCACGTCTCGTCCGTCTCAGCTGCTTATTATTCACTGCGACTCACAGCTCCTGCTTCTTAATGACTTTATCGCTGCACACGTTTAATTGGTGGTCATCTACTCATTTACTCAGCTGGCCTACAGATTCATTGGTGCATTTGAACATGTGAAACAAATATTAATACAGCCCGGTGGTCACAGCACGCTCAGTCTTCCCACCACCAACTGTAGACAGTCCTCATTAGAACAACCTCTGGTGGATGATCATGAGACTGAGCCCACACACACACACACACACTCACACACATACACACACATGCACTCCCTGGCCTTCCACATCAGTTCCTCCCTGTCAGAGCGAGCTCATTACTGCCAGAATCTGGCCCTCACACTGAGCCAACCTGCTTTGCTATGCAGTGTTTTTACACTGGCACAAAATGTCAGCTCGCTAAAAGCATCTGTGCTCCCCCTCTCCCCGCTGCGAAGGAGAGCGAGGCGGACTAACAGAAAGAGAGGGGAAGGAGGAGGAAGATGGAGAAAAGTGGTGAAAGGAAAGCAAATGTAGCTACACTGAAAGGCCAGCGAGAGAGAGAGGAAGGAGGGGGTAGATGGCAAAGAGGCTGAAAAGAGAGAGGGCAAGCTGTTTGTCAGAGAAAGGGAGGAGGCGGCGCAGCATGGCTGAGAATCCTGTTTTTTCCATGAGCTGTACGGAGTGTTACGGGGCATTATTTACCACCTACAGTATCATTTCCAGCTCACTCGAGCAGAGTGAACCACCACGTTATTCACTCTGTCATCAGCGACTTATGATTAGGTGTTTCTTATTTCTGTTTGCATCTATAAATATGCCAACACGGCAGAGTTAAATACACAGAGCCCCACATGAGTGGTGTTTTGATGTGCGGGAAAACGAGAATGAGACGAGCTGAGCTGCAACACTTCACCTCACAGCGAGAGTGACACACATAACGGCAATTTCTCCGGCTCTGTGCAGGCATAAATTACATACCGCTGTTGAAGTTTGCCACTAGGATCAGCATACAGCTGATGTTTTTAGCAGAAAGGCACTTGTCTTTTAGTTCTTAGAGTAACGCCACCCAGACGTACATCTCATTATGTGGCCGGTGTGTGGGAGGCTGAACTGCAGTCTGCCTGTTGTCTCCTCCTGTCTCCAGTTAATAATCTTCGTTCTGGATCTTCTTTGTGCTGATTTAGGCCGCTTACATAATCACGGTTATTGAGTTTGTTTTGCCGTCGCCATTTAACGTGGTTAATACTCGTTATGATTTGAAGAATCGGGAGCTGCATGCTTCACAGTCTGGTTTGTGTCAGATATTGTTTCCTCGTGCAGATAAAGAGGTGGTGTCTCCGTCTCCACCTGTGCTGTGACTCATTGCAAAAGCATGTGAAGGTCAGCAGGGAGGGGGGTCTTCAGGGTGACTGCTGCCATGGTGATGGAGGAGAGAAAGAGGGTTCGCCGGGGCTCAGAGATGTCGAACATCAAAGTTTGTTTTTGCTCCGGTGTATGCGTGCACTTGCCTCAGTGTGGATCCGAAAGAGAAATCAGCGAAACGCCTTTGATTTAATGCATCTGAAGCTGTAAAGATCTTGATACTGGAGCTGGAACATGACATCATTGACTCACATCTACAGGGTGTTGGCTTCTGTTTGATGTCGTTCACCCGTTAAGCCTGCAGACCCACTGAAATGGTTGAGCTGTAGCTTCACCTCGCTGCTCATCACGTGGAGTTTTGATGAATCTGACTGAAATGGAAGGAAATCTGTCCGTCTCACACTTGGCGGTCGTATTGCTGACGACCTGAGATGAAATTTAAGAGGTTCAGAGTCTCAGATCAGCAGATATGCACGTGATTGTGCTGTGAAGTCCCAACAAATGTCCACAACAAGTCACCGGTAATTATCCAGCAGAGGGTAGAAAGTATACACCGGAGCAAATATACAACAACAGCCCTGTTGGCTGATGTATTAGCTAACCTTACATATCCAGCAGAAACACAACAACATGAGATTAAATTGGAGAAAAGATCCGATGACTTGCCATATGCTTGACTCTCTTCGCCAGCCGCTTTTTAATCTCTCTGCCATTAATCGCTCAGCTTCACTGTTTCCCCCCTACTTACTGTACGCCTATAAACTCAGCGTAAGCTTAACAGTGCTTTTACGAGGCCCCGTCGGTAGCTTTCACTGGAAGAAAAACAAGTTTATCGCAGGTCAATGTCATGCACAGATAATTATATCCAAGGTTAGTGTGACAGGATGGGCACCGTTCCAGTCCGCCCCAGCTTGGTATCACGCAGAAGGCCAGACCAGAGCCGGTGATGTGCGGGCTCGAGCAGAGAGATCAGAGCAGGGAGCTCATCGATCCACTTCCAGGTCATTAAACCCAAGAGTGGTCTTATCGGGGGGAAAAGCAGCGTCACCCAATGGAGATCAATACCGGATAGAGAGATCTGGCCTGAGAGGAGGGATGAGATAACAGGAGGTGTTTGCAGCCCGCTACCTTTCCAAAAAAAAGACACAAATGAAAGCTTGAGCAGATGTATGATTTAATTGCATCAGGATGTCACATTCCCCACATTCTGGTGCAAAGCTGTTCCACTGCTTTAATGGGAGTTTTACAGTGGAGGGACATAAAACGTAGTGCCTCGTTCTGGATGAAACAGAGCGTGCTGTGAAAGGGTTAGGGTGTATTTGTGCCAAAATAATTAGCTGATCAAACAATTAGTCAAAAAGTAGAAATTGAAGTTTTAAAACACGATGAATGGTTTGAATGTGGAGCAAAAATGCCCCCCAAAATGTAGAATCCAATTTCTAGATGTAATGGCATGGTGCTTATTGTAACTAGGCCCGAAACTGCCAAAATAAAGAAAAGAAATAAATTGATTAATAACCCAATTTCATATTCGGTGCACACTGATGTCGATCAACAAATGGGTGAAAAGTTGACCCCATAACATGAAAATGCTCCCCTCATTTCCATACTGAAGCACAAATGCATACAGAAAATAAAATAAAATAAAACAGACATAACTGTGGGATCAAAAGGGAAAAAAATATAGAAAAATATTTCATTATTCACATTTAAAAGTGAATAAAAAGATAAATAAAATTAAAAATGTAATGGGAAAGTAAATAAATACAGAGGAAAATCAAAAGAGGAATACACGTTTGTCTATTTTTTATTATAATAAAAATTAATTGCATATTAATTAAATTTTTTGAGTCATTTATTTATGTCATTATTTTTTTATTTTGCCAGTCTCCATACGAAAGATGGAATTTTGACATTTTGGACTGTTCCTGACATTTCTTAGACGTTGCAGCATTTTTTATACGTCACTCTTTCTGAGTTTTCTTCTGTTCTTTTCCCGCTTAAAAGAGTTTTTCATTATTCAAACCAGTTGTCTGAGAATAGAGGTTGTTTAATGCTGAACAAAGAATAAAGTCCAGTGAGGAGAATTTGCTATTTGTAATTTTGGGCCGTATAAAATACATTTTGAATTGACTTGAATGATTAAATAATTGATTGCAAAATAATACTTATTCAAAAGTCTCAAGAAGCAGGACACATGTTTACATCTCGCTGAGATCAAACATTATGGACAAACCGGAAAACAAAGGGATGGATGTATAACAGTATATGGATAGAGGTCAGGAGGGAGTGATGGAGAAGGGAGAGATTATGTGAGTAGGTCGGCCCGTGTGTGGATTATAGACCGGCCATCTGCCGCTATGAGATTATAATCCTACAAAGAGACAAACAGAGAACGAGGGGAAGATGTACGTGCCATGCTATGCCCACACATCGTGAATACTTTTACAGGGAGTGACCCGTCTAGATTGTGAGTTAAATCAGATCAAACAATAAGCAGAAGATTTCACATCTGACCATGGATAAATGCCAGCTCTGGGTAGCTGACATTTTTGGATACTTGGCGCTGAAAACACATCATTGGGTTTGTTTTAGTTTGAGTTTTAAAGTATTGCAGTAAAGCAGCACAGAAATGGATTAATAATAATAAAGGTTAAGTAAGAAAGTCACTCCTCTGCCCTTCTCTCTTCCTCTCTGTCTGGCTCTCTGTCTTGGCAAGACTCCATCTGAATGACATCCCGACCCTGACCCACACCAACCTCACCCTCCCTCCGTCCTCCACCATCCCCTCTCCCCGCTGGCCGGCTCTGCACACACTCAGCCCAACAGCTCCTCCCCCTCTCAGTCCGAACCAGACAGAGAAAGGCGACCGGGAGTGTACTCTCTGCTTTTCACTGCTCCCCTCCCTCTTTTTCACTCTCTCTCTCTCTCTCTCTCGTTCTCACACCCCTCCTCCAGTCCTCTCGCTCCCCTCCCTCTTTCGGCTTTGGGGAAGCAGCGATCAGATCCTGCCCTTCTCTCTCTCAGTCAACAGAAAACAATCCGAAAAACAGGGATAGAAAAGCAGAAGGCGAAGACTTAGCTGACTGACAGGGAGGAGAATTGATTCTTTAGTTTGGATCGAGGACTGGGTGGGATCCCTGCTCCACCTCCTTTCCTCTCCTCTCCGCTGGAATACCGCTGCAGGGCTGGGAATCTTGTCCCAGTCCCGCTCCTTTTCCCCTCAGCTCAGCCAGCTCCGCTCTAGGATGCTGTGAGGATGGTCCACCAGGAAAACTGTTCTTACCAGGTAGTTCTCAGAGTGGCACGACACATTCATTCAATTTCTTTGCCATTTAACAAACTGGTGTTGATTTTGTTGTTCTCAGTCTCTCAGATTTTCCTGTTTTAGCTCCTCGGATCAGTTTATCGCAAATCCTTGTATGTCACGTCGAAAGTAGGACATTGTTGCACATGTGTGTCACTGCAGAGACCTGTGTGGGAGTATTCATCTGTGTTCTGTGCTTACGTGATTGTGTTGTGAATCTGATGGCTGGCTGGTTGCTAAGAGAGCACTTGACTCAAGGGAATAATGTCCCACCCTCCCCTCCACCTCCTCCTCATCCAGCCTCATCTATCCATGCCAAGGAAGCTGAGGTGTGCATGCAACTGCAAGTTTACGCTGTCAGGAATTAACTGTGTGTGTGTGTGTGCAAATGTGTTCAGCAGAAGTGGATGCATGTAAGTCGGTGTACGGTGCAGACAAGATAAAGAGAATTTAAATGTGAATGGCTGCTTGGAGGGTTGTGTGTTTTGTGTGTGTGTGTGTGTGTGTGTGTGTGTGTGTGTGTGTGTGTGTGTGTGTGTGTGTGATTGTGATTGTGATTGTGGTGCGACATGTGACAGCAGTGTCCCACTTTGTCTAACGAGGAATCGGGAGGAATGAAGGGGTCGTGATTAGAGGAAATGCGAGCACATCACAGCCGTGCATCTGCTTTTCTATAACCAGCCCCGCTTGGGAAGAAAGTCTGCAATGCAGTGGAGATAGAGAGTGGGAACGAGCGGAGAGGTAGATGAAAGGCAGAAGAGATGAGCTGAATATGCCAGGGGAGGCATCGAGGGGGGAAAGAGATGGAGCGTCTTTGATGGGGAGAAGCAGGCAAACGCTGCAGAGGAAGTGATGAGAAGGAAACATGAGGGTCCTAGAGAAATGGATTGGCCTTGTGGGTGCAGTTAAAGTGTTTTATCAACATGAGACTGGAGAGTCCAAGTCCTCCAACACTCCCTTTGGAAGCATTTTTGGTGTATGTACTGTATGGGGATGACTAATGTAGCCCTACAGTTTCAGCTTAGTTGAAGGCCTTCAAGCTGCGAGCGCTCACCTCTGTGGCATTGTCAACAATCATAAGAGCTAAACTCTTGTCAGTTTCATACACATCCTCCAAAGCTTGAGATTAGCCTTAGTAAACTGCCCTCAGGTCTCTGGTTTAGCAAAAACCACAAAAAGACTCGCACAAAAACATTTGCATTAATCGCGCTTCAAGTTCCACATATTTGTATTTGCCTGTCAGGAGGGCAGATTTGCACCTCCGTGGTTGAGGGACCAGTTGTGTAACGGGATAAGGATTTCCTGCCATGCTTTCGTGGCAGATAAAAGCTGGATGGAGCGGCAGAGAGATGCGAGGAACGAGCTAGCAGATAACCAGAGGAAAGTGACGCCAAAGGGGCTGGAGACAGCAGATGAAAGGAGGAGATGAAACAGGAACAGGAGAAGTATTGACAGCGCGGGCTGTGCACAATGAAGGCAGAGATGGGCGGAAAGAGAGAGATGACAACGGCTTTCTGATGTGACGCGATAGGGAGACGTCGGTTGAATATAGAGAATGACAATGCACGGAGACAGAAAGTTTATTGGGAAAGGAAAAGCAGAAGAGAGATGGAGAGAATTAGAGAAAGCGGTAAGCGGAACAGAGGGTCCAGGCTCTGATAACAGCGAATCTCTAGAGGCCCCCTCAATTAGACCGGTAACCTGGCAACCAGCAGGCAGACAGCGCCCCTCACACACATTCACACGCACACACACACACACATCCAGGAATGGAAAGAAGCAAAGTGTAATGGGGGAAAGAGCAGAGGAAGAGAGGAGGAACAGGAGGTTTAATGAGGGCATGAGATGGACGAGGAGTAAACAGATAACGTGGAAAAAGATGGAGGTCAGCAGGGTGTTGTCCCTGTCTCTCAGTCGTCTCCTGGGACAGTCTGTGTCTCGGGGCGATCTCTGTTTTGGTTATCAGCATCGTTTGGTTTCCTCCCCTTTAATTAAGCTGCGGTCCTTTCTGTCAAAGAAGCATGAAAGGCATCTTGTCTATCCCAATAATGTTTGAGGCGGGCTTCCTCCCACTTAATGTCAGAAAGCATTAGCCAATTAAGTCCAAGGCTGACCCCGGGAGAACCGATAAAGCGACCATTTTGACCAAAAGCATCTATTGATTTCAGCTGCGTCAATTTTGCAAACGAGGCCAAAAAGAGGAGCGAAAAAATGTTCATCTCATCATTAAATCATCTGCCGCAGCCATCCTCTTCATCTCGCTGCTCTTCATTTTGTTAAGTGCTTAAGTGAGCTAAAAGCACGCCGTTCCTCCGTGTGTTTACTAGCGGCCGAGGTCTCAATATGTCATCCTGTTTTCACATTCTCTTATGAATCCATAATCTCGCTGTGCCGTATCGCCCGCCATGCTGCAGCACCGGCAGGTTGAAGGGTGACGGTGAGATTTATCAGCTTGGCCGCAGTGTTGTCATCATCGGGCCGCAGGAACGCTGTCACCTCGCCAAGGCCCCAGGACCTCTGGTTGCATGTCGAATCACACCACACGCTGCAGTACTCTTGTGCATGTGTGTGAGGATTTATGTGTGTTCAGGTCATGCATATGTATCCACGAGCTCGTGCAGTTTTTCATGCTTGACTGGAGAGCGGTGAGGGAGTGCTCAGTGTAACAGTATATGAGGTGTGGCCCGATGAATTATAAATGAGGACTAGCGGTACAGTAGATGCCACTGATGGATCGTGCAAGAATGACAGAATTGATCAATAAGGCTGGACGATGAAGCAAATGTATGGAATTACCGACATAATAAATGAGTCGGGTATGCCAGGAAGTAATTATAGCATGTAGCTCCCCCTGAAACCACTAATTGTCATGTTTACACTTCTGTTTATGTACAAATAAACAAACAGATTGCACCATAGCGAGGGCACGTTTTTTCACTTTGGACAGAGCCAAGCTGTCTGTTTCTCGATCTCGAGTCACAATGCAAAGCTAATTATTTTCATTGTCGTTCTTGGTTAATCAGTCAGCTGTTTGGTCTATAAATGTCAGAAAATGGTGAAAAATGTCTATCAGCGTTTCTCAAAGCACAAGAAGACGTCCTCCAGTGTTTATTTTTGTCCACAAACCAGAGCATATTCACATTTAAGAAGCTGGAATCGACGACCAATCGATCAATCATTGCAGCTCTAATTTCCTTTTCCTTTAAATGCTCTTACTGGAATTAATCAGGACAGAGCCGACACAAGAAAGGAAATATAATGAACTAATATAATCACCCGTTCATCCATTATCTATACTCGCTTATCCTTTGGAGGGCGGCGGGGGGTTGGAGCCGCTCCCAGCTGGCATTGATTGAGGGGTGGGGTACACACCGGAGAGGTCGCCAGTTTATCTACTAAAGAGCAACTGATATATTAAAAGAGTAATACTTGTTACATCCAGTGTTAGCAGTGTAAATGGGAGAGCTTTTCATGTCATAGACTTTAGGTTATGTCGTCCAAGAAAGGAACATTTGAGGGGGAAAAAAGCATGTCTTGCCCTCGTACATACAGCTTGATGTATGTAGACTTTAGGTCCCCCAGCGAGCCTCCTTTTCCTCCAACACGAGCTCCTCATATCATACAATTTGCCAAAACTGCCCTCTCCCTCAAAGCCTGGCCTCTGTGTGAGTTAGCGGACTTCCCGATGGGCCGCCCCGCGCTCCTTTCGCAGCCCAATTTGTTTGGAACACAGAGCATCGCCATGGAGAAATTCTCACCACGTCGCCATGGCAGCAGCCCCCGTTCTTTTCCTCCTGCTTTCCAAAATAAGACGAGACCCGAGTCTGCAGCATTCCTCTCGTATGTGTCAGTACATGTGATCCGGAGTTATGATAACACAGACATTAAAGGAGCAGTGTGTGTAGCAGATACAGAAACTTAGAAACAATTTAGGAAACTAGCACAGATTCCGTCTTTATACTGAAGAAGGGGACGTAAGGGTTGTAAATAAGGCTGATTGTAAAACAAACCGACGCATTGTTCATGAATTCATGTGTGTTAAAATCTAGTAGACTTTAAAAAAGCGTTAAGAACACTTTCTGGCTGTATCTAAGGGTTTTTCTCAATAGATATGTTTCAAATCTCCCTAATGTTCGAGTATTTTTCCGAATATGACAATATTCAAACCTCGATACATGGCTTGTTAACATAATCCATTTGGATAATCTAAATTAGGCCTTATTCCGATTGTAGCATTTTCTGTTTAAGACATGATATGCCCATATTAGTCAGGATTTTAGGAGCATTATTGGAATATTCATTGTCATTAGCCGTGTAAACAACTTAATAGGAATATTGTCTCCTACAGAAAAAGGGAGAGCAGGTATGCACTTGTTTAAAAAAAGAGGGTAAGGAAAAAAATGTAGAGAAATATATGTGCGACATCTAAAGTGGTCAGCTTTAATAATCAGCCAAAAGACTGTAGTAATACGTGTAAATGTTCAAAGACGTTACATTTGAAAGATAAACAAGATATGACCAACACTTGTGATCTCTTTGTTTATCTGATTATGTCTCATGCAGTTGTGTTTCTTTATTATATTTTGATGTTCTGGGTAGAGTAAGGGTATTTAGTATGAAGGTATAATGATATAATGATTTAGTCTTTGAAAAGCAGCCCAAAGCAAAATACTGTGTTTAAAACCTTCATATCACCTCAATGGAGATATTCACAGGCTATTTCAAGTCTGGCCACAGTGTACAGGACATGCCATGTATAGACTGGGGATAATGATTGTGAATAAATAGATGGAGATATTATTTTTTGGCCAGAGTGCCCGCCCCTAGCTGAACTAAAAAAGAGCGAGTGCATCACGAGAGTAGGTATCAGACATATGCATGCTCGCACACTCACACACACACACACACAGACAGACACACACACACGCTCACAGCGCCATTGGCCTTGGATCCCAGGCTTACAGGAGGTGCCAGGAACCCTCTCTCCCACAGTCACCCTCTGTTCACTTGGAACAATAAGCCATTCTGTGTGTGTGTGTGTGTGTGTGTGTCTCTCTCTCTCTCGTTTGCCCGCTCTCTCAGCTGACCCCACAGTCAAGCGTCACTGTTATTAACCTGTGTGTGTCTCACAGATGTAGCTAGGACCGTCCCCAGTCTGTGACCTTGAACTGAGATTGAAATCATGCTTTTGTGCACATTTGCCAGTGTTACCCGTGAGTGTTTGTACGTCCCCGTTGCCAGCTTTCTCGTGCATAAGTAACGCAGGTACGCCCTCCCTCTCGGCCTCCTATATCCCATTTGAATCAGCAGCACTGACTTCACCTTCGCTATGAAGTCAGCCTCAGTAATGAAGCAGAGAAGCATCGGGGCAGCCCCACCCTTCAGCCCCAAACAGGCCACTCTCGCTCACAACTACCAGCAGTTTTATTGGCCTGTGTGTGTGTGCGTGTGTGCCGTCTGTATTGTCGCCCAGCAGCATCAGTCCAGTGTGGGTGGATTCAGGAGACAGCCAGACAATTCACTGTGCTCTACCCATAATCCTCAGGGATCAACGCTGAATCAACCCCACTTCCTATTTTTTCATTTAACCCTTCTGTGTTTGTGTGCGCGCACATGTGTGTCTGCGTGTGCGCGTCCGCTCAAATGCTCTTTTGATGTTATCATGCAAATGCATTATTTTCCCCACAGTCTTCATCTGTGATTCTTCCCTCTCGTGTTTTTCTCGTCGTCTCTCTCAGCAGAGTAACAGATGAATGTGACTCATGTTCATCAGTATCAGTTGGCGTTCTCTTCTCTCTCCTCTCATCTCTGTATACCCCTTTGTCCTTGGCTGGCTATTTTACTTCTCATCTGATACCTCTGTCTTCCCGTAAGATCTCTGACTATTTAGTGTGATTCATCCTGTGAATCAGTCTGCAGGTGGAGGTTTGATGCTTCGAAGAGAGACTTTTAACTTTTAACAAGATTTAGCTCTGCAAAAGGTTTGGTTTCTCGTGTAAGGCTTATGATAGTGCTATTGTTTCAGTCTGGTAAAGTTATATTTCCAGTAGGGCTGCAACAAACCATTACTTTCATTATCCATTAATCTGCTGACTATTAATCGTTAGGGTTAGAAAAATGCTGATCACAGTTTCCCAGAGCCCAAATTAACATCGTCGAATTGCTTAATTTGTCCGACCAACAGTCTAAAACCAAAGACTTTTTATTACTGATCATAAAAGACAAAAAAAACACAGAAAAGTCTCACATTTTACCAGCAAATGTTTGACATTTTTGCCCTTTTTTCTATTTACTTGACAGATATAGTGTATTTTTTATTCCAGCCCTGCAGCAAGTCATATGTGTTTGTGACTGACTAAATGGAGCCTCTAACTGGGGATAACCAGGGAACAATCTGCAATGCTAGCTGCTAAAAATGCTAAAACTAATTCTTTTTTAATTTTAAGAAAACAAAACAAACTTTTGAAAAGCATCAGAGCCAGACAAAATGCAATTTTGTCTTGACACAAACTGACTGCATGAGAATTACCTCAATAAAAGTCTAAAATGAGCAAAATTAGGCTTTAAATTAGGGGGGAAAAAACTCATCAGAGAATAATTAAAGACTATTAAAGAAAATTAAAGATCTGGCTCTCTGTATAAAATAATGGACTGAGGTTCTGATTAAGGCCAAACATGCATTCTCGCTAATGGCCAGCAGGGGGCTTCTCCACTCGTTGCGACATGAAGTCTGATTGTATATAAGCTTATGAGAAAATGTCCCTACTTCTCTCTTGATTTATTACCTCAGTAAACAGTTTCCTAATGAGTTTATGGTCTCAATTGCTAGTTTCGAGTCTTCTTCAATACAACATGCTGTTCATTTGGTAAATTATGGTCCCATTCAGAATAAAACAGATGATAAAACAGGGCGTAGGGCGCAGCTACATTGTCATTAACAAGCTGCTACCATCAGTCAAGAAAGAAGCGATTTATGTACTCCAGCTCCACTTTCTAGTCCAAATATGGTTATTTAAGGGCTGAAAAAACAAGATGGCGACATCCATAATGCCAAACTTGGCGCTTTAAAACTGTAGTCCACGAACCAATGAGTGATGCAATGAAGGGTTTACACTTGGTGCTACCGAGACATGTGCAAAAAGTACTGAGGTATTATAAGAAGCCCACTGCTAATATGATGCTAAAATGATCCGTTTTACTTCTTCTTTTACTTCTTTAACTTCTTAAATATGAGGATTTGCTGCTTTTCTCTGTTTTATATCCTCTTTAATTGATTTATTTTTTGGGTTTGGACTGCTAGTCAGACAAAAAAAAGCTATTTGAAGATATCACTGTTTGGCTCTGGGAAATATTGACAGTTACTTTTCACCCATTTCACAGACAATTAAGCAGTTAAACAAAAAATAATCAACTGGTTATTCACCAAACTAGAAAAAAATCACTAATGTGCATTCGATTCAATCATTACACAGTAATGGTTCGTATGAATTATGAGTTTATTTCCACTTCAACACGATAATGGTTTTCCACATTCATGTCATGCCTACAATTTCTCTGTAACCACTTGATGGCTTGTGTGTTGGTGTGAAGTCATGGTACCCTGCAGTGTGATTCTGAGGCCGTATGTGGACATAATTTTCTGTCTGGGCGGGTGATGACAAATATATGAGTCACGGGTCGATAGCGTCTCACTAAGATGAGATCATTACACACCGTGGAGAGCTCAGATTGAAAATGTAAGTCACTGATACAAAGCAGAAGCAATCTCTGTGTACGTGAGCGAGCGAGCAAGCGAGCGAGCGAGTGACTTTGTGCGAGCATGTGTGTTTGTGTGCCAGACTAATGGTCCATTGTGCTCTGTCAGGGTTTATTTAGCTGGCCGGGGCTGTGGGGCTGCTGGCTTTGGAGTCCAGACGGGGCTCTATTTTTACCTTTAGCAGGAAAAGAGGGCACACTACCTCCTCTGTTACATAAACACACACACTCTCACATTCATTTCGCCTCAAATATGTAGGCTAATGTAGATTTTAAGTGAATCTCCTCCAGAAACATACGCAATCGTAAGCCGTTTCAGATAAGGGGGCTAGGAAGCTGAAAAAGAAAAAATCAGAGTCCTGAGTGCAACAGGGAGAGTAAATATAGACGGTGAGAGACAGTGTCCACACACACATGGTCACACACAACATTGCCATAAACACACACCCACTGTGGCTATCCCATGGTTGAGGTGTCTCTTTCCAAACTGGTTGCGAGCAGCTGCTGTCCTCACGTCAGGGCGTGAAAACGGAAAAAAACACCAGTGTGAGTTTCTCCCTCTCCCTCGGTTTTGCTCTCTCTGGCTGTGAGAGGCCGCCCTGACCAGAGGGTGGAAGGTAGGGAGGGTCTAAAGGGGCCTTACCTCTGACCATTGTGCTTTCGTGGTCCTGTGGGAGAGGCAGAGCCACAGAGGAAACCTATAGGAGAGAGAGTGGAGCATTCAGAAGAGGGAAACAGTGTCACAACATGTAAGAGAAAGACCAGGAGAAGCCACCGGTAGAGGAGGAGTTTTTTTTCTCATGTCACATCATGGCGGGCGTGAGTTGGCCGGGAATATGATGAGCACTGACTGGACTCAGGCAGGAGTCGGTCTGGACTAACCTACTGAGTGGAGAGTGGAGTGGAAAAGACAGGAAGACCAGGAGGGAGGGAAGGATGAGGGAGGCGTTGGATAATACAGATGGATGTGGTGGAGTGAATGATGTCATCAGGCAGACATCCAGCCTCTACCTCAGTGATGACTACAAGGAGGTAAAGGGCCATGCCGTGTTTGCGTGTGTCTTGTTCCATGCTTGTAAGTCATTTTTAATCACTGAAACTAATGCATCCCGAGGGCTACTGGAAAAATCTGTGTGGTGAGAGATGTAATACATGTACATGTGACTACGTTGATGGTTTGCTCCTCTTGGTGCCTGCCAAGAATGGAAACACACACACATCCAGCTGCTTTTGCTTTGTTTTGTTAAAGAAATAGTTTTTGGAAATACATTTATTGAGAAGATCGATCCCACTCTCATGTCTGTAAGCTAAATATGAAGCTACAACAAGCAGCTGGTTAGCCTAGCTTAGCACTGAAACAGCTAGCTTGGCTGTGTCTAGAGATAGCGACATTTTGAAAAAAAAAAGATTATTATGTTAAATCTAGTTTGTTTAACCCATACAGATGTGTAGAAATGACAAGTTGTGTTGGGTTATGTGGTGCACTATTTCGTGGCGGGGTGCAGTGACTAGAAACCGTCAGGAAGTCACTGCTCCCAGCCAAGAAACAGTCCAGGTCGTAACCCACCTCGACTCTGAAAAATTTCATTTTTACACTTTTTAGGGTGTTTCCCCTTGATTCCAGTCTTTATGCTAAGCTACGCTCACTGCCTCGGAAACACATAAACATGACAGTGCTGTCAATCTTCTCATCTAACCCTCAAGAAAACCAAATAAGCACATCTCTCCATGTTCCTTTAATAGGGTTTTGCGTGTTGTGTGTGATACCGCCCAAAGACTGAGGCTGACGTAATGCCTGAAGTTTGGGTATTAAAGTGCTTAGATATTTGGGGCAAAGCTATGACATAATGGCATGAGCAACCAGGCTTTTATCCTTAAATCTGCCGCATTCTTTGGCAGAAAAAACAGATTCCTCCACTGAATCTTTCCCAACAAATCCACAGTCTGCCCTTCTCGCAGAGCGAGCTCAAATGTCACTCGGAGACCCATTGTCCTGTCTAAGCCCACTTCATGCTCCCCATCTCTCCTCCCTCCCTTTGTCATTCCCCCCCTTGTCTTTTTCTTTTCTTTTATCCCACCGTAACCCTCCCCCACTTCTTTTACCAGGACACACACACACACTCATATGCAGCCCCTATACCTCTTGCTGAGTTGTTCTCCTCCAATCTGAGTGACAGGAGCAGCCTTGCACTGACCTGAGGGTGAACTGTATGAGGGGTCAGAGGTCGGGTTTCTTATCTGGGATGGAATGCTGCACCGCCAGGACAGAAAGGGCTCCGATAGCACGGATAAGGAAGACGCTCTTGACACACATATACGTCTTTAGCCTCCACAGGATGTAGACTTTAAGTGTGCATACTTGAAGGATTAGTTAGTTATTTTGGGGATATCTGTTTCTTCGCTTCCTTGCTGAGAGTTACACGAGAAGACTGATTTCACTCTCATGCCTGTACGGTAAATAAGACATTATCTCAGCTTCACATACAGATCGAAAGCGGGGAAAACAACCTGCCTGGCCTCGTCTGCCGCCACCTTCCTCGTGTCTTGTTGTCACAGTGAGGTCAGTGAGTCACCTCCAGAAAATCACTGCAACCAGCCAAGAAATAATGTGCACCTAATACCCCAGGAAACCACTAATTGTTGTTTTTACATCTCCATTTTGAACAGATTAGACAAATAAGATATCACATGTCCTACATTATATTCTGTTACATCTCTATACATTCAAGTTGAGTCTGCTGCTATTAATTACACCACTCTCATTTTACCTGTAATGTTGTCTTCAAATGCTCCTGTATAGTTTCTATCTTGTTTTCTTTTCTTATTTGAGTTTTTTTTATACCTGTTATGATGATTTATTTTACTTTCTATACCTAACAGTACTTACTTCTGTCAATGAGCTTCTGCAGCAACTAAAATTCACCATTGGGGATCGATAAAAGTTTAATTTATCTTAACTACTTGAGGAGGCAGATGACTCGACAGAACAGCTGTGTTTTGACGTGAATGCAGGCTGAATGTTAGCAATAACACCTTTAAGAGGTGCAAGTAAGCTGATGTGTTACCATGTATTTCCCAAAGTGTCTGAATATTTCTTTAAACACATTGACTTCAGATTATATTTTCAGAGAAATGTATCAGCAGAGGCAGTTTTAGTCTAATCTGAGTATTCGAGAACATCTGTGAGGCTAAAGGCCCAGTCAAAACACACACATACACACACGGAGAAGACACAGTGACCTTGTATTTGTTTGTGGAGCTGTGAGCTCAGCAGCAGCTCACTGTCAGGCCTGGAATACACATCAGAGTGAAGCCGTCTCGCTTCTTCCAAACACACATGTCATGCTTTTCACCGCTACTCACAAGACCTGGTGTGTTTTCATGCGTGTCTGTGAGAGTGTGTGTGTGTCTGTGAACAGTGGGTTCCTGTCTCCAACCGGGGGGAGAGAGAGGTATCGGCCGGTGAAAAGCCTCCATTGTGCATAAAAAGGGGAGAGCACTTAGTGAGGAATGGAAGAAAAGACAGGAAGATTTTTTTATCTTTTTTTCAAATTAAGACACAGTAAAGAGGCTAAAAAGGACAGAAGACTGTAGGCATGCCGACACACACACATTCATACACATCTCAGATCTTAACCACTAAACAATTTCTGACCACGAGAGCCAGCAATATGAGGGAGGGAGAAGGAGGAAGCTCTTTGTTAGCACAGATAATTAAATTCATCTCCCTCCTCTAATATAGATTTTCAAGGAAGATTTGAGGGCTCAAAACAAGCACCCTGTCGTTCCAAGGCCGAGGCTAAATCACCCTCTGGGCCTGCAGATTGAATGGTTGCAGTGCAGGGTGGAGGGAGAAAATGTCTTTGTCAATGAGGGTTTCTCAGCAGAGGAAATTGCTCGGTGAATTTGAGGAAAAACACAAATTAGCCCAATTGTGTGCCTCCCAATCTAATTTGGACGGTGACGACTGTGGCGCTCAAGGCCAGGAAATAAGGGAGGTGGTTAGGACTGTCACTCAATCTCTGTTGCGCTCTCCCACACGCTTCTTAAAAAATGTTAATGTAATGGATCCAGCAATTTTCCATGTCATCATCATGCGGAAACGGGCGTGTGGATAATTTGCCATCCCAGGATTGTAGAGGACTTATGAGAAGCTGGAGTGGGAGAACTGCATAAAGGGTTACGATAACGTCTTATTCATGAGGGTGCGAGTGAGGGAGCCAATCAGAAGAGCAGAGAGTTGTTTTTTTCGTTTTTCCAGCCTCTGATCTGAAAGGTTTGCATTTCATTCACCCAGAACTACATTTGAAAAGTCACACCTGGGAAAAAAGGAGCAAAGAGCAAACAGGAACTGTGAACATGACAGGATTTGAGTGCTTCCTGCTTTCAGAGAGAATCAGAAAGATCATTTACTTTACTTCCAATTAAGGAAGTGTGTTTTGAGACATCACTCAAAATAATGAAAAGGTAGAAGATGAGCTTTAGGTGTTTTTGTAGAAAAGGAAGGAGAAGCAGCGGCGTGTATTTACTGCCCGTTTCGCGCCTCCACCTCTCAGTGGCGTTTCCCACACCTCTGTAAATGCTTTATGGGGCACACATGACGACTCTTTTTAACACACGCGGCCCACACACACAACAACAACAAGCCGTATAACAGATGTTTACACAAAGACAGGAAGTTGTGTTTTCAGGCAGGTGTGGGATGTGATAAACCTTTGACGAGTGTTGCTTCCAGAGGTTTTTTCCTCACTTATGAGAATTTAATGTGCTACAGTTGGATTCACATGTGACAAGTGCGTCCTGATTACAGCTGCAGACGGTTGTTGTTGCTGAGTTTGTAAGAGTGTAATTTTGATGAGGCGTTAAGTTGATTCATTGACTAGATGATCGACGGAAAATTACCTGGTAACTATTTTGATTAGGGCTGCGCATCTGGATTTTTTGTCATCGATTAATCTGACGATCTGACGGCAGTTGTCAACCAATTTTTGATAATAATTTTGTTATTTCTCAAGTACGAAAACGTCTTCACTGTTTTCTATAATTGTAAACTAAATATCTTGAGATTTTGGATGTTTGCTGAATGAAACATTTTGGGTGAAAATGTGTTAAATATAAATCAAATAAAGGCTCCTAGCACCAAATGGGCACGTATGAATTCACAGAGTTATTAATCAAAAACCTAAAGACCAAACACTGAATACTTAAACGACTACTTTTTCAATAAATGTCATCAGTGGCCTTGGTACTGAAGTGTCTCTGTGTGTCCGTATTTATGTAACTCACACATATCTAAAGATAGTCTCGCTTTAGTTTGTCCTTGAGGGCTGATGAGCTTACCAGTGGCTGTGTATGAGATGTTTTTCATTTGAAATCCTCGCAGCAGCATATGCTCTGTGTTCTGCCCCATATATTTAAACAGCCTTCAACTCTGATCACTGGACGTAAACGCAAAATGTTAGTAAAAACTGTCTCTCACTGTTTATGGCCCAGTTTAAACTGATTTTATGACAGCAGTTTTTTGTTTTTTTTATTCGGCTACTGTTGAGTAGGGTTTGGACAAAATATTGATACAGCAGTATGTCATATTGTTTTATCTTGCAGGCGATTATTAGTACACTGGCACCAAATATTGATATTTTTATGAAAACGCACAGGCACTGAACAGATTCCCCTGACAATCTGACTTACCAGAGTCCCTACTTCATGACTCCTTTTGGTGTAAACGTCTGTAGACTTTTTACACAGATTAAGAGACATTTAGTGAGCCATGGTTGTATCTTTTGACTTCAGGACCTCTCTGCTTTCTGCCAGTTCAGCCTTTTGCAAGTTGATGGTTATTTTACATGTGAATGATGGCACACATGGACCAGGACAAACTGCAGTCACCTCTTAATACATAGTTTCATCTCAGTTGATGTCAAATATCCTTCCTGCATCTGTTTCATATTAAAAGCCATCTAGCCATTCAGTGGACAGGAACCATTTATTTCTTAACAAGGCTTTTATTGTGAAACATTATCAGGAACATTGAACTTGCAAGGTTCATATGCATCTACCTGAATGGTTGTTTCACTCAGCTGAAGTCTTATTTTACTCGTTGTTTTGATGTTAAACTTTAGAGGAAGGCGAGCAAATTCACAGTTGTCCTGATGGACTGTACTGCTGCTACACTCATTCATGGGTTATCATTAAAGCTCCTCTTGGGAGCGGCTGAGTGTCGTGCGACATCTGGTGGTGAAATGCTTTATTACCGATCTTGTCCTCGGCCTTGAAAATGTTGGCCCAACCATGCATGACTTCTCTGTGATTTTCACCCTTGCTGTTCTTATTGTTGAGCAACAAGTTATTATCTCCTCCAGCAGAGTGTGTGTGTGGTCTTGCATTTGCAAACTGTTTTGAAACCGAGCTGTAAAGTTAGCGGTGATGCTGCAGCTATTTGATTACTCAGCATTCTTGATGCAAAATTTCCCTCTTGCCTCCCTGAATGTTTCCACCTGGACCTCACCTCGCCTCACGAGGGGCAGCCAACGGTTCACGGTGCTCGGTGAACCTGCCGCCTCTTGTTTTCATCTGTTTTGTGTAGGAACTTGACTGACAGTGTGTCAGCTGTGTTGTACTCAGACTCGTATGAGTGATGTACATGAATACATGGCTGCACTGAACCATACGGGCTGTCGTTGCACCTTTGAAGCAACAAACTGAAACTCTCAAGTGTGTTCATCTCGACACACCAGGCTATCTTTCAAACACACACACACACGCGAGCAGTGCCAGGTCGACCGCTGTATGTGCCAGTGTGTGTGCTGGCATTGCCAAGTGCGTCCTGCGGGCTCTTGTGTGGAGTGGGATTATGTTAATTTGTCCTTGGTGGAGGCACTCTCACCAACGCCTGCACACAATTGTCAAGAGGGACGGACAGAGAGGGAAGAAAAGGAGGGAGCCAAGGAGTTGAGAAAACGAGTGGGAGAGAGGTGAATCTGTGATAAGCAATTTGGAGAGGGACGAAGAGAAGGAGCAGCAGGGAGACGGCTCGCTGGAAGAAAAGGAGAGGCCTGAGGCTGATGGAGAGAAGAGGAGATGGAAGGAGATGAGTGGAATTGGGGATAATGAGGAAGAGAGAGCAAGACAAACGACTGGTGAGGCTGAATCAGGTGGGGAAAGACGGCATGGTGTGGAGTGTGAGGGGCAGAGATAGATGAGAAAGGTGGGAGATGTTAAGAGGGGCGATAATGGGAGATAGACAGATCCCAAAAGAAGGGGAAAGAGTTTACACTCGAGGGCAACACCGCTGTCCCTGTATGCTCATCCCCTTCACACTTTGATTCTTCTTTTGTTTTATTGTCATTTTCCCTTATTTTAATCGCGAAAGATACAAACTAGAAATGTAGAGAGGCAAACGAGGATCCAACCAGGGATGTTGCTGCTACATGGTACAGGATTTAAACATGAACAAGGCCATCAGACCTCAACGTAAAGTGTTCAAAGCGGCAGTTCCTACCCTTGGGGTCAGGGCCCTCCAAGGTGTCACAAGAAAGATGGAAGCCTCAAGTTAAAAAGCACAAATTTAATGAATATATTGTCGTGTTGTCAGAGAACACAAATAAGGAGGCAGTTCCTGCAGTAAAGCCTTATTATACCTCACAACATGTAAACCTGTCTTTTCTAATCTTTTCCGTTCCTCCTGTCCTTCAGGCCTGCTGATTTCTGTTGGACAGAAAGGCAGGAGCACTGCAGCGTTTAGGCCGACTCTCTGTGTGAGGCCGACTTCAAACTTTTTGCACAGAGGCTCTTAAGCACCATGAAAAGTCCTTCATCAGTCCCAAAAATCTGGGCTCTCATGCTTGTATGGCATGTGCAAAACCTGCTACAGAGAATGAAGCTCTGAGTCGCTCATTAGTTGTTTGCACCTCAGTTGGACGTGTTTACCTGCTATCGATGCAGACGAGACGTCCAATGGGGACTGCTGTGTGTGTTTGTGTGTGAGAGAGAGAGGGAGAGTGTGTGTGAAGTGCTGCCAAAGCTGAAGCTGCGCTGAGTTAGGAATTCAGGATTGGGATGAGGCCAAGTGAGAGCGACTCACGAATCGTGTGATGAAGGGATTCTTGCAGATTTAAACATGCATGAAACAGCTATTAGTGTTCCTCCCGTGGAGTTTACCATACATACACTTAATCCTGTGTAAGTCCCGCAGTGGAGGATCCGTTTCGTGTGTGGGTGCTGGTTGGTTGTTCTCTGAGACAACAGCACCACCTGCTTGTGAATACCGGTAACGGCAACTTGCAGTGATCCCTATACTTAGATGTTTTTTGACACTTTTTTCACTCGCTTCAGCTGACTCCACACTTTGTATCAGAGCTTGTTAGGATGACACTGAACCCCCGACTGCAAATTAAGATGAAGCTGCTGCTAATAATAAACTTGCAACTGTGATCTGAAGTGTCAGAAAGTGCCCGCGGTGGCTGCGCTTCTATTTCTGCATACGTGCGGGGGGGGATGGGTGTTCAGGTGAGGTGGCATGCCAGGAAACTATATATAACAATGAGCATCCACCCTGCTGAAGAGGAAGACAGCTGACCCCCACCAACCTGACCTCTGACCTCATTGTGAAAGTCTTCAAAGAGGTCATCAGACGGTAGTCTCATCTTGTTAATCTTCTGTTGCAGGCCCAAAAGAATGAGAGGGAGTCCATCAGGCAGAAGTTGGCCCTGGGCAGTTTCTTTGACGATGGGCCCGGCATCTACACCAGCTGCAGCAAGAGCGGCAAACCCAGCCTGTCCTCGCGGTAAGACCTTTGACCTCTGTCTTATTAATTCATTCTCTTCTTTCTAGTTTTCTGGTACTTTTGGGAACCTTGTAATTCTCTGAAAAGGGTGCACTGAAAGGTTAGTCTGTACAAAGATGAGAGCTGGGGTTTAAAGTCTAAAGGACATGAATTTTCAGCAATGTATGAGTGTTAGAAAAATCCCAAAAGGGTTTAAATTTGAAAGTGTAGGTTTACTGTCATGGCTACCGGTAAAGAAAGGACTATCAGGGAGGAAGAGAATGACAGGAAGCAGAGAGGATTTGTGCAGTCAGCCCATGTGGCTCTCACTTCCCAAAAGACACACACACACACACTGCTACCACCTCCTACACTGTACCTTACTGGAACTAGATGTTCTTATAAACACTTGCTCTTTGTATTCCTGTGATCTGTGTCACGTGGATTTCTCAATATTGCTGCAACAGATCAATGACTGGTTGTGATGCCTAATGTCTCATTGATGGTGTCAGGGAAATGGTAAAATGGCGGTTCTGTGTGACTACACAGCGTGATGCCCTGTTTTGGGGTGACAGTCATAAACACACTGGACCGGAGCCAAGCGGATTTTTTGAGGCCAGAAAGTGAAAACTGAAGACTGTGATAACAATTCATCGTCCAATAATCTTGTAACAATTTCTGTAAGGATCCCTTGAAATTTTTTTAGAAGAAGAAGCAAAAGTACCTAGAAAGTAACGTCTGCACACGACTCCAAGTCATATGATGTATTCAAAAAGACGTTTCATTTTACTATGCTCAGACTGTGCAATTCTGGGCCAATACCAATGTTTTGTTTTTTTGTTCTTGTTCTTATTTTTTTCATTGTTGTGATTTTTTATTCCCCCATTTATTGTGTGTGCAGGAGGACCTTATGATTTATAATGACTAATTTAAGATTCTTTGACAGTTTTTCAATAAAAAAGACATGTGTCCTACCAGTGATGCAGTAAAATGTCAGGTTAAAGTGATTCCAGTATGTTTTAGTGCAGTTTTAACTTTTATTTTAATGACTAAGGGATATTTTGATGATTATCAGGATAATATTATGAATCACAAGGACAGGACAATTTTGTACGTTGGAGTGCACGTGGTACTTTTTAATTGATGCTGTTTTCTGAATGGTCTCACGCCTACGTGGTAGGCGTCTAGTTTCACCTCGTCAATTTCCAGAGAAAACCAGATACAGTACAGTATGTACTGTACTGAGAAATTTAATTGGTAAAAGATAAACCTTTTACAGACCCACATGTGGTCACACTCTCTCTTTCTAAACATCTTCAACTGTATTTTTGAGATGACTGTACTGCACTTCCTTGATACTTATCAGCTTGCATATTTCCCCAGAGTAATGCTAAGATAGCGTGCAATACGCTCGCACTGGCAGATATATCAGTCGGGCTCTACGCTGTAGAGGCAGCTGCCAGTGTTGTGGTCAACATCACGTAAACAGAGACCGAGTCGAGACCAGAACCACACCAGTGCTAGCCCCACACTGTCACACTTACAATGAAATGTAGAACATGCAAACCACAGCCACTATTTAAACTGATCTAGAGATTCCTCTTCATTCACCTTTTTATTTACCATCTACTACGTGTCTGTATGTAGATTAACTTTACCACAGAAGATCCTCGCAGACAGCCGCAGCTTCTTTTCCTGTCTCCTGGGTTCACTTTCATGAAGTGTGTTTGTAAGGGCGCGTGGAGGGGTGACAGACGTTAACACTAACAAAAACTTTAACCTAGAAATGATTGAAGTTAATGGTTGCATTTCAAGCAGGAAGTTGTGCATCCGATCACAGTTATGATGTTAATGAATAAATGAGAAAAAACACAGGAAATTAAGTGATATCCACACAGTTTTTGTCTCGATGGATCTGGAAACAAACTCCTCTTTGTCTGAGACTGAAGACGGGGACATTCAAAAAGTGTTCTCGAGACTGATCACAAGTAAAAATATCAGCTGCTAGTAGTCAAAAAAAGTTAGCAAGCACCCCCACGACCTGTTACAGTAAAGTCAAGTCACGGGGAGGTTTTTGATGCTGCCTCTCCTGCAACAAAAACCAATCGATCACTCAGGTCCTGTTTTAATTGGGACTGATTAGATCCATGTTGTGTAACCAATCAGCTCTGTTTTTAATTACTGCATTGAATAGGCAGATTATTGATCCACAGTGGGCTTGCTCTACACCTAGTGATGTTCACCCCCACTGGTCCCTGGCGGATTGGATCAGACCTGACGTGGTCATCCTGGATCGATTCGTATTGAAAACAAGAAGGGACGATGATTAAAAACCCTCCTTAGTTCTGGAGAAGACGGCAGCTGTCATCTGTTAGGATTTTTTCTTCCATTTCTCTTCGCTGTTTGCACTTTTTCTCTCTCTTTAACACGTAAGAGTGCAAAACTCACAGCACTCGACGTCCTTTATTGAGGCAAAGCACTTTGTTGAACTCATCACAGGTCGTTTATGTTCGCAGCAGTGCTGTTGACTCTGCTGTCCATTTTGGCCCTGGTCCGAATGAATTAGTAGAAAGAGCTATCATTGAACTGACTCGACTCTTATCTGCTTTTATGCAAATATTAACATGCCTGCCTTTCTGTCTCCGCCTGCAGGCTGCAGAGCGGGATGAACCTACAGATCTGTTTTGTCAACGACAGCGGCAGCGATAAGGACAGCGATGCAGACGACAGCAAGACGGAGACGAGTCTGGACACACCTCTGTCCCCCATGGTATAGTATTTCTCCAGAATTCAAACAAGGAAATACTTCAAAGTTAAAATCAATAAGAAATGTGACATACAGGACTGACAGGGCGTCAAGTGTCAAAGCGAGATTGAGACAGAACGAGAGTGAAAGCGGTGAAACGGGGGAGATATTCATTATGAATCAGAGCGGTATCTGGCGGTTTGGCTGCTCTATGAATGTCTTTGCTCACGTTTTCTGGCCTGTTAACCAATTCACAGGCAGCAAACGAGGGGTGAATTGGAATACGCTCGCCGTGGCCATGGATGACTGGCCGCATTAACCTCCTGTCAGTCCGAGACACGTTTAATAAAAAGGCAGAATTATCTTTTCTTTGCATGTTCATCCTCGCTCTGCTCACGTCCCATGTGATGTACAATGACGATCCTGTCAGTGTGTAAAATCTACATACATGAATGTCAAGAATGCATAAACATTCGTCCTCTGACCCGGTCTTTCTGATCTTTCTCCCTCATTTCGTATTCTGCTCACTTTCTCCCTCATACTTTGCCCTTCCACCACGTCCTCCCCGCAGTCCAAGCAGAGTTCGTCCTACTCGGACAGAGACACCACGGAGGACGACTCCGAGTCTCTGGAGGACATGGACTTCCTGAGTCGACAGAAGAAGCTGCAGGCGGAGGCGAAGCTGGCCCTGGCGATGGCCAAACCCATGGCCAAGATGCAGGTGGAGGTGGAGAAACAGAACCGCAAGAAGTCACCAGTGGCCGACCTGGTCAGTACCAGAATTACACAGTAATGAATGTGAAATTTTACATCAATAAGGGCAAGTTTTCCCCCGCAAAATAGGGAAAAACCTGGCTAATTTTCTGTTTGACTCCAGTATTGTTTGATGTTAAAAAAGTACTGTAAACGAGACGGCCTAGGACACGAGTTATATGGTTTCATACAGAAGAGCTTCGCCTGCAAACACGACAAAAATAGATCCACTGAAACCAAGAGATCCACTGATGTATAGGACATATAAGAGGAGAATTACTAAACAAGGAAGACGGCATATTTGCCGTGTTAAACTTTTGCTTTCGCTTTCATGGATCACATCACTGCTTGTGTGTGAAAGGGTTTCTTGTAGGGACAATCTCACTCTGCTGTTTCCCAAAAATCCTCATCCTCAACAGCTCATTGTTCAGGTTTTCCAGCCAGCAACTTTCTCTTTTCTGGTTCACTCTCGTCAATCATCATGTGTCGTTAAAAAAAACGACAGATGATTTAGCGACTAGCTGTGAAGTGAAACATTTATCCAGATATTTTCCTCAGGAGCAGCTGGAGAGGAGTGTGATTATTGGACTTACACCCTCCTAGTGGCCAGAAACTCCAAGTGAATGCTAATGTTGCTCCACGTCTGCCTGGTGTAAGTCAGCAACTGCTTGCTAACAAGTTTCGCCATATTGATTAAAAGGTGATAACATGTTCTTATTGGGTCTACAGCTTGTTTCCTCTGCCCTCCAGCGACCACAAAAACTATTATTGCAGGTTTAAATCCATCATCCTGAAACATATATCAGGTGTGGGAGCTGTTTGCTCGGTTGTATCAGTGACGCAGATGATGTCAGAGGCCTTCACAGTTTGTAAGATGTCGATATACGTGCAGTATGTCAACATAAAGAGTGGAGCTCTCAGTCTCATGTAAACAACTTCAGGTCCTTAGAAGCTTGTAACTGAAGTAGAGCTGCAACGATTAATCACTTAAAGGTGCGATGTGTAAGATTTTTAGTGAAAAAATGATCTAAACTTGTCAACTTGATGGGAAGAAATAACAGTTTTGATGTTGTTACGTCTATGTATCGTGTTGCAGCTCGCCCCGGTCTATCTCGGCCTTTCTGGAAACATAAATTTTAATATCTTTTGATGATATTTCAAAAATGACGACATTTGACGACATCATCTAGGGCTTTCGGAAACACTGCTTGACATGTTGATCCATTTTTATATCAACATTATCGGTAAGGTGACGCCCGCACACTTCCTCCATGACACCAAGAGTATAATAATAACATTTTGATGCCACTTTGATCTTAGTAGAATCAAAACCGTGGAGTAGGTGTGCAGGCATCAGGGTTTTTTTTTTATTATAACCAATACTTTGCCAGCCACAAGGCAGTTCATCACATTGGCACCTTTATGACACTGGCCTTTAATGGAAACAAATCATAAAGTCACATTTTACTCAGCTCCATAAAGATGAGTAAGAAGAGCCATTAAATTTCATTTGTAGCAAAACATGCGATATAACTTTTTGTCAGTTACCTTTTAGGGTTTTAAAACAAAAAGTCAGACACATCATCACCCTTTTAACAAATGCCCGTCATATGATCCATTAGTCAAAGTAGGTGGGAATAAATGGGTGGGTTGTGCTTCTGTAACTTACAAGTATAATTTGGGATCTGACTGGTTCATTTACGCTGTGATGACGTCACATTAAGCCTCCCCCACCCCTCCTCTGTTCCCTCTCTTCCTCTGCCCCCATTTAGAGGAAGGAAGGTGATGACGACCCTGCTCATCATTATTTCATCCATTTTTATCTGCCTCGCTGCCTTTTTGCGGGAGAGCACACACACACGCACTGACACACTCCCACACTCTCATACACACACTGTATTTCCACCCGGACTTGCAGGCAGAACCACTTTACTTATTCAGAGAGGAGAAGGGCAGCTTCGGCCGGGTCCATCTATAATTCATACGCCAGAAAGCATCCACTTCAGTGTTTAGGGATGTAGCAGTGCTCAGCAGTCAGAAGACATCACTGTCACATCCGCACCGAACACACAGTGAATATTAAGATGTGTTAAGGTTACAGCCACCTGCCATGTCCACAGCACCAGAGATCTATTAAACTGCAGAGGTTATATGTGCTAAATGCTTCCCTAGAAACAGGGATTCCTGATAAGGGGGTAATTCTGCAGTACGTGGAAGGACCGCGGAGGAGGTCAGCTAATTTGGAAAAATTAGAAATGATGGTTCAATTGACCTTTTTAACTTTCAAGATCTTTTACATGCACAAGAACAAATATGAAATACTGAAGGAAAGGAACAAAATGAAAAAAGAATAATAGTTATACTTCAAAGTAAGGCATAAATAGGTGAAATACTTAGCTAGTAGAAATTAATACATATTTAAATAGTCAACTAAGAGGGTAAACTTTTGAAATAATAGCTCAAATTAATGGAAACAATTACTGAATTAATGAATAATCACAAAAGATATTTAGCTAAAAGAACAGAGTTTAGATCATTAGTTGTAATGACTAAATAGTTGATATATTTGGCTGAAGGTACATAAACAGGTAAAATACTTAGCTGATAGAAATTGATAAGCTGTTGACATAATTAACTACAATTAATGGAAAAAGAGTGAAATAGTTAGCTCAAAGTAATGAATAATGGTTTAAATGGTTAGCTAAAAGTAAATAAACAAGCAGTTGAAATAATTATTTAAAAGTATTAAATGAACTGTGAAAAATCTGTAAAATATTTAATATAGAAATATATTAAATATTGATAGATAAACAGGCAAAATAATTTGGTAAGGGTAATAAACACTGAAAATACTCACCTAAAAGTAATTGTGAAACAGTGAAAATTAGCTAAAAGTACTGGAAATATTTACCCAGAAAATAATGGATAAACATGTGAAATAGTTGTAAAAGTAAAAATGATGGATCAACAGGTGAAATAGATCAAATAAATGAAAGAAAAAGTGACGTAGTTCGCTAAAAATTGGGAATGATTAGTAGAAATAAATGGCTAAAAAATAATGGATGAACTCTTGATGTACTGAGCCACAGTGATAAACGGTTGAAAGATCCAGCTGCTGCCCGATGTGGTAAACATTGACGATTTAAATATGTGCAAAACTTTATTGTAACAGTCCACTGAATCTAGTTTTCCATAACATCCACATTAAAATCAATCAACATGAACACATTTGGATGATGTCACTGAAGGGGTATGTGAGCTCATCTGATACAGAGGTGGAGGGGGGGGTCACTTTGGACCAAAAAGGCCCTACAACAATCACTCTGCTGTCAGTAATTTTAATTCAGTTCCAACTAAAGTGAATCGTCGTCCCTGCTTGTCAAGGGCAAAGAATGGGAATTCGGCCAGCTCAGTAAGCCTGCATCCAAACGTCTGTCTGTGTACTGGGACTGTGGGTTTTTCCTAAATCTGTACAAACAATCAGTGAGAGAAAGCAAGCGAGTCAATAAGAGAGAGAGAGGGGGAAAGAATCTTAGATTCTACTGGAAAAACCTCAATTCTCTCTTTAAACTTCATTCAAAGAAGAGTTCAGTTCCTCAATCTGATATTGAGTCATTGCTGGAGGATTGTTTGCTGGTATTGAACACTTAGAGAGTAATTTGTAGTTAGCAGTATGATCAATCTGCCACAGAAACTCACACTGTGGTCAGCTCGAGCACCCAATCTACAAACCTTTTCCCATCACCCACTCGCCTCCTCTCTGACATCACATTTCTCTCTATGTCATCCTGAAGTCGCCCCCCTCGTGTGGGGCGGGGCCACGCGAAACTGAAACCGACACATGGCAGCCTTGAGTACAGTTGCATCAGTGCAAATGTGAAAGTGAAAGAGGGGTGAGAAATTAGCGAGAAGAGCCAGGCAGGCACACGCCAACGCACGCAAACGCTTACAGTGTGGCACATGAGACAGAGAGAGAGTTTTCTCACCTATCAGGACCGAGGACGAAGAGGGAGGGAGAGAGAAAACGGGTGTTGGAAGGAAAGAGAAAGAATGTGGACCGGCTGGATGGGAATGTTGTCGGAGGGAGAGTCTGGTGAACAAAAAGTTAAATGATCTGCACACATGACGCTTTGTGATTTTATCTCGTCGTGTGGCTGAGTTTGACTCAGAGCGCGGAGGCACTGCCACCGCGAAGAGGTACACAAAAAGGGCATTAAAGGGCCAGTTCACCTGACAACCTCTTAGCTGTAGAGCCATTTATCCATCTAGATTGTTTTGGTGAGATGTCTGCCCTCTCTCTGACGTAATAAAACAAGATGGCGCTCGGCTTGTGGTGCTCAAAGCGCCAAAACGCTGCTTTTGACAAACTCAACAGCAATGTCTCTTTCCAGAAACCCGGTTTCTCAAGATGATGCACGAACTTCGCTGTGAGCAGTTTTCATGTAGGAACTGCATTCTTTCTACAACACCCTTGACAAGAGACTAGCTAGCTACTGTAGACTGGCTAACGTTAGTCTGGCTGCACCAATTCTCATTCTGGTACAGAGGTAAAAATACGCTCCGGCCTGTTTGCATGTCTTTAAATCAATCACAATCGTCTTGGGCCGCGTTTAACTCAGGAATCAGTGACGTTACAACTCAGCCGACGCCATTAATGAAAGAAAGTGGTTCCGACATAAAACTGCTCACAACAAGGTCTGTGGATCAAGTATCGGGGGTTCATATTTTCTGGAAAGACACGTTGCTGTATTTTATTGCCTCTTTGGGCACCACGAGCCGAGTGTCATCTTGTTTTGCTTTATTCAAGAGAAGGCAGACATCTCTACAGGACGGGATGATTTCTCCAAAACTCTGCAACTCACACCCAAACAATCTAGAAAATACAAAAAGTAGTACAAAGAATACACGAAGTAAAGCGCTACTTGGAGCCGTATGTGCTCAGGTTGATGCCTAACACAACTCCAAAACTTCCAGGTCGCTTACGTAACATGAAATAATTTCATTCTCACTCAAAGGGAAATTGTGAAACTTCTCACCTTCATTCTCGCTCCACCTTTGTCTTTTCTCATTACACAACGGAGGAGTGGGATTTTGCACTAAATGATGAAGACTTGGGAATTTTAAAAGTTCCTGTGAAAAGATAAATCAAATTGTTGGTGAGCCTTGAAGTGACATGAAACAGGTTGTTCCAGATTGTGGCCCTCAACCAGCAGTTCAACCTTCAAGAAGTCACCGAGTTCATCTGCTGTTTATGTGTACAAAACCCTGTCAACATGTTTTTGATCAAACAGAAATGTATAACTGGAATCCCCCAACTTTACAGTCTCGCTGCGCAGAGTGGTGAACGCCTTGAAGAAAGACTGATATTCCCTTTTGTTTCGTTATCAGCACAAGGAAAGAGACTTAAAAGCAGTAATTTTGAACAGAAAGAGTACCTAAAAGAAACTTACCATTACATCAAACGTGTGACTACGACTAGCAAATATTTTCAATACTGAATAACCTGCTGATATTTCCTTTTCAGTGAAGAGATGAAACGTTTCGTATAAATGCCTGTTGCCAGTTCTCAGAGAGAAGAAATCAGAAACGCCTCACGTTTGAGAACCTGGCGTGAATGTTCGGTGGTTTTGCTTGATGAACTACTGATTATCAAACCTGTTGTTGAGTCTGGTCTGAGTTTTCAAATGTCATTAAAGGAGCATTATGTAGTTTTAATCACAGGAGAAAGATCATTGACTGATTTTTTTTTTTTATGCCAAAACAAACGGGATAAACAAACTCTCTTTGTTTTCATGACAGAATAAACTGAATAAACAAACGGACCTTAAAGGACAACACAGTTTCATAATGTTTTACTTTGTTTTCATGTGGCGGACCCTGCCACCCTTCTAGCTTCAAACAGTGTTCTGGGGACATTATTTTCCTCTGAGAACAGCTTGTTTATTCAGGTATGGGGGGAAAAAATATTGTATTTAAGTGTATATTATTATCTCATTAATATTGTAAATATTAAGATTCTGAGTAGTCAAAACTACATCGTGCTCCTTTAAGTGAATTGCATAAACTAATCCTATGAACTGATGTAGAAAACACAATATTTAACATGTGTCCATGTACCTGTGTGTCTCTTTCAGCTGCCACACATGCCTCACATCAGCGAGTGTCTAATGAAAAGAAGCCTGAAGCCCACCGACTTGAGAGATATGACTCTGGGACAGCTCCAGGTTATAGTCAATGACTTGCACTCCCAGATTGAAAGTGAGTTGACCACAAAAACATTACTGGCCTCTGCTTTCATTGGCAGAAATGAGCAAGACAGAAAATGGGGAAAAAACATTCACATGCATACCGACCCCCAACCCTTCACAGTGGATGTGAAAGTACTTTTATATATGTTAGTCAGTTCAAAGAACTGTACCAGTCAACGGCTTCCCCTGAGCATTTACTGTTACCACACTGTGCGCTTCATTGATCCTGGTACTCAGGGATGAATAATCTCTCATCTTACATAAAAAAATCCCCATGAGTCCTTAATCAGGAGCCAGTTTTTACTTACAACACAGACTTTCCCCTCAAAATCTCTTTAGTCAGTGCTTCACACTGTCTGGCAAAGCTGAAGGAACAATAGCCGAAACATGTGATGTGAGAACAACCACAACCACTGATGTGTGGTCTGACTGTTCATGCTCATTGTGTTTTCAATTGCTTTGTGAGGTCATTAGTGGGACATTTTAGGCGGTCATTTACTGAACATGTATTTATATTTATTTTTTTGGTCATATGTGGACAGTTTCCTGCTTTGTCATAGTGAGACGTGTGTTTTTGTATTATTCCTCTCCAGGTCTGAATGAGGAGCTTGTACAGTTGCTGCTGATTCGGGATGAACTACACATGGAGCAAGATGCCATGCTGGTCGACATAGAGGACCTCACCAGGTGATGAAGCACTGAATGAGGAGCTTTATTCACTGCAATTAACATTATTTTAAAGAAGTTATGAAAGAGTTCTGTTTTTGTCAAGAAATCTCATGAAAAAAGATCAAAACCAGCAGCATCTCCATCCGTCAGTACTTTCAGATTTTCCTAACGTGCCTGGCTCTCAGCTTCAAGCACATTTGTTCCAGCTGAAGGTGTAAATATTTAGAAATAAGTGCCCAAATATATAGATTTTCAAGAGTGCTCCACCGATTCAGCGTTGCACTCATGATGTGCAGTTTTAAAAAAAAAAGTAAAGTAGGACAAATCGATGCAGCTCAAACAGAGGTAGACTTTTTTCAACCTAACGCCTACATCACCTAAATGTAACTAAACCATCTACAGTCTACAGAGATTTGGGTGTGTTATAGTGTGTTCATGTGGTGTTGGAATAATCGGAAAAACGTATTTCCAACTGTGAAAATTCACGTGAACGCCGTCAAGTCGGAGCAACAACTTGGAAAGTCGGAGAAAACTTTCCGTAAACGTGTTGCAGAGTTGACATCACATGACACTGAAACATGGCGAACAAAAGTAATGTGTTGTTTAAATGCTCTGAACGATAAAATGCTGCTCCCACATTCTGAGTGAAAGTGGGACCATCCGACGAGCACATGAATGCAGCATGAGGGGTCTTATGCTAGTAGCGGCTAATGTAGCCTCGAGCAGCTAACCCCCAAGCACAGATGAGGAGGGGGCTGCACCGTCTGATGTCGCTGTTGTTCCTATAACGTCATAATTAATGTAGCTGCAGCAGCATTATTGCAACTGACTCATGCAAGAGAAAACCCAAGAAAGAATAAATAAATAAATAAATAAATAAATAAGTAAAATAAGTCATCTATGTCTAAAAATAATAGTATAAGTACACAAACCCCCACTCTCCTGGGTGATAGTCGTGTGACCTGCTCGCTATGGGGACTTTTTGGAGCAACATTAATGACACGGACAACACGGACACAGCAGTTTTAGATAAATCAGAGAAGGCTGAAGAGATCTGATAAGCTCACTTCTTCTTCAGCACTCCTCAAAATCTGTAAACAGACTTTGATGTGTGAAAGCGCTGGAGTTCCCCTTTAACAGATATCACTCAAAGCAAAGTAAAGAGTGAATTTGTTAGGGACTATTTTCAGCAGCAGATTTAGCACGCGAGCTTTCAGGCAGCGGGGCGATGTGTTTGGGATTGACTCAAAAGAAAGTATGCCCACACTCATGGTGATATAAGCAAATTGTCACGCAATACAACAGTATGTCTCACTCACAGTTTTATGGCACAACGGGATAAGCTACACGCTAACACAACATTTACACCTGATAATAAACACAGATCTGTATCTGGGTACGTTATCCGGATAATAAATGATTCAGTCTTCAGCCCAGTTTTTTTTTATTGCGTACTTGATATCCTCATTGAGGTGGGATCTCTGTCCTCCAGAGCAAAACCTGCGTGTGAGTAATTTGAAGTGGCGGATAATCAGCTCCAGACTCCCTTAAAAAATCACTGAATTTTGTGAGACTTTGAGTCAGGGGAAACATTGTAAACTTTGTGAAACACTTTCTATAAAAATTCTTAATTGTTTGTCCCCTCTCGTGTATTCGGCAATTTTAATACATTAACATAGTCCTTTCTTTGTTTAAAAAATATTGCGCCAGTTTGTCCCATTGTGTTGTATTACCAGTGTGTAGGCTGCTCTGTGGCTAGATAAATGAGCAGCACAGATAAGTGCAACACAAACTGTCACATACACAGTTATTTCTCACTGTTTGTCATTAATTTCCCATTCATTTTTGCTCTTGGCAAAACAGTCCCAAATTCCCTTAAAAAGTCACAGAATTTTGTGAGTTTTGAGTCAGGGGGAAACTTTAAAAGCTTTGTGAAACACTTTCTATAGAAATCCTTAATTGTTTGTCCCTTCTTGTGAATTCGGCAATTGTTATACATCAACTTTTTCCTTTCTTTTTATAAGACATATTGTGTCAGTTTGTCCCAGTTTGTTGTTTAACCAGCATGTAGGCTACCCCATGACTAGATAAATTAGCAGCAATACAAACTGTCGCACCCACAGTTATTCCCGACTGTTTATCATTCACTTCACACCTGTATTGCATTCATTTTTTAATAAAATAATAATAATAAACTTTATTTATATAGCACTTTTCTAAAGAGGGTTACAAAGTGTGTGTATGCCAGCACCTGTGTCATATTGTGTTTACCACCTGCCTACGATCCTAACACAGTGTGAGTCAGATGACCTTCAGTTGTGGTCGGGCACATCCGATCATGAAGCACTTACACCTCCCTTTAACATTTTTTTTCACATTACATTTTAATACCAGGTTTAAATTTTAGCTAAGCACACAACACTTGTCGGTAGGACCAGTTCATTGTTGGGTTTGGTCTTTCACTGGGATTTGTTGACAAAAAAATATATATATATCAAATATCACCAGACTTCTAATTAACTATATGTTCATTTCCTGTTTTTTTTTCCAGGCATGCTGAGAGCCAGCAGAAACATTTGGCTGAGAGGACCCTATCCAAATAAGATACCCGTCCCCGCTCCACCCTTCTCTCCCCTCTGCCAAGCTAAGCTCCCGCTCCAAACCAGACTTTTCCCCTATGGCCATTCCACCTCTGCCCCGTGTCGATCCAAAAATCCTTGCCCGCTTGTCCCAAGTATTTTGCTCCTCGCTGCTCCCCCCACCCCCGACCCCGTCTCCCCCATGTCCACCTCCCTGTCCCACCCACTGGCTCCAGTGGTAGCAGCAGCAGCAGCAGCACAGAAGACGGCCACCTTCTTTCATTTGCTTCTGTGGTTTTCCTCCCGTCGCCAAAGGACGGAGGAGGAGCACTTCCTGCTTCCTGGGAGAAGAGGAAACTGATTGTGTGTTGTCATGGATTCTGTCCCCAGCTTCCTGTGCAGTGATCGGCCTTGCTTTGCGATTGTTTCTTTTTAACTTTCTACATTCGCCACTAAATTATAACTGTCAAATGCAAAAATTGTGGGAAAAAAAATAAAATAATAGTGAAAAATTTAGTAGAAAGTCAGTCATGAGAAAAAAAAGAAACAACATTGTATAAAAAAAAGAAAAAACAGATGGAAACTAACTTCTTCAGACCATTTTAAGTTGGACAGTAATTTTAAAGTATTTCAAAGTCGACCTGTTTTTATTCTGCACAAATGGTAGTTTTCAACTGAGAAATGTTTATTTGAAGGTGCTAAAAGAGTGTAAAGGAAACATGCCTGCCTTGTAGTGGAGTCGTAGCTTTTGGTAATACGTTCACTCTAATTGCTCTTCAACATTTTGTGAATGTTGATTTTCTGACACGAGTCATTTTAAATGAATAAGTGTGTTAATATCGTTTTCATCCTATTGTAATCAGAAACTTTATTTGAGGGAAGAAATGTTTATGTACAGATAATGTAAAATAAAGAATAAACTTTGTTTCATATATGCCGGTGTGCTGTGCAAGTGTGTCGCTTGCAGGTCGCCTGCAGGAATTTGCTCTTTCAGCAAGAGCTTCCTCTTTCTCATGAACATGGGAAGTGTGATCACTGGTCGCAACTGCAGTGAGAATATATGACCACATTACACGTAGTATGACTCAACTGGCTCTGTTTCGGTCTTGCCTCACCGTGCAACTGTCTCTCACTCGGTCATCAGTGGTTGGTTTGTTGCTACTTAAGGGACTCGATATTAAGGTGGACAGCCCCCTTTGAAGTCACAATTAGGAATTGGTATTTCTCATGAAAATTGACAATTGACAAAATGACAATTGTGCATCAGTGGTTCAAGGTAAGTGTACAGGAATGATTCTCTCTGACAGGAAGGTTTGGTGATGAATGTGATGTTATTTTTCATGTGAGATATGATCAATGTTTCTCTGAAGAAGTCCCCCCGCCCCTCCTTCACACTCATGGGTCATCTCTATGATCATATAGGTGCCTGTGTTTAAATAGTGATGGTGAGTTTCACTCGTTGACGATGGTTTTAGTGGCAGTGAAGCAAGACAAAGGCCAGGAAACTCCTGCTAGCCGCTTACTGACCAAAGCAGTTTCACATGGCGTCTTGCAAAACACAACAAATGCAGGTCCTGAAGAGGATTTCAAGAGAGGATGAAGTCATGAGAATTTCACATTAATCTCACTCTGAGTCTTGTGCACTGATTAACAAACCGTTGACATTCTGGAGCATCTGGGAAAAAACTGTGCTCGAGATTGAAAGTTACATGTTGAACGTAGAAACAGAAGTTGGTTAAATTCACATTTGTATGAACATTTTAAGGACTTTTTGTCTACGTAGGCTTAGAAATGAATACATAAATGTTATTCTAGACCTTATTATATACTCCTTTTCATGGGTTTGACCCCAAATATAACCCCAAAAAAAGCATAAAATAGCATGATTGTTTGTCATGCCATTTCACGATGAAACACGAGGTGCAAAGTTTATTTATAAAAAAAACAAGAACACAAGAAACAACAACAATAAGGTAGATTAGTTAAAGATGTACAAATGTATCATTTTAGCTTATAAAATATACACACTGTTACCACCTGGCTCTAAGGTGGCAACAAGGAGGGAGGACACACACAGATAGATCATGAAAAATAGTTTTATTTTAACATAACTAAATTAACTTATTTACGAATGAATGTAGTGTGTAGGTAAGAGAGGAGTCAGTCATGTCAGCAGTGTGTGGATGCATGGAAAATATGGTGAGGTGTGTGTTGTATGGTGTGACAAACCAAACAAAGAAGCAACAATGGTGGGTCTGGAGCCTGCTGGGAGCCTGCTGAGAGAGCGTGAAGCTAATCAGAAGGCCGTCCTTTATGCCCTCTGGAGAGCCCAGCCCACAGGGGCAGGTATCAGTACGACCCTCCCACTCTACCCCCTTAACCACTCCCCGTACCTGAAACAACAAGTAGAGGTAAACGGGTAGGCAGAGTGGGAGGAGTCGTCACAACACAATGAATGCAAAGACTAGTTAATTATTAGCTTAAAATCAGTTTAAAATAGCACTTATGCAGCATTTACATTGATATGTTCCACCGGTGAAAGGATTTAGAGCCTTCATTTTAATAATAACAAAGTAAAAAGTTGTTTTTAAGCAGATAGATATAAAAAGCCTCTGCATTATTAAATTATCATCACTTACTTTACTTTACTTTACTTTACTTTACTTGGACCAATTATCAGCCTGTCTGATTATTAAATCAGAATTACAAATGCCATTTTATCAGACAGTGCTCATGTATTGAATTGTGAATATGCTCTCCTGAATTCTGGAGGAGATAAAGGCTCCCGTTGTGCAGGCACAATCGATACAAACATTATTTTGTTCCTGTATCAACTAAGCTTCCTAACAGCCTGAAATGAATGCGATGGTTCTGCATATGGATATGAATGTACATTCATGACGCCAGCTAGTGTATGGATGTATGCGAGTGAATGGTTTGATGAATGAAGGCTGTGATAGAGCGCTGGGATGTGTGACTGAACCTATATTTATGACAGAATGATTGTTTTGGTAGGTTGACATGGTGTTATGGTGATGTGATGTGATGCCAATGCTTATGTGAATGCTTGTGTGGATGTATATTTATGGCAGTATATGTGTAGGTTCATCCAGTGTTTGTCCGTGTCTATTCCACCACTGTCCTGACCTGATGTAAGTTGTACTGCATGTTGTTTTTTATGTATTTTATGTATTTTATGTCCGTTTTGTGCTGCAACTTCTCCCCATCTCCAAGACAGATTTCTCCCTGGTGGAGACCAATAAAGTAACCTTAACCTTAGTTTATTAAAAATGCATTACTTTGGAACTGATGCAGCATGTAATCTGCAAAGTAACTAGTAACTAAGGTTACCAAATAACTACAGTGGGGTAAAAATTACAATATTTGCCGATATTTTAAGTACAAAGTAGCAGAAAATACGTACATAAGTACAGGTACGACAAAATTGTACGTAAGTACAGTTCCTGAGTTTCATTGCATCCCTGCATACAAATAGTACTTGAGTAAAAGTCTTCAAATATATGATATTAAATGTACTTAAACTTAAAGTTAATTATACATGCAGTTACATTTACATTTTAAACAGATTTCTTATAAAATAAATGAATTTAACATGCACTGCTTTGGCTCTGATGCAGCATGTAATCTGCAAAGAAACTAGTAACTTTAGTTATCATGTAAGATCAATGTGATACAATAAAAGTGCAATATTGCAAAAAGTACACGATTTTCCTCCAAAATGTAGTGGAGTGGAAGTATAAAGTAGCAGAAAATGGAGATACTTAAGTATAAGAACCTCAGATTTGTATTTGAGTAAATGTACTTAGTTACATTCCATAACTGATACATTATACACTATTAAGAGGTGTAATCTATAATACTGCATCATATTTCACAAGCATTTCTATCACTCATTTATCAAATCAGCAAATGAAAGTGAAAGTACAACAGTGTCCTCCAGTGTAAAATGGAAATGTACTGGCTGCACTCGAGCTGCTTTAATATCGCTGGTTATCTTCATGCATCTCTGCGTCAGAGGACGGGCTACCAGTCATAAACACGCCGCCCACCCGTGCGGGGCAGATGGAAAAACCAAACAGACCCTCCTCTGCACTGACGTGAACAGCAGCGCTGGCTGGAGCTGGCCCGAGTCTGCGGGTCACACAAGGTGGACGCCGGCGGTTTACCCGACCTTTCGTTTACCTCTACAGCTCCGAGCGCCTCTTCAGTTCATTCTCATTAATTTAACCTCAAGTGGCCCAATTAGTTAAAGCAGGAGTGACTGCTCTCACCACATTTATCGTCACGAATCACGGATTGATTCACATGACTAAAACAGCAAAGTTTCCACTGTAGCAGCGTGGTGTTGATGTAATCCTGAGAATACCGTGGAAAGAAACACTACATTAAGTGTGTTCGTGCCAAGAATCTCACAACTGTTTCATTGAGATTTTTGTGGTTTTAGTGTTTTTTTGTCGGTGTGTTTTGCAGTTTGCAGCTCTCTCTCTCTCTCTGGTGACTATCTGAAGGTTAGAGGTCCTAAAAGGCTGCCAGTCTCCATGTGACGCTTCTCATCATATACTTATTACTCATGTTGGTGTTGGTGACTGAAACTGCCAAAAGATCCAGCATGTTGCTCAATAAATCAGGAAATGTGTCATTAAATGCACCAAACTTAACACTTAAAAAATAAATGTATGCATTAATTTATTTTTGTAATCAATAAATTGGGACATGATTTTGATATTTCATTTATTTACCTTTTTATACTTAATTTATGTGCTTTGTTTTACCATTGTATTTATTAGGGATGCATGATATGGATGTTCATATGTTCAACATATAATTACCTGCTTTTCATGGCTGATACTACGGAAGCCCTAAAGGGCCATGCATTCATACATTTTATAACGAGTTAATTTCATTTTTTTTCTCGAGATCTCGAATTATTATCTCGAAATAACAACTGCCGTTTTCCCGAGATAACGGGATGATTAATTTGAGATCTTGAGAAGACAAAACAATAGTGTAGTATATTAAATCATTGCAGGAAACATCATTCAGTGTAGCAATGTCAGAGGAGCAGGAGCATATCGATCACCGCGTCACATATCTTTTCAATCAAGGCCTGACACAAGCTGAAATAGCATTATGCCTTGCTATTACAGATAATATACACATTATTGTGCGTAATCTAAAAAGACGGTTAGCAAGGCCTCAGCTATATCGGCGGCGCAATCTAAGTGAGCCTGATGTTGTTGTTAACTACATAGCTGACCAGCTACGAGGTCCCCGGCGTCTCCATAATCATTATCTCGAGATCTCGAATTAATTATATCGTTATCTCGGGAAAACAAAGTTTCGTTATCTCAAGATCTCCAGAAAATTATCCCGTTATCTCGGGAAAACAGCAGTTGTTATTTCGCGATAATAACTCGAGATCTCGAGAAAACAAATGAAATTAACTCGTTATCGCGGGAAAACGGAGGAAATAAAATGTATGAATGCATGGCTCTTTAAGGCTTCTGTAGTTACCGATAATAATCTCACATTTTTGTATTTTGAAAATAAGTTCAGAACCTGTAGTTTATGCACCCCCGAGGGTAAAAAGGCTGAGATGGATGATTAATTATCCATAGCTATGATAAGATTATAGTGTTGAACTCAGACTGCTTCCCTCCTCTCCGGACACTTGCAGAACACGTATTGCAAGTTACAATTGTGTTGTCTTCTGCTGAACTTGAAAAACAAACGCCCACTGCAGTGACGACATGTGTGGCTCTTGTCTACGCTGCGTGGCTCTACACAGGTGCAGCAGCTCTACGTCACGAAAGCGAAAACAGATTCTATTTCTTCTTCTTCTTCTGTGTTTATTGGCCGCTGACAAACCAACTTTAAAGGTGCATACCGCCACATGCTGTGTGTGTGTTTATCGGCTATAATGTCATTATCTGCCAATAACCAATCATGTAAATTTATCATTTATTGGTCCAATATATATTGTGCATTCCTTGTATTTAGTATTTATGTATTATCTTATCTCACAAAATGCAAAGGGAGAAGAATATAGGAATAAATACAGAAACTAATATGTAATTAAATAAACTTAAAAATTCATGAATAAATAAAATGGGGGGTTAGAACAAAGGTGAATAAATCCAGAAGTACATTTAAAATATATATATATATATATCAGTTTATGTCACATTTTTTAAATTAATTCATTATTATATCTATTTTTTATTTATTCTTTATTTATTCTTTGTGTTCATTTCCTCATGTTTTCATTTGTTTTACCATTTAATGTGTTTATTTATTTACATGTATTTTTAGTACATGTCATTTTGCAAACATGCAAAGGAAAAGGGATACAGAAATGAATATTATGTAAATAAATAAACCTAAAAATTGATAAAGTGGAAGCTTAGATGGGAAAGTAAATAAACAGGGGATTAGAACAAATGTAAATAAATCCAGAGGGGAAAATGTCACAATTTATGAATGAATGCATTTAATCAAGCATTTATTTATTTATTGAGCCACTTTTAACTTTTGATTTGGGCATTTTCAGTCCTCCATAAATCACATCTCACTGCTGCCTCCTGCAAATCTGCTCTCAGTCAGTAGAAACTTTGTGTTTAATACAACAGAAGATGACCTCAACAGGTTGAATGTTTGCACAAGAAAAGCTCATTGTTTCTAAATTTAAATCAGTGACATCAGTCACACTCTGGGTTTACTTTTTTTTCCCGTAGTTGTTTTCACTCAAAATATGAAGCAAACAATTGCACTTCCCGTTTTTCGCTCGAGCAGCGAGGAAATTTCAGATGACGTTTCAGTTTTCTTTTTGCTCGCGCTCCTGCAGGCCGGGGAGGGAATCCCCCGGCAGCAGATATAAAGTCTCCATCAGATAAGACGGCAGACACACACAGTGCTACTGATTCAACAGACACGTCCAGCAGAGATATCCATCTGATCAGAGAGATGACAATGTGTAATCTGTGTAAGTCAGCGAGCCTCAGACGCAGACTGGGATTGAAGCTGTTTTTCATTGTTGTGTTGAGCACCTGTGGGGTTGTGTAGACGAACCACGAGGCGCATGTGTTGATGCTTGTTGTTGTGCTGCCGTGCAGACTTCGCCAGCTGCGTGCTGCTGCTGCTGACCTCGAGCTGGCGCACCTCCTCGGGACTCCCGGTGCGCGCTCCGGGCTCGGAGAGCTGCGAAGAGTGCTCGTCCCTGTTCAGGAGCCTCCTGCTCAACATCTCAGGGCTGCTCAACAACGTGAGTACAGTTTCTCTGTTAAATGTTTATGTTGGATTACACTTGTACTCGATTACTCTTCTCTGATTATTACCTGTGTTTGGTGTTGCAGGATGTTCTGTGTTATAGCATCTCCTCTAGTAAAGCGGTGGTGAAGAGTAAAGCTGAGACTGTGCTGGCCTGCGCACCCACTCAGGTGATTATAAACAGTAACGAAGTATATTTACTCAACTTTGGTACAATTTTAAAGTACTTATTTTATGTTCCTTTTAGTACCTTCCACTCCGCTACATTTTGGAGGCAAACGTTGTACTTTTTACTCCACTACATTTGTTTATTTAACTTTAGTTACTAGTTGCTTTGCAGATTACATGCTAAGCCAAAGTAGTGCATTTTTTAAATTAATGTATTTAATGGGCAATATGTATATATGTGTATGTGTATATGTGTAATTTACTTTTACTTCTACTTTTGATACTTAAGTACATTCGATCTCAGATACTTTAGTAAACTTTAAGTAGACTTTAAGTAAATAAATATACATGTAAATATATGTATGACTTACTTTTACTTGTACTTTTGATAGTTTAGCACATTTATTGCCAAAAAGTTACTTATGATACTTAGTTTTTTTAAAGACAATTTCAAAGTACTTGTACCTTTTTGATTATTTTTATTTTCTGCTACTTCTCCTTCCACTCCACTACATTTGTTTGATAACTTTAGTTACTAGTTACTTTGCAGATTACATGCCGCATTAGAGCCAAAGTAGTGCATTTGTAAATTGATTTAATTGATCTGTAATCAGATTAAAACAAGACTGATTAAAATAATCGACCAGGCCAATAATCAGTTAACTCATACTATATAGTATAACATGCATGTATTTGAGGTGTTTGTACTTTGTGCTACTTTCTACTTCCACAATATTGTACTTTTAACTCCTTCTACTAGTACATTTATTTCATAACATTAGTTACTTTTCAGATTACATGCTGCATCAGAGCAAAAGTGGTAGCACAATTTAAATTAATTGATTTTATCTGCAATCTGATCATTAAAAAACATTGTATAGTAGACTTTTACATACATGTAATATGTGTATAATTTACTTTCACTTCTACTTTTGATACTTGTACTTCTACTTACTAAATAACATAAAAAAATTACTTTAATACTTTTACTTCACTAGTGCATTTAATGTAGTACTTTAAGAGTAGTACTATTTATAAGGGTGACTTTCACTTCTACCAAAGTAATATTTTCACTTTATATCTTCACTTTTACTCAAGTATGACTTTTGGGTACTTTTTTTCAACACTGACTATAAATTAATTATTGAATTATTATGATAAGTGACGACAAGCTCAACTTTCAATTCTGTTTGCTTATTGAGCAGAAGACAGAGTAGAGGATATGTTTATTGTTTAACATATTTATGGAAAAAACAGCCTCAATTTACATAACTTCAGCTCAGATTTCACTAGCATCTAATAAAACTCTTGACTTGTCCAGAAGAATAAATGTGCTCATGTTTAAAATGTCTTTCTCCCCGCAGAGCTCAGGCTGCATGATGCAAAGAAACTCATCCTTCAGTGAGGTACGCTTCAGTTACTGTCTCTTTTTAGGATTATCAGACTTCAGACTATCAGATTTCTTTAAATTTACTACAAGGAACATCTAACTGGTTATGGGACAGTCTCAATGTAATACTGATGCCTCTATATGACCTACGTAAGAAAACAAGACCACCAGTGAGAATACCGGCTATTTCTGCTTGGATTGGATGTCATAGAATAAAAACTTTTCATGGCGGAGCTTTTCAGGCTGCTGGTTAAACTTTTGTCCCCAGAGGCCGCCAGAATCAGCAGCAAAATGAAAGTTCCTTGTAGCAGCTTTAAATCGAGCTTTAAACGTGTTGTTGAGGACACTTTACATTAAACGCCCTTTCAACCACTTGTTCTTCTCACTTCCTCGTGTTTTCATCATGCAGACGACAGACGGGTAATTTTTCCTTGTGTTTCTCTCGGCAGAGCGAATGTATGAGGAACATCATGAAGGACTTGGCCCACTACGATGCTGCGATCCAGTCCTACATCGGTTCCCCTCTCAGAAGCCCTGAGGAAGAAGTTGCACTTCTGAATCCAACTCTGGGGATTATCCAGAACCTGAGGACGGTGTGTATATTATGCATGTGTGGGAGGGGTTAAAAAAAATAATTAAAAAAAACAGACAGAGAGAAACAGTGATTTAAAGACAGAAAGAGTGAGAATCTCCTGGGAAATAACACTGACAAAATCCTCCTTTGTTTTATACAGAAATGCTCCCTGATGTCGGATGAAGACAGCGACTCCACTGAGGTATTTTTTCTGTTTCTTCTTCTTTGTTCCCTATTCACTCCTCATCTCTCGGCCTTAAAGAGGAAAACTGATACAACAGACACAGAGGGAAGCTGGGGTGTTTTTTTTTGTTGTTGTTGTGTGAAACTGGCAGGTGATTATCCTGTCTTCCTCCTGTGTTGTCTTCTAGGGTGACGTGGCCCAGATGTGGGGAGACAACACCTTCAACAACAGGCAGGAGATGTGTAAGATGATGAGAGGCTTCTACGCCCGAGCCATCACCATCAACCGAGCTATGGGCTACATCGCCTCGGGAGACCACAGGCAGTAAACGCCCCGCGGCCTCGTCATCATCACCATCATTCCAATTCGTCCTAAAATCTCTCATCTCCTTTGACTTATCACAACTGAACAGGCCCTTCCTGATCATTCACTACCATCGTCTACAACTACTAACCAAGTCGATCTTTACACTGCACATGCTGCACTACTGTCTGCATGATTGCTGCTCAGGCATAAGCTATCTGGCCTCTTCACTTAGTTAGAGCTTCACAGCGAACTGTTGTTAGCAGTGGAGGCTATGATGGCCCATTTTTAATCTATGAATGTATTCCAATATTTGGGGGAATGTATCTATTTATTTTTAGATCTATTTATTATAACTATTTATTTATTTATTTGATGGCCTGTGATGTAATTTATATTGTTATTTATAATAAAGTATATTTGTGGTATCAAAAGCTGGAGTGGAAGTGGTTTTATGATTGAAACTGGAGCTGATGTCAGTGAATTACAGATGAGTTGACACATGCTTCCTGTATTATAAGTGTTTGTATCTGGTCACAGACAGAAAGGTGTAGATATCTCTTCTCTTTTCTTAAACTTTCACAAGACTATTTGTCGTTTGTTTACGATATTGTTAAGATGATTTGGACCAGCTGGTGGTCAATCACTGCCAAGTTCCTGGCTTCTGTCAGGGGACCCAAAAAAGAAGAAAGGGTCATTACGTCACAAATCTCGCTCTGGTGCCAGATTGTGGTGGAAGTCTATTGGAGATGCATAGAAAAACACACTAAAAACCCAACATATCTGTGGCTTAGACTGCAAACAGGAGTCTTTCCCAAACGTACTCAAGGGACAAACATGTTGACAAAAAAACAAAAAAAAAAATCAGTGGTTAACATACTCTCTTAAGTCTGGTCTTTAATTTTCTGGAGGGATTTCTTCATCAGAAGTCATACGCTGTAGATATGTTGGGTTTCAGTGAGTTTCTCCATGCATCTCCCATAGACTTCAATACAGCTGACACCGCAGTCTGGCACCAAAGCGAGATGAAGTGACGTAATGACCTTAACTTCTTTTTTAAGTTCCTTGGCTTCTGTTTATCAAGTAACGCTGAAGAAGGCTTCAGTTTGAAACAAATCTGTTTCTTACTGCTGCTGTGCATTATTAAAAAGCACAATCTATTTTTTTGGGGTGCCGACACCTTTTTTCTGAGGACCCATTACACTTTCTATTAGAGCACACCACCTCTTTCTGTCGATTAATTACAGAAGACATTCAGGAGAGCTTTTCTTGTTTTATTTGGTACACATTTGCTCTTTTACATTTATTCCACAGTTCTTCTGCTTTGACTCAGCCACGATAGACACAAGTGCAAAAAGGACGGACTGGATTGTTGGTGGTACGTTGTTAAAAGAAGCGACCGTGTTCTCTGAATGTAAACATAACTGCATGATATCATCGTGGAAAATCTGACAAGATTCACCTGCTTTCTGCAGCTTTTCCCAGATAGTGTTGAAAACAGAGTCGCTTGAAAACAGGTACAAAAGGAAACAAAGCTGCGACTAACGTCTGCATGTTGAGAAAACGTAACTGAAATGTTTCTACAGGCGGTTTACGGTATGGTTTGTTTTCCAAACCATAAGCGTTTTGAGCTCTAGAGCTATGAAATAAGCTTTGAAAATATGACTCATAAAAATCTCTGAATGTTGCCAGGCTGCAGCTGCACTCACACAGGTATATTCGTTAAATTCAGCCCTGAATCCAAATGCTTGTTATTTGTTTGTTTCCACAGTGTACACTTATCGTAATACACACGTTTATCCTTAACAAACACAAGATGTGCGTTCCAGTCACAGGAGGGCGGGAATGGATTCATAATTCAAGTTAGACAAAATACACATTATTATGCAACTCAGTTTAGTTTTACGGGTTCAGAGTCGTTGAATAACAAACAAACATAAAACAGACTTAAAAAAAATAGATCACAGGTTTGAAAAAGTTTGTAAAAAAAACTGAAATATGTACAGGACAGCGTGCGAAAATACAAAAATATAATTCAGTCCTTTGGACAGTCATGAGCATGTGAATGTGACGTAATGCCTAATTCTTTTATAAAAAGTCCCACAAACTTAACATTTAAAAGCGAAACAGATACACAGGTCGGTTTTTTTCCCCATTTTTTTTTTTGCAGTTTCAACACTGCAGCACCTACATTTACATCGTTTACTGGCTACATAATTAGCTACTAAATATCTCAATGACCACTACCTCTACCGGTCATTTTATAAACCTGATTCTAGCTACGTAAAAGGAGCTTTAGGTACAACTCGTCTACTCTGTATTCATTACAGAATTCAATGACAGAATGAAAATGCCCATCAACAGTTCAGGCAGTGGCTCTTTGCATGAAATGCAGCAATAAAAAAAAAAAAACAGTCTCAGAAACAGGTCAGTTTCATGTCCAGAGCACAGATGGATGGAAGAGCTCATGTTTGGTCCTTAGGTCAATTCTGATTGTTTGTTTTCCTGAGATCGACGACGGCGCAACAGATATCCAACAGTCAATTTGTGTCAAATCTCTTTCACTTAGCTGCTCGATTGTCCATCATGTCTGAAAGAAGACACAAAGACAAAACACAAACTGTCAGCCCGTTGTTGACGTCCCACATTATGTTCCTGGATCAACACTGTAATCGACCAATCACAGCCCTTTGACATCGTCAGTTAATATAATAATTTTTGATGTCATTTGAGAGCCTGGTCCATTTATATAAAGCAGCATGAGGCACAGTTAATCTTAGCACACTGATGATGTCAGAGGGCTGCGATTGGTTGGTTGCAATGCTAAAACAGGAATGGAATGATCAAAATTACAATATAGCTAATTGTCATTTTACATATAGGTTAATAAACGTGTCATTTTCACTCTGGCGATTGTTGTTACATAATTTGATGGTGTTTTTGTGCATGCCTGCAGTTTATTACCTTGCAGAGTCTGACGGACCTCATTTGGCAGGTCATCCAGGTCCTCCACACTCTTCCACAGGTGGCACGCCGTGGCCTGTCCCGGCCGCCTTCTGCTCTTCCACTCCACCAGCATCTTCAGCTTCTGCATGGTCACATCTTTCTCCACCGCCTGGATGTCTTCCAGCTCCCTGGAGCTCAAGTCCAGATAGATGGCCACCTGCTTCCACTCCTTCCCGAGCCGCTTGGCCACCTGCAGTAGCTGCTTCTCCGACATGTCCCGGGCCTGAGTCATCACTGTCGTCACTCCGTCTGGAAAACACACGCGGGTAATTCATTTCAGGATAATTTTAGACAGACAGGTGCATCTGGAAATAGCTCAGGTGTTCCTCTGTTAGCAAAAGATGGAAAGTCACCTGACTCGTCCTGCCATCGAGGCCTTTTACAGGCCGTCTCTTCTTCTGAGGGGCTGCTGCTCCTCTGTCTGCCTGAGAGAGAGAGACGGATAGGATGCGAGTCAGCCTGGAGACGCTTAAAGCATGTTGTGATGGAGAAATGTCATTTAAAAACAAGTACAACAAGAAGCTTACTGTTAGTCCTTTTCCTTGGTTTCTTTTCTGGGTTCTCCACACAGTCACCTAAAAAACAGAGAGAAAAATCAGACCGCCATCGCCACCTCCAATAACAAAGTATTTTTCACCTGCAAATCACCAAACACGTTCAGTGTGACTAAATGCACCGTTACCTTCTCTGATGGTGGCCGACCACACCGTCTCCTCGGTGTTGATCTCTATGAGAGACAATTTAAAGGGAGGAGGCTGCTCGAAGAAAGCTTCAAAGTAACCCTTCATCTTCGTCACCGCAAGGGTGAATTTCAAATCCTGCACAGAGACACATGAGCATCATTTAAAGGGACAGTTCACCCCAAAATCAAAACATACATATTTTTCCTCTCAACTTTAGAGCCATTTATCTATTTAGATTATTTTGGTGTGAATTGTGTTAATCTGCAGGAACTATTTTCTTTCTACCGGACAACATCCGCCAATCGTTTCACCAGGAAGAAGGAAGTGTGCATCTACTCACATGGCTCTTCTCATTTCTCTATTTCGTCACTCCTTTCATCACTCCTTCGTCCTCCCGTCTGTGACCCAGAGATCAATCTCAGGGTGCCATATTGGGGGATGTCTCCATTCCTCAAACACATCTTGAGGAGGGAGGAACAAGGAGAGAGGAGGCTTGCGGGAAGAGCTATGAGCGAGAATTGCTGAATTCTTTTTACACCTCTGATAAAAAGAGGCGTGACACGCAGCTAAAATACGCAAGCATAGTGGGATCAGGACTCTCTGCTCACATCTCAGGGGGGAGGGACTCAGACGTGAGGAGAGGAGGCGAGGAAAGGAATCGAGGATGTGCAATCTGAGTAATGAGATGAGGCTCGGCTCATGACAGAGCGTGATGTTAACATTAATAACGTCCTCCTCTGCTGAGCTGTGATGTTAGTCAGCTCAGTGGTGATTCACGCTTCCTTCTGCGCTGTGATACGTTTGGCGGGTGTAGTTTGGTACAAAGAAAGTAGTTCCTACATGTGACTGCTCACAACAAGGTCTGTGGACAATCTTGAGAAACCAAGTCATGATTTCTGGAAAGAGATATTGCTATTGATTTGATGATCAGATATTTTGCTTTTTTTTTGGGTGAACTGTCCCTTTAAAATAATTTTAATTGTGGAGTCCATGCAAAACAAATACAACGATGATCATAATGTAGTCAAAAGATAATGTACTGTAAATGTTTGGGTTTTCAAAACATAGGTCGCACCGCAAAAATGGTTTCACACACCTCGGGTTTGATCTCCCCTTCCGGCTCGCTCACGAGGCGATACGTCCCCTCGTCCAGCTTACACGTGGGAGGCTTGTCTATCTTAATGTAGCGATTCTTGTAGCTCCGCACCTGTTTGGTAATATCCTGTTTCATATAAGGACAGCAGGAAGAAGACAGGATGATGAGCTGGGCTGGACGGTGATTAACATTAGACAAAACATAAGTTTTCCACAGTCGGCAGTGGAAAAACTGCAAACCACTTAACGACTTCAGCCCTCTTCAGTGATTGTTGTACATAATATACACAGGAAAAACACATCAGATGGGAAAACACAAATTAGTTCATAGTTTCAGATCAAAGCCAGTGTGGTGGGATTATTCACCAACACACATGCTCACAACCACAGACACACTTCCTGAGTGACCTCAGCTGTGCAGTGTTTAAATGACTAAACATTATTGTCACGTTGATGTCAGAATTAGGCAGTGCATTACACAGTAATACACACCCCAGTGACATCACCACCATCTAGACAGACTGTATATAGCTGCCAAAACTAAAAATATGGTTGCTATTTTTAGTCACCTTATATTTTGAGTAGTTAAGATGCCATGCAGTAATCTTTAATAATGAAAATGTGAAATTAAAGAATATTTAAAAGCTTTATTACAGTAACAGGACTACATTTTTCTAGCCCCGTGGTTAAGGAGGACGTGCTTCCTTTAATTAGTCGACTTCATGCTTATAAAGCCCTTGTTGTAAATGTTTCTGCAGTTAAATTTACCGTCCGGCTCAAACACGCAGGAATATTTCAAAATGTTTTCTTTTAGTTTCTTGTTCAGGTTCATCCAATTCTTTGACGGTTGAATCAATTTGCACATATGTTGGTGATGTTGGCGGGTTAGCCAAACTTTTCACCCAACAGTGAAACAACTTAATTTGCTTTGACATCGCCTCTAAAACAGACGCATTTCTTTTCATTGCGGATCAATCTGTCAATTATTCTCTCAATCGATTGATCAGTTGTTTGGTTTTTTGTCAGAAAACGGGGGAAAAAATTGTTCGTGAGAATTGATCAGTGTTTCAAGAAGCCCAAAGTGATGTCATCAAATGTCTTGTTTTGTCCACAGCCCAAAGGTATTCAGTTTAATGTCACGGAGGAGTTAAGAAGCTGGAATTAGTGAATTTGTCAGACGTTTTTTTTCTGTAAATTAATAAAACCTCTTAATCTATTATCAAAGTAGTTCTTGATAGATTTAGTGCTTGACAAGTAATTAATAGATTAATCGCTGGAGCTCGAGAGTAAACGCAACGTTGCACGTCCAGCGTTGCGTCGTTCTGGTTCAGGCTTTAATAGCACGATAATTAATATTGATAAGATATTTAAAATGTATTTCTTTACAGGTGCACCTTTTGCTGTCTGCTGACCCTACTTGTTATCTATAAAAAAGTGATTGACACTGGTGGCAATCGAAGGCCACATGTTTACCAGTTTCCAAAATGTCTCATAGCACAAAAATACTATGACATTTAAAAGGTCAAGATGTTGAAATTTCTTCCTCTCAACAACTTAACTGAGTTTATCATAATATTTTTATATGGTAATGTGCACTATGGCCTCATCAACTTTCTGTTTCACCTTTGTTTCGGCAGATTACACAAACCTGGACTTTATGAAGTCTTACAGCATCAAAGCCAGTGCAGCTCAGAGCATGAACAAGAAGTGAAACTAACATTTTGCTTTTATTTTTCGCAAACAATTCATTCACAGGTTTCACAGGCATTTTGCTGGAGTTTTATCAAGTAGGTGGTAAGTATGATTGAACGTCACAATTGAAGAATTCAGGCTAACTCAGGTGACGGTCTCATGAATGGAATATTTGTACTGGGAATGAGGCAAGAGGATTTTCTTTTATTTTTTAACTTGTACGTCAGGGAAAAACTCCTCAATTAAAACACAAAATGCACTTTGATGTGAAAAGTCATGCGGAGCTTGGTCACTTTGACTGTGGCTTATTTGCATTCATTTAAAAGTGGATCACCAATGATTGAGAAATGAGAAATGAGACATGAGAAATGAAATTACATGTGAAATGTATTACTGTCCTCTGTGTATTTGACATTCAGCCTTCAACCTTCTTTACACTGTATCCAGTAATGCAACTGCACTATTTCATCACCGTACAGGAACAGATACCAAAATGTCACCGCCTCCTGAGCAGGCAGACGGTCGAAGCAACTTCTAGGTTCTTTTTCCAGTCGGGACATTAACATGTAAACTTGCCAGTCATGTAAAACCTACAGGTTAAAAATAACTGTTTGAAAGTGACATTCACCCGACTAGGTGCAGCAGAGAGGAAATTAAAACAGGATCTTGCAACTAAAGGAGGTTTGTTAGAACTTGACCAAATTTCCAAAAACAGTTTTTTCAGTTTTAAAAAAGTCTGAAGACAGCCTAGAAAGTGTGAAGTAAAGAGCAGGAAAACAATAAGGGGCACACAGTATCCACCACCGCTTACCTTGATGTCAGATGAACTGTTGGTGGCCAGGTAGACATGGAAGCTGTAGTTGTTGTTGTCGCTGCCCAGCTGCTTGTAGACCAGGACCACCCCGTGGTGCTCTACGGACTGGCTCGTCTGAATGATGGGACCCACGGGTGACAAGGACGTTACATTCCACTTGACGTGGCTACCTGAGTGGTCCACTGTCGGCTCGATGAGTGGACGGTTGTCCTTTATGTGCAGGACGCTGAATGTCATCTCATTATCTGGATCTGTGTGAAGATAATACGAGAAAAGAAGGTTTTATGTCTCATCTGTATCATTTTTCAGAAGATGTAAGATGTAAGTGCTTCTGGCATTAATCTATAGGAGTCTGAACATGGTACCATATTAGGTGAAAAAAACACAATGGGTCCACATCTTATAGTCAATATCACTGAAACTAAACACGAAACACGTGATTTTCTATGGAAATATTCAGGCACCTGGCAAAATACCCCTGCCTCAGACTAAAAGAGACAAAAACTTATTACAGTTCCTTGTTTCCTTACTTACACTAACTTTGTACACATAAAATAGTCAAAAACAAGTGTTTAGGTGGGAAAACAGCCCATTCAAATAAAACATTTTTAGGCCTTTAAAAACTGATATAGACTGTATATTACCAGATTTTTGAAATCTCACTGGCTACATGATGCATCAATCAAATCAAGTGTCTCAGGAGAAAGGGGAAAGAAGAGAGAGTGGGTCACTCATTTTCCGTTTTAGGCCCTAGGACGGGCGTAGAAGCTCCTATCTGCTCTAGGATCTTTCTGACAATGTACTGTATGGCATGACTATACACTTAAATTGAGGCACAGGCAAGCCACTGACTTTTATTAAATGATAGATAAAAGATTATGATACTCAATGAAATTAAGTACTTTGTATAAAAGACTTAAGATGAGTCATAATCTTGATTAATAATTAAGAGTTGTACGTCACTTTCACAGACATCAGCTAAATTCAAAACAACCTCCAGGCAACATCTCTCACCACAGGAAGCCAGGATCATAATTATGTATTATAAATTGATCATAGAGGACAAACAGGAGAGAGGCAGCTCTGATATCTTACCAGCAAGACAGACGGAGTGAGGGAACTGGATGGACTTGAGGACGGACGCGTCCTTGTTGACGGTGTCCACGTTAAAGATGGGTCCGGCGAACTTCCAGGAGTCCCTGAGGAACGAGCCGAACTTGGACCAGGACAGGACCGAGTATCGCACGAGGACTTGCTCCGATGCTTCGAACACCAGGCCGGTGACCGAACACTCGTATGTGCCCTCATCTTCCAGCTGCACCCTAAAACACACACACACACACACACACACACACACACACACACACACACACACACACACACACACACACACACACACACACACACACACACACACACACACACACACACACACACACACACACACACAGTCAGTGATGCTGTACATGCAGAATCAGTGTAAACGTGCACAGACAGTCGCACTCACTGTAATCGTCCCTTAGAGATCCTCCTGGGGGTGACCAGCTCATTGCCATGGCTCTGTCAAACAAACAATTATAACCTTTTTAAAAAAGACATACACAAGGTCATCCACTGTATCAGAAGAATGTGAAATACAATCAAGTATATATGGAAAAGACAAGCGCCTGGTTTTCTCGACCCACCTGCTGAACGGCTTTACATTTTTCACAGCAAAATTTGAAGGCCCTCTCATCTGTCAGGATGTGTGACCAAAGAAAACAACATGTCACTCACAAAACACGTGAAACAATCTCCAGAACATTTGTGTGTGTGCTTATGATCTGCTTACCTTTCCCATTTGAAACCTCTGCTTCAGGTCCAGGGACGGAGTCTGGAAGGTAAAATAATTCCAATAATATTAAATGAAAATCACATGTGAGAGGCTGCGGAGTCTCTGGCAAACACTCCTGACAAGCTGCTCAGATTGTGAGCCAGTTTTCAGGGCTGTAAGGGTGGAGCTCAGTGACATGTCGAATCCAAGTCTGTGCTCCACAAAAAGCCAGCAGCATCCGACATTTTGTGATATATCCATGTCATTAAAATGTGGCCACAGATCAACGAGTTACCGCTAAAGTCATGGCAACTATGACAACAAGCTTACATGGCGGACTGGATGTAAACAACACACACGACAGTTTTAAAAAGCAGGTATTGATATTATGTACCGTTTTTAAACTCCTCTGCCTCGGCCTCTTCGTTGTCTGCAAAGAACGTGAAGGAGATCGACTCTGTTAAAACCGCCAGTCGTTCTTCATCTTGTTACATTAATACTTGAAGTACAAAAAGATGTTCTTACCTTCCTCTCCTCCGTACTTATCAGCGCTGCCTTCAGGTGAGAGTAAAACACAAGAGAGCAGGCAGAGTGAGAAACAGAACATATTACGGACTTCTTTGCTTTCTTGTGGAGTTCGATGAAGACTAATGCCGTTCTCGTGTCTATATGGTAAATATGCAGCTACTAGAGATTTGTGCGTCCAGACAATTAAAGTTATAAATATTATTTTATTAATGTACACATTTAAATGATATGTTGACATAATTTTCAATGAAATGTCATGTCTTCCTTGTCAAATGTTGTTTTTTCTCCCCCTAAAAACTAAAAAAAAAGCATCCGTTACTAATGTTAACAATGTCAGCTAACGTTGCGCTGAAGATATACACAAAATTTTATCGGATTCTGTTTAACCTTATAGATGGATTTGTGATCAATGTGGACTGTTTTCTGAATTTGTATTTATTTATTTTTTTAACTTTAAGACTAGTTTTAGTTTAAACTTTAGTTTGTGAGGGAAATTAGCCATTAAGAACATCCGTAGTAGCTACCACCAGCAGCCAGCTAGCTTAGCTTAGCATAAAGACTGGAAACAGGGGGGAAACAGCTAGCCTGGCTCTGTCCTAAGGTAAACAGCCAGTTTGCTATTAGCCTCTGGGTGACGACAAGACTCCAGGAAGTCACTGCTCCCAGGGCAAGAAATGACAACATTTAGTTTTTACCCTTTGTTTTTAGAGATTTAAACAAAATGAGATGCAGCACGTTAATTAGTAGAGCTTTAGAGGAGCTGGCAAGTGGATTTTTTGTACTCCTGGACAGAGCCAGGCTAGCTGTTTCCTCCTGTTCCCAGTCATCATGCTAACCTAAGCTAAGCTAACGTTCTGCTACCTGTAGCTTCAGACATGAGAGCGGTATTAAACTCTCTGTTATTCTCGGAAAGAAAGCAAATTAGCAAGTTTCACAAAAATGTCTGACTACTCCTTTAGAGGCACGTTGGAGCAGTTCAACATGCGTCTCTCACCAGAATCCTCCTCCTCCTCTTCATCCTCCTCCTCCTCCTCGTCCTCTGAGCTGTCCTCGGTGGATGTTCCTGTGTTCTCTGTTGGACACGTCAACATGCAAAGGGGACGTTTGAGGGGAGCTGAAAACTTTGCACTGAATTTCCAACGAATGATGAGTAAAAATGGATTCACGCCACAATGGTTTAATGTGAAAAGACTGCGGATAATAAAAAATTAAATTGTGGATCTGTGGAAGTTTTTGTTTGAGTTATGTGAGAAAACAAATGAGTCAACCTGTGATGGTGTGATATCGATGCTTACCTGAACCGCTGCTGTCACTCTCCGGCAGATTTTCTGTAACACACGTGTAATTTTGAGGTTAGTGCGGTCGATCTGTAAAAAAAAAGATCTCCAACATGTGAGACGTCCATTTCCATCTCGTTAGTCATTTCTATTACCACATCATCGTTAACATTTATTCTTTACCATGTCGATGTCATCTTTACGGGAACCTCACCACTTTCAAAGGTCTGATCACATCATCCACCCATTTATGTGGTTAATATACTGCCAGGCAGTCAATGTGTGCCTCCGATAACCACACTGTTTCAGGAAGGCTGAAGCCATATGACTGTGTCTCATGTGCATTTCACCTGACAGGAACCACGGCCCTATTATTAGTTACTATTAATACATTGCTGCGAAGGGGGAAGCAGACAATATTCTGCCTCTTTACTCACCAAAGTCTATTTAACCCAAACAAAACCTCAGGTGCAGCAGTTCCTCAAAGTAGGACTCGCACACAGAGAGGCTAATTAAGTGTGTTTATAAGTTAGTAAGATTGAAGTATAGTCAGATGCATTGATTTCCACAACAGCATTGTGTGTTATAATTGTGAAAATGTCAACACTTTTAGCAGCTTTGTGACCACAAAAGTTGTAACATGAAGCCGTAGTTCTGTCGTCTACATTCCTGCATGTATCAAACGTGACATCCAATAAGTAAGAAAAAAAAAGGAGCAAGGAGTTAAATTCAGAATCGATGAACATGTCTGCCGTGCTGATCCTCAATCAGCTACTGCGAGACACTTTGCAGGCGGCAATCGTTCTACTTCAAATTTGGCATCCTGTGACACTGATTATTCCTAATCGTCTTGTCGTGGCGGAAAATGTGGATCCAATTTCCCCTCAGTATAAATGCAGACACATCTTCGGTCTTAAAACGCTACACCCTCAAGCCTGCAATGAAAAGTTAGATATGACCTGTCTGCACCGATTTCCGGTGTACAAGCTACAATTTCTACGTATTTACTCTATATCAGAACGTTTATGAGAAAGGGGGCTATGGAGTTGTTCTGTTGTGGTATGTTCGTAATGAATGGAGCTGCCGGTAATTGGCTTCATGTGTGTTTAATCAAGCTCGAGATGACTGACTGAGTGCACCTGTAGAGTAACACACATCTAGGGTGACTCATCGTGCATGCCTCGATTTGCACCGAGGAAAGTCCAACGCGGACTCAAATGTTTGCCCTTTCGCAAATTTTTTCAGTGTCTGTACAGACGTGTAATGTAGAAAACAGAAACAGCTTTTAAGGTGCAGCTCAACCTTTGCAAATCAAAACCTCAGCCACAGTCTGTGTTGCAAAACTCCACACCTGTACTCTTCAAACTTTCCTTTCATAGAGAAAGTTATAATAGTTCGACTACCCGGTACCAAGTTTTGCCTTCTGTCACAGGGGCTCTTCCTCTAAGAGGTGCAGCCCCAGTGAGAGACCTTTTACTTTGCTTACATGTTTGTGTACTGTGTGTGTGTTTTTAAAAGCTCTCCGTCCAAATTAGTCATCAAAAAAGCCCTCAGCATGTCTGACTAACTCCACCGGCTTCAACATATCCATCATTCCCCAGCAGCTGAACGGTGGCACCCTGAGAAGCAGCCTCTGATAAGTGCCGTGCATTAACATCCTGGCACATTTATACAGATGGGTCCAGAGGAGCTGCTTCTCCTCTTTTCCCAGCAGCAGTGGATGTCCGTGGGCCGGGCCATCTGGCTGAGTGCCTGGCCGTCTAATGGATGGAGCCCATCCTCTCTGGCCCACAGAGTTTTATCTTAGACTAACAAGCAGATGCTGCCATCGCTGCTCGACTCGCAGCACCTCCCTCATCAATCTCTCTCCTCGACTCCGCTCGATCCGTCTGCTTCACCTCCATTCCTCTCTCCTCGTCCTCATATGCCTCCCATGGCCAATCACTTTCTCTGCTGCTGCTGCTGCTGCTTCATCTGAGCCAGCAGGCATCCCTCTTCTCTCTGGCACGGCCGCTTCCCTTCATCAGACTGACAAACAAGGTGGAGAGCAAACACCCGCATGGATACACACATGCTCATGGAAACATGAGCACACACATACTTGTTTACAGCTTCACAGATTTGGATCGTTTCATGGCTGTTGGCTGCCATCTGCTGGCGTACAAAAAAAACAAAACCAAGGGCACGGGGAGGTTGATGCGTGGCGCACAGCAGTGGTTCTCAACCTTTTTGGCTTGTGGCCAATCCACAATTAATAGTTTTGTGGTCAATGTCATCATAAAAGTCAGTGTTTCTGCTATCTGTTGTATTCATTAAGGCACAGCAGGTCACTGATATAGTTCTTAGCACCATTTCAAACTCTTGCCTCATGTTTGCTTACATGAAAATGATCCCAGCCGAGAAATATCAGCTACAATAATATCTGATTTGACAGATTATGTCAAAGCATTTACTTTTGAATTCAAAGACAAAATGCTCTATAAAAGCTAAAGTATATTTGTACCTTACTAGAAAAACTAAGTGAACGTTTGAAGAGTCAGAACTGCTCTTTGTTTGATGTGATGTCAGTTAGATTTCCTTTGGTCAGATCCATGAAATACTAAATAATCCATCTTTGCTCACCACATCTTACCCTCAGATGTGCACAAACTACATGTAATATGAACAAAAATGTGAAATGATCGGTTATCTCATCTGTATCAACCATGAGGAGCAAGTAATTATCGGTTATTGTATCGGCAGAAAAAGTAATCATATTGTGCGTCCCTATTCCTTATCATTACCAGCTGCACGTTTTATTACCAGGCCAGCTGCAGAGTGTCTTCTTACCATTTAATGTCGCAATTTTAAGCCCAAAGAATAAAAATCTGGAAACTCACAATAACAAAAAGCAAAGGTTATAAAAAAGAAAAAAGGATTTATTTGTTTGGAATTTTGTGTTCTGGTGTGCAGCGTTAAAAATAGCAAAAACAGGGAAGTGATTGTATGACTGTGCGTTAATCTTGAAACGTCCACTGTGTAGGATTGAGGATCTATGGGCTGAAGTGGAAAATAATAGTCTTAATCATGTTGTATGTATCACCTGACACTAAGAATGTTTGCGTTTCGTTCCATGTTTTTCCAGTAGCTCAGAATGGACGATTCAAACACCGTCTCTTTCTGTGTTTTTAGCAGCCAGTTGGTTGCTTTCTGCAGCTTCACCACAGGGTGCCACTAAATCCTACGCACTGGTCGTGTCAGGCAAATGTTATGGAAATCAGGGCGGCCAAAAAGTAGGAAGTGAGAGAAAGGTAGGAAGGCTTAAAAAGAAAGGAAGGAGAGGAAGTTGTACAATAATGGACAATGAACCAGTATTTAATGCTTAACCTCATTAACTTCATTGATTTTCGTAAATGTATGCTTATTCTGAATCTATATTCTCTATCTATCTATCTATCTATCTATCTATCTATCATTGCCAGATCAACATCTGAGCGTCCTTTTTTCCCATTTAATTTGAATATTTCTTCTGGCATAAAAATCTGGTAACTCAAATAAAAATAGCACAACTTGGGACACAGGTGAGAGTATGACTGTGCATAAATCTTGCTGCCCTTTGAGGTCAATGATATGGAAATCAGGGAGGCCAAGCAGTGAGTAGAGAGGAAGGTGCGAATGCATAAATAAAGGAAGGAAAACTACAGCAGTGAGGAATAATAGATGGGGGATGCTCAGCTTTTAAATATTAAAAAAAGGAGCCAGGAGGCTCATAGCGTGATCACTGTATAAAAACAAACATCACAGACACATGTAGCCCAACATGTGCTCTGTGAGAAGGTGAGGAGAGACAGAGAAGCCGGCAATGAGTGGGAGGAGGGGAAGGAGTGAAAATGGGTTGGTGTTTACCTTTGTTTTCAGGCGCGGGGATATCTCCGTCTCTGTGGGGCAGAGGAGATAACATTCAGACAACTTTCAACGACACAGGATTCAGCGGGAGTCATGGGAGGGACCTCTGGGATGTGTGATGACAATTATAGAAGTATTTAGAGGGCTGGAACTTGTGATGGCTCTTAAAATTGTGCAGCTGCAGGCTCTTGCAGTCGACCACTTCTGCTTTCAAACAGGAACACACGCAGCCGAGTGAATGAGAAAAACAGGAAATGTGTACAAGCTGCCAGCATCTCACTTTCTCACACTGCTGACACCGACCTATCCTGTCGAATGATAGATTCACCTTTCCACCCAAACTCCGGCTCTGACCCACTTTCCTAGCAGTGCAGCAGCTGTGGAAGGATACCGGCTGGCTACTTTTGCCATTAAACAAAGACTGGTCCGAATCACACTTTTTTTTCTGCTTTTGTAACTAAAGCTCAGACTCAGTCACGATTCATATTCAATTTAATCATTTATTTACTTTTAGTGGTACCATATTGTTATCATATGATCACAAAATTAAGTCTAAATTACTGATTCCAAGCACATTTAATCAAAAAATAACTGAAATGAGTGAACTGAAACTTTTGTTTTACACACGTGAAAGCATGCGACGCATAACAGTAGAACACATCTCACTGCGCTGATCGTAATTTTGAATATATCACACGTGATTTTGTGTGACAGTCAAAACCAGCTCTTCCTGACTATTTAGCCATCGTTTGATAAGTGCTCGACTATCCAGGAATGTAGTCGATCAAAACAAACAATGAGCCAAGTTCAGATGTGTCTGACTGGAGCAACCTGTTGACGCAGTGTGAGCTTCAACAAGAGGCAGCACGCCTGAGATCCGTCAGGAGGAAGAAGAACGAGTTCGCCACCAGCAGCAGGCTTGAAAAAGTAGGTCAAATACCGCCCTGCGTCTGTTCAAGTGGGCGATCGAAAGCAGAATGATGCATCAGGAAATTAGGATTATTAAACATGAACATTTGTGGTCTTTTATTTTGGCGCCTGTTACTCCCGATAAGGCACTGTGGTTTCCTTTGTTCTCAAACATCTGTCCAGGAAACACGGTTTTCTCCTCCTCAAGGTCAACGCGTTCCCTGCTTGTGCTAGTCTGTCGCACCAGAACAGCGCTGAGGCTTATTAGTTACCATGGCGATCATGTCTTCCTTGGAGAGAAAGGGCTGCTTTGTCCTCACTCAAATGTTTTCAGACAATAAATAAAAACCTCCTGCATGAGTTCTCAGACGTTCTCTGCACTCCCTTGTTTCTATCTTACAACAACAAAATTTGATAAGACAGCTCAGTGAGGGTGTTGTTCTGTGTCTGTCTGAAAGATAAAGGCCACAACATCTACATGCTCTCCACAACTTCCCATAACCACGATGAAGAGAGAGGACATCTGTGTGCAGATAAACAACAGTTAGTCTGGCTACATAGTGCAAAAGAATAAAAAAAAACTGTTGAGCTTTGCTGCCTTTCAGTCAATAAAAGGGGCAATATGTAAGAATTGGCCACCTGTCGAATTCATACTCCAAACAAATAGGGGGCAGTATATCACCAGAGTGACCTCTAATTGCTGCTAACTATAGCTACCATTAGCTAGTTAGCTCAGTTAGCCGTGCAGCTAGCAGTCATGTTAGCAGCCTCCAAGATCGGCGAACGCCAGCTTGACGACAGGGGACACAGTATGGAGGCGATTTACACCAGCTCCAGCCAGGCTCTGATTTTGGGGAGGACAAAAACACTGCAGGTGTAAGATGAGACAGGAGAGACAAGAAGCTCACACTTCTGGAGGCCTGAGCTGGGGTTACGGTGGGGTCAGGCCTGGGGGACCTAGAGCCAAACGTGGCAAGAAAACCACCTCTTTGTTGTTGGACTGAGGGCAGACTGGACACTACAGTGACTCACTTTTAAGGTCTCGCATAGCCATCTCCACTGCACTGTGTCCACGCTAGAGAGAGGTCTGGCTGCACCACTTCTCACTCCTCTATAGGCCAAAAAAAACACTCTGTCTTGTTTTTTATTTCTTTACACCAATCATAATCGTCTCGCACAGGGCTAAACCCAGGATGCAGCAATGGTGCCCGTGCAAAATAGTGTCGGGGGAACTTGTTTTGCGAGCCCTGACATTAGAATTGCTAGATCCTCGCAAAAGAAAAGGAAAGAGCTGCTAGCCTGCTGAACGACCAGGTTGGTGTTGGGGTAACTTGCTATTTTCAGCGTGTGCTAGCCTGGAAGTTGTTGTTTCCCGTAGCGATGGCAGATGTAGCAAGGAAGGAGAATGCCACCTGGAATGGGCGAGGAGGAGCCAGACTTAGGTAAAAGTGGTATTATGGGACAGGACGCAGCAGAGCTAGCTTGTTATCTTGTTGACATCTCTGCAACACAATACATGAACATGTTTGATATGACGTCAAAACTGTTATTTATTAAGATTCTGTTGATGATGTTAGTTAATTATTTACTATCGCTCCTTTGATATTATACTTTCACTGTGTTTATGGTTGGTCATAAACATAACAAAGCCATCATTGTTCTGCTTCTGCTACCGATATTAAATTTCCTTTAAAAGGGGCACTATGTCATTTTGGAAAAGAAATTTAAACTCAGATATAATTTATGATACCTTTTCCATAAGTGAATAAACAAGCTGTTCTCAGAGGAAAATAAGGTCCCCAGAACACTGTTTGAAGCTAGAAAGGTGGCAGGGTCCAAAGTAACAAATTAAAACAGGATGAAGTTGTGTTGTCCTTCACGGTCAGTTGGTTCACTCGGTTTCACTTCAGAGTTTGTGTATTTAGTTTGTTTAGACATAAAACAAACAAATGAGTCAATGAAGATCTTTCTCCTCTGATTAAGATGTCTAAAATTCTAATTCACTGAAAACATTTATATGTTGTGGCACAATGTTAATACAACCCTGGGTCGTGTCTGACATTCAGGGACTTTTCCAGCCCTCATCAGCAGGTGAATGATACCCTGACGACAACACAAGCTGCTTAGCAACCTTTCTTCACAGGCGACAATGACTCATCAGTATCACCTCACCTGTCCGTGCGCGACAGTACAGCTGATAACACATACACATCGTATGGCCTACTTATTAAACAGACCTGTGCGGGTGGTTTTTAAATAGCATGAAAAACACAAGCAGCCAAGTCACATCTGAGTGCTTGTTTTTCATGGATTGTAACACATAATGTTATTTTCCTCTCATATATGGATTTTTGTGGGGTTTTAAACTACATCTTGTATATAACTTTATTAAATAACAGCGTTTAATCTTCATCTCGTGTTATGAAACACGCTGCTCGCCTGCTACATTGTTGTCAGTGAGTCATCAAAATGTAACAACGCGGCGGCGTGCAGCACACAGACACCAACAAAGACACCGCGACTCTCCTCTTACTCTCCACATGCATCTACGTTCATTGAGACGTGTGTGTAACCAGGAATCACCAGTTCAACACGTGTTGATTTGACTTCAAATGCACAAAAAAAACGAGCCTACAAACCGACAGCAACAAAAGACTTCCTGTGTCTCCGCGGAGCGATTTTAGCGGCGCATCCACTGCAGCCATCACGTTACCCCAAAATGAACATGGAGCGCAAACTCCCATCGACAGAAAGAGGTCAGGGTTTTTCCCCCTGGTAACTTAAACACTCTTACCCGTCCTCCAGATGAGAAGCAGCTCCGCAGCTCGCCATCTCCGCCACCATCCTCTCTCCGTAACCAACCCCCCGTTACACTTTCAGTCCGTCCGCTGCGTGCAGCACCTGCGCGTAACAGCACCTGAATACGATCCTATCATCGGCTATCAGCGCCTCGTAAAGGATCTGAGCAGCATTCGGCGCGCTGATGGTGACAATCGGAGCCCTCGTGTCTGAGCTTCTTCACATCATGTGTCCTTTTGGCTGCAGCATCCCTCCAAAAACATCTGGATCTGAGCAAAAAGCGCACACAGTTTCCAAAATCCAAACAGAAAACAGCTCTGACGCCAATCGCGCGTAGATGTGGATGTTTTGTTTCCTCTCACAAACACTCGCTTGTGTGAGTGCAATGAGTAAAAAAAAAAAACGGATCATCACGTCATATTGTGCAGTTACGTCCAGTTCACAGCACACAGAGCAGCTTTGGGGATCAGCGCTGCGGCGCAGTTGCTGCGCAGCGCATGAAGGCACACGAACAACCGTATGGGCGGGTGCGGCAGCATCCCGCCTTCAGCACGGGCTCTGTAGAGCCATGCTGATGATTTACAGCCGGACTTTTACCACTTCTTTTTTTTTTTTCATGTGAGAATACATTGAGAAGTCGAAGTAGCCCTGATAAGGAGATGTTTGCCATCAAACACGACTGAAAGCAGCTGCACGTCTGTTCCTGTTGTTTGTGCAAGGATAAGAAGGGAACAAAGTGAAAGCAAACTACATTTTCGAAAATTGCATACAGTCCCTATGTATATTCACTTTTAATGCGTCACTAAAAGTTTATCCTAAAGACATCCAGTGCTGTCAAATACAGAGACAACAGGAAGTGAGTTGGAAAGGAACGAGCAAAAACACTTCAAAATAAGACGTCTGTGCACATCTGAGACATATTTGTTGGATGCACATTTTCTCCCACACATAAAAGGAGCAGCCAGCACTCCACAGTGCAACTAGGTCACTTTGAGCGGGAAAACATCCACACCGAGATTGTGGAGCTGCTGCATTACCAGCGAGTAACCACCAGATGTCCCATCAGACAACAAAACCAGTGAGCGCGAGCCTCCTCCTCAGAATATCCTTTGCACCGGAAGACACATTCAAACTAGACTCATGCAGTTATTATCAAATTTGTGAGGAATCAAAGTGGCATAAGCTCGGTCCATCAGAGTGAGCAAGAAAGGCATGGAGAGCTCACTGTGAGTGTCTGAAGTGTCCAGTGGGAGGAATGAGTGAAGGATCAAGGGCTTTCCTATTGATCTTCCACTCATTGATCCTCCTCTCTCCATCCACCCGTCTAACTTTCACGGATGGATATGTAGTTTGCAGCTGGGAGAAGAGAGAGCGAGAGAGAGATGCCGCAGACTAACAGGGACATTATCCAAGTCTCAGAGTCTAAAGGGAGAGATCAGCTCCTCAGTGCAGGAAGAGACAGCTGAGCATCAGACTGAGTGGCGAGACGATACCCCCTATACCTCAGGAAATTAGAGGAGATAAAGCGAGAGAAGCAGAGAGGAGGTGTGGGGGGGGGGGGGAGACGAGAGGACAGGGAAGGTCAGGAGGAGAGGGAGTGAGGGAAAAGATGAGTTCAGATGACAGGGGGGGGGAAAGGAGGGAAAGTATGAAGGCTCAAAGCTTGGACTCGACTTGTGACCTGACTGCAGGAAGATTTGTCTTGACTTGAGACAAAAGTCAAAAGAGACTTCATATCAAATGTTTCAGAAGAAAACGCCTACAGCCACAATACTGGCTCCGTGAACGCTAACAAATCTCTGTTATTTCTCACATCAGCACTAAACATAAGCGGCATTAGAATCACAGGAGTGTCATTAGTTTTGCAGATATTCGGTCATAAAGGTTTGGACGGATAAAATATTTGACCGGATCAGACGGGGAAAGTAAACGGATCACCATACACTTCACCCAGAGGAGAACATGAATGTCTGAAGAAGAAAAAAAATCCATGGCGGCCCATCCAACAGTTGTGTAGTCATTTTTGGTCAAAACCACAGATGTGATCATCATGTTGGCGCTAAAGGAAAAGTCTGGAGATCATCAGAGTCATTTTGATTCATCATCTGGGGATCATGACTGCCTCAAACAAACTTTATGCTAATCCCTCAAGTAGATGTTGACCAGTGTTTGGGGTCATTACTCTAAAGAGTGGTGTTTTACACATTACTCATTACTTTAAAGAAAAAAAAGAAGAAAAGTAGTGCATTACTTGGATTATTTACTCCCAGTAGAAAGTAATCTACCTGTTACTTTACATGTGTGTTACTCCTCAACATCACCTGAGACGAATTGTCCTAATTGCCAGTTAATAATTACGTTAACCACCACATATTAGCCCTGTCCTAATAAGGAAGACAAACAAAAGATCTTCTTTATGCTCTTTTAATAGCAGATGAAGTGCACTTAATGGGCCAAACACACTTCACTTGACCTGAGCTGCTCGCGCACAAAACCACAGTCCATAGTCGTCTAGTCCATCTTACTTGACGTGTTTATCATTAAAGCCGTGGTTATACCTTGTGAGGAGCCTCTCAGATGGTTTGTCAGACTACCTGTTCCTCCTCAGAGTCAGTCAGCCCAGTCGCCAGGATATAATGTCAGCAGTCAACATTTCCAGAAACCACACATACGTTCAAGGTTGACATTTCAAGCAAATGTGGCATATCGTGTTCATATTATATGCTTAATAGCTGAATTTCACATCAGGAGGGACAGAGGTGGCGCTATCACAGCCAATAAGGCTGCAAACGGCCGACCACAGCTCCAATCACACCACTGGATATTTTTAAGGCCACCTGCGACATTTCCGGTGACCAAAACTGTCTTTTTTTCCACAGGAAGTCGGACCATCTCCATCCGTGATCCAGCAACCAAAACAGGTATTATTAATAAGCCAAACCATGTTTCCTGAATGGTTTTTGTGCCTAAACCTAAGCAGAGCGTTAGCACAGCATTGCGACGAGAGAGAAAGAGAAAGATTGAACCTAAACAAACGTAAAGTTGTAACAAAAATAAACGTTCAGTTTCAACTTATCTGCAGTTTTACAGAAACGTACTAACATTTATTCTGGCGAGTGAGGAGCCTACAGGACTGCTCAGGCTGTGGAGCCTCTCCATTGCGCACTAGACAGCGTCACTGGGTTGAATTTCATGAATATCAGGAGAGGTCAGATTGTTGTGTCACATTATTTTTGATATACTTCACTTGATAGGTGACAACTTTGTTGTGTTGGTGGCGCTGGGGGACACATCCGGGCGGCTGTAGCTCAGGAGGGAGAGTGGGTGATGATTGGTAGTGATTGTAAAAGGTCACTGATTTGAACCCCAGTTCCCCCAGCTGCATGTTGAAGTGTCGTTGAGCAAGATACTGATACTTGACCACAAATTGCTCCTGATGAGCAGTTGGCACCTTGCATGGCACTCTCTGTCATCAGTGTGTGAATGGGTGAATATCACAGCTTTTTTAAAGCGGTCAGGAGACTGGAAACGCGCAAGACCATTTACCATCCCTGTCACCCACAGATCACAGCCATCAGGGAATCATGACCATCCAATCCAATAGTCTTCACCTTGCACTGTACTTTTAATGCATTTAATGTATGTTTACATTTTTAAAAAAGTATTTGTTGGGCTCTTTATTATTGTAATCAGTATGGAAAAACTTGCTTTTTGAGCCGCATGAAATCAAGACTCAAAAAAACATAAAAACCACAGTGGAAATGAAATACGACTCTATTGTGCTGTAATCGTAAAAAGTTGAACTGAGATGTATTTTAAAGACCAGGTATTGAGAAAGGTCTTTATCAAAAGCAACAACTGACACAATCTTTCCCTCCGCTGTGGCTCAGTTAAAACAGTCTTTCATTGTGTGTGTGTGTGTGTGTGTGTGTGTGTGTGTGTGTGTGTGTGTTATGACAGGGCTTTTTTTTTTTTTTTTTCAGATCGACCAACCTGTTTGGAAACGATGATGTCACACACCCTAGAGGGTTAATATGAGCCCTCATTGTGCAGACTCATTATCCATCACATAGACACACACACACACACACACACACACACACACACACACACTCAAAATAACCCACAGAAAAACACAGTCACTCACATGTAAGGAAGGCAGGAGGAAAACCCATACCTCCGCACTCAAACATTGCCTTTATAACATACGTGCATTCACACATGCAGACGCACAAAAGGTGTCCTCTTACCCCGGAGATGAGGAACGCCATATCCTTTCAATTTCAATGGGCCATTTTGCCATCAGGGCTGAGTTATCACTGGAAAGATCCTTAGTGACAAAAGAGCCGTGCCCCGCATAAAGAAGCTGGAGAGAGGTGAACGGGGACAAAGAGCAACACCTTTGCAAAGAGCAAACGGGAAGAGAGGCTCTGGAGATCATCCAGCCATGAGAGATTTCAGAGGCAACCTCATTCAGTCCCATACAACAGTGTAATGTATAATGCATGGGCCGTAGAGCTGGTAGCAATCAATAGGATAAACTCAGAACAGAGAAGTGTTGTTGCACTCAGATACAGGGTTTGGGATCAAAAAGGAAAATGACTTGACTCGCTAATGACTTTAATTTATTTTCATTATGCAAGGCCTGTGTTTTTTTGTTTGTTCTTTATCTTTATTTTTATGTCTTTTATTGTTTTTCAGCACTTGATGTTGCCATTGTATGCTTTTTTCATCTTGGGCTAAGATGTTTTATGAGTCCTTTTGAGTTTTCTTCTTCTTCTTTTTTTTTTAATCTCACCCACACAGTTTACACTTCTTTTGTTCTCTATTTTCAGTGTGTTGTGGTTTTGATGAGAAATCAACCTCCGTGGTGGAAGAGTGGTATTTAACTTAAATAAAAGTAGCAATAACACAGTGTAGAAATACTATGTTGCATGTAAAGTCTTTACTTCTGTAAAAGTATAAAAGTATTACCATCAAATTTCCATTTCAGAATAATACTTATTGTGTTATTAGATTATAATTATTGATGCAATAATGTTTTCTTTACTTTATTGTTGCAGCTGTTGACTATTTTTTTAAATCTTTTGTGCATTATCTGCAAACGTAAAAAAAAATAGAAATAGAAATACTCAAGGAAAGTAAAAGTACCCAAAAAATTGTACTTAAGCACAGTACTTCATTAAATGTACTTAGATACTTTTTTTTGCTACTGCTGGTATCTGAAAAGCTGTTTCACAATGTTGGAAATTAAATTAACAAGTGTTAGGGGCTAATCGATCACAATGACAATTCTAACATGTTCAGCATTATAACACTTACCATCATCCTCACTGAGTATGTTAGCAAAGTACCCTTAGTTAATTAGCACCAAGGTGGAAATTGTTTTACTTTTTAAAGCAACATTATATAGAAATTGGCATTTAGTGCGATTTGGCGCCCCCCACAGTTTCTGAGTGCAACACCACTGTGGTAAACACAAATCACCGGTCTGTAACAGTTTGTCAGACGTAATGTAGGTGCTGACTACAAACAAAACTCATTACATCATCACAATGTTATATGTTAAAACTTGTATGTTGAAGTAAACATGTATGTAACGCTGTGATCTACCCTCTCACTGAAGTTACAGTGCAGAAACAAGTGATGGGGGAGCTGAGTGGCTGAGACGGAGACACAATTTACCCTGTTACAAGACACTGGACTATCATCATGATTTAGAAGTGTTTGTGAAACAGTCTGAATACATTTCCTGGCGATACAAACAATAGTTATTGAGACTTTTCACACAAAACTGCAAAGTCAGTAGGATTTATTTTCTGGGATTCATTAATGTCCGTTCTAAATGTCATGGCAATCCGTGTCACAGCTGAAATATTTCAGTGTGGATCAAAGTGTTGGACTGACGGAGCATCTGACTTTACCACCCCTGGAGCCATGCAGCTAGTGTGGCTAAAAAACAACCAGTCAAACCTCAGCGATTCGAATACTCGCTGTAAAAAGTACCCTCCAAGTCAGATAAACCATTTTCTCAACACGTTTCAAATGCTTTTACTGTATTTGGCATAATATTTGGTATTTTTGGCATCTTGACTACGATCTAAAGTAAAGATTTGTTTATTGAGCAATCTGTCTCTGCAAAAAGTTTGTGATGATGGACCTCCCAGAGGCTACACGCAGTTAAAGACGTTGTTTTTTTGTGAAAGACGTCAGATTTGGCCCCAAAAACAAGTTTTAGTCTTGAATCGTGTAAACTGTGTGTTTTCTGAGATGTCAGGCACATCTGTCCTTGATGTCAGTGTTTGGATTTAACACCTACACAGTTTCACTCAGAATTTCTTGGGACCATTTCATTGTTCCTGCTTTCACTTAGGGGGATTGACTTTAATTGTTGTGCATTTCCACATATTAACAGATTTCCTGTCTCTGGACATCCATAAAACTGGATGTGAGGGAAGAAACAGAGGAAGGGAGACCATAATTTAAGCAGGAAAGGGGGGATAAAGAGAGAGAGGTTAGTGTCTGAAGGGTCTCTGGGGAAAATGGATGTAAGTTTCTGAGTTGAATCCCCCTTCCATCTCCTACACCAACCCTCCACTTAGTGCTTTATATTATACTACGCCTGTCAGCATTTATGTGTAATGTGTGTTGTGTCACGGCCTCTTTCTCTTTTCACCCGTCTCTCCGTATTGCTGATTCCATATTTCGGAGCCCTCGGGGAGCTCTGTGCGTTCAGGGGCCACAGAATTACGAGTCTTGCGATGTAACGTGGGCGTTTGGTAGGAGGGATGTAACTGAAGGCCATATAGTCTAGTCACCTTCTGAGACGCGTACCCCCCCTCCTCCTTTTAGAGTGACTCAGCGCAGTAGTGCGGAGGCAGGGGGTCAAAAATCCCCTGCCCTCCGCCTCTACTCAAACATGTGGGAATGGGAAACTTTATCCTATATTTAACCTCCAGGTGTCTGTCTGGTTTGTGTGTGTGAGCTCCAGTAACTGAGTCATCAGCAGCTGGGTGTTGCAGACGGGTTATCTTATAGAGGAGAATGAGGTGGCCCTTGTTCTTGGGGGTTGGTTGGGGGCTTTTAGAAATCGAGGAGAAGCTGCCCCTCAATGCTCCACACTCACCTCCCTCTGATGAGAACTTTCCACATTAAACTGTCTGATGTTTTGTGAGAGTGTGTACATTAGATTTGCGAGAAAAGAAGAGAATTTAAAGGAGACCTATTATGCTTTTTTCATTTTTTTCCTTTCCTTCAGTGTTTTACATATGTTCTTCGGCATATAAAAGATCTTGAAGGTTTAAAATGTAAAAGTCAGCACCACCAGAAGCTCCTCTCTCCCACAGAGGACACTGCTCCTGAAACGCCCCGTCAGCAGCCTTGCCTTTGGTTCCGTGACTTTGTGACATCACAGTACGTCAACATGTCACACATTTGCATTATTAATGCATTATTCAGGCGTGTGTGAGCCGACCAATCAGAGCAGACTGGGTACTCAGGAGCTAAAACAGACAGTTTTCTGAGCATTAAAGCATGTAAACCTATTCTTGTAGTTACCCAAAATAAAATTATGAACCTCATGAATATGTCTCATTTAAAGGTGCAATATGTAATAAGACTTGGCCATCTGAAGTCTTACTCTAAACAAATAGGGGGAAGTATATCAACGTAAACCACAAAATGCTGCTAACTGTAGCTGCTGTTAGCTAATTAGCTCAGTTAGCCACGTAGCTAGATGTCTGGACTAGGAGCTCAAAGCACCAGAGAAATGTTGGCGTTAAGCACAGTATATTTGTAATGAGATAGGCCAGGGCTAGCTCGTTAGCATGCTAAACATGCTTTACAACATGATACATAAATGTGATAATGTCAAAACTGTTCTTCCCTCACATCCTGTTGATAATTCTGGTTAGCTTTAGGATTTTTCCAACCAAAATTCTTACACATTGCACCTTTAACTAGAAGAATAAAAAGTAGAGCTAATTATAATTGCTTACATACAGTCAGTGTAAATCCATCCTGCCTTGATATAATATTGCAACGTTTAATGCAACAGAAAAACAGCTCCCCTTCTTGTACAGATTAAACGTTTCTTCCTTTATTAATAGTTAATTAATACATCACTTCTTACCCAGAGAGTTACAGTAGTCAGGTTGAAGATGTTTGGTTGGTTATGTCTGTGGCAGAGTATGGAAAGGCAGCATTGCCCAAAAGCTAAAAAGACAGTGATTGATGTATATGTATATAAATCATTCCCGGCAAAATGATGTTCCCATTTCAACAGAAAGCAACGATGCTGAGTCAAATCACTTAGAGCTATTACCCCATCAAACCTGTCTAAATAATTGCGGTGTATGATGGCCTGTACGATTATCATATGGGCCACGGTACACATTTATTCACTATAAAGTCAAAAAGCCCAGCTCAGCAGATTTATTAAGAGCACTGAGACTTTCTCTCTCTTTCTCCCTCTCTCTTGTGTGAAGGATTTTTGGGCTTAAAGAGCAGGTTTTCTCTTCAAAGGAAGTCAGAATACTGATTCTTCTCCGAGCCAAAAACTACACAGCGCTGGCCACGCAAAAGGTAAGAGGTGCTCACTTTCTTTAGGTGACCACATCCACTCGCTCGTTCGGTTGGCTCCCGAGGAAAGAAGCACAAAGTTTGACCTGGGTCACACGTCATCCCTTCACCGTGTCCCTCTCACTCAACCACATACTGTCCAGCGACGAAGAAAGGGGAAAACATGCTCGAAACGTTAAGACGCCCACACAAACGGACTAAAACATAAATATAGTCGCCCCGTACTCTCAACACACACACACACATACACACAATCCCGCACACTTAAAGACCTCTGAGCAAGCAGAGCGATAAGATTAGAGGAAGTACGTGGGTGTGAAATAGCTGTGGTGTGGGACTTTTCTGGATTCACACAATCTACACCGACTGCAGGCCCTGCTTTTTATTAGAGTTCAAGCTGATGGGAATACACAGACGCTGATGACACCCACACACATATCCTGCAATTCTGGGATAAGTACTACACACACACACACACACACACACACACAAAGATAAAACGTATGCATTCATCCTCCAAATTCAGACATAGCTATTCTTGCACATGCAGCAGGATTAGGGCAATTAATCACATCATGTAAAGATCAGATTATTCTTTAAATAAAGAAGCTACAGAGGCTGAAGCTGGTCTCAGGGCAATAACCCTGAGGTTTTGACTTCTGCTCTGGTGCAAACAAAGCAAAGCGCAGAACCATCAGTGGGTCCATTAACAAAGCCCGATGCCTGACAAGGCTCTCTTTCTTTCATAATTAATGCAAACGCGATAACCGTGACATTGACAGTTGGGCGGTCCGCGCATCAACGTCTCTGACACATGAAAATGAACGCTGCCATTCATCATTGCACAGGACTAATGGACCCCATAAGACTGAATTATTAAGCACAACACAAGAGACCTTTGTGCCAGATTAATGGAAGCATGCAGCACAGCACATTTATTAAAGTGATATAGTGTAGTCAGTGAGTTATCATGGTAATTGTTAGCCATAGAGGAGGCTGCAGCGTCGGACTATTGTGTCAGTTAATGTAACAGCAGCAGAGCCGCCCTCGTGTTGATGCTGCTAACAGATTTGTTGTGTTTATACTTTCTACATCTGTCCGTGTTCCTGCCTCTGCGAGCATCGAGGACTCGGACATCTGCTCGAGCACAGGAACTTTCCACTTTCTGTAAATACACTATGCAAAGAACACTTGTCCCTTTCCGTTTCCTCTGGGATGAAGTTGGCCTCCAATTAGTTTGATGTGTTTGCTGAGAGCCGCTCCGAGATAGACACAACAAGAAAGAGGGGGGAGGCGAAAAGAGATAAAGAAGGAGAATTTATTCAATCAATCTTACTCACATAAGAGCAGCACTTTGTGGTGAATTTCAGGGAAAGAGGGAAAAGAGGCAGGATGTGGTGGGTTAGAAACAGACCTGAGGATGTGAAATTGTCAGAGAAAGAAGATAAACAAGAGAGGAAAAGGACAGATTGAATCACGGAGTCCTTGTGATTGGCAAGAAAACCAAAGAATGGGAAAATTATGGTAATGCTTTATATTAAAGGTCTACTTTGTAAGAAAGTTGATTCGTCAAATACTGACGCTTTGGGAAGGCGGCGCAACGGACCTCCAATCCCAAAGCCTCAGTGTTTGAGTTGGGACTGTGACTCAAGAATCAACTCTCTTACAAAGTGGACCTTGTTCTTGTAATAAGCATGAGATAATGGGTCCTGACCTTATCAGATGCTTATTACCACAAAGAGTGTTATAATAAACATGTTTCTTTTATATTGATTATAAGAAACTTGCTAGCAGTAGTAAGCGTGTCATGATATTGCCATATTAATGATAAACATGATGTAAAAATATGAAATATTGTTATACACGTATGATAATATCGTGTGAATAACCCAGCGACGATGTTTGGCCTCGTGCATCTTTTGTTCAGTTCATCTGGTTGAATTTTCACCAGTAATTTAGTGTAATTGTTCTTTTTGTACACTTTGTTTACAGTTATGCTTACAGACTCTCTCATTCTGAGGGTAATTTATCTGCCAAAAAAAGTGAAAAACAAAGTTAAAGACAGATTTGATTTATAGACTTTCTCTTTTTCAAATGTTTAAATTAATTTGTTTGGCTATGATAATTGTGTAGTGAAAGTCTGATATCTTGACAGCTTTCATTTAGAGTTAATCATCCTTTTTTCTGTTAATAATTGCATAATAAAGAATTTATTAACTGTGGTGTTGTTCTCATTATGGATCCAGTAGCCGCAAAGGCTGCAGAAAAATGCGCAATAAGGTATGAATTGCACTTAATGAGCACCAGAAAAGGCTTAAGAAAGGTTTAACAAAAACATAATAAGGCTTTTTTTATGTTCTTAAAGCAACAATATGTAGAAATTGGCATTTTGTGCGTTTTGGTGGAACACCACTGTGGTAAATACAAATCCCAGGTCAATAACAGTCACACATAATGTAGGTGTGCTGACTAAAAACACAACTCATTACATCATAACAATGTTTTGTGGTTAAAAAACCGTGTACGTTGAAGTAAACGTGTGTAGCGCTGTGATCCGACCCGCTCACTGAAGTTACATAGAGCAGAAACAAGTGATAGGGGGGCAGAGTGGCAAGACACTGTACCCATCAACATGATTAAGAAGCTGTTATTTTAAGGTAAAACAGTTACATAATGTTGCTTTAAATAGTCTCAATAAGTACTTAAGAAGACCCTTATGAACTATTACATAACACTTATTAAAAGGACCTTAACATAAAGTGTTACCTAAATTACTTTCAGCGTGCTTCAGGATGAACAGTTTAACTTTGTTATCCTATTTCTTATCTTCATAACTGCTGACACTGGTTTGATCTGGATGGGATTTAAAAAAGCCAAATGGTTTGAAGTGCTCCTCTGTGCTGGGGTGAGAACTGTGGAGACAGCAGCATTTCTCTACTTTCCAGAGTGCGGGAGCCGTGATCAAAAAATAGCTGTTGTTCCCTAAACGTGTCAATAAGAGTATCAAAATAGCAGAAGTGCTGGGAAAGCCCTCGAAACAAAGGAGCCGAAAAGGGTTTCTCACAGAGCAGCTGGCCAGCGGCTATTGATTGTGTATTTGTTTATTTGGTTAGAAGGGAGCCCTGCGATCACGTTTCCCTAATCGAGGCCGATTACAGAAAGAAATACGATGCTGCATAAATTAGGCTGTGTGATGTTACCCTTCTACTGAATTTCACGTCATAATGCTCCCGTAATTAGATTTGGTGCATTGTGCATTAGGCCTTGTTTAGGAAAGAAAGGAATACAGACTGGCTATTAGTGACAAAGAGTAACGTGAAGACAGGAGGGGTGAAATGTTCCTGTAGTTCAAAATGATTTGTTTCGTGTATTACACCATAACGACTCGACAAAAGAGTGTCGAAGCCATGTCTCACCAGTAAGATCCCTTTTATTTAAAATATAGTAACGGGCTACATTCTTCTTTAGTCTGTGTTAATATCATAAATCCTGTTCTCTGAGGGAAAGAGGCTGTAATCCTTTGCAAATTCAATAAGGACATAAGTGTTTGAAATTGACCTTTGTCCCTCTATACAACCGCTGCAGGACATTATTCATTCAGTCACTGTTTCACTGCAATACAACATGCAGACAGGTTTAATTAATCAGTTACTATTCAGTACTTGTAGAGCAGCTTACTGAGCCGTCTGTCATTCTTGGATGTTGTCCAAAGGCACTTCTTTAGTGTAAATTAACACGTTGGGGCGAGGAGACTGTCGTTTAAACTGGAGATTGAGTTTTATGGTTATGTGCTTCAGTGCTGAAGACACATGGTCCTCCAGGGTGACGCTGGACTAATGTGAATCCAGACACTCTTCTAATGGGGGGCCATTACAGCCCACATGGCAAGAACTATTCATTTTTTATGAGAGGGGTAGATCTGTTGGCGCCTTGTATCAGGGGCCCTCACATCTGTGTCCATGCAGGACTCAGTTAGTTCAACCTTTCGGGGGGTCTGGGGACTTTTGGGACACAAGCTTCACAGCAAAACATTCTCCGGAACAACTGAAATAGATGGGGACTTGTTTTTAAAAAAAACAACAACAGGAAAAACAACACACAAAATGGCTGCATACAGCTTTCTGGTGAAAATCAAGTCTCCCAAATGAATGAAAAGATGTTATCTATGCCAATTTTTAAGCCCAAATCTTAATTTTAGCTGCTAAGCTAAAGACGTTAGTGCACACCCCGTATGTTGGGTGCCTGAGCTCGACCGTCTTGTCAAATCACTTTGGGATCTCAGGGCTTCCTGAGACTTGGATTATGCCGGATGAGCTGTATGTATCTCACGTCTCAAGTTCCCAGCTACTTCAGTTGTTTAAGAGAACGCTGCACCGCCGCTTTGCTGCGACGCTCCAGTTTGTTTTGTGGACTACGAAACTTCACCTGACTTTCCATCAGCATGAGGCTGAAGAGATAATGACTGAATTGTCATTTTTGGGTGAACTTTTCCTTTAAGCAACACAGGACTACATAGAGCAGTTAAAATGAGCCTAATCTGTATCGGCTGTAAACGGATATGTAAATGAATTCATCAATATTCATGATTTAATAATGTAGGCCTATATATGATTCTGCAAAGGGCCTATTTTGATGGTTATACTTTTGTACTCTACTTTAAAGTATCTCTACACTGCAGTACTGTACTGTAGTCACTGTGACTGATTCAACTACCAATAGCACATAAAATAGTGTAAATGCTACTTACACATTCATTTTTAAACACTCACAGAGACTATTTTCCTGCACTACGTTTACTTTTCATACTTCAAGTGCATTTAGCTGATAATACTTACCACTATTTGCTTGTAATGAAGTATTTCTGTGGTGCAGTATTAGTGCTTCAACAGAGCAGAATGAGAACTAGTTTTGGTTTCACAGTCTATCCAAACACAGTATAATGACTTCTCACTCTCCCATCTGTGCTCCTCAGCCCTCCTACATGCATCTCACCAAACACAAATCATGGGGCTCTGCAGCAAACCCTGCACTCAACTGAGGGGGGGTCATTGATATGAGGTGGCTGGGGTCACAGATCTCTTTGGGGGGGGGGGGACAGCTCAGATGATGGGGGACCAGATCTGTGTTGCACTGGCATGAGGACACGCTGGAGGACTGGTAGAAATGTCCTCACGTAATAATGATGCAAGATTATTCATGATTCTCCTCACTGCTCCCTCCACACGCTGCTGCTGCTCCACTCCTGTCGTCCGTACAGCAGCAGCCAGGTCGTCCTCAGCGGGGGGGCACCTGCTGTGCTGTCCCGCTCGGCGCTGCAGTGTCTGTGTGAGCGGATGATTGGTGCACAGCTGGAGACAGAGGCGGACCTGTGGCCGGACACCTGAGCGGACTACCGACATCACAGGACGGGAGACGCAACACATTACTTTCCAGATCCAGCGATGATGCCCCGTGGCGGGCCGGGCGGCTGCGGGACACCGCGCGGGACCACCGGCACCTTTCTGTCGGCGTGTCTGCTCTCCGCTTGTCAAGCCTACCGGAGCTGCGGGGGGGTCCAGTGCGGCGACGGCCAGCAGTGCTGCCCGCCCGTCGTCGGCGGGAACGGCAGCGCCAGCTCCGCGGTGCGCTGCTGTAAGCTCCCCATCCACATTTTCTTCGACAACGTCGGCTGGTTCACGAAGAAGCTGTCGGGCATCCTGATCCTGTTGCTGCTCTTCGCCATGGGCTACTTCATCCAGCGGATCATCTGCCCGCGGCCCCGCCGGAACCCGCACAACGACCGCAGCGAGGAGCCCTCCCTCTTCCACGGCCACGCGTCGGCGTCCCAGGACTCCCTGCTGGACCGGTACCCAGAGGGCAGCCTCGGGGACTTCGCCTCCCCGAACCTGCCGGCCTACGACGAGGTGAAATATTTGCCCACGTACGAGGAGAGCATGCAGGAGATGCACAGGGACCGCTCCGACGATAACCTGCTGTCGTCGGGGAGCGACAGGGGCGGTCAGGGCAGGGCGAGAGCCGCGGGACCGAGAGCCGGTGAGCAGAGGCGGGATGTCCTGGAGGTGGCAGGACCGCAGCACAGCCCCAGGACATGTCGGAACTCTGTCTGAGTGGCGGACTAAGACAATACAGCATTCATATTTTAATATAATCAGGGTAATTATCTTGCAGAGATATAAACTCAAGTGCAATTATAATCCTGAATGTTAAGAATAAAAGGAGGAGGCTGCGAAAATGGACGTGTTTTGTAAGATTATAGGGGATTACTGGCCTTTTGTATGCAAACGAGCGGCTTGGGTTAAGAAAAGGAGATTATGAAGTGAAGCAGGCGGCTGAGACCGACCTCTTTGTGATGGGGGGGGGCAGCTAATTTGGCTCCGGTACAATCGCATTAAGTTTTTTTTTACCTCAGCACCTCAATTTTAAGTGGCACCGTGAAACCCCCTTCTCTGCTAAATATTCTGACGAACCCAAAAGACCCCAATTTCCCCTTTATTTCATCTTCATTGGATTTGCATGCAAAAGGAAGAATATTTAGATTTTCCTTTTCTCTCCTCTCAGTAACCTGAAATGTGTGCTGAAGGGGGGGATATCAATATTTTAATACTTTCTGGGGCAGACATTTTTATCAGGCAGCTTTAGAGCCAGTTAATTCAGCCCATAGCTTATCAGCATGAAAGCAATATTCTCTCAAACTGAGTCACACACACACACACACACACACACACACACACTTCTCTAGGGGGCTGACAGATGAGCATTTTATCAGTGACCTGAGCCATGTCTAATACTGCACAAGCTGAAGCTGCAGCAGAGATGTGCAAGGTTTTTTTTTTTGTAAAGATGCTGCCCTGAGGCCACATGTATCAGTGTCTCCCAGGTTTTGAATCCACTGAAAAATAAATAAATAAAACAAATAACAATGGCAGAGATTACAGCTGGCATGCTGATGGGGTGTGAGCTGCCAAGAAACAAAGTTGTATTTTGATGATAGCATGTCAGACAAGATCACAAACGCTGCCCCCGAGCAGAACTAACGCTGTGCAGCTCAGACCGAGGACAGGAAAAGACGGAGGGACATCTGACAGGAGACATCTGAGACAATAGCTTCACTTCTACTTGTATGTTCACCACGAGCGTGTAACTGTCCACTGCTAATTTGCATTTCTGACTGATGAGACACTGATTTTTTTGCTGCTGTAAACTGAAAACCAAGCTGACACACACTTCATCGCATCAGGATTCACGGCCCGTTTACCTGGATTAAAGATATAGGTGTATTTGCCATTAACTGTCAATTAAAATGAGTCATTATGCAACAAGATTAAGCTCATCTGTCATCAGACATTAGTTTACTTTGACTGTGTGTGTAGTAAGCAGCCACACTTGCTATATCCTCTCTCAAGCTCAGACTTGTCGAAATGTTAGCACATGATGAGTCCCAGGCCAAAAGAGAAGGCGAGAAGAGAAAAGTATCTCCGTTAAGGCTGCAAGTAACGGCTCATTTCACTAACGAATAACCTGTCAAAAGTCTTTAAAATGACAGAGAATAGTGAAAAATGTCTATCATAGGTTCCCAGATGATCTGACAACAGTCCAAAACACAATGATATTTAGTTTACCATCAAAGAAACCTCAGGAAAAACACAAATATTCAGATTTGAGAGGATGAAACCAAGTAATTTCTGACGACTTTGCACAGAAAAATTACTTAAACAATCTATTCTAAATCTTAAAAATGAACAAAGTAGTCGTCAACAATCTTTTCAGCTCTCACCTTCCATGTGACAAAACTATGTAATGGAGGCAGGACAGTTTAAAGATGAGCAAAATCACCAAGTTTCTAAAATAACGTCGGTGCACTAAAACAGAAAACACAACTAAAAATGTAATAATTATAGATCAGCCTGAGCTTTTTCTGCATTGTGTTCTTTTAAACTAAAAGTTATCATATCAGCTGATAGCGACAACGTAAACACTGATATGGATAAATTTGTGATAGGCCAATATCGGTCGGCCTCTTTATAAAATGTGCAATTCTATTTACCTGTTCATTCTTTAATGCTTCTTTTATTTTGTAAGCTGATATAATGCACCCAGTGACCCTCAGCTTATTGACTTATGTGAGAAGCTCCAGAGCAGACACTCATTAGGAGGGTGTAATAAGAAGCAGTAATATCAAAGCAGCCTTATTCACAACAATAAGTAACACTTTACTTTCTGTCCAATGTTTCGCGGTTAAAATACGGGAGAAGTTGCTGCTAAAGCACAACAAACCCAGACTTCACATTTAGAGACCCTGAGCTCCTCTAATGCTCCTGACACTAAAAGTCCGAGTCTGATTGTGGTGGCTCGTGTAATCCAATACTGGCGGCCCAAGATGGCAGAGCCACTAGTGAGCACTGATGGCTTTGCTTTCCGGAGGGAACATTGTGGGTGGGTGGAGTTTGCACTTAGAGGCATTAAATCCATGCTTAAAACCCACTGATGGGTAGATGGTAGATGGTGGAGCAAGCGACCCCGAGATGTATGGAGCCACGTGTGAGTGCTGCTTAAGAGGTGTGAATGTTGCGTTTCACTCTCTCCTTCATGGTTGTTGCATTTAAAAGGAACAGTTCACCCCACAATAGGAAAATAAAGTCATTATCTTCGCCCCCTCATGCCGATGGAAAGTCGAAGGTGAAGTTTTTGTAGTCCACAAAACATTTCTGAAGCTTCTCAGCAAAACAGAGTTGCAACATTCACCTGGACAACTGAGGGAGACGGGGACAGCATGGGGCTGCTGCTTTTATAACATTTTGCTTTATTTTACACATATTATCTTTGCACAACAACAAAACCCCCTCGTTGCCTTTACATTCTGTAACTTTATTTTTGTCTCATGTACATACATGTACAGATACTGGAGTGACAATAAACATCTTGAATCTTAAATCTTGACAACTGGAAAATTAAACTGCTCTATTCAGCTCATCTGGCATAATAAAAGTCTCCGGAAGCCCTGAGATCCCAATTTACAACCAAAATCTTTACTGTAGCTGCTAAGTTAAAGGTGCAACTAACGTCTTTTCTAATCAATTTGGGATCTCAGGGCTTCCTTACACTTCGATTACGCCGGATTAGCTGTATTGAGCCATTTTGTGTTTTGTTTTTTTGGTTGTTTTTATCTTTTAAAACAAGTCCCCATCTACTTCAGTTGTTTAGGACAATACTGCAACTCTGTTTTGCTGTGAAGCTCCAGAAATGTTTTGTGGATTACGAAACTTCACCTGACTTTCCACCTGCATTGGGGTGAGTGGATGACGGCTGAATTTTCATTTATGGGTGAACTGTTCCTTTAATCAGATCACGTATGGCTGGGACATCTCTCTGCCACGGGAGAGGACAGTTCTCCTCAAAAGTACATATTACAAAATCCAAACATACAAAAGGGACATGAACAGAAAAAAGCAGACATGCCCTCAGATGAATTCACAGTAGAGACACACGCTCACATAAAATTGATTCAGTGTAAGCAACATCAGACTCTGCATCAATGATCCAGTAATTCTGTTGCTCACTGGTCCAAAGGACGGATAAACTTTAAGGTCAAATCAATGAGCATTATCGTCCTCATAAATTCTACATTATATCCGGGAAGTGTATTTTTGGGATCAATCTATTATATGAGAACTTGCAAGTCATTGAATGTGGGAATACAGCTCTGCGGTTTAATAAAAGTGCAGAATCTCTCTGGTGTTTTGTGCTGTGTAGTTTTAAAAAATATGAAATATTTAGATTAAAACGTTGAAATGAGACTTTTTAGTATTAAAATCGTCAAAAAACTCCTCGTCACTTAACTTAGATTGGGTGCAGTGTGCTTAGTATAGTTCAAGAGGAAGGACATAATTAATTTCAATTCTATTTTTCACTGTGTGTGGCCGCTCTCAGTGGTAATGCATGTGAAACCTGACTCCTCGCTGATAAGTCTTTTCATAGATTAACGTTGTGTTGGGTCTATGCTTTATCACATGGCGAGCAGGTTTCGAAAGAAAGCAGACGGAGGGAGTAAAACAAGAGAAAGACAGTGAGTCAGAGAGAGAGAGTCCTAGAAGTGGCTAAAAGTGCAGGTAGCTGAGGGGGAAAACAAGGCAACAGCGAGAGAGAATGAACCCATTGATAGATTTTCCTCCATCTACCGTTTTCTCCGATGTTTCAGCTTCTGCGACCGCTCACAGTTTCAGGGACTATGCCGCTCGCTTTCTACCGTATCTGTCCGAATGATCGTGATATGGTCAAGCAGTCGTTTTGTTTTTGGAGAGCTCTGAGATAGACCTTCTCCATCATTCGTCTCCTTCTGGGCCACTAGAGGAGATGGATAGGCTATAATGGTCCGCTGATGTACTGGCCCTCTGCCAACCAGGGGGTGGAGCTGCATTGCAAGCGGTTGGTTTCACACCTCAGCAGAAAAGGAAATACAAGAATAACTCAAAGAGAAGCACATACTGTAGATATATTGAACTCTAAGACACACACATGCACCTAGAAATACCCTTTGGGTGCATGTGCAATGCTGGAAAAACAACTCAAAGATACCACTGAAGCAGCAAGACATTAAAGGAATACAATAAATAGAGAAGGCAAGATAAAAGAGGACATTCTGGCTGAGTAACAGTGTCTATCTGTTTTATTCACCAACAATATAGTCTTTACAGGAGGCAATGTTATGAATATATAAACTGTAAAAATATCTATACATATAAAAACACAGTCAAACGCCACTGACAAAGAAACACAGCAACACATTTGTACACGACTAAAAGATAACAATCAACTTTCAACTTGTCACACCGATATCACTGAGAGGCTGATACGACAGAAAGGCCATAATGGTGTTGTTGCTGAGAAATACAGATACTCTTATCAAAAGTCAAATTATCCAGCCGCAGTAACAGAATGCTGTGTACAATATTGTGCACATGTTTTACATTGACAAGACTGTAGCGTAACAATCAAAATCAAGTGTCATATTCTTTGTGGCCTCCACATCCAAATGTTCCCTTTTGTTTTCACTTGAAGTTAATGTACTTGGAACTAATGGTCGACATTGTACCTCAAGTACAGAACATTTTTATTACTCTGACTGTGGGCCAAACCACCTAATATTCACCAAATGTCAAAAACACATGGGAATCAATTCCTGCATGGCTGAAGTTTTAGACAAAAGGTCCCCTGAGTATCAACGCCGCGGGGCCATGCTGCTCCTCACGGAGGCGTTAGCGGCCTTCTCTCTCTCTTTGGACAACTCCATCTCTATCTTCGCCTGGATCTTCTCCCAGTCCACCTCAACCTGGCAGAGAGACAGAAAGATGAGATGAAATGAGACAAGAAACTGTATTTTGCTTTGATCAGTATAGAGGAAGTTAATTACTCACATTACATGTTAAACAGGGGATCACACTTGGTGCCTGAATAGTGTGGCGTGTTTTAATGCCTTCCCCCTCCTGATGGGGATAACACTGAGGGATATTTTGCAGCGAGGGACACCCCAGTAATGCTCCAACATCAGTGAGTATTTATCTCCTTAGAGTTAACCTTTTTCAACTGGAGGCACTCAGTTTATAGTGAGTTAAAGCTGATAACCTGTCGGAAACAATTATAAAAAGACACCCTCCCTGTGCTATTCGCTGCCCTAATCAATTAATGAAGTGCAGCAGACAGACTGTTCCAACTTACCCCGTCAGCGTACTGCAGGAATCTCTTATTGGTCTCCTTCCTGCCAAATTTCTGTAGGAACTTCTGCCTATAGGCCAACACCGTGTCCACATGGGTCTTGTGTTTGACTGCCAGCTCCAGTGCCCTGGACACAAGATGCACATCCACATCCATCACTCAAACCTCATTTCAGACATTTTTCTAAAAATTCCCCTGATGAGAGATATCATCACTGTCATGTACCTCTCCCAGTTGAAGAGGTCAATATTGACTTGTATGGCCTGGTAGATGAGACCAGCTTGTAACAGAGTGGCCTCAGCCTCCTGGACCTGACCACTGAACATCAGCATGTGAGCCAAAGAGGACTCCTTAGATGGCTGCTGCTTTATGAAGTTGATGTACTGCACCCTGGGTAGCTGTAAGAGGAGAGGGAGAGGATATGCAGAGACAAGAAGAAAGAGATACCTTTTAACTGATCTCTTAAGCCGTGTTTCTGTTTAATTGTCAAGTGAATTTGAAATGTCGCAACAAAGAAAAAAAGAAAATGCGCACTAGGTGCGTTTCCATCGACTGGTTTGGAGCCTAGATTATGCATGCCTGCAATTAACGGACCAAGAACTGGAAACAAAAACGGGTCGGTTGCTGTTTTCCATCTAAAATGGCTGTGATCTTTCATCACCTCTGAGACTCCGAATACTTTTGGTCTCCTCGTAGCTCCACACGTAGCTGTTGCTACTAACAGCCATGTTTTCTCACCTATATTCGTGAAGACGCTGACAGCGAACGCAGCTTCTTTTTCTCATCTTGGAGCGGATCGTCTAATCAGTTGTGTGAGTTAAATGTTCTCTAAATCAGAACTTATTTGGGAAAGGTTATTTTTGTAAATGGCAAAAAACACCTCATGCAAACATAAAACCTTTTTTTTCTTCCTTTTTTTATTATACTGTTACCATTAACCTTTTCAAATACCATTAACCTGTAGTCCTTCAAATACTTTAAAGTGTGCATAAACATGAGCTGATGGAAACATGGCTTTCGACTTAATTCTTCTTTCAAAATCCTTGAATTTTTAATTAATTAAGAAAATGTGAGTACATATTTTTAACTGAATTGGCCTTTAACAAATGCTCTTACCTCTCCGATAGAAGCGTAGGCCATTTCCGCTGTGGTCAGCTCCCTGTTTGCCATAGCCATACCAGCAAGACATGCCCACAAAGACTGGTCCTACAGATCGTGAGAGCAGAGGCAGAATGTAACAAAGGCCTGGAGACAATTTTTTAAAGTTCCCCCTTTTTTTCTCCACAAACTTTTAACATATACAGATATCATCTGAGCATATGTCACTTTTATTTAGACTTGTCCGGGATGTTTGATCTAAAATACAAAGAAGAATATAATAAAGCAGGGACAGGGTATGATGGTGTCTTTACAGTCCCCTCTACATCCTGCTCACATCCTGGCAGGCCCCATGTTGTCATGCATGACAACACATGCAAAAACAAACACAAACATTTGCCGTATGCAACATCAATGAATGTGAACTAATGTGTCACCACTTTATTCTGTGCAGCTGCATTCATTAAAAAGAAGCCTTAACCACCAATTGGCCAACAGTTGAGCAAACTTCACACTGGAGTCTCCACTCTGTGCTCCCCCCTTTAATCAGTGTCCATCACCAAGACAAACAGCTCTCATCAGAAACCACTGCTGGAAACAACAAATAACACTGTCAGCCACTGCCTGAGGTCATAAACTTGATATAAAAACTGGACTACCTATCACAACTTACTGTCTGCTATGTATGCATGTGTGTGTGCATGGCTCCAAACTATTACATCAACTCTTTCCAGGTGAAGGCTTACTGACAACATGCACTGGGATTCTGGGAAAAGCCGCCGACACCAAACTCTTACCAGAAGTCGAGGGGGAGGGGTCGAGGAGAAGGCTCTTAAAACCAGTCCCTCTCCCTAATCCCTTTTGTCCCACCCTCGTCTTACTACTGGCCGTCCATTTCTCCAGGGTTGTGGTTATTGCATCATCGCTTGAGCAAACACATAGTCTAATAGTGTTCATGCATGTGGAGAGTTTACACATGCATGTCACCGAGTGTGTATTTATGAGTGAGGTCTATGGGGCCTAAATCCGGTAAATGGTGTCACCAGGCTAATTGAAGGCTAATTAAAGCCTGCTGGTCTGCTCCCATAAACCTGTCTGCTACCTTCTCATTTCAGACCGTCTCACTCTCTTTCACACATACACGCATGTGACACAAACCACAGGATCCTGGACTGTGCTCGAACCCCAGACAGCAGGATATGTCACCCTATCTTGAGGTCAATTATACACACTGGGTATATTTTTGTTTGGGTATCTTACACGTATACAACACCAATGTGAGAATGATGTCACAGCAGATGTAGCCAAGTTCAAATTGATGATTTCTTCTCTAGCACAATTAACCCCTTCTAATCCTCGCCCATTTTCACTCAGTGAACAGTTGAGCAAGCTTGGTAGCCAGATGAACCTCAGTCAACTTTCCAGTTTCCTGTTAAACTAATGTGTAATACGTGTTGGGTTCATCCATGTTGAAAAAGAAAAAGCAATTTACAAAAGTGATTAAAAGATGTTGCTGGGGGACCTGTACCTCGATATTCACTCTACACCGTGTGTAAGGCATTTTGTTTATTCCATCCCCAAAACCAAAGACAACATTTTTCAGATGAAAAGAGTGGATTAGGCTGTGTGTGTGTCTGTACATCAACATCATCACCAAAGACACCAATGTCTGTTTAAGGCAACATTTCAATGTTAAGTCACATTAATTTGATGCCATGATCTTCACGGACATATAAAGTCACTTCTTCGCTAGTGTTAGCAAAACATGGGTTATTGTAAGCAAAACATTAGCTAACGTGTAAAAGTTAGCTAACGTTACATCAAGAAGAGTTGGCCTGATGTCACATCACCAACGTCAGTGTCAATGTATGCTTCCTCTTTATTTCTGTGGTAACGTTTGCTTCCTCTTTTTAACATCATTAATATATCCTTCCAACCCCCTTAGTTACTGCCCAACAGTAACTAAGGGGGTTGGGACTTTGGATCAGTCAATTAGTGCTCATTAAAGGGGCTCTATGTAGCAATTTGTTGCAGTTTATATGTATTAATCACTTTTTTTTTTTTTTTTACTAGCCAAATATGAGCTGATTGTAACATGAGTCGTTTAAAGCTGCTGGATTGTGGATTTTTTTTGTGAATGACTCAGGTCGCATTATCTGCCACAGTCCAAACGATGTGACTTTATGGAGTGCATCGTCTTAGTGTCTTTCCGCTCAGCAAACAAAAAGCACCAGTAGCTGACTTCCATTTTGAAACATTTTAACATCTGGCTTCGAGCACAACACAGAAGTTTCACGGAGCCCCTTTAATAGAGATATGCAGGTGTCTTACCTTGGCGAAGCGGCAGAGGCGCAGTGCGTCCTCCCAGCGTGCAGAAGTGCTGTACTCATGCAGGAGAGCTGGGTAGGGAGGTACACTGCTGTACACCAGTGAACCATCTCCTTGGCGTAATGTCACCTTGGTGCCAACATAGCTCAGAATGTTGGGTGTACGGCTGAACTCACTTTCAAGGGAACAAATACACACAGACACACACATACACACACCAGTCAGAACAAATATATGTAACCACATCCTCACAGTTTTGTAGTCACAGAAACGCTGAACAATCTCAGTGTTCTTGTTTTGAATACTCATGTGGGGATAAAAAGACAAACTGTTTAATAACATGTGAAGGGTGATGCAATATGCTGTAACCATGTAAAAATTTCACACTTTAACGTGTGGAGGATGATTGATTGTGCTAATTAGGAACACAACGATCTACTTGTTGAAAATGCAGTTTTTGCCATTTTGCATACGTGTGTCTGTGTGTGTGGCAGAGTAATTTGTGGCCGCTCACCACACGTACAATTTTGCTGAATTGATGAAATAACATACTGACAGTGCTGCTTTTGTAACGCTCACTGTACTTGGTCCAACCTGCCTTCCATCACAGATATGAGTGGAGCCTTTGTATTTGTTTATTTATTAGCTCTTGCCACTTAGTATCGGGTGTTCTCCATTTGCACATTGCATAACAACAAAAGAACTTTTAATGAGTCTGATGATGCAATCTGGCTGCTGGAACACCAAAATAGTAAAAGCAAAAAAAAAAAAACACTAAACTCTGAAAAATAGCAACGCTAACTGAGGCTTGTGTCGGCATAAACAGCCTGCGACTGCAAAGCTTGATTCATCATGTGTGTAAAAATTTACAACAGCAAGCCATAAACCACTGACAGTCAAGAAATAAAGGAAAGTACAGTGTGTACAATATGACCATGAATAAAAACAAAACCAAATGTTCAGATTGGTGCAGCAGAGACATGCGAAAGTAGTTCAGGATGCCTTAGCACCTCCTGTACTGGCTGAAGCTGAAGACTTTCGGCAGGAAGTATTGTACAGTCTGACAGCTGCTGGCAAAGAAGAGCTAAGCCTAAAGCGCTATGTGTTGTACCATGGGGAAAGCAGCTTTTATTGTACATCTTTTTCCATTACTTCTCTTCCATGACAAAAAAACCCAAAACAGTATAACAGTGAGAGTTAAGAACTGTACATGTCTACCTGCCATCCCTTATGTACAGTGTTTTTGGCAGCAGGTCCTTGTCAGTGAAGACAGCACTCGGGTAGTACCACACTGTTAGCTGGTTGTCTTGGACTCCACACAGGATGTTAGCAGCATCATTCCAAGCCATACTGTGAACCATGCTACCTACAGGACAGAGCACACATACAGCGATCATGCTACCCCAACATTAGTTACAGTCACTGCACATCTCGCCAAGTGAGCTTCCTCCTCCCCCTCTCACCAATTTTGCAGATTTTGGGCTCCCGTCCGAGATGACGTACGGAGGTCAAGTAAAGGTCACGGTTCTTGTCTATCAGGGCGATCTTCCTTTCATTGGACGGGCTGCACTGGTCCAGAGCGACCTCCACCACCTCTAGCTACATATGAATAATGACACACACAAGCACAAAGGTAAGAGGGAACAGAGGAGTGAGTGATGGAGGAACGACAAAAGATCAGGAAAATAAAGGAAAAGGGGGAGAGCAGTTTGTACCGTGACCAGCAGCCTCTCTGCCAAGTGTGTGTGTGTGTGTGTGTGTGTGTGTGTGTATGAGAGAGAGAGATAGAGAGACATGGAGTGGGTATATGTGTGTCTGAACCTGTATGTAAGTGAATGTGTGTGTGTTTTTGGCCAGAGCCAGCTGGCTCCGGTGCAGCGTCTTGGAGCTGTGGAGTACTGGCAGACGAAGTCCTGCTGACAAACAGTGAGTCCTGCTACCTCCAATTCTTTTCCTTCACTTCTAATTCTTTCCTTCTTTTTGTCTCTTTCCCTTTTAATTTGACTCCAAAGATATTCACCCATTCTGTTCCTGTGTCTTATTGTTTATACAACTTCTGGATATAGGTTATTATATTTGTTTGAGCACAGAAACTCTAAAAAAGGCTGTTCCCCTCACAGGTCTATTTAGATAAAACCTGGCCTCCTCCAAACAATTAGCCACTACCTTTAGCTAAAGCAGACAAAAAGACAGCATCCTCATCAGCTGTTCGTTTAAGACATGGTAAATAATCATCGAACTCAAGTCATCTCACTGGGCCTGTCCTAGACAGAGCAAAATCATACAAACTAATGTACTTTGCTAAGAGTCCGCTACTCCCTAACAGCGTTGTCAGAAAAAGTCATACTGGAGTAAAAGTTAAGATATCATGTTAAAAGTAAAAGTCCATATCTGAATAGTGCTTGAGTAAACGCTAGGCATGCCAACACAGTTTTACTCTGTGTGTTTTGGCATGGGAAAGGCAAAAATATTACGACACCCTCTAAACTTTTTAGATACCAAGTATCACTTTTAGGGTCTGGTTACACCAGCATTTACAGCAACAATTTGAATTAAATCATTTTCACTGCAATCAGAGCGATCAGTGGAAATTGCTAACAGAGGTGAATCTGCACGGTGACTGGTTCAGCTATGGGGAACTTCTGACACAAATTCGCACACCAAATGCAAACTGTATTGACGCTGGTGCTGAACTTTGTGGGAACAGACGGGACCGCAATGTCTAAATTAAAACAAGCTATCATATTAGCTACGTCACATGACCCACATTTTGAGTTCACTATGCCACCAAGCTTGCAGCAGCACCTCATTTGCAACGACACACAAATCAATTTCACTGTGCTAATTTCTGGTGTGCCACTACTACTGTAAAGTATCAAGAGCTCCAACGATGTTATCATTTCCACAATGCTCGTCATTAGAGCACCTACAAGGAACTGTTTGTCTTGATTCTGGCAGCCCATTTGAACAACATACGGTGATGCTGAAACAAAGTAAAATTTGTTTTAGTACTGTAATGTACCACAAGACTACTGAGCAGCTTCCTTCCATCTATGTAGATCATATAAAGGCATCAGTTTCAAACCAGCTTAAAGTTCCTTATAGTGCATTTGAGTTATCAAAATTATTTAAAATCTTCACAGATGATCACTAAACCAGCTGATTTTTGCTTTGTTGGTTTTTTAAGTGTTAAAGCACATATCCATGAGTGCTCTACAGTATGAGTATAGTTCATAGATAACTGGCCTGTGTGTAATAGTGCAACTCATCAAGTGAGTCTCCAATCCTTCTTCAGTTGAGATATCACATTGTTATAAACACATAACAAAACACAAATACCAACACATTCTGACAAGTTACCGTGACTGCTATGACAGTGACATGACAAGCTGGTCATAGCGAACTGATATTATGTTTGTCAGATTGCTGTAGAAGAAAGTCGGTGATTTTCTTACAGCTCTGTCTGTCCTTTATGCTGCACATTGTACTATAAAAGTGGTCTGACGTTTGCTAAAATGTAGGTACAAGGTAAACATAAATGGCTGATGAAGACAAAGAAACAGGATGGGAGCACTCAATATAAGGGCAAAGGACTACCCACCTTGTGAGTTAAGGGTTTCCCATCGCCAAGGTTTTTCCCAGTCAAGGCGTCGAAGAGGAGAATGACTGGTGAGGCGAAGGAAATAGAAAACATAGTAAAAAAGTCTGTTCAGCTGATCTCACCATCATGGTGATGGCAGCAGCCTCACCTTTTTCATCGCTCTTGTCCCGGATGGCGATGGTGTCGTTACTCAGCGAGACGCCCTGGGCGTTTAAGATGTCTGCTCTCATGCCGGGAAACTTGGGTGAAGATATCAACCGACCCTCATAGGAGAACGTATACAACCCCGCTCCATCCACGAGCAGAAAATGTCTGTGAGACAAGAGGAGGCAGCGGATGAGAGCAGAGTAAGTCGACTGTGTATATAAGGGGGAGGGAACGAGGGAGAGGAGATGACTTTTTAAATAGTAAAAGATTGAAGAGTCGAGTTAATAAACTGATATGGTCAGGTCATTTAAACATTTTATGTACATTAACAAAGCATCGACTTACTCAGAAAGACTCATCAAACTCAACTCTGAATAGCCAGTAATCTATTTAGCTCTATGATGAGTGTCAGGGCCACGGCATTGGAGTATTGCACAAGAGCTACTCCATATTAATCTAATTTCCCCCAGTGGTTTCACTCTCAGCCTTATTGTATGACAGGGCTGGAGTACAGCCTCGATGTATGTGTGTGTGTGTGTGTGTGTGTGTGTGTGTGTGTGTGTGTGTGTGTGTGTGTGTGTGCGTGCTTGGTTAGCTGCTTGATGAGTGGTCAGTGCGGAGTAATGAAGCATTAGAGAAGCTGACAGACGATCAGACAGCCTGCTCTCTCTCTTGTTGTGCTGCTCCTGGAATAGAGAGACTCACTTCTCTGCTTGCAGGATGAGGCTCACTGTTCCCTCCTTCAGGTCAAAGATGAGCGGAGTGTTCCAGTTTCTTGAGCTGGCACGGATAAGACATCACAAACACACACAAACAGAAAGATTTGTGAGAACACAGACATCTAATAACAAAAGTGTTACATTTGGCGCGAGTGCAGAGGTGAGAAGACAAAAGAAACAAGAGAGGCAGAGAGGCAAATTAAAGGAAATTTCAATGAAAGGAGAGGAGATGAATACACAGATAGAGCATGAAAAGTGCAGTGACAGACAAGGACACAAATGATCATAGCAAAATTAGAGAAGAGGAAACACGGACTTTGAACAGAGCTGCGACAATTAATCTTGTCAACTACAAAATTAATTGCCAACTATTGCTTAACAATCAATTCATTGATTTGTGTCATATTTCAATCAAAAAGTGAAAAATATTTGATTCCAGCTCCTTAAATGTGAATATTGGGAAACACTGACTGACATTTTTCACCATTTCATACACCTCAAATTAACCTAGCAAATCCACCACGTACACAAGGTCAGCTAATAACATTACTGGTATAATTCAGCATCTTAGTCAGATACGGTTGTTTTTCCCACCAGTACTCCTGTAGTGTAGTGTGTCTGTTTTTTCCATTCTTTGACACAATTTTAGATGAAATTTTTCAGGCTTATTTAACTTCAGTATTCGGATGTAAAAGATGAGTATGTGTTGCACAAAACCCTCATGTGTGAAGGATGACTGAAATCATAAGATGAGAATATTCAAGGCGGTGTGAACGAGGATGAGAGCGCACGAGCGAAGGAGGAGTGGGCTACTGACTTGTAGACATAGCACTGGAGGGAAGTGGCGACCACGAGATGACCGTACGCCAGAGATGCTTTGATGACTCGATCTCTAAACTCCAGTACGTCCACTGCATCGTTCATCACATTCCTCACCTGAAGGAGAGGAGGGCAAAAATATTAAGAGGTAAGTGAAACAAAACAAGCGCAGGGATGAAAACAGGCATACACTTTATACTACTGAGCAAACACTTTACATTTAAACAGGCAAACAACAAAGGGGAGACACTGGCTTCACTAACAGAGTGCTGAACACAGTCACATACACATCGGAGTGTATTTATTCTTAATATACACAGGAAACAGTTGACAGTATGTCCAAGTATACGTAGGGAAACTGTGGTCGGAGAAAGCAGTTTTTACTGTTTTAAGTGTGTGCGTGCAGCGGTTGCAACTCATTTTTTCACCTGCATGGATAAATACTTCCCTCCAGCTCCCTCTGTGAATGAATGAAAAGGCCTTTTCCAGCACCAGGTGAAAGGTGGGGTTATTTTTACAGCTTTACAAATCTTCCTCCTCTGCTCCCTCCAGCAGGCCAAATTTACATGCAACACAACCAGGAATAAAAAACATTTGACCGCAAGGTGGTAAATTTAGCTGGCTGATTCACAAACCACTGGCAGATGTGCACTTTTAAAAAGGACTGCGAGGAGGAGAGGGGGAGGAGGGAGACAGAAAGCGCCTGCGAGGCTGAAAATAAATGGCTGATGACCCGACTTTGTTTGGTTTACACAAACTGCACTTGGTAAAGATGTCTATGGCAAATGAGCGCACGTGTGTGCTGGCACACAGGCATGTGCATGACCTTGTTTCTGTAGGTGTGCGTGCTTGTATCCCCGTCTGAAAGTATACAAGTGTGTGTGTGTATATGTACATTTGGGTGTGTTAACCGCGTGTAAACGCTACCCTGTGGTTAGAATGAGTTTAAACAGTAGAGAACGGTGGAGCAAGAGAGGCAGCTACACAGGCTGGTCATTGTCATTGCAGGGCTGCACACTGGCACACAGGGAGGGTCCTGCTTTAATATACGGCCACAACTAGTCAAGGCCTGTGAAACGTTTGCTTCTCTTCATAGCATATTCACTCATCCGTTTACAGTCTGCCTATGGCAGTGCAGTACTTTTTAATTCTCTTGGTCTGCTGACGTAATTGAAATTGGCTCTGTTTGTTTGCCTTGTTAAAAATCTTAGTTTTCCTCACAGATACACTGATTTTCAGTGATCTGAAAACCCTCGAAGAAACTGCTAACATTAAACCCTTAACTTTTATAATGGACCAGGAATCATGACAGATTCTCTTGCCTATGTATAAAAATGTGCCATTTGTCTAGATGAGATTGAGTCTCATTGCTTTGTCTTTTTTCACTTCTTTTATTTCATCAAACAAACTGCAACTTAAAGAAGTATTCCACTGCTTGATATACGGTCTTTTCATAAAACTGGGCTTTCTATGCAGCAGAAAGACATAAATATTTTTGAAATTGGTGCTACATGACCAGAGAAAGCTGTGATATTCACTTTTGCCCAAAAGCTAGGAAACCTTCAACAACCAGAATGCTTTGTGCTGCACCAGACTGCTAATGCTCCAGTCAAAGCTGGAGGTCGAATATTCCAGTTAAAACTTTCAACTTCCGACCTTCGGGCGCTCCAGGTGCACGATGCCAAAAGTTAATAAAACATTTGGCTGATCGTAACAAAAGGATGTCCTTTTGGTTTTGACGTTTACACACAACTGAACTCTCAGCAGTTCAGCCTCCTTACATATAAACAAAATAAAGGAGGAAAAACGACAAGGTAACAGACTACATTACACTTTTCATTTTTTGCACTTTTATAAAAAAAATGTATACTTGACTCATATCTATTATATTCCATTCACTAGCCTAATATAAATACTGTCATCTACAAATACATCCAACCCCTTCTCAGACAAATGCTTCTTCTTCTTGAAGTCGGGTAGATGGATTTGACTTTAATTTACAGGTAGGAATTCTGACTTTAGTGCCGTGTCGTTGTACTTTTTCTAGTATGAGGTCGGATATTTTCAATTCCGGGTTGTCTGGAACGCAGCATAAGCAGTGCAGCTGGTGGGCAACGTACTGAGAGTTGGTGTTGACTTAACTGGCTTCAATAAGGATAAAATGGCGGCCTGGTCACCAACTTTCTTTTATTACAGCTAAACAGGACACTAAATACATTTCCGAAACAGAGGAAGCAAGAAATAAGCAATACAGTAACATAATCTTGATTCATATTTGATCAGAAGTGCCTAGTTTGACAGTTTGATCTGAGTCTGTGAGCCTCTTCTCTCTATCGATCTGCCAAATGAGAGGGGAGATCTGGGTGCAGGTAAAATGGAGGGAAGTTTAGCATTTTTCGAAAAGGAGCAGAAACCTAAACGAAGATGTGTGTGTCTCTTATTCTACCTGCATGGTTCTCCTCTTGGTGAGGGTGATCACAAAGTTCCTCCACTCCCAATGCTGCTCCACCACATGGGCAAAGATGACATGCCCGTTGCCACAAGCCCCCGCCAGCTGGGTGCCGTCTGCAGACCAGGCCAAGCTGAACACGCTGCCTGTGTTGGGCTTCTCCAACGCGTAGGACCACTGGAGGGAGGGGGGCAGGGAGAGAGAGAACAATATAGTTAATGGCTACAGATATTTATCTGCAATATTAAACAATTACCTGGGTGGACATCTTAGGAACTAGAAACAATGACAAGTTTAGAGAAGAGAGGCGGTGAGAGTCAAGAGTCGTGTATGAGTGAATGCGTATATACAAGTGTGTGTGTGGACATAATGTAAACTCTGCTAGAAAGACAGGGGCCCAGTCAGTCAGTCATTGAGCTGTGATGAACTGTGAGACACTGAAGTAGCGCTCGGCCCTGCCAAGTCCAGCACTCGCGCTCGTAAACATACACTCTGCTATCCTCATCTATTACATACACGGGGGGCAGGGGTACGGGGAGGAAAAGGGAGGGTTTATATACGAGCCCCCAAACTGAAGCCAAAAGCTGATTAACAAGACCTCTCCCTTTTTTTTTATAAGAAAAGGATTGAGAAGGTAGGGCTCTGGGGGGGCTTACAGACACAAAGTAATAGAAAATCCGCTGTGCTGATGACTGTCGGGGATGGCGAAAGACACCACTGTGCGCCATGCGGCCCTTAACAGTTTCTGAGACAAGGATACCTCTCTCATCTTTCCCCGTTTCCCTCAGGTATCCCTCTTCTCGATTGAAAGCCTTTATTTTTTCTCCTTTTCCAGTATTTTGTCCTTCCCTGGCATCTGCCTTTCCAAACTCCTGTCCCTCAAGTCTTCAGTGGAGTATCACAATAAAATAAAAAACTTTGATTCGAGCAGTTAAAAGTTTTCCGAGATGTTATTTTCCAGGACGATCACTCATAAGGCCGGGCAGTAACACAGTAAGTCACACTAAATAAGTGTCTATCTCTGTTATTGGTTGTCAGCTGTGCACACCTGGAGGAAGAAAAGTGCTAATGTTAGCCCAGCTCTGCCTTCGATGGCGAGACAGAGCTTGGAGAAAAGGCCTCAGTGTGTTTGCTGCCTCACACACATGAAGCTGCGGGATGTGAGGTGTGGCGTGAGGTAACGGTCGGCAGGCTGCAGGTTACGGGATCTCTCTCCCTCTCCTGGTCTCATAGACACACAGCTCAGCTGGTTTTGGTCAGCACCCTCCCAGCCGTTAATGTCATATCAGGACCCGAAATAGTTTGAGAAAAAATAAGACCTGTTCAGCCATATGGACAAGAGATGGGTTGTGAAACTTAAATTAATTGCTTTTTAACTTCTTTCCCCTCCCTTCTCCCTTTGATTTATGCAGCCCCACGCTTCCTTACTTATACATCCTGTAACAGGAATTAGCCTCTCTTTATATACATACATTCTTTATGTATAGATTTTTTCAAACCTGAGTCTATCCATGTGCTCATTCACGAGCTGCATGATCTCCACAGCCAGGCAGCCCGGCCCAGCGTTTACAACAATGAGAGATCTCATCCATTCTTCAGCTAACATCTTGAGATGGCCCGCTCTGTGTTAAAGCACCCCAGGGGGAAAAGGAGAGGGGAGGGATGGAGGAGAGAGGGATGGATGGATGGAGGGTCAGAGATGCAGCTGAATGTATACACCAGACTGTAATGAAGCAGGACATATGATATCGGCCCGAGGAGCGCTGCTGGATCCATGCTTACCTAATGCTTTTAACACATTGAGCCATTTGACTCCTTCTAGAGCCAGCCGGCAAGCCAGCAAGTGAGAATGTGTGTGTGGGAAGGAGGGGTTGTCTTTGTGTGTGTGCAGTACTTTTGCGCATACGTGTCAGTGTGTATGTGGTTTTCACCATGTGTGAGCGAGAGAAACGACAGACGAGATGAAGAAAGTGTAAATACAGAAATTGTGAGATTGGAAGAAAATAAAGATAACACCACAACAGAGTGATTCATGAGTGTGTAGACAAGGAGAAATAAATGTGGGTCATTTTTTTCCCTCCTCATATGAGTGTCCAATGTCTGTTTTGAAGGTGTGTGTGCATGTGTGTAAAAGAGGTGAAAATCCTCAGGCTTGTCAGAGTTATCAGCCAGTTTCTGACTATGGGACACAGGGGGATTCCTATAGCTGTCCTGAGATGGACAGACTGGGCCAGCAGAGAAGAAACCTGGGACATGAATAACCTTTTCTGGACCAAAATATCTGCATGTCACCCTGCCTGATCTGCCTTTCTTTTATTCACTCTTTTCTTACGGGTGAAGAGTTTAGATGTTCTGACGGATGGCTGCCTGACAAGAAACTGATCAGGAGAAAAACTACATCAGGAAGTTCTTTAACAAAAATAAGCGTTTAAGACAAATTGACATCTCCACACTATGATGGATTGCATTACAGCAATCATCTTGTAGGCACATGACAGGCACAGTTTAGTTTTATTACATTTGTATGATTATTTTCATTATTGGTAAATCTGCCAATTATTTTCAAGATTACTCAAATAATTGTATAGTCTATAAAATGTCACAAAAAATGTCGTCATAATTTCCCTGGATTCCAAAGTGACATCTTTAAACTGCTTCTTTTGTCTTTTGTCCACCGTTTTCAGATTCGTCACCTAGTAAATGAGGAGTCTTTGGGTTTTGGACTGTTGGTAAAAAAGCAGCAATTTCACATCACTTTGGACTCAAGGGAATTATGATTATCTTTGACATTTCATAGACTAAATGATTAATTGATTAATCTTGGAAATAACTGGCAGATTAGCAGATAATTAAAATAATTGTATGTAAAGTAACATAAATAGAAATGTAAGTAGGCTGTGCCTAATGACAAAGAAAAGCAGCACATCCTTACATTTAAGAAGCTGCACATGTAACATCTTACGATAATTATTTTGTTTCAGTGTAGCCAAACACAATTTGAGACTGCATTGAGACCACTGATTAAAAAGCTATTTTATGGTAGCAATATTGTCTGATTACACACACATAACAGCATATGCATTGTGTGATCGGCATCTATAATGAGCACATTTCTGCTATATAGTCTAAGCACACATATGTCATCATTCTCTTCATTCTCACACTACAGAGCCAGACTGGTGCTTTCAGATTTAAAAAGGATGTGGGGTTGGCAAAAAGAAGGTGGCTGGAGTGAGAGTGGACTATTACAGGGATAAAAGAGATGGAGGAGACGTGGAAAGAGGAGCCCAGCAGTGGGAGGTGAACCTCAGTGGTAGTAGATTTGGCAACTGGTTTTATCGCAGCCAAAAGGGGTGGAACTGTACTGGATATTAAGAACCCTACTGGACAAGACTGGAAAGAGATTTGAGATTAGTGCAGAGATATATCATACAGGAAGAAGAAAGGGGTGAGAAGACATGCAGAGAGAATGTGGAAAGGCCAAAATTAAGATTTAGGAGGGACAAGTAGGAAGTCGTAGGTGGGTCTGGGCCTTCATCTAGTTTAGCAGGAGTCCACGCTCTGGTCACTGAACCCTGTCTGTCCATAATGGGCAGCTTTGTGGCCAGAGAGAAGGTGGCAGACATGACGTGTAGTTCTCAGCTGAGCTCTGTGGGAGAAGGGGGGCCTCAAACTTACAATGAGCTTATACACGCAGTACGTACATACAGTAAAGCAGCAATGCGTGGCTGTGCATGTAAGTTTAGGTGAACACCACACAATGCAGACACAAACACGCACACACGCCCACACATGTACTTGTGTCAAAGACATGGCAGGAGACCAAGGCTGGTAGTCTAACACTTGCAATGATCACTTTGAGCACCAAGCAAAACACCCACACATGCATCCTGTGTGTGTTGACATGTGTGTGTTAATGTGACTCAGACGCACAGACGTTAGTTGCATGTAGGTGACAAACCCCGGAGGGCTGAACTGGTAAAAATGACCCTGTGGGATGTTGTAGTACCCTTCACAGAATAATTCAATAACGCTGCTCCACCATCCACCATCCTTCACCGTATTTGGCTGGCGGTGTTACTATCTGGATCTCTTTTGCTACAGGAGCAGACCTATGATGTGATGATCCACAGACCCTGGCATGTAGCATGCAACCTACCCCAGGCCCACACCGACATGCTGACAGTTCTGCAGACGGTGGCACATTTGCACACACACAGACGTATGCACGCACGCACGCACGCACGCACGCACTCAAAAAAACACAGCCAATCTGCGAATGCACAGCCTCTTCAGAGCCTCTTTAAGGAGTGTGCTTGCCCTCTCCCTCCTCCGTTCCTCCTCCTCACTCTCTCCGCATTTCTCGACATATGTTTACCATTAAGACTGGCAGGTGTTGTGGGCCTGCCCCTTCTCTCTATTGTTGCCCTGCAGCCGCAGCCAACATGGGGAGGCCTGTGAAAAGGTTACGTTAGCTCAAAGGCAACAACGATCTTATTCTGAGAACCCCCCAAAATTATAACAAGCCTGTTACAAAAGGCACCCTCTGCCTCTCTATGTAGGTACGACTCAACAACTCCACATTTTTTTCAGTTGTTTCTTGCATTTAAAAAAAAAAAAAAAAATCACCTCAACATCCATCTATTTAGTACAAAATACTTCTTCCCTGTAGACTTAAAAAAGTGGCTGTTGAAAGTTAAAAGTTTTGTACTTTCCACACACAAAAGCAGCTGTGTTCAGCTTGAATTATGTTGGTCAGAGACAACTTTTCATGTCAGGGAGAACATATAAAAAAGAAATTGAAGTATCAAGTTTGTACCTTGCATGGTGAGTTGCTCCTGGTTGTCACGGGCAACTTCAATTGCCAACTACAGATGAAAGCTGTGTACTGTATTTAGACAGATTGGGCCAAAATATGAGTGTTTGGAACATATTGCACATGCGGCTGGATAGCAAAGATGCGGATTATGCTGCACTAGTGATTTGAGAAGTTTCTAGGTAGAACTTTATTTGAATCCATTTTATCTGACATGACGCAGACCATAGACGATATCCTCCTTAACTCAATCAAAAATGAAACACTGACTGTAACAACATGCACGAAAAAATCCAAAGAGAGAAAACAATGCACCAAAAAAGAAGAATACCGACTGAGAGTGGAGCAGGGAAAATATTAAAAAACAAAGTCAAAGGAGAAAATAAAAGTGTGTATCTGTGCCATAAGTTTACCCCTCCCCCTCTCCCTATCTGCACTACCTGAAACAGCTCTCTGGTTTTTGTGGCCCAGGCTGAGAGGAGTGGGGGTGGGCGGGGGTGGAGCTCGGGCCAGGGAAAGGGTTAATGACACATGTCTGGACTAATGGCTCCCAGTGGAGCTATCTGCTGATTCAGCCCCATTACTTCACAAGCATTAAATATGTCTGTCCTGACCGCTCTCTGCTCCCCCCCAACCCTAATGCAAGTCAACAACATGCTAATCAGAGCGGGGGCATGAGATTTCCAGGCTCTCTGTGCTTTTCTAGCCCTTTATCTCTGACAGTCCTGTCACACTGAAGCAAGCACCTAGGAAAAGCTTGAAACAGCCATTAGTGTTAATGGGTCAACCTGAGTCTGTGACCCTGTTAAAAACCTGCATTTTATGCAGCTATGGCACTGCTGGGCCTTGGTATGGAAAAATGAACACACTGTACATGCAGTTCATATTTAGTACTTTGAATGTATACTGCTGACAAGAATTGAAAAGTATTGAAAAGATATTATTGTTAAGCCCTATGTTCGACAGTGATGGAATGTAACTAAGTGCATTTACTCAAGGACTGTACTTAAGTAAAATTTTGAGGTACTTGAGCTTTTCCAGTTTCCTCCCATACTTAATACTTCCACTCCACTTCATTTTGGAGGTAAATATTTTTTTTATACTTTTTACTCCACAACATCTGTTTAAATTTAGTTACTAGTTACTTTGCGGATTGCTGCATCAGAGCCAAGGTAGCATATTTTTAAATTAATGTATTTTATTTGCAATCTGATTAAAGAAACATTGATTCTAGTCATGAGAAAAATGCTGATAGTCGAATCAAATAATCTGCCAGATAAGTATAATGAATATATGTATAACTTACTTTAACTTGTACTTTTGGGCACTATTTCATTTGGAGAAGAAATTCTAACTCAGAATTTTAACCTACAATATTAATGAGGTAATAATACAAACTCAAATATTTAATTTTTCCATAACTGAATAAACAAGCTGTTCTCAGAGAAAAATAAGGTCCCCAGAACACTGCTAGAAAGGTGGCAGGGTCTGCCACATATAAACAAAGTAAAACAGTATGAAGATGTGTTGTCCTTTAAGATTAGTTTGTTTATTCAGTCATGAAAACAAAGACAGTTTGTTTATTTAGTTTGTTTAGGCATAAAAAAAAAAGTCAGTCAGTGAAGTTCTTTCACTTCTGATTAAAATTTATCTAAACTCTTATCTTATTTATCTAAACTTTAACTAAACTCCATAATGCACCATTAACTACATTTATTGCCAAAAAATTACATTTGATACTTAAGTATGTTGAATATCAGCTGCTTTTACTCAAGTACTAGTTGTATGGGTGATTTTCACTTTACCAAAGTACTATTTTAACACAGTATACCTATTTGACTCAAGTATGACTTTTGTGTACTTTTTCATCACTCTGTGTGTAGTAAAAGTATTTGTTAATCTCCTTATAACATAACAAATACAGCCACAAAAAGCCCCTTCTCTATTAGTTTATCACTGTGCTAGTGGGCTAGTGGGGGCCAACCTAGTCCAGGGTTAACAGTCTTACATAAATCAGAACAGATGGCAGACTCGCTGCAAAGCCAGCTGGCTTCAGTTTGCCTGTGTGTCTGTGTGCAGGACAGGACCTGGCAGTGCAGGTACAGAGTGTAACTCCCTGCACATAATAAACACAACACACGTGTCTGAGTGTATTGGACACTAGACATATACAGGCAAGCATCTAGCCATAAAGAAGACAAACATACGTACATACATACACACACACACACACAGCGCATGCATGAAAATGTTGCAACAAATCTACTCTTCAAAACAAAAGTTTGTCTCTTGTGAGATGAAAAAAGTGTTTGAGAGTGAAACTAAAAACAAGATGTTTGTTTTGAGGAAAGGAGGAGGTGGTTTTGGATGAGGGTTCATCAATCTCTGAGCAGATTAGGAGGCCTTGTAAATGTCAGCTTGCACTGACCCCTCCATGGGGGATGGGGTTACTATTAGGATAAGGACGAGCTGGGCCCAAGTCCAGGACAGGTCAGACCTATGTGAGGCTGAGATGGGCCTCTAGAAGGGACTACATGATCCAAATCACAACACCTTTTCTAGAGATGATGATGTTACAGTGAAATAAACTACCCGTTAGTTAATTCTATGATTAACCATAGAGTTACATTGTTTCTCAACTGCCAAATACCCATGTATAGCAAGTACTTGATGATAATCATTTTTCATTTTTCACGGACAGCTGCTAAGGTAAATTATCAACATGCTCTTTGGGAGGAAAATGAGGAGCATCTAATGCGCTGTACTTTGTAATAAAGCTGACTCGGCTGTATCGAGTTACATACTATCAAAGCGAATGAGGTCTCAGGCCTGTAAAAGAGCTGCTTTCAAATGTTCCATGACACAGTGTAGTCTCAGCTTCACACACACACACACACACAGCTACACACAGCTACACACACACACACACACACACACACACACACACACACACACACAGGCAACACTCACATATCACCTGGGAGGCGTTGACCACCAAGATACAAGCCTCAGGTCTAAATGCAACGCTACACAAGACATTTATTGTGATGGGAGATGTGAGTTTGAACTCAACCTTTAACCCTTGATGCATTACCTGAGGAGCTTTTTAAAAAAATAAGCAAAAAGCTTTCCTTTATGGAATTTGTGAGGCTGCACTTGCCATTAGGGCGACAACTTATGATTCTTCTCATTATCGATTAATCGACTAATCAGTTCATAGTTTTTCTCTGATGCAGCATCCTGTCTCTGTCTGTAGCCTTCATTAACTATTATAGATGACAAAGAAAAGCAGCAAATCCTTAAATTTAAGGAGCTGGAACCAGCAAATGTTTGACATTTTTGCTTGAAAATTGACTTAAACCATAAATCGATTATCAAAAACAGATGGTCTCATTTTCGTTTACCTGAATTATCATTCAATTTACTAATTTTTGCAGCTCTACTTGCAAAAATTACTGAAAATTCTGTATTATTTGTTGAAGTTTCTGAGGTTTGAGGCACATGTCAAACAAAATAACTCCTTGACTTCAACAATAACGTCCCCAGACACAGAACACATTTGTGTACTATGTGGGTTTTATTCCCCCAAAGTCATCTTCTCAGTCTAACTGTTGTACAAAGGAACTGTGTGCGTCTGCACAAATGTGTGTGTAAAAATAATGCGTAATGTTCAGTGTAAGATAACAATGAAATGGAATCTCATTTCTTTTTAGTATTATAGAGTTATGGCCTGTAACACAGCACATTTCCAAATGTTGAAGTACCCATTATACACTAAGTGAACTTACCAGCACTTAAAGCATTTTCTCTGCCTGCTGCACAATAAACCATTTACATTCCCTGACTCGGCAATAACACACAATAACTATAGCTATCATATAAGCCCATTTCTAAACATAGGCCAGCGAGAGGAGCTCTGCAAATCTCTGTATTGAAATACCCACTTGGCTCGGCTAAAGAGATACAGAGGCCGAGCCTGGGACGAGTGTAGAGTGGCACAAGTTGGAGCTTTGGCAGAGCGAGGGGAAACGGGAGAGAGGGGCGGGTGAGTGAGGGGGGGTGCAAAAAAAACTGGAAGATATTGAGAGAGAGAGAGAGAGAGAGAGAGAGAGAGAGAGAGAGAGAGTAATGATCTACACATGGTTTCATGCTGGAGCCTCAACATAGTAACCATAGACATATGCTGAGGCCTCCTGGGACTCATCAGCAGGACACAGCTGTGAGCTGGACAGCAGAATTCTATTAGCACCAACTATGCACACATTCGCTTGCAAACACACACACACGCACGCACCCACACCCACACACACACACACAGGTAATTTTGGTATCTGACTGTGTTTTGGCATGCTACAAACACATAAGCCCTCAAGTGGACCTACTACAGCACTGATGCCTGGTCTTGAATACACTGAATCACTTAGTTCATCTAATGGCATCCACACAGGTTGAAGGGTTTGACAATTTTAGTCAATGAGCCGAGACAACGTTCTATGGGATCCCTACAGACGCAAAGAGTTTATCTTGGAAGACACTGACAAGCGTGCCTCTAAACTGCTCCTCAAAGGGTTATGCAATACCTGTTGATAACAGCTCTAAATTTCATGCTTACATCCTGGCTAGGTCGTCTATCTACCTAACTATGAAGCAAGGAGTCTGTCTGTCTGTCTGTCTTTTGCTTGATCTACTTCACACGAGGCAGGTGCGTTGCTGGGGATCCTAGGAAGTGCAGTGCCAGATTCAGTGCAATTGGGGACGCGACATGTTCAAAATTAATACATTTGAATAAACAGCCAAAACCACTCTGTGCAGCATCGGGGGCTCGGTTTTGATGTTTTGGCTTCATAGCTCTGCAGACTGAAGCTGGACTTTTACAATCCTAACCTCTTTTAAAATCGTGTCAGAAGAAACTCCACAGGTTGGCTTCTTGCTAATCTTAGACATACACACACTAAAAGATTTTTAAATAATGGCACATCACACAGTACAAATACGGTTATCCTACCAGAGGGAGCATGCATCATCTCACATTATCTCGTGGGGAAGCGGACATAAATATTAGTGTGGTGCAACAATTTGCTGTAATAACACGTGGCAGCAAGAGAAAAACAAAAGCAGAGGGTTAAACGAGTCTGGATGGGTGGGGAACATGGTCAACACAGGTTTTCTACTCTTCAGCAAGAACTGGAGGTGAGCTTTTAGGTTTCTGTCAACATTAGCATGCTAGCTAATGTTAACCCTCAAGGGCTAGAATGTGCATCATCTCCAGGATGCCTCTCTCATTGGTTCTTGTGGTCCAGCTAGGGAGAGTACAGATGCAATCATCCAGATTTTAGTTTGTAAATATCAAAGATGTTTGATAATATCTCGGCACACTGGTATCATAGAACTTATATGGTAAAAAAAATGCTGTTTTGTCACACATTTTACCTTTATCAAAAGATTGCAGAACATTCAGATATCGCACTTTTGCTGTATGGTACTGCGATTTCAATAATGTTTTGATTAATTGTGCAGCCCTACAAATGAGGCACACAAATTATACCAAATAAAAGGAGCCAGCCAATAAATTAGTCAACGTCAAAGCTTAGCACCATTCTGATGTCTGAGGAAGCCAGCAGAAAGGGGGGAGGGACCCCAGGGTGCAGCCAAAATTAAACCCTTTCAAATCATCCTTTTCTGGACCTTGGTCCACTGCCTCCAGCCCGGCCCTAGTCCTCAATAACAACCATTAATGAACTCTGGGTTGGCAGTTAAGCTTGAAGTGATACCCCAGTTACACACATGCTCTGCTTTCGCTTATTTGTGTGCACCACCGAAGCCCTTTATTTGCTCCCTTCGTCACTCAGTATCACCCGCGCTCCTTCTACAGTTTTATCCCTCTTTCTGCTCCTTTCTCTCTGCGAGTGTGACATGTTTGTCTAGCTAGTGGAGGTAGTGATTTAGTGCTGCTAAGAATGATGACTCTGCCAGAGGGGCTGGCAGGGCACTGTCTCACTGTCATACGCTACTCCAGCCGTGGGGGGAGGGAAGGATGGAGGGGTGGAGAAGCAAAGAAAAAAAAAAGGGAGAGGGACAAGAGCAGAGCGAGAGAGCGAGAAAGAGAGAGAGAAAAACTTGAGGGAAAGAGAAACCACCGTCTTTTATGGAGACCAATCCTCCAAGCCTCACTGCCTAGGCCAACTTTACAGGATATATTGGACAGTTCCACACTACCCCGCCCCCCACCCAACTGCTCTCTTTTCTCAGCTCTTTTTCGTGCTCCCCTCCTTTTTGGTTTCCAACAAGGCAAGCCTTTAGCCGAACTCTGGAGAGGTGTAAAAGTATTACCATGTCAACAAGTGCCTTTTACTCTAACCCACTTTACGCACACAGGCACCGGCTCCTCTCTCTCTCTCTCTCTCACACACACACACACACACACACACACACACAGACACTCGTACACACACACACACACACACACACACACACACACACACACACACACACACTAAAAAATTGGGGTCAATCATCTGCAAGAACGACCTTAGTATACACTGTTCCACAGAGTGTGCCAGAATAAGTTCAGCAACACAGAAAACCAAAGCCTGTTCGGCACAAAGGACCTGGAATACAAAGGAGAAACCATTATCCTCGCATTTTGGTAGTGAAACTAATGAGCTCCTCGGGATGATAGATTAACTCTACATGTAAGTCCTGCATCTCACACGCTCTAAACTGGGTCTTCAATGTGCCTGGTAACCTCATCAAAATGAGATTAAAGGAACTGGTAAAGTTATTCCTGTGAAAACAGGAGAGAAAACGGTGGAGGAAGAGAGCTCTGAAGGGCGATATAGACCCCAGTTGGCCTTTTTCAGAACTTGTGGTCTCTTTCTACCACTAGTTCACAGTGTACGCAGGGAGCGGGCTTACGACAGCGAGAGAGAACAGAGAGGAAGAGTGCAGAGAGCAAGAAATAGCATGCAAAAGCACAGATTTGTAAGGAGAGGGAGGGAGGGGTAGAGCAAGTGGTGAGAGAGAGAGAGAGAGAAAGAGAGAGAGAGAGAGAGAGAGAAAGAGAGAGAGAGAGAGAGAGAGAGAGAGAGAGAGGAGTAGCCCTGCCCAGTTGCCTGGGGAGAAAACTGCTCTGGTGCTGACTCAGGACTCTCTTTGTTTGACAATGCTCCCTCGCTCTTGCTCTCTCTCTCTCTCTCTGACACACTCACACTCTCAAACTCACTCGTCTTTTTTCAAACACTCGGTCACCATCTTTTCTCATGTGCACATGCTCCTTCTTAGTCAGACTCATGCCAATAATTTCACTTTGACTTACTTTTCATCTTCTTTTCCCCTCTGCTGTTTTTTCCACCCACTATCCGCTGTGTGTGTGTGTGTGTCCGTCTCTCCTACCTCTGCTGCCTTTCCTTTCTTTTGCAGTGACATTTTTCTCCATCTGAACTATACTGTACGTAAAAGTCCCCTTCTCATGTGATGAAAGCAGATAAAGGCCTGCAGTCTAATAAATCTACGGTGGTTTCTTTTGCCTTTTCATGCTCCACTAACAGTGGTTCACGATCAGGACCAGAACTCTGGGCCGTTTTATTCTCTTCCAGCAGCGGCAATTTCCAGATGTTGGCCGGCCAGTGGTTGGCAGCAAACTGCCAGCACAGGCTCAGGTATATGCTCCCCAGTGATAGAGGGGGGGAACTGCTGGAGGGACTCAGGGAAGCCTGAAGTCTGGCAATTAGGGAGAGGGTGGCATGTCATAGAGAAGGAGAGTCTGCAGCTAATAAAAGAATAAAAAAAAGACCACAAGAAGACTGGCAGACTAACCGACAGTCAAGAGTGATAGACTCTCTGAGAGAAAATAATGGTTGGCAGCTATAAGGATGGCAGACAAAGATCCTATAGAGAATGAGGCTGCACGTTATAGAGGGAAGGGAGGAGAAAGAGGGAGAGAGGCAATGGTGATTCCAGCTGGACATGGACCCATTCCCAGAGTGGCAATGCTGAGCAAGGCTCACAAAGAGCCTAAGGGGACCCCCCCGGACTCACCCAGAAAAAAGGGAGGTAAAGAGGGCCCAGGAGGGAAAGGGAGCCAAGCGGGGGGGAAAGCACTGATAAGCACGAGGTAGTCCAACACACCCTGACACAGGGAGGAGGGAGGCATGAGCAGCAAACAGGAGGAAAGATAGAGAGAGATTTACACTTATCCTCAAAACAGGAGAATTCCCTCTTTAAAAAGGAAAGTGTGCTTGTATCTCACAGATAAAGAGGGAAAAAATTGATGTTGCTCTATCTCCCACTTAAGTTCATACAGAATAGCTTTTAGAGCAATGTACTGGCACAAAGTACTCAGGATGGATAGATAGATAAGGGAATAAGGAGGGTTTTTCAAAGACAGTGGAGCTCGCAGAAAATTACAGCCAGAGATAATAAATCATTGATTGTTATGATTGTATGAACTAACAGGCAGCATCCACAAGTAGATACCAGTGGTTTTACTCTTTAACTAACACAAGTCTTAAACAATGCTCTCATTATGTACTGTAACTTTGATACATGATTTATGACTACTCATCTCCCAAAACTGCGTGAGGGTGACAGCTGTTATGACATTGTGGAAGGACGACTGGAAACAAGTACACCCTGAGGACGCAAACATTTAGCTATTATAAATAACAAGGATGTTGGTATAGAACAGGGCTCAGTCTGAAGCTAACATTTAAGTGATCGGATGATCTGAACTAGGTTGCCTGTGGTTAAACAAATAACATGAAAATGGGGGAGTAGAAAGATGAAAGGGGGGAGAAGAGAGGGGAATAAAAAAGATGTACACTGGCTTATCAGTAGGAGTGGCTGCAGGGTCACGTCTTCAGTAAGACCTCAGTTAAAGGCAAGGGGGGGCAGTAGTGATCACAAAGTTCAATGAGGGCTGGGTCAAAGGCCAACGTCATCATTCATTCCTTTAAATGAGGCCAGACTGGCAAAAGGCTCAACTTTTTCCAAATCATAATGTGACTTGATTTAGCAAGGTGTGGCGGAGGCATTAATTATATTAACTGAGGGATGTTTTCGTCTTGGATGCCCACAAAGAATGATGAAATAACTATGAAATCTGGCCCTGAAGCTTTGTTTAACCCCTCGATTACAAGATTCAGCCATGTTTATGTGACCTTGAACAAATCACCTCTGACATCTGACTGAATTGTTAACTCGTTAAACTCCTTCAATCAGCGTCAACCAACTGATTTCCATGTAGGTGGGAGGCCGAATTTTCCATAACCAATCCAAAGAAACCAACATATCTGCCTAAATATAACGTCATTTTACGCTGATGCATAGCCATGCCAACATACTGGTTTTGCCAGGGTTTTAAGAGTGGAGCAGAGTGAGCAAAACAAACGATTGGGCGATATTGAGAAGACATGGCGTCTATGAAACAGCACCATCTATCTCGTCAATAGCGGCCGCCATTGTTGTTATCACTCCTTCGTTCTGGCACACAGCTTAAAAAAAGCTTGACAGCAGCTTGACAACGGCGTTTGAGCTGCCTGTGGTGCTGATTGGCTGAATGTTAGTCCCCCCGCTGCGCTCATTGGATCGTCTGCTTTTCAGATGAGAAACCACAGTTCTATGTCACAATGCCAAATGGAGCGGATGGATTCAAAAGTCTGGACCCAGGCAAACAAAACACTGTACTTCTATCCGCTCCTGGGACTATGTCTGTCTGTCCTGTAAGAACATTTTCTCTTCATTTATCATTAAGTTTCTCAAACACTGACCAAAGAAAATCTGCAGAACTTAAGTAACATAAACACCATGATTTCTAACCCATGAACGTTTTAAAAGAGGAGAAAGAAATCAAACATTGTGCAGGAATTAGAAAAGCAAAACCAAGCAGCTATTACATTTATGTATGTGAGCACGGGTGTACAGTGGAGAGAGAAAAAAACAAGCACAGGGAAGAAAAGGGGGAGGCAAGGGGGAGAGGCGGAGAAATAGAAGCGAGAGGGTGCTCGCCTGGCACAATGAGTCCTACTTGTTAGCCAGTGACAGTGTCAGGGATCGTGACAGGGTCCAGACGCTAGACACCAGCTGCAGCGCCTCGTAAATAGACTGCTGTCTCGCAGGCACATTTGCACGGCAATGGTTGCACACACACGCACACACACAGACACACACAGGCATGTGGGCACATGCATATACCATGGCAGGCACACAGACAGACACTGACTTATTGTCTCTCCCAAATCTTGTAAAAGGGACAGTGAACCTCTTTGTGCGTTGTGTGTCCTGTTAAAGCTCCTGTGGAGAGAAAATGTACTGTACACACAAGAACTCCAAAAGCAACAAAAATGCAACTAAAATAAGTAAATGTGTATTAATAATTCAATAATGTATTCAATAATAACTACATGTTGTTGCTTTATGGAAAAACTTTGCGTTCAGTCCATGGGGTGGCTTGCTGGAACTACACGACTAGTCTTTCCCAGTACTTTAGCCTCGAAGAAGTTAACTCTGTGCGTGTGTGTGTGGTTGTGTGCGTTCCCCCTCCCTGCACGGTGATAATGGGGGGGTAACACGCTACATCTGCCCTGTGGTGCGAGGAGGGAGAAAATGCAGAGGAAAAGGGAAAAGAGTAGGAGAGAGTTGAGAGTTTAGGGCGAGAGGAGAGCCGAGCTGGACGGGGGGTGAAGGGGTTAAATGCACGGGGCTGATCCTGCTGAGCCAGCAGCAATACGTTAAAGTGCAAGGTTTCATTGTAGCAGATACAGAATGAAACTCCTTCCCATTAGTCACGCTAGTAACTGAAAAGACTCTCCGCGCTGCTTAACCCTTACTGCAGGGCAAACAAACCAGAGCACCAACACAGGTACAGCTTGTTATTAGTTAACGGTTTCTGTATTTGTAGTAACCTCACATGCTTACAGTTAATGTGCAGCGTGCATACGAATGCAAATTGAACTTTCTCAAACTTGATGCTTGAGTGTCTTGAATTCACACACAGAATGCGACTCAGATGGAGTGACCTTTGAGGGGGATTTTCTTTTTCTAAACTCGTTTTCTCTCCGTTTCACCCCCCCCCCATCCTCTTCTTGAGTAAGCCTCCCACGCCATGCTACAGTACACACTGTCTCTGAGGGGCTTAGGGAGGAGAAGGCAAGCATACCCTTCCTCCAGTTAGAGCAGGGCAGAACCATAATCATCATAATTATCATCATCATCACACTGCCTTAACCGAGACACACACCACAGCAAAGCAAGTGGTGCAATGACGAAACAATGGAGCAAACCAACCACGTAAACAAACACATAACGGGAGGACATAAGGTGAATCGGGTCATTACAAAAAAATAACAGAGCGAGTTGTACTCAGTTCTGCCTGTTATAGTTTTAATAGCTCAATAATTTCTATTTTTGTTTACACGAAGTAAATGGATACAAGCTGGCTTCATGTGAATGATTTCATCAGCTCGCGGCTATAATCTGGCGACTTTCCCAAAAACTACCAAACTCCCTGGTTCAGATAACCAAAGGTAACAGAAAAGAATAAGTGATTTCCCTAAGCTCCCTTTAGACGTTCATACATTACAAATTATATTAATGTAACCTCTCTGAAATGCATACAAACACACACCTTAACCCTCTGGAGAAGACATGTGTGTTGGCTCAGGCCTCTCTCCAGCCCATTTGTTTTAGTGCTCCAGAAAAAAAAAAAAAAAAGCCATTTGATCCTAATTAAATCAAAATGGAGCATGAAATGCCTGGTGATCAGCACACAAAAACCCAGCCCTGGCTGTTTGTTTTCATTACAACAGGTCTGAGACAGCAATACACTGACATCTCTGAGTAAACTCAAAGAAGCCCTAAACATCCCACGAGGGCAGAGCGGGGAACTAGTAATATTGTTCCTGGCCAAACGTTCAGCAATAATAAAACAACAATTACCATCCATCATTCTCTCATTTCCCCTCTCATTACAACTCCAGTTACCATCAGCACCAGGTAACAAGAACATGTGGCATGCAGCCTAATGTGGTTTACAGAGATGAACGATGTATAGAAAGCGTGAGGCCTGTAGTGAGACTCATAATGCAAACCATACTGCACTGGAAAAGCTGAGAGTATAACACAGATACAGTAGATGCATTTCAGGAAAAGGGACGTGACTGACCACTAAGGCTCAAAACTGCAACGTGGTCAAGTGCAATACCCAAATTGGAGAAGCTGAAATTATTTGATAAAGGCTAAATGTGTGACAAAACAGCATAATAACTAATCACTGTAGTGCTGCAGAGATTCCCGGACCGACAAATCTTTGGTACAGACAATATTTTTTCAGTGAAAATGAAAATTTTGATGCAAGAATGATAATTCTCTCTTGCAACACCATTTTTTTTAACCAGATCGTGGTGCCCTACTGACTACACAACATTAAAGTCATATTAGAAGATATGCATGAAATACAAAAAAGCTTACAATATGGACCTCAAACTCTACAGCGGCATCATTTCTGCAAAGGTTGTCAGCAACAGCTGCTCATAACTGAGGTCAGGCGGCTTTTACAGACTGCCACCGCAGCATCTCAGAGGCTTTCTTATCTCTAGTTCTTGTCTAGGTCTTGTGGGGGGGGGGCAATGGTTTCTCCCCACTTCACATCAGAGTGCTGTTGTCAGAAATACAATGCTCAACTGTATTTAGTCTGAAATCTTACTATGTACTCAAATGATCGAGAATAGGGATTTGTTTTGTGGCAAGGTGTCATTCATCATTTTGTTTGTGTAGGATTGTGTCATCTAGCTTGTTGGATGCAGAATGTTAACATATTTGTTTTTCATATCATGTTCAGCCCCATCAGGGAACTAAATCATGGAGAAAAAACATGGTGTAAGGGCGGAGGTCCATCCAATCAGAAGTACTTCTTATTTTACGACTTGCTGTCCAACCAGATTGGAAATACAGTGTTTATATGATTGAGTACAAAGTTGTCATAGAGACATAGAGTCATGGGTGGGACCTGATATTGTTAAATCAGAAATCAATGGAGTGTCTGGCTGTAAGTGCAAAGCATTATTTGTGTTTGGATTGTCTGATTGTCAACTGATGTGGCAAAAGTCTTCCACGACCAGCTTCAAGTAAAGCAAGTTCTATTATACACGCATCATCAAATGAATTCATCGAGTCTGAGAGGTGTCAGATATCTAAAATCTGGCTGAACAATATTTTATCCGTCAGTGATAACATCCCATTGTGGTGATAGAATAACTTCAAATTGCATTTGGAGAGTCATCATGTGATGCAACAATTCAAATATAAAAAGGCACTGATGGAGAGTAAAAGGGTTTTCCTTACTCCAGTCTTGTCACAGAGACGCAGGGTGTTGAAGGAGCCCACAGAAAACACCTCTCCATCTGGTGCCCAGGACAAAGAGGTGACCGGGTAGTCATGAGACGAGGAGGAGTAAAGCAGACGGCCAAAGCTGTCCCATACCTGTTGTGGGAGGACATGGCTCGAAAGGTAAAAAAGGACTCTACACTCTCCAAAGACATCTAAAAGTGCACACTGCCCACCTTATATTTACAGTCTTCTCCGCCCGACAGTATGAGGTCATTGACTGAATTCCAGTCAACCTTCAGCACAACCCCGTCATGAGCCTTCCACTAGAGAGAGACAGAGGGACGAGAGAAAGGACAATTTCAGGTCAACACAACAGAACGATGCCATCCATATTTAACTTCTCCATTTAGCTGAAGAGAAGTGGGAGAGCTCTCTGATAAATACTGAGTCTGAAAAAAAAAGAGAGTAAACTGATGAGCAGGATTCACTCCAGAGACAGTGGCACGTATTCTTGGTCCCTCACACTGTTCAGGGTTTATAAAATGTTTCCTGTCAGAAAGCCTGCATTTGTCACAACCTCAAGACACTCAAGCCAGGCAGTGTCCAACCCATGTTTAACCCTGTGTGGCTGATGCACATTGACCCATTCAGATTGAGCCCACACAGGTTCAACGGCATCACTGCGTTGGTCTCCAGTGGGTCTGGAGGAGAGGTGATGAAGTTGGATGTGTATGTGTGTGTGTGTGTGTGTGTGTGTGTGTGTGTGTGTGTGTGTGTGTGTGTGTGTGCTTGTGCCTGCTCATGCATGTGTGTGGTAATAGCAGAGAGAGAGCAAAGGGTTGAGAAGTCGCACATTAAACCCTCCACTGTTTATCTAAGGTCCCAGGCGCTTTTCGGCTTCAAGAAGAATAATAAACAAATGTATACATGAACAAGAAAAATACTCACTGGTGTGCAAGGTCCTCAGTGCTGCACCTTCTTAATGTAGAAGCACTTACAGACGTACAGATCTAATGCATTTTATTTAGACTTTCTAGTGATGACCCTTAAGTGTAATTCACAAAGATTTGAAAAGGTGACGTGCTTAGGGATGTCAGATCAAATTATGGGCAAAATCAATATGCAAGATAAAAACTAATACACAAAGATATCTGCAACAGAAAAGAAACTGCCCATTAGAAACTATAAAGGTGGCAAAGCAGATAAGGATTGAGGCAAGAGAGCCCACAACCTCAGTCAATGACAGTTATTTCACAGTTAACAAACAATGAAATGCTTCATAAACCATTTATTAAACTTTAAAGTTTATAAACATCAGTTGTAACTTTATAATGGGTATAACATTTGATAATGGGTATAGATGAACTAAACCGTATTTATTAACTGTTTACAATGAATTATAGACATCAGTTGCAAATTTACAATGAACAATTGCTTAAATATAGTTTATAAATAGTTTATAAAGCATTTCAGTGTTAACTGTAAAATAACTATTAACTAAAGTTTAGTTGACTATACACTATTATATACTACACCCTTTATTGAGGATAGTTATTATTAATACTCAGTGTTGAAGTTAAATGATTGGAAGCTATTGTACAAATAAATTAGTTATAATCTTAAAAGTAAATGTAGCCAATGAAGTAATAGTAATTGTACAATAATCAGGAGCACATGGGTCATATGACTGAGAAGTGATTGAGGAAAAATAATTTTGTGATTGATTTTATGCTAACTACCATAACTTTTGAGTCATTAACGGGGTTAGTTACAAGGTAACAATAACTTAACAGTACAATAACATAACAATAACAATAACAGTAACTTGGGAGTTATTTAAATCTTGAGTAACTAATGTGGATTTCTATCTCTGAAAAGAACACAGAGTTAGTGTACCTGTATGACTTTGGCGCTGGGTTGCAGAGGTTTGACGACTAGCTGTCTTCCTGATGTGTAGAGGATTCTGTCTGAGTCTGGACCCCAGGCCACAGAATACACAGGAGACCCTGGAAGATATGCAGAAACACAGGTACATGGACGATGGTATCCAGGGCAGATGGGGTCGCAAGATCATGTGACCATTTGATCTTTAGAATCCATCCTGGCAGGCTTTAATCTATGTGCTTGTGTCTGAACCACAGCAGTTTGGATTTATCAGCATCCTATTAGGAACTACTGGCTGCCTTGGGTCTGGTTTAGGTGTGATGACCAGTGAGAGAAGCCGCTGATCTTACGAAAACAACAATGGCGGCTCCTCAAGAGGTTAGCGTAGATGCTGCTATAGCATCAGTCACATCAGAACTGAAGAGGATTTCTTAATTGAAAGAAGAGCAGGTGCTGGTGGTAGCGCTCTCCTACTGTTGATCTGACTGGCTGAAGTTAGCATGCAATCGACTGTGATAGGCAGCTGATTTGTTCAATGACCTACAAAGTATTTTTTAAAGTGTCTGGCTTTTCCAAACATTTTCCAAGGACGACTTCCCAGATGGTTCTGTGTTACAAACCATCTGACACATCAGGTAAATGAGGACTTTGACTCTTACTTGATGTGTATTTAAAAAATGGGAATTGTGTGTGCATGAATTTCTCTCTCTCCTCAACAAACTAGGAGTTAGTTTGAACAATGGCTGCAGGATACAGCAGTGCTAATTCCTCCTCTTAGAAGGTTTCATATTTCCACAGAGATCTCACCTCATTCAGCCTATGGAACAGCACTTAGCTTGCAGGCACACCAGCTGAGAAAACCCGCCTAACCTCTACAGTATAAGCAGAAGTGTGTATGTGTGTGTACTTGTGCACACACATGTGAGGGAAAATGTGTGTGTATGAGTTGGGTTTGTAGCTACGCGCGTGTGGAGGGGAGAGGGCCTGACATTTAACCCCACTCCAGGTGCATGTGGTTTCTCACAAATGCCAACTGGTCACATGATCTAAATCTGACAAAGGCGATGAGAGGGGTTGAGACAAGTTCCTCCCTCTCGCTCACTCACTTCCAACCTCTTCCTAGAGCTCTCTCTCTCTTAAAATGGGTCATAGTACACACGAAGAACCGCGTGCTGCTGTGAAGTGTGTGTGGAGTTGCTGGCTCTGAAGAGAAGCAACACCTGCAGTGATCTGAGTGCCATGTGGAGGGTGGTGTGTATCTGCCGCAAAGCCACTATATCCAGGTGTTCCACAAATCTGTAGGTCTGGTGAGCAGCCCACCACCCAGCAGCACATTCTCCAAACAGCCAGCGTAGGAAAAATGCTCCTCCATACTGGGGCTGAATTGCTGTTATTCTGCCAGGTTTTCCACAGCACCCGTTATTCAGCAGGAGTGTGCCATCCATTTCCCCAGAAGCCAACTTTCATCCAACCCGCCATCTTTTTTTCTGTCCCACAACTGAGAAGAAACGTTTAATAAGTCAAACAGCACGATGAATCAATTAATAAGTAATACATCTGTAATGTGAATGCTGCATAGAGAAATGTATCATTAGGAGTCTTTTTTATAGCTTTTAATAAAACTCTACTTCTATAAAGCTTTGAAACTTTATGGTGCTTTTAAGAAAAAAGACAGAACTGGAAGAGCGATTCTGCTTTTAGTTGTATTGAGCACAATTACACCCCAATAAGCCCAACACATACACACACCACACAAATGTTCACACAATCACACAGCCACAGAGAGAGAGAGAGAGAGAGAGAAAAAAAAGACATTTCCTTCTTGATTGTCATTTTAAATTACTTGGCTTGAGAAAAAAGGCAGTTTCAACACAGAAGGAAATCTTGCAGATCGTTCAGCGGAGTGTGCCAGTGAGGAAACGCGGACGTGAGGTACATGCTCACGAATGCAACAACCACACATACACTTTTCATAAAGGAAGCATGAATATTAATACAAAATGTAGGATAAAAGTCCGAAGAATAAAATCAAACAACATGTAAGGTGTGGCAATTTATTGGCCATCTGGCACCATGTGTAAGAGCGGACCTTCAAGCCCCAGCTACGAGGGGGCGTTATTCTAAGCCTGGTGTCAAACAGGAGCCAGATGAGGAGGTGAACTTGTGTGTCATAGCACTAGGAGGAGGAGAAGGATTTTTCGATACACATGAATGATATTAATATTCTGTGTGTTTGGTCTTTTTCATCAGGTTTCTGCTTCTTGCGATTTTTGTTTCTGTCTCATTTTTTCTGTCACGAGAGGGATTATTTGAGCCAGAAGGTCCAAAAATTACTATATGATATACTATACATACCTGTGTGTGTGTGTGTGGATGTCACCTGCTTTAAACTGTATAAATCTAAAACATAGGTTGGCTCTTTCTCATGCCGGCATTCAAATTAAATGAGTCAAGATTTATATATAGGGCGGCCTGGACTACAGCCACCTTGCATGTACAGTTCTAAGCCTTTTCTTAGATGCGTGCACAGCACACACACACTGAGGGTTCAGGTCATTACTGTGGTTTATCTAATTATCTATAGTTGGTCACAAGTTACTTTATCATGATGGATTACTTGATCATTTATAACAGCAGACGAGATTGTGAACAGTGCACCAGCTGTTACTATCCATAAAAGATGTGATGCCATCCTACAGAAAGACTCACCATTTTGTTCCTTTTTCATAATATCATAAACACTTTTTATATCAAATACAGTGTTGTGTTTCTTTCTCTGGGAAATCACATTTGGCTGCGTGTAAATAGTGCACACACACACTGGCGTGCAGAGAAAACATTAAATGGATTAAATTGGAAAAAGTTTCATTTCTCACAGACTCAACTCACAGAATTATTGTTCCTTAGCTACAGCTGATTACACTTTCTGGCTACAGATGTCCTTTCATGGAGTGAAATCATTGACCCTCAACTTTCACCTCTATCATTAAAAATCACAGCTGCTGCGGTTTAAAAACTGATCTCTTTCAAAATACTATTTTTGTATGCCATATTTTTTTTTACAATTCAGTCCATCAAATTTTGCAAAGAAACAGCCGTCAGCAGCAATTATTGTGACAACACAGTGCAGAGGATACATTACAACTGCTTGTACTGTGCTTTGGTAGATCATTTTTGGTTCTGTGATCATATAGAAAATATGGATAGCTGTTTCACACAAGCACTACACAAGACGCTTAAACTCAGTTGAATAAAGCAAAGGTCTTCAGCCTTACCTTGGCTGGCCAGTGTTGAGCGTAGCATCCCACTTTTTGACCAGATCTTGATCTGCCCATCTTCTCCAGCTAAATAAGTAGAGAAACAGATGAAATGGATTTTAAGAATAGAAAGATTTAAACAACTGAATCCACAAAATCTTAATCTTAATCAAAAATTTACAGCAGGCTGCTTAAACTAATATTTGTAAGATGACAATCAAACTAAGTATGCCTCTGTCATCTTTACCTGTGATAAGAGCAGTCCCATCATAGTTCCATCTTCCAGCCAAAACAGCTCCTTTGTGTGCTTCAACACTCTTCTCAATGCGCCCTGTCTTAGAAACCAGGTGGAACTTTCCTGTAAAGAGACCAAAATAGGCTTACTATGTGGCAATTTCCACCATCTAGGCCTGGGTTGGTGTGGATGTTTCACAGTCTATAATTCAGAAACATTACTGTCTGCTTTGCCATTTCACGCAAGAAAGAATATAGAGATCATGGTTTCATACGTCTGAGTGATTCAGGTTTCTGCGTCAGGCAAATGGGCTGAACATTTTTTAATGGCCAATCCAGAACACCAGTGAGGAGAAAATATTATTAGCCTCAAAAAACTTTACAATCCAGCACTATGAATAAACCTATAATGACTGTCTAACACACAATTAGCAACAATGTTATATTTTCTCCTCCCAGCTAAATTACAAACTTACAGCATAAAGCGGGTGAGTAAAACGAAGGGTTTTGGCTGGCTGCAATTTTCTATTTGCAAGACACGAAGGGTGATCAGGCATGGAGACAGTTATTGAAGACGCTTGCCTAACATATACTTTGTGGCAGTGTGTATTAAAAAATTCTGAATGTTCTATGTAATTTCTGGTGGCCTAAAACTGCAAATCAGCACGCTGCTGCTCGCTCCCATTTCTAAATTTGGACATCCTGACAAAACATCCACTTTTGTGCAGCAGGTAGTGAGTGTAAGACATGTAAAGCTGTACTGAAGACACATACATTTAAAAATATAATTTATATTACATGTGCTCTCCCATCAGCAGTCCTTATCTGTGTAGTCAAACATTGTGTGTGCAATGCTTTTGTCTGGCGATTTGTTTGTTTGCTTTTTTTGTTATCAGGCAGGTGTTTTTTATGATATCTTATCATGACAACATACTAAGCCTTTGCCATTTTACTTCTATTGATATACGGCCTGATGATGCGCCTGTGTGAAATTTATTATGATGCCACATCGTAGTTCCACAGGGTAAAAGGAGAAAGAGACTGACAGACTGTTGTTCCAAACAGAAGGCCCAGCGATATCCTTCATGCTTAATTTAGTCTTCTTTGGGACAAGTCTACTTCCATTCCACACTATACCCTCTCTGGTAGAATGGAAAATGATGCACTGATGCTATGCAATTATGTTTAGCCATGGGGAAATAAAGGGCATCCTAAAATAACGAAGTATATTTATTAATTAAATGTTCAACATTTAGTAAATGTTGTAAAATATAACATAAAATATTGCACAAAAACCTTTATTACATACAATGTGTTTCGCTGATCAAACTGCATATGCAATAGACACAAAACAACATAAATATGCTGGCAAGGGAAAGGGAGGCTGACTAATCAAATAAGGTTAGGAAAAGCCACAACATTAATATAGAGTCCTCCCATCCATTAAAACCCTGGCTGTTGGACTGCTCTCTTTTTAACTATATCATACAGATCTCTTAGAAAACGTTCTGTACTGAATCCAGATTTGAAAAAAAAAAAACTGCGCCAAAATCCTTCATTGCACACCAAGGTCGCAGAGAGCAAAACTGTGTGACGTGACGATCACATTTTTTTTGCTTTCAATGAAGAACAAAAACGTCTTTCAAGAGATAACTATGACAATACTGATATTTGTTTGACTGTAACAAGGCAAGAAGCAGAAAAGAGCTGCAAAAGTGAATCGTAACAGAGTTTTCACTACTCGCTGATCTGCCAGAGAAAATTGCTGCTTCAGTTTGTGGGTGTGTTTTTGCAACCCTACACTGCCATTAGTGTTGTGACCACACATTGCCTGCCATAACAGTACATCCATATGCTGTGTGTTTATATGTAATATAGGACAAAGAAGAGAGATGAGAGGCCACGTAGATGCACGTCACAGAGACAGTTTAGTATCAAGACTATACAGATGTAAAACAAACATCCATCTTTAGTGATTTGTCTCTGAAGGCCTAATTAAAACTAGAGTGTAGACAGACTCAATCTTTACTATGATACTAAAAACATTTTCCTTAAGTGAAACTGTGAAAATGACTATGCTTCTCTCGAAATTATCATTCTGTTTAGTGCGAGAGAAGTTTTACTGAACACGGTTCAAACTGGTGAGGATGATTTTCCTTTAACTATTGTCATGAGTCATGACAGAAAACATGAACAGGGGCAGACCAGAAAGCAGTGATAACTATGTTACAGTTATTATGTTTAGTTAGTTCACAGTTAGCATAAGACTATTACTGTTCTACATCAACATAATGATCTTTAACTAAACTATTTCCCTGTATGAGTATGACTGAAAACTATCACATCATTGCCATGTGGCTACTGAATTATGAAACAAAAAAAATCACATTTTTTCTACAAGTTAAACAGAGCCGTAAAGCCCGCTGGACAGATTTTTAGAGAATAAAGAGACTTGCCATCCGTGCTGGTCAGGACAAAGATCTCAGTCTGGTTCTGTTTCTTGCCACCAACAGTTTTGGGGAACCAGTGTAGGTCAATGGGGTAAATGTCCTCCGGCAATTTGACAACCAGAGTGGTCTCGCTGGTAAGCAGGTTCCACCTGAGGATCTGGTGGTCTTCGCTGCATGAGTACAACTCATCTGCTGTTGTCCAGCCGACACAACTCACAAGCTCCTTATGTGATCTGCTGTTAAGGAAAGTGCTCAAGGTGAGTTATAAGGTTGTATATTTTAAATTATTGCATGTCATGAGATGGTTGCTTCTGCAATAAGTAGGGTCTTGTGAAAAAAATCAAAAATAGGTTCTAGATTTGGTAGAAGCTAGTTGTAGTCAGGTCAAGTCAAGCAGTAGGAAGAAGCCAATTACAAGTATTATACTACTACTTCTATGTTGATGAAGGTTCTCAGTCATCATGGTAATTCTAAGTGCTATATCGTAAACAACTGGACTTGTTTCAGTTTCTCCTCTCATCAAAGATCTCATCTCATACTTCTAGTTGCTGCTAACACAATAAAAACTAATGGTAAACAATAGCAGAGTTTTGGACGTCTGTTTACATACATATTTGAAGACAAATATAAGCTTGGACAGCTAAAAACGCCATTAAAAGGATATGTTTGGATTCCTGTAGCAGCGATGTTTTCAATCTCATGGTGGATGTTTGCCGTGTTGATCACTAGACGAACAAGAAATTGCCTGTTAAAGACAGTAAACCTCATATTAAAGCTCTTTATATCACACTAATGCCAAACGAACACACAACATGGAACAATATAGACGACCAAAACACTGAACTATAACTTTACCCCGAAAACAAAGCGAGGAAGCAGTTGGCATGCTGTGTTGGTTGTAACGGTGACTAAGTCAAGCGTCTGCAGTTGCTACGGTACCTGCCACTGTTGCTAACGTGAATCCTCAGATGTCCCCGAGTCTCGTCTGTGACTTGAATGCTAACGTTAACTGGCTTTTCTGGTTAAAGCAGACATCGTTCTCTCGTTTCCGAGTGTGCTGCGTGACAACCAGCAATGTATGCTAGTCTTTTACTCCATTACAAAATGTACGAGGGCTCAATACACATAAGAGCAAGCCTGTCAATTACTAATAAGCACTGTATCACTAGCGTTATCAAGGCTACCTTTTGGTAGCCATTTAATCTGGGTCACGAGCAGCTTGAAAAGTGAGTTATCGCGAGACTTGCAAGTCTCACTTCCCTGAAAACGGATATTTCGAATTATTTACAAGTACAGTATGACATCTGTTAAATGATTGTATTTAATGAAACTTATTAAAATCAAAACACACTAACATTTAAAGTTGATCCATCGAATCATATTTCCTGTAACGTTAACTTTTCTTCCGGGCGGGACTTCGTCCTACTGTAACCAAGCAACCGTTTAAACACGTAGGAAGATTTGAATCTGACAGTAATCTAAAATCATTTCTGATATTTAATATAAGTATTGTTACGTTTCGCTTTGTGCGTCTAGATATTCGCTGGGTTAAGGTTTATTTGGAGCGAGGCGGAGTTGGCTTCGTCCCCTTTTTTGAATTTCGTCTTTTTTTTCCCTTGCCCTTTGAACGTTCCATGGTGCCTTGCGTCAGTTTGTAACGAATTTGGTTCGACAGCACAGTTTAGGCGCCATTTACAAGTTAGAGTTTTCAAGCAGGAGAGCGACTCGGAATGACACGGGGCTAAATTTTGTGGATTATATCTGCCAATTTTTGGATTAACGAACACCTTTTCTTCCGAAATCGTGATTTGGCTCGGAAAGGAAGACTCTTAACAGAACGCGCTCATATTGAAGAAGGTACAGGGAATCATTTTAGCTGAGAGTAATGACTGGGTTCCGTCTATTTGCTGAAATGCATAACGTTAGTACCAAACTAGACTTAACATTACCAACACGTTAACTTGAGTTTAAACTGTAGTTACTTTGAAAAACGTATTGACCGAGGTTAACAGTATTTCATAATGTAGTTGGAGGTGATCGCTTTTCTGCCTCCTATTATATTTAACACAAAAATAGCCTTTTCATAGACACACACATACACACACCCCTAACAGTAACATGCAGCTTCTCCGATTATCTAAGCAAATGTTAATGTTGCTAAACTTTGAGCTGCAATGCCTTACTCTGGTTAACGTCAAGTACTTTGGCTAACGTTAGGGAAGTTAGGCGCCCTTTCAGTTCAGATAAGGCTAACTTTGAGTACAGTTCACGTTGCAGCATTGCGTTAACGTTATAGGTCCACAACGCACATACGTTTGCTAATCAAAGTTAGCCATTACGTTAGCGTTAGCTTTGCTTCGTTATTCTACAAGCAGCCAACTTAATATTTACAGTAGCAGTAACGTGGCAAAGTTAATTCTTAACGCTACGTGTCTTTTTAATCGGAAGACCAAGCTGGCGTTAAGTTACCAAGTTATTGAACATAAGTTATGTGGCACACGTATGTGTATTTATAATCTTATTATTAGTCTAACGTTACCGTTAAGTTACATTCGTAGTTTGAACGTGCTTCCCAATTAGCTAGCGAGTTAGGTTGCCCCGTGTACACCTCCGCCCCCTACATAAAAGATGAGGGGATTAAATAATATCATTGTCAGTTTGGGACCTCGATCAATTTAGGACGACTTTACCACCATCTAGAGAGGCTGTTTTCCTGCGGCTAACTTCGTCAGTAGTGATCATATAACATAGGCTGGGCTGAGAGCTGTGGGGAGAGATTTTAGCTATTTGCATATTAACTGAATTTGTTATCCAGTTGACGTTACGTTAACCTTATTTTCCATTTTTCCCACATCATTGCAACTTTGTGACGCGCAAATCATATGCCCCTTTAGATGCAGGAGATTACCAAGACTATGTCTGTCACAGGAGGAGGTCATTAATTTATACTGTTATTTGGGTTTAGGGTTAGAATAGCATCTAATTCGCTACAATCACAACGCAGTTTGGCAACTTGATCGCTGCCATCTGTAATGTTATCAGGCCGAGAGCCATTTTAATAACTCACTTTGTTCAGGTGACAAACCCGTTTATTCATGTTGGTTTTAAAAAAAAACCAACTAGTTATCTTATGTAAAATATATCGACTAACAGTTAGATGGGCGGCAGTGAGAGCTGACTGTGGTAATGGTTTAAGCCTGACAACGGTAGCTGCGTGTGACCGACTAAAAGTGGAGTTGGGAGATTGACAGGCACAAAAACCACTCATGGATATTCCTTTTTTACCAATGACCCCTTCAGATTTCAAATCATGCCATCTAAAACGGCAAAGATCTCAACTGCCTCCGCCAAGCCAAAAGGGAAAGGGTCGCAGCCTCGGGATGACTCCGAAGACGAGCTGGATGTACCCCCCCTCAAGAAACCAACTCCAATGGCCCAAGAGGAGGCACCGCCGACAACTGGCAAGTAACAAAGGGTGTTTTGGTGTCTGTGAATCTAAATAAGTTGTGTTCACTCAATGGCGTTGCGTGTATTGCTGTATTGCTTGTGGCCAATTGGCACAGCTGTGGAGCTTTTTTTCTTACTTAATTCTCAACACGTAGGTAGAATGGCTGGTATATTTTTTGCTAAAGTGTCAGTCATCAATAAATGTCTTATGATTTTTGGGATGATTTTGATATCGTCGAGTGCACTTCTTCCTCGGATCTCCTCAGCAAACGAGGTAATTTATTTCGGATAATGAAACGTTTTCTGTAGTCTGCCAAAACGGTGTTTGTCTTGATGCATATAACTTGATAATTTGTCATTTGTATGATAATTTGAACGCGAAGCTTTAGGTGCACATTAAGTGATGTTTGGTCTCTAGATGATGTTGAAAAGCGTTACTGGGTGTCTGTCTGCAAGGTTTTAATTTACAAACATCGACCCCTTAGCTTGTTTATGCTTATGTGAGCACAATAGATTTTGGACAGGTCGTTGTGGCTTGGTGTGATGGCAACATAATCGGGTTAACGTTATACATTATGCTCACAAAACAAGGTTTTCCCTGTCTGTGTTATGAGTGCTGTTCAGCATGAGTGAAAATGTGACGTTGGTGATCGAAATGTACACTTTGGTTATTTATTATCGACGAAATGAATGTGGCGCATCTACTCTCACGTATCAACGCTTCTCGTGGAGAGCGTTTGTAGAATAATGTGGTTTTGTTCAAAAGCGGCCATGGTCTCGTTTCTTTTTTCGGGTTTGGCTCTTGTTTTCAGAACAAAGAAAAATAACGCCTGTCAACTTTCTCGGGAGTCGTTGTGTGACTGCTGTTGTAACTTGCTGCCTGTGTTTTGTTTGTTTGTTTGGTTTTTTTCTGCTCCTCTACCCCTCCCCCATGCACCACTGTCCCCCACCTGAAACGACTCGCACAGAGGAATAAAAGTTGTACTTTTTTCTGTGCCACAGATCCGTCTCAGGGGGAAGCTGCCGAGGCGGTTGATAATCGAAGTTTGGAGGAGATTCTCGGTAGCATCCCTCCACCCCCGCCCCCAGCAATGACCAATGAACCGGGCGCTCCTCGCCTGATGATAACACATTTAGTTAATCGCAACTTTAAATCATACGCAGGCGAGCAGATTCTGGGGCCTTTTCACAAGGTACGACCAAACATGGTTACAAATGTCAACCCTGCGTGGGAAATACTTTGTTAATATGTTGTGTTAAGCTCACAGATTTACCACCATTTGTAGTGTTTCTCATTTTTATTTTATTTGTGTTAAATTTCACATGATGCAGCTGTAAACATGTTGCCTTGTGTAGTGGTAGACACAAAAAAGTACAAAAATATTAGTGTCACTACATTATAACATTTATTTAATTTTTTATGATTTTTTTTCAAAGTGGAAAAAGTCACACTCCTCCATTTTGATTTAGTGAGTGTATCGTACAAGGGGTAGTGATCTAGTGATGTGCTGACATTTCCCTTAAATTATGACTTTCTTTGAACTTTGTCTTTTCACCTTTTTGTGCTCCCCTCATTGCTTTGCAAATATAAGTGTATTAAAAAAAATCTTAACTACACCCACTTGGGAGACATTCACTGTCACAATATTACTATGCTGAAATGTTCACATATAGGATCTGATGTTATGGCATTTACATTATTTGTTTGTGGATGCAGTGTATTTATATATAATTGATTTATATACATTTTTTATCCTTTTCTCAGCGCTTTTCGTGCATCATTGGTCCAAATGGAAGTGGGAAGTCCAATGTGATAGATTCGATGCTCTTTGTGTTTGGATATAGAGCTCAAAAGATCAGATCGAAAAAGCTCTCAGTGCTGATTCACAGCTCTGATAAACACAAAGATGTGCAAAGCTGTACTGTGGAGGTGCACTTTCAAAAGATTATTGATAAGGTATATATATCTCTCTATCTATATCTCTGTCACACAGATACACACTACACTCACTCTGGCTCTCCTAAATTAATCAATACACAGTCCAAAGTGAAAGGGGGGTGACTAGAAGTATTTTCCAGTGGATAGATATTTTTCCTGAATTTTAAATATATTTTTTTTCCTCAATGCTAATGAGCTGATATTGCTACATAATTATAACACCAGTGACTAAACACCAACTCAAATCAGTCATGAAAGCTACAACTAACACCCACACCCTCAATAGTCGATTCATAATGGCCTCGAAGGGATTCCTCTATTTTTGAGTAATTTTTAAATGTGCCATTTAGTGACCAGGCTCTACTGTTTTGATTGAACTGGGGAAAGTCAATAAAATGATTATTGGTATTAAGAGCCAAATTGAGTCTGTCACAATAGCTTACAAATTACTTTGAAAACTGATTGTAGTTCAAAGAATTCAAGTTAAACATGTTTCTATATTTGATCTACCACAGGGGGTGTAAGTTTTGCCTTGACCACTGTTAAATATATCCAGGCCTCTCTGTTTGGTCCATCAGTTCACAGTAAATTAAAATCAAGTTGTTAAACTCATGCCATAATTTTTATAAACTCTGCCAGCTTGACAATTGGCCATTTCTGAAACTTAAAAATATTTTTTAAGAGGTGGTGTAAACAAGTTAAATTATTAGACCTGTTTTTAAAATTAATACGTTTTTAGGCAAATGACCTACCCTTTTGCATTGCATTTATAATCTCATCATCTTATCCAACCCGTTGTTTTAATTTTGTAAATGTAAAATGATAGAATACACATTAATATTGTTATTGGTTATTTACATGTAGTGTAGCTGACCTGGATCGGCTGTGTGCTTTTTAAACAAGTCCTTTTCTTAATTGTTTCTAATGTGGGGTGTTTTTCTGCCCACCCTTAGTGGATTTGTCACTGTTATGAGTATTATCATTTGATGTGTGGAGCTGTTTGAGTTTCTCCTTTACTGTTCTCCTCTAAGCTCCTCTGTGTCTTCTGCCCCTCCCCCCTCTGAGCCAGGAAGGAGATGACTACGAAGTCATCCCCAACAGCAAGTTCTATGTTTCCAGGACTGCCAACAAAGACAATTCCTCAGCCTACCATATCAGTGGCAAGAAAGCCACATTCAAAGAAGTGGGGGCTCTACTCCGAAGCCATGGTATTGACCTAGACCACAACAGATTTCTGATCTTACAGGTAATTTTGAATTTTTTATTTGATTTCCTCTTCCACTTTTAACTCTGCTTTTTTTATCCTTGCTGTGACCATCCCATTCTGTCAAGAGATTTCCTGCTCTTCATTCTCTGCCCATTCCCCAGTCCTCTTTGAGTAAAATGTTACATGGTTACCCTAAAGCCATGCCTGTCTGTGGGAATAACCTGTTGCACTGGAATTGGAAAGGAGAGGATGTGTCCTCTGCCAGCCCCTTAGACTGCTATAGCAGCGCATCATGGTTTGAAACAATGTGGAAAAGGTGCGAACCATTTTTTGCTGCTTTAGAATTTTAAGGAAAAAATGCAGTTTTACCCATACATGGACTTGGAGTGGCTGTTGAACAACTAACTCAGATTTTGTAGAGGGGGGGAAATCTTTGAAGGGGTTGACCCACCAGTGGGGACAGGTTGGACCTCCCTTCCCCTCCTTTTCCCATGTACCTGCCACGCTTTAGCAGCACGTAAATATTGGCGTGTGAGAAATGACCCCAACCCCAATATTAGCAGTGCTGCTTCAGTGTGACCGGATCAAACACCCTTCATATTACCATGGCTTTAATATTGGTTCAACATTTTTTATTTATTTTTTTTACCTCGATTGTGAATGTAATGCATTCCTGTGTTGTTGTTTTTTCAAATTATTTTTCTTGTCAGGTTTTTTATGCATTTTTTTATATTTAGCTTTATGTTGCTCTGAGTTTGCTCACTAGTTACACTCCTACCACTTCAGATTGTATTACATGTGTGACCGACCTATTATTACTGATTAACCCAAGGCTTGTAGGGTGATATCTCAAGTCAGAGTAGCACAAAATGGCTGATTAAATCTTTGTTGTTCAAATTTTTGCAATATATTTAATTTAATTATTTTTGCAGTATGTGGTAGTTTCAGGTGAACAGTTGGTTTCACCCTCCACTGTGGTTTTGTGGTTAGCTGGTTGATTACATGTGTCCTGCTCGACTTTTGTCTGTCTGTGTGTGTGCGTGTGTGTGCGTGTGTGTGTGTACGTGCGCACATGTCCATTCTCACTCTCCCTGGATGTTAGATTTTCAGCTCTGTGTCTATGACATGGCTGCATGACTATGGGAAGAGGCTTTAGCTTGTTCTCCAAGGTCACTTTTCCAGGCCTCTGGCTAAGGGGAAGCTCTCTATTTTGTGCACTAGTCAGAGCAGAGGATGACGTGGGATCCCCCCCCCCCCCCCTTCCCCTACTGGCTTCTCCTTTTCTTTCATGCATAAAAGTAATATGCGAGCTGCCTTTATTTTCACCTACAAATAAATGAAACATAATTTGAGACATAGTTTTTACTGTATCTGGATTTGATTTATGTTTAACTTGTAATTAATTCTGTGGCAATATTGTTAATGTAAGCCAGCTTATCTTTAAAAAATAATTTTAAAAAAATTTGCACATGTTGAGACAAAAATAATTACACTGGAGCGTTGTCCCTAACTTGTCCCCAAGTTGTATACATGTACAGTATTTAGAAATTCATCTAGTGTGTAGTTAGAACAAGTCAAAACCTGCATGCTATCAAAAGTGTTTGTTTTTAAATAACTTTAAATTCATTAATTATAATTTGAACACCAGTTCTGTATTGGATAGTTATTGCTGGTGGGGTGAAAGTGTGTTATTACAACATTTATACTTCAAAGTGTTCTGAAGCATGTTTAATATGACTGTGGTAACACTTTTGACACTACACTACAACACTTTTTATGTCAGATTGAATCATATCCATTATTTTTTTAAAGAATGAGTGTTTCAGTATTTTTATTTTGTGTTCTCTTTTTGTTTTGAATTGATACGTGTGTGTTTGTGGTAGTGGGGATTATTCCTAGTTTCTGAGTCAGAAAAGCCACTGGGTTCTCAGAGGGAATCTCTAGAAATTAATTTGTGGTACACTGTTTGTATCTGATAAGTTGTGAGTATAGCAGACTGGCATTATTGCAAGTTTATTTACCACATATCTTTATAGTAATTGTTTGTAACATTTAAAATTTTAGTATTACAAATTACAGTTGATGTTTTATAAAAACTTTTAGCTTTACTCTTTTTTGCTGTGAATGATTGCGTGCATGTTTTTGTCCATGTGTTATCTGGACTGAAAATAGGGCGAGGTGGAGCAGATTGCTATGATGAAGCCTAAAGGTCAGACAGAGCATGATGAGGGCATGCTGGAGTACCTGGAGGACATTATCGGCTCCTGCCGCCTCAAGGAACCCATCCAAACCCTGTCCCGCCGCATTGAGCTACTCAATGAGCAGAGGGGAGAGAAGGTGACATACACTCATACACTATCTGCTCACACACTCATAAGCTAACCAACTTTCCTTCCTGTGTCCTGACTTCAGTTGATGTGCATTTATACAATAGATGTTACTTTCCTGTCTGAATGTGTTCGGTGATCATATCTAAGATGAACAGAAGACTTTTTATTTTATTTTTTTTATTTTTTTCTTGTATTATTATTTTATTGTACTTTGTAGGTAACAAGATACAGGACTGTTCAGAAATAAATGAATGCTATTACAGCTTTTATCAAAATATTACATAACATGAGAATGATTGAGAGACTGTAAAAACAATATATCTATTTTTTAAACATGTAGCTAATGCATATGACTTATGTTTGGGAATTTTATTGACATTTTCTCACCTGATATTAAGTAGTGCAATATGTTCACTGTCCTAGCTAAACCGAGTGAAGCTAGTGGAAAAGGAGAAGAACGCTTTGGAGGGAGAAAAGAACAAAGCTGTGGAGTTCCTTACTCTGGAGAATGACATCTTCAAACACAAGAGTCAGCTGTGCCAGTATTATGTGTGAGTGCACCAGCACCATCTCTCTGCACAAGACAAAATAAACATTAATAAGGTGTGATTATATTTAGATGAAGACCACACAGGAGTGTAGAGATTGCAAAGAAAAATGCTATTTTATATTCTATTTTGAAATTTTAAAAGCATAGCACTTCTCGGGTATCTTTGTTTTACATGTACATTTTTAGGTTTTACCTCTCACTGTTTTTCCTGATATCTCTTTGTCATTAGTCATGATCTGCAGAAGCGTGTGGTGGATAAAGAGCAGGAAAAGCAGAAGATCTTGGAGGACACCAAGGAGCTCACTGAGAAAAATGCAAAGATATCACAGGAGACTGAGAAAATGAACCAGGAGCTCAAAAATGTGGAGAAGTAAGACATTTTCATCTTTGTCTGGAAAAGTATAGAAGTAACGGTAGTAATTTGTGTGTCCTAGAATGTGATTGGTCCACACATTGTTGCAAAAAATATCTAGAAAAATGTTGTGAGAAAAAAAATCTATATACTTTACAGTGCTGTAGATTTCATGTCATTCAATTTTGGCTGTGGTGACCAGAGATTTAAAAAAAGAAATTAAAAAAAACAACTTCTTTGAAAATTAAAATTAGTTGGATCTGTCAGAGTCTTACAATGAAAATCTTCCTGTGTTCTATTTTACTGACTTAGCCTGTCATCATTTGTTATGTACACATTATTTTGTTTTGGTTTTTTCCCCAGATTATCATTGTTTATCTAGTATTTCAGTTGATTTGTACACGATTGACTTGTGCGTGCCCAGTAAAAATGCTGTTCGTCCACCAGGAAACAAAATAAGCTCAACAAGTACATTGAGACCCAGAAGGAGAAGTTCACCCAGCTGGATCTGCAGGACGTTGAAGTGCGTGAGAAGATTAAACACTCCAAGAGCAAGAACAAGAAACTGCAGAAGCAGCTGGAAAAGGACAAAGAAAAGGTGGGTTAGCCTTTAAATTGAATTGTCCTCTACTATTACACACAGTTCAATTACTACAATGACTGTCCGCAACTCTGCAGTGGTTGTGATTATTTCACTCTGACAGTATCATGGTGGGCATCCTCACAGTGTTCAGAGGCACACAGGATCATAATCTGTCAGGAGAGCGTAATTGTAGCCACTTTTTAAAAACATTTTTTTACAAAACATCTCCATTAGCAAACACTGGGGTTGCACTAAGTCATGACAAGCTAGCACCACTGGTATGATACTCCAGTGTTACTGTGTTTATTTTGTCCCGTGGCCAAGAAAGAAACATGGGCACTAAAAATACAATTTCCGTTGCTTATAGAAAACACAAGGGGCTGTTGTTTGGAGGCCCAGACAAAATGACATTTGTCAAGGCTTTACAGGAACTTCCATATAAGTGATACATGAATTGTAGAATTAAACAAAGACATTTTAATGTCTATCTGTGCCTTTGTATGTTTAGTTTGAATTCATATTTATTAGAATCACTTTTTCCTAAAAGCATCCCAGTGATAAACACAACAGTGTACTGTTTGTGTGTTTGTTTGTTTTTTTTTTTTTATGTTGTCTGCCTTTTCATTTCAATATATAACTATGACTTATTTGCCATAATGAACAAGAATTCTAAAGACAAATTTCCTAGAGACAAAACATTTCAAAGATTTTTCTGTCCTTCATTTGTTTGTAAAAAATTAAACATTCTTTAAGTTTAAAAGATGATATAAATTTGTATGAAAATATTACAGCTGATGTACTTAGAAAATGAAGTGGGTAGCCTGGCTGCTGGAAGAGTTATTGCTTCCACAGAAATATAACTGACATCATTCTACATGATGGCTACAGCAACATGAAGCAATACCAACTGCAATGAAATTGGCTTTCACACAATAAAACATTTAAATATTCCTACTGACATGTGACTGAAAAATTAAACAAGTGTGTTGAGACCTTGCTATAATTTTTCATATTTTTTCTTACCTTGGGTAAAGAGTAATCCCTGTGTATTTTTTTCAATTAATTGACATTATCCGTTTCAATAAAATAAAACCTGTGTAGACTTGTAAATCAAATTTCATGGCAGGAAAGGCTATCTGCCCTAAACAGGCCACTAGGGGGCTGTGAAGTAACACACAAGTTGATTGTTAGTGTGTGCCTATTGATAGCCCACTCATGCTGTGTTTCACCATTAATGATGTTCCTGTCTCTTAGGCTAATGTTTCTCTAACTTGCAGACCTATTCAAAAACATTTTCATTGTAACATACAGTTTAGAGATCTCTGGGTTTTGTAGGTATATATTCTCATCACCCTCTCTGCTCTCAAACTCTATCTGCTCCACCTACAATGGCTGTGCTCTGGAAACGTCTTGGTCAGAGGCAGGCAGACCTCTGGGGAGCAGTGTTCTGCTGTGTGGTAGTCAACTATGGCCTGGCTTGTGTAACACTCCCAGCAGCCACATTCACATTTCACCCGCAGTTAACCCTACAAAACATAGACTATATACACACACACACACACACACCACTCCTTGCCTTGTTTCGGCCCTGCCAAGCAGCACTGTTGTGCCAGTCTTAACCAGGGCTTGCTCAGTTCTGAATGTGTGTTTATAGTTGATTACAGTTGTGTGTTTTGGCCAGCTTCTGAATGTGTAGCACAGTTGCTTGTAACTGACACAAAACATATTCAATCCATTTATTTTACACCTCTTTTCTTCTAAACTCTTCACTGATCCCTTTATCTCATCTAATTTAAGAGGCAAAGGGCTATTTCTAGTGTGGTTAGTTTAGGTGTGTATTCTCGAATTTTGTCCTCAACTTGAATCTAGACGGGTACAACCACTGTTGCTTAGAGGAGTCGAACAAATCTCATCTGTTTTTTGTACATTTTCCTGTCTGGCTCATCTTTCAGCTGGAGGAAGTGCGCGGTGTACCAGCCAGCAGTGAAAAGGCCATCTCTGAGGCAACAGCTCACAAGGAGGAGCTGGAGAAGCGGAAGGTGACAGAAGAGGAAAAACTGAAAGAGGTGATGGAGAGTCTGAAGGAAGAGACCAGCGGCTTGCAACAGGACAAAGAGGTGTGTGTGTATATGTCTTGGTGTGATGGTAAACATTTTTGCATTGTTGCCTCTGTAAAATCGTGTCTCCTCATCTTCTAACCTTGACTCTTATCTTTTTGTCTCCAGACCAAAGAGAAAGAGCTGATGGAGCTCAGTAAGGCCGTAAACGAGACCCGGTCTCGTACGGACCTGGCTCAGTCAGAGCTTGACATCTACCTTAGCCGCCACAACACAGCTTTGACTCAGCTCAACACTGCCAAGCAGACACTTCAGACTACCTCTGACACACTGCGTGAGCGCCGTGCTGCCATCAAAGACTTGGAAGTCAAAATACCCCAGAAAGAACAGGAGCTTAAGAAGGTAAAAACAACAACACTGTTTCTTGGATAGCATTTTGTTTAGGAAGCATTTCTGCACAGTGTATAGTGTAATTTGTGTGAGCGTCTCGTTAAATTGCTTCTTTCTTCTCTGCAGGATGAGGAAGAGCTGGCAAAGCTGATGAAGGTGGATACTGAGACTAGGGAAGTTGTGAGGGAAATGAGGCAGAAGGTGGATGAAGCCAAGAGCTCCCTGTCCTCCAACCGCAGTCGAGGAAAAGTCCTGGATGCCCTCATGCAGCAGAAGAAGATTGGCAGAATCCCTGGCATCTTTGGAAGACTGGTAAAAAGCTGTTATAACATATTATTACACAGGGTTACACAACAATAGGTTAATGTATTTTCTTTTCAGCATTCAGTGGCTGGAATGAAAAGCAGAAGTCTATAATAGTTTTGTTTTATGATTTACTGTTGTGCTTGTAGGGAGACCTTGGAGCCATAGATGAGCAGTATGATGTGGCCATTTCCTCTAGCTGTGGTGCTCTTGACAACATCGTGGTGGATACCATTGACACAGCTCAGAAATGTGTAACGTTTCTTAAAGAGCAGAACATCGGAGTCGCCACCTTTATTGGTCTTGATAAGGTAAAGATCACAACAGTTTGGACCCTTAATCAAGAGAAAGTAATCGCTTGGAGGCTAGATTGGTTTATCATACATGTTATACAGAAGACAACTTAAAGAAATTGTACCAGTTTGTCACTGGGATTTCTGGATAAATACATATATATTTACCAAACTTTTAAACCTGCTAAGCTATTTGGTTTTCCTGTTAATAAAACAAATGGTCTCCTCATCGAGCTGCTCCTTCTCATTCCTCCTCACTCAGATGAAGGTGTGGGAGAATAAAATGGCTCCCATTCGAACTCCAGGGGACTGCCCTCGTCTCTTTGACATGGTGCGAGTAAAAAATGAGAGCGTGCGACCAGCTTTCTACTTTGCCCTAAGGGACACACTGGTGGCCAAGGACATGGAGCAGGCCACGAGGATGGCCTTCCAGAAAGACAGGCGCTGGAGAGTGGTCACCCTGAAGGGACAGATCATCGAGATGGCGGGTGGGTGGCGTGCTTTTTCTGTCATAGCTTTACCTGCCTTTTTTTTTTTTTTTTCTTTCTCTAGCTCTTATACAAATTAGAGCCCTACTAATATATCATTTGGCTGATATTGGCCTATGACAGATGGTATTGCTGTATGTCGTCCGATATTGCTGATATGAAAGCCTTTTATTTTTTTAAGAGAGAGACTTTAAGGCAGACAACAGAAGTTTAATGTTAAAGTGTAAAATATCCTGCCTCCTTACATAAGTGTTTTGTAAACTCATTTGAGGAATCATTGCAAAAACATGTATATCTGATGAGATATCGATATAAGATTATTTCACTCCCTTATATCAGTGTTTTCATTGGCTGTAAATAATTGAAATAGAGTGTTTGTCAGGCTCTAATACATATATATGGCTGTCTCAGTGAAGAAAGTGATACTACATGCATACATTTGGGTGATTTAGTTTATTTTTTTTCTTCACAGGTACCATGACTGGAGGAGGAAGAGTAATGAAGGGCAGGATGGGCTCCTCTATTGGCACTGAGTTCTCCCAGGAGGAGGTGAGTACAAAATACACACGTTGGTGTTGGTGTTTATCAGATGTCTTGGAGTATAATATTGGTCTTAAATGGTATGAAATTTAGAGCGATAAATGTTTGGTGCTACCGCAAGTCAACTTTCTCTCGTTAGGAATTAGGAGTTAGGTTCTATGTTTGATTTAAAATAACAATTTTGTCCCTGATAATAGCTACATTTAAACAACCGAGGCTGCCCTACAGAAAACTGAAATATGTTTTTGTTAGTTTCTTGCACTTAAATAAAATCTATTAATTACACAACAACAGTGATTATAAAGGACAGGAGCTGTGATTTTATTTCTTAAAGTTCAATAATGTTCTCATCATTAAACATCATCTGAAGAAAAGACTAAAATCCATAACAGATATAATCCTTGATATTTTAGCAAAATGGCACACAGATGTAGCTGGTCCTTGAGGGCAGATTGACATCAGTGCCAGATCATTTCTTAATTTAATATTTATAGGCACACTCATATTTAATCAGACTTTTTTTTAATAGATTAAAGAATAAAATTGTCTGAGCACCACAAGATGCAATACAAGAACTCAAAAAGATATTTTTTTATAATTCTATCTATCATTTTATCACACTTTCATTCTTTGGATATGACACTGAACCAGACAAACCATAAGACACCATCATCAGTATCATAAAACTGGACGCTATTCACTCTAAAAGGAGGCAGACTCTTTACTCCAAGTAGGTGAAGGGAGCCTTATAAATAGCCATGAGCACATCTCCTAGAAGTGATTCTGAGATGCTGAATGAATATAAACCCAGCTATTAGAAAATCCCCACAGAGTGCCATTAGTGTACAAGACATGATGATTGTCTTGTGTTTTCTGCAGCTCGACCGTATGGAGAGCAAGCTTAATGAGAAGGTGTCGAAGCTGCAGGGCTGCCAGGAGAGAAGACTGCAGCTCGAGGAGAACGTCCAGCGCCTGCAGCCGCAGCTCCGAGACATGAAGAACACCCTGGAGAAATACGCCAAAAGCATGACGGTACAACAGATACACCTCTTCCTTTTCATTCACTGTGTTTCTGTCTCACTCATTTGGGTGTATTCGTGATCTGAATAACAACCAGCCTGTGTGACTGGGTGTTTTCCTTCTTTCCTTCCTTCCTTCAGAGTCTAGCTGACCAGGAGACTCACCTGAGACCTCAGATCAAGGAACTTGAGGCTAATGTGCTGGCTGCTGCCCCAGACAAGGCCAAACAGAAACAAATGGAGAAGAGCCTGGAGGCCTTCAAGAAAGGTAAACTGTGAAGAGAAGTTAATGTTCGATGTCATGTTCATATCTAGTCATATGTAGTTAGTCTGAGTGTCTAACATGAATATTATCATTAAGTCTCAATCCTCTTCTCCCGGTTCTGCCCCCCTCTCAGACTATGAGGCAGCTTCCAGTAAGGCCGGGAAGGTGGAGAATGAGGTGAAAAGGCTCCACAACCTGATTGTAGACATCAACAGCCACAAGCTGAAGGCTCAGCAGGACAAGCTTGACAAGGTCAACAAGGAGCTGGATGACTGCTCCTCCACCATTACCAAGGCTCAAGTGGCCATAAAGACAGCTGACCGGTGAGGAAATGATGCGCGTTTACGTCCTGCAATTACACGTGTTCACTGAACCTTTTTTAATCCTCTCTTCAGAGTGTTTAATTGTTATTGAAAGCGATGTGTTGCTGTGACATCCCAGACTGTCCATGCAATTATTTAGTTGCAAATACATCTTTCCTGTCTGTCACTAGGGGGAGACACCCTGTACAATGTCCTGGGTGTCCTCTCTTCTTCCCATTGTTGTCAGTGGTTTATTTGACAGCAACTTAAACAGGCATTTATTCATCATTATCTGTAGCTGGAACATTAAGATTGATCATTTGGGCAAGACAGCCTGGCAGTCTGCTGCAGCAAAACGACACCGGTGGCTCAATGTGACAGGGTTTATTCATCTGGAGGAGCTGTCAGGCCAATTAAGAACACAGTGGAGCTTATAAAGTGAGACACACTGAGGCAGCCTGTGTGAAAGTTCTTCTTCCTTGAGGTCAAATACACCCTTGTTCCAGCTTCTAATGTCTAACCATGATTACACTAAAGCCAGAATTGTTCCACGTTCAGGTATTACTGTGTATGTAACAGTTTAAGATGCATTTCAATGCCTCCAATTCCTTTGATTGCTAATTTCTGTATAAAAAATAGTCACACAAGTGTTGCCTCCTGCTTTTCTGTTTATGACAGCGTGCTGTATTCATTTGACTAAGGGCCTCAGTGCAGCAGTCCAGGGGTTTCTGTAAGCCTTTTTTAGCAAGTAATATTTATGAACTGCATCAAATCAATACTTCACCCTCGCACAGTCGCCTGACGACAACAACAAAACAAAACGACAACAGAAAAATGTCAGTTAGAACACCTGGAATGTGCATCTAGCAGTATCGAAACGTAGTATTAGTGTTTATACAGGTCAGACGATTAGACAAAGTCGGTTCATCATTCTCAGAAGTGCTGTGTCTAACAATTGTATGTCCTATCAAAACCATTCCTTACAAGATAATGACTGTAACACACATTTTTGTAAAACTGTTTTTTTCATACAATGGAAAACTGGACAACAAACGTTTGCAATTTATTTGTTTCTACACTAAGCTGCATTTTTTAGTCGTACGTCTCAAATATGTTTCTGTTGTAATCAATCCAGCTGGGTTAAAAACCTGAAGTTCATGTGATAACTTAAATTTTTTTCCCCTTCTTTTTTATTTTAGTTTTTATGCATGTTATTACAGTGTTTGTGTGTTGGGGTCTGAGTGCTGCCAAAACATTTGTGTCCTACACTCAATACAGTACCTGAACACATCATGTATATACACACAGCGTTGGCGTGGGTTAGCCGTCAGATCGTGATGTTAAAAGTCACTGAACTGAGATTCTTGAACCCTGTCGACAAGATGGTTACTCTTCAGCAGTCATCCGATAACAGTTTTGTTTTGCAAGACTCAACCTGAATTTATCAGTAGTTTTTTGACTCACTCTCACACACACTAACCATGGACACTCTGACGGAGGCTCATAATATCAGTGTCTTCTGCTGTCCGTTCCCCTCTGCAGCAACCTGAAGAAGTGTGAGGAGAGTGTGAACCGTGTGCAGGCCGAGCTGGAGGAGAATGAGAAGTCGATGGCTGAGCTCACAGAGCACCTGAAGAAACTGGAAGATGAGGCCGGAGAGATCATGAAGGCCTGTCAGGAGGCTGAGGTTGGCACTCTTGCTGCACTTTATATTTGAGGCTTGTTTCTTTTTGTTTTCAATTTTTATCAATATATCCAGGCAATTTATTTTAAACCTGATTTTCTTGCACCGTTGATAGCTAGGTTCATGCATCTTTTAATTTTAAAATAAAGGAATGCAATTAACAGTTTTTATCCCTTTTAATCAAAATAAAAACTAATGAATTCCTCCTTGAACTCATATTTACATTTCACGAAAAGTATTTCAAAGGTGTCGCTTTCTTTTAATTATCCAGAGTATGCAAGTTATTTCTATATATTAGTATGGGTCTGGCAATAATTGATCATTCTGGACCACTAAGAGCTTTAGTAAAAGTGTTAGTGTAGTAAAATTAAAACAATGTCACTTATCCCTTGTTTTTTTTTTGTTTTGTTTTTTTGCTGTAACTGTAAAATCATCAATCTAAATGTATTTCAGGTAGACACTGAATTAAGTCGTACCACTGTTATTTCTTGTCCTCCAGGCTGCCCTTCCTGAGGTGCAGGAGCAGTATCAGGGGGTGCTGAAGGAGATAAAGGTGCTACAGCAGCAGGAGCACGCGCTGCAGGAGGAGTCCCTCAGCGTCCGGCTCCGCATCGAGCAGATCGAGACCACCATCACCGAACACAACAACAAGATCAAACACTGGCAGAAAGAGGTGGGTTAGGAAGTTTGAGGCATGTGTGAACTTTTTTTTATACAATTGTGGTTTTATTTTTATTATTCTGGCCGTAGGTTCAGTTGGTAATAATAACATTATACTCCAATAAAGTAATAAGTTGATAACATTGCTGAAAGTACTGAGGCAGCAGACATGAGCAATAAATGCTTCATGGACTTTCAATTTTTTGGCTCAGGGGGGAAAAGTTAATAAAATAATTTTATAATAATTCACTAGTACTGATGTTGTTTTAGTTATTTGTTTTTTGGCTCTGCTTTTATTTAGCTCTGCTCTAAATTTTTAACTTAATTTGTCTTCTTATTTGAATTTTAATTCTTGTCCTGTCCTTTTGCCCATTTGATTGCCTGCCTTTACTTCATGTCCTCTGCAGTGCTTTGCAACTCTGATTTGAAATGTGCTCTACATAAATGTTAATATTTTAAATGATTTTTAATGGTAAGCTATTGAATATTTCAAATTGTTTTATGATTTTTGTCTTTGACTGGGTTTTTAATTATTCTTGTTAATGTTCTTCAGGCCACCAAGCTGTCCCTTCACACCATTGAGGACAAGCCAGCAGAGGAACTTCCTGTCCTTACTTCTGCTGCACTTGAAGAAATCTCAGACCCAAACATCATTATCAACAAGATGATCACGTTAGAGACTCAGTGTGCTCAGATGAAGCCCAACCTCGGTGCCATTGCCGAGTACAAGAAGAAGGTATGCAGAAACATAAACAGGCACGCTCACAAATGGTGTCATTGGTTATCTTCCACTGGTGTTTTATTCAACATGTGCCGCTGTGTGTTTTCAGGAGGAGCTGTACCTGCAGCGTGTGGCTCAGCTGGACGAGATCACCACAGAGAGGGACAGCTTCAAGCGTGGTTACGAGGACCTGCGTAAACAGCGGCTCAACGAGTTCATGACCGGATTCAACATGATCACAAACAAGCTGAAGGAGAACTACCAGATGCTCACACTGGGTGGAGATGCAGAGTTGGAGCTCGTGGACAGTTTAGATCCTTTCTCTGAAGGCATCATGTTCAGGTAACAGATGAAAAAATAAACAGATCTTGAAGCCCAAAGGTAGTTTTTGTTGATGCCTAATTTTCTGTTGCTCACCCTCTACAGTGTGCGTCCTCCAAAGAAGAGCTGGAAAAAGATCTTTAACCTGTCAGGAGGAGAAAAGACCCTCAGCTCCTTGGCTCTGGTGTTTGCTCTGCACCACTATAAACCCACACCGCTCTACTTCATGGATGAGATCGATGCTGCTCTTGATTTCAAGAACGTCTCCATTGTTGCCTGTTACATTTATGTGAGTATTTTTTATTACATTTTTAGTTGCAAAATGATTTAATATGTCACGATGAGCAGAAAGTAAAACACTGAATCCAGGGGGTGCTGCTGGATGATACACTGATCCAACTGAATTGCTTTAGCCAGTTAATTTTAGAAAATGTGGCGCTAATCAGTGCTGTAATCACTGACTCAAGAGAGCTCAGTGTTTCTGTTGTGTAACACTGGAATAATGGAAGAGTTCACTGATTTTTGGGAGCAGGATCAAAGGTGCTAAGCTGTTAACTGTTTGCCTCCACTGTGACACGTCTTTTTAAAGGCTCTTAGATAAAAGTGCAATCAACCCAGTTGAGTGTCTTCAGATCAGTAATTGTTTTTTCTCCCTAATGTCTGTGTAGGAGCAAACAAAGAACGCTCAGTTCATCATCATCTCCCTGAGGAACAACATGTTTGAGATCGCTGATCGTCTCATCGGCATCTACAAAACTCACAACACCACCAAGAGTGTGGGAATCAACCCCAAGACCATCGTGTTTAAAGAGAACGAAGCACTCGTCCACTAGAGTCACTGATTAAAGCTCAAAGATCTCTGCTGAACTCAGAGTTATCTTTACTGTTTCACTTTCCTTTCACACCTCATGTAAATAGTTTTTATCTTTTTATCCTATCCTTTACAATGAAATGCTGCTGTTCTTATATTTTTATCTAAACCAATAAACGTTTTCTGGAAAGATCTTCTGAAGCCTGAATTTGTTCACACAAATTATTTTATGCTTTTTGCAGAAAGTTGAGTCAAATTTTAATATCGACTTCAGGTCAGACACGACCAAAGGCAAAAACATGCATGCACTGGTACATTTTGACATTTTGGGCTATTTTATTCCATAACTTGTCTTCTTTGAAACTAGTAGAGAAAATGTTCAAAATACACATTTAGGTGTTTATGTTAATTCAGATTTGTGTTCTGGGAATGTATGCAAATTCGTACGTATTCAATTAAACTAATGCCTGACATGTTTAAAAGCACTACAAAAACGAATTGTCTTCATGTAAATAATCACCTGCGGTAGTTTCATGGTGATCTTATTAGTTTACATGTTTACCAAAACGTTGCAAGCAAACTATCGCATATATACTACCTTGCTAAAATACATTTATTTTGCAACATCAAAAGAGAAATAAACAATAAATAGAACTGATGTTTATGTTTTTATATCGTGTAGACTGATCAATCAATCACTCCCTGTTTAGGGTGGTCTCTAGTGTTCAGTGCTCGTCTTGCTTTGGCATCGACTGCATTTTCACTGAGTCTCGGACAAAGAGGATTCTGGAATTTATTTAAAGACCAGTCAAGACCACAACTGCAGGGATATCACTGTATTGTTTCATACAATCTGTACTTAAAATGGTTTCTGTGGAAAGACGAGTCACAGAAAACCTGACGCTTGCACAAAACAGTATGTCAACGGTAAAACATGGAAAGGGAGTGTTAGATAAAAATGGTTCCGTTGATTTCAGCTCCTTCAAGGGCACATTTGTTTGCTCATAGAAAACAAAGTAATATTCTCACCGCTGTAATGCCTTTAGTGATTATCATACCCAGACATTTGTAACGGCACATGGCAATAAGAGGTGAATGAAAGGAGTTTTCATTCTATGGGTGTTTTTATGCAAATACTGACATTCTGGATCAATTTCATGACTACCTATGGTTTGCATGTTCCTGGTCACGACTTGGTTTAGGTGACCTTGACTACAATGCAGGGCTCCTCATGCTAAAAAACTTTTTGTCTGATAAAGGTCCAGGAACAAAGATGGTGTGTGGGAGTTTGTTTGCAACTTTTGGTCGACTCGTCCCTCTCCAATGCTCCTGACTTATGAGAAAGATGTTTTCTGTTTAAACTTTCACCTTAAGTAGTAGTAGTGACTTGCCTCAAGTGTCCAAATTGATCAAACCAGCCAAACAGATAGTAAGTAAAAGCATTGATGATGCACAAATGAGCACCTCTACAGGCCATATGTAAAATAATTATTTTAAAACAAATTGCCCAGGACCGGCACAAACGGTCATGATCTATCTCATGCGTGAACACAGGTGTAGATCTGCTCTGAGGTCATGTGATGGCTCGGATGATATATTTCACACCACAGAGACAGTTCAGTGAACTGAGCTCACTGCACCACTTTGAGACATACCACACCATTAACTGATGTGTACCCTGTCTCTTTGTAGAAAACCTGGCTTTTAAAAATGAATACTACAAAATAAAACAATCACATTTATTATGACATTTTTTTAAAAATACAGGAACTGAGAAGGAAAAGAAAAAAACAACCACTATAACATGGCTGGGTGACAAAATTTGCTAGAAAATCACTGACATTCATCAAAACATCCATATATTATAGGCATGTAACATTTAGGTATGCAGCACATTGATATCTCACAAATAAAAGAAACTAAATGAAATAAAGCGTTTGTGGAGTGCACTGATAAAGCTTTTTTCCAAGTTTTGAAATAGACTAACCGGAGTGTTATCCTGGTGGATTGGATCGCAGTTCACTACAATAAGGCTGTTGCATTGGAGAGTTAAAGGCATGGCGGTTAAAGGCACAGTAATGGAGCCACTCGGAGTTGTGCAGCACTGCAACACAACCTGCGGATTGTGAGTCAGGCCAGAGGCAGGTGTGTGTCTGGTTCCACTCACCGGACTCTAAAGTTCACGTACTGTAAACAGTCCTGTGTAAGGAGATACATGTGCAGCTATACTGCTGTCCTGGGCTCTCTGACACAACGGGAAAGCTACTGAAATGTCCCATTGCATGATGGGAGAGGTGACTTAAGAGTGTCGAGGCACCAGTTTAACAGTTGCATACATTTCTACTTTGCTTTGTGCACGCCTTAATATACAGTGTTTTATTAGTGTTTGGTACGTGTGTTTTATTGTTTAGATAGTTTGATCATAAAATAATACACTCAAACATTCGATATATAAAAAAGACTGATGGCTACATTGACTGTGCTCGATTTATTTTTATATCAACTACTTGATAACGGTATTTTTCTGTGCAGTTCTCAGGCGTGGAAAGCCGAAGCTTTCCATAGGTCTGCATAGGACTTCTGGGAATCTTTGAAGTGAGGCTTGAGGGAAAAATCCACCCTCAGATGACTGTTTTGGATAAAACATTAAAATGGGCCCAGGAATGCAAAATCATAAACAGCAGGTGTTTGAGAGGGTGGATTTTTTTCCTTTACAGGAATATGTGAGACTTTGTCGACTTCTAAATAAAACGTTCCACTCTGGTCTCTTCAGTGGGATGTCAGAGTTTTAAATAAGGCAGCCAGCTGCTGAAAAGCCTTTTCACCCACTGACGAGAGGTGAGAGCTCCATCTCTCTACAGCAGCCTCCATCACTGCGTACGCCGACTCTGCCGTGTCCCAGACAGATGTGATCATTTCGCTGCTCAGGCCGTGGATTAACTGACTGAACCGAGACACGAGAGAGAAACCGAGTGATGCCCCTCCGACCGGGTTGTACCACAGCGCCGCCAGCAGCAGCAGCAGCCCCAGCAGCACCACAGAAAAAGTTGGCCGCAGCTCGCACCACAGGTCGGTCTGATCCCTCCCAGCTTCGGTCTCCACACAAGCCTCCACGCTGCCACATCTGGCACAGCAGCACACCTTAGGGACGGGCGCTTCCTCCAGGCCCCCGATGGTCACAGCAGGCCAGTGCTGCTGGAGGTACTCTGCTGCCCGCGGCGTGACGGAGAGGTTGATCACCGAGGGCAGAGGGGTCGTAATGAACTCCTCCACCCGCTCTCTTAACATGTGCACCTTCTCCAGGAAGACCAGCGGCGAGTCCTCCTCGTCTACTGACGAACCCAACGACACCAGGTCCAACTGTTCCTCCTGCAGGACACAAGATTGTTATCAGTACCGAGGAACGCTGAAAATATTAGTCGATTGATCAATCAACAGAAAATTAATGGACAATCAATATTAATTGTTAATGCCACATCTTCAGCAGAAACAGCAGACATTTGTTTGTTCCTGCGACCTCCATTTTGTTAAATTTTATAACAGAACTGAATATTATATATTATCTGGGAACTTGTGATGAATATTTTCATTTTCAACATTTCCTGACATTTTATTGACTAAACAATAATGAAAATAAATATACCAGACTAGGGATGAACAATATGATGTTTTTTATTGCTATTATTTTGACAGAAATTGTAACACAGGATTTAATGGGTAATGATTTTTTGAGGGAATGGTAATTTCTGCATTTCATTTTCATTTTCAAATATAAAAAGGATGATGTGATTTTTGCAGGAGTCTGCAACCAACTCTGACAACATCTTACAATGGTCTTCTGGGTCATGCGGTGATGCAAACGCTGGAAAATTAAGTCATAAAGATGGTAATCTTATCCATCTCCACCATCCGTATGTATACAAGTTACTAGTAACTAAAATGATCAATAAGATAAATAAATGTAGTGGAGTAAAATGTTAAGTAAATATGAGTACTTCAAAATTCCTGAAATATAGTACCTAGTACCTTTTTCCATTACTGTTTTTATTACATTTTGACACAAACATTTACATTTTTACTGCAAATGTATATTGGTTTCAAATATTGATTATCGGTCAATCCCCACAATGAGCACGTTTCATGAGAGTGGAGCATCACCAGCACCACCAGCACCTGGAGTTCAACCACCCAAAAATGTGTCATTTGCCGTCATTACCTGTCCATGCCACCAAGGATCACCAACTAAATTTGTGACCTTGATGTAAATCGTTGATGAGCCCTGACACACACCTGTAGCTCCTTTACTTTGTGGATGAGAGGGTCGTAAGCTCGGGACACCTCCGCCCCGGCTTTATCCAGGGCCTCCAGGTAGGCCTGTTTCTTCCTGGCCAGCGCCTCCTCCAGTGTCTGAAAGAACTGATTGACCTCCTGTTGGTCCTGCCTCACCAGACCCTCACAGCGGGCCTTCTCCTGCTCCAGCTGCTCCGCCAGCTCACACACCTGACACAGGGAGACGAGGAGAGGGCAGTCAGCACAACAGGAACATGATTTACATTAATTGGACACTCAACTTAACACTGGACCCCCCACCTGTGCCCATCTCCGCTCAGAGAGTCTGGCCAGCAGTAGCGATGGAGTCTGTTTTTCTCTGATGAACGCCGCCTGCAGATCATCTATGGGGTGGCCCTGGTGCTGTCCGACTGTCAAACACAGCCCGCAGATCAGCTGCCGATCCTGGATGCAGTACATGTTCAGAGGCTGCCTGTGGTGCTCCTGACAGGACGGGGGTCGCGGCTCACTGTCACTCTGGTACTGACAGCGAACACACATGCAAGACAGACGAGCACAAAGTGAAGTAGCACTGTATGGTCCATTAAAAGGATTTCAGACTGATCTGTTCGCATTAATTTCACAGTGATTCTCTCCTACTTTCTCAATGATGGCCCGCAGACATACGTTGGTGGGCAGAGCGTCTACGCCCGTCGGGGGCAGCTCCACCACGCTGCGACAGTTGGGGCACTTTAGCGGCAGGCGGAGCGGACGCCAGATGGAATAGTTGGCTGATGCCTGGAGCAAGTTGTCCAGGCAGGTCTTACAGAAGGTGTGTGAGCACGGCAGGACTCGCGGGTCAGAGAACAGAGAGTAACACACGGAGCACGTCAGGTCCTCCTCCAGGTTGTCCATTGTGAGGACTAGAGTCCAGGCTCAGGGCTGAAGGTTTAGGAAGAAGAAGATCTGGCAGGACAGCAGGATGGATGAAAAGCTTTGTCATGCACCTGTTGAGCAAAACACTTAAACTTGCTACAACTGTGACTATAACCTGGTGACTACTGAAGAAAATGGGACAGAAGGTGATCGAGTTTAGAGTGTCAATCAATAGCATATTGATCAACAACTATTTAGACAATCAATTAAGTGTTTCACTCATTTTCCAGGCAACACTTGAAGGTTCCAGCTTCTCATGTGTGTAATGATTTGATGCTTTCTTTTTTGTCATATATGACAGTGGAGTGAATACCTTTGGGATTGGATGTTCGCTCGGATATAAAATAGGTGTTTACCTTATTTTCTGATATTTTATAGACGAATGATAAACTGAGAAACTAGAATGGCTCTCAGTAGAGCGCATACCTCTGCCAAGGCCCAACAGTCCCCTTTTGTACTCATTCATAGATAACAGCCTAAAGCCGAAATACGCCTGATTTTTCATCAAGATCCATGGATTATTCCTTGAGAAATTAACAAACATGCCCCCCTAAAAAAACACTCTTTCACAGTGTAAAAGAAAGTAAGGACTAAATCCAGGATCCATCCCTTTATCTGGACCCACAGCAAAAGTAAATGGAGTCTGTTCTGGGCCGAGACCCATCCTCCATCCAACAAAAAATGGAGGAAATGACTAATTAAGAAAATATACAGCAGATTAAATAATGAAAATAATTTTAAGTCGCTGTCCTAATTTAGTTTACACTACTACACTCGGGTGTGGCATTTTCATGGCGGTGTAAAACCCATTTTTCATTTCCATCCCCAGTCCTCCAGCCAGTGACTGTCAGCGCACCAGTGTTATAAACAATCAATTGTGATCCAATACAACAGCTCTGTCATAAATTCTTCCCTGTATGAGGTAACAGATCATGAGATGTTTCTCTTTTTACGGACATGTGAGGCAGAATATTACAAACAACTCTGAACATAATGCAGCTGAGTAGCACCACCGCGACGTCACTACTAAAACATCACGTTACGTTATTGAATTAAAACCTCAGGGATGCACGACCGATTAATTCTCGACTACTTATCAGTATCTGTGAAATCCCATCTGATGAACAGTCAATAATATGAAGCCATTTTGCTTTTATGGACTTGACTCTGATCCAGTAGGTGGTTGTTTGCTCCTTGAAAGTTTGTTTGAGATGCACCGATAAACACAGAAGACGAACAAGAAAAGAAAGGAGAAGAAGAAGAGCCGCAGAGGGAGACAGCTTGATTGTAATTTGCAATAAATGTTCTACAAGGGTTCAGAGAGGAGGTGGAATATTAAATCATCCGTCTTTGCTCACTACATCTCAGCCTTTTGGGGCCAATTCCAATAATGAAACTAGGCAGGAAAAAAATGTCGACATCAATATAGCAGCTGATTTACACACGTTTTTGGCAAGAATCCCTCAAACACTGGCGATAAAGATATGGAGGCAGGATAGTTTACAGTTCAATAATAAACTTTATTGTCTAAAATGACACCAGTACCCTGAACGCACTGTGTGAACTTCACAGGGAACTTAAGTGTTATAAATTATCCCAAGCATATTTTTCTGCATTGTAATTACAGGCTGCACGATACTGATATTTGGCAGTAGAAATTGATATATCCGCAAATATACGCACATTTTTTGCAGTAAAATATGTGATGGAGGAAAAATATCTCACAGTTTAACAATAAAAACTTTATTGTATAAAGGACTTCACTCAAAATGTAATGCACGTGCGTCTAGTCTCTATGACAACAATGTCTTGACACCCGCCGCTGTATGATTAACACAGACCCATCTGTGATTTACTATCCATTGTTTTTTTATTTGACTTGAGAGCAAAGAGGATGTGGGTGCATGACATGATCTGCAGGCGACAAAAATACAGAGAATATTATCGCCTCGGCCAGTAAAAAGACGTCATCAGCACCTTTCCAGCTCGAAGACGAGGGGCCCTTAATAGAAAGTTTTTATATCGGCACATATCTGACGAACGTATAGGCGGTTCAGATATATCTGTGATAGGCCATTATCGGCCAGCTGATATATCGGTCGGGCTCTACTTTTTAAAATACAAAAATGTGAAACTATTGGTTATGTTATCATCCCTAAAAACCTCTGACAGTGTCAAAAGAAATCTGAACATGGAGCTTTATGTCAGAACATTTGTTTTGGATTATATAAGATAGTACAGGTGTACCTAATAACATTCCCAGGGTGTATTATAAGTATAATACTATTGGTATCGGGATGCTTAACTAATAGGGATTCAACTAAATCTAACCAGCATGTGTGGAAGAGTAGATCCTGAAAAACAAGAGAGCAGCCAAAAACCAGCTCAGCTCATATTAGAGGATCAGTTGTGTGTGTGTGTGTGTGTGTGTGTGTGTGTGTGTGTGTGTGCTCTCTCCTCTGGTTACAGCCAGCCCCGCAGCGACAATAGGAGGCGTTCTGCCAGCACACCCACCCAGCCCCAACAACACACACATGCACAGACACACACTTTGTGGTCAGGACAGGCTGTTGTTCAGTTGTGCAACTGTCCCCTGAACCTGATCCATGCACGGGGCCGTCACTGCAGCCAATAAGGCGCCCAGATTCAAACAGGTAACAGGTGTCCTGCTAGGGACCGATCAGCATCAGTAACACACATTATAAAGTCGTCATATGCACATGTGATGGTACATTTAGAGCTGGGCACCTTTCTTTATTCACTTTCGCGACGTTAGCAGGGCAGGTTTTTAGCTAACCTAGCTATAATTTATGTTTCAAGTTAAAGACAGTTCACGGTGACTGTTATCTTACGCAGTTTGACGAGCAAATAAACTCAATTTATCGGTTCATGGAGCAGAAATACGGGGAAACGTAGTGTCCACATGATAAATTGTCATCTTTATCTTTTATTTGTAACTAACTCGACACTCCCAAATACCAATAACGTGACGTTAGCTACATTGCAGCAGTTGTAGCTACTTTCTCACAACACTTGCAACACTAGTTGTAGTGCGTTTTATTAACTTTTCGTTAAGACAAAACGAACACGCTTTAAAAGGATGTTTTGAGCGACAAGTGTTCAGTCAAAACTCACCGTCTGAGCAAAAGCGTCTGTCCCTAGTTATCCATGGTCTGTCCAAAACAGAGCTTTCATTTCCTGTTCCTTCTTGTGCTGCATTCAAGTGCTCTCCGTAAAACTGGAGGTGGAAATACGAAACATTCTTAACTCTCACAGCACATTCAAATGCACGTGTAGAAAATCGGAAAGAAGAGCCTTTTGCAAGGTTGTATATTAAAATTCAAGTTGTTTAAAACGGCTTCCTTTCACAAATAAAGGGGATGTGCGCATACGTTTTGCCATGCCCTCTCTTATTTTAAACTAGTAAATATAAGTCGTATGAAATTAACTGCGCCCATGTCCTAACCCTTACATTTCCATTAGTCGCGAACGCATCATTTTTAATGCGCGTACTACGCATGCGGGTAAACGGTCTCCCTGACCAATCAGGACCCGCGTTTTCTAGATTTGAATTAAAGCTCAGAAACAACGGCACTTGGCTGTTTTACAGGATTTTTTAAAAAAGAGGAAAATAAACGTAAAAAGATTAAATCACACCACTTCTTCACAACAGACCACACACACACACAGTCTCCTGATTTGGGTTTCACTATTTATTTTTCTCGAAGACAACCTATCCTGTAGCCTATCTCCCAAAAAGGTTTTTTTTTGGGCAAACCACCTTTTTATTCCTTCCATGTCATAATTTTAGATCTGAAACCACATGTTTGCTAACAAGGAATGCTGCAAAAAAAAAAAAAATACCCCTATGTTCAACAGAAGGTGTATGAGCACAATGTGTAATCATTTACTACAGTGTTTGAAGTTAACACAAAAAATGGGCAAGGGTAAGCTTGTACACCTAGCTGGTATAAGAGGAAAGAGGAATATGGGGCTAAGGACTCTGCAAGGTACTAAAGGTACAGCAAACTTGTTCATGGGTTTATTTATTATTCAGGAGAACCCACTTAGGACAACTCCAGTCTGACATGTGGGAGACCCTTTGACCTTGAGAAAAGGGAGGTTAAATCTCCTCTTAGTCTAGCTGAGATACATTAGCAGATTCATTACTGCTGCTCCTGAAATAAAGTCATTATTTTCTCAAGTATCACTAAAAAGCATCATTGGATTACTCTAGAAAGACAACAAAGATTGTGGTTGAGTGATGCATATTGTAGAGGTTGTTGGCAGGTCGAAACCTATGAAACCAACCAACACACCTTCAGAAAGACTTCAGGCCTCACTTTGCAGTACATGTGCAAAACCATAGATTATTCAGCAAATCGGACACTAGTGAGGGGTAAGGGAAGGGGAAACATGTAACATTTAAGCACAGTTTTACTTAAAATAAAAATTACACTGTATCCACAGCCTAAGGAAACTAAAATACCCTAAAAAATAACTGTGCTATAGTTTAGTACATGCAAAGGTTATGATTCACAATCCTACGTGAAATGGCCATTGTTCTCTTCTCCCTTGGTGATAAGTCAAAGCTATGGCAACAATACTGCAAAAGCAGTGATTTTGCTGTAAATTGAAGGAAAATTAATGAAGTGTCACAAGGGGGGGAGGAACAGGTCATTTGGTTGATTATAGTGATGGTGTCAGAAATTTCACAGCATCAAGCCCATGTCTGGTGCGTAGGTTAGGGTTCTGGCGTGAAGGTTGGAATACGATCGTCGTCAATCACCTTTACAGAAGCAAGGAAACTAAAAGCTGAAAATAAAAAATATCATAAAAAGGAACACACTGGAGGCAAAAAGAAAAGCCCAAAAGCCACCAAATGCATCTTAATACAATGCACTGCTGCTCCACACCTGCCAATAGCATTGTCCAGTGTCAATTAATACTAACTTAACAATAATTCAAAACAAAAAAAGAATCCTTGTGATGACGATGATTTTTTTTTTTTTTTCCATATCCAAAGTTCTTCCTTTCAGGGATTTGAGGATCAGCCTCTTTCAAAGGCAGAATTTCTTTCCTGAAACTTTTGCTAACCTCATTGTTGCGTTTCTCAATTTTTGCTTCTCTTCAGATGTTGTTAGATTTGTTGTTTTTTTTCCCCCGTCTCTGCATGCGTTCTCACCCAGTCTCGCATACTCCCAGTCACGCACGCAGCCAAGCACACACAACTCATCCGTCCATTCTCTCGCACATGCGACACGCGCAGCCGGACTCCTGGCCCCGCCCACCAGGGGGAGAGGATGGTGCCCTGTTGGGGGCGTTTTTTTCGTTGGAGGAGATGAACCTGGCTCCTCAGCACTGAGTCCAGACATTCATACACAATGGGTCCATTCACACACATGTCTGATAGCGTGGCCGATTGGGGGAGGGGCACATCGAGGGTGGCGCCCTCTCAAGTCGGAGGACCGCAGAATTGTGATGGTTCATGGTTCATCTCAGTTCATAATTAAAGTTATATTCATTTCTGTATTTTGTTGTGTAGTAATATTTCAAGATCTCTTGATTTCTTATTTTTGGATGTCCTTGGTTCTCCCCGGGCAGACATCAAGTTTTTTTGTTGTCATTTGAAGTAGTTTTCCGAAGACGACAGCTCCAATAACACAGAAGTTATGTCGGCATGTCTCTCAACCGTTCGATGTAGATGTTTTGCTTTTTTGCAACATGTAGCCACTCATTCTCACTCGCACCCACTCGCCATCTCAAACTTCATTTGGGCTGGTTCCCCTGGAATGCCAAATGAAATCCACACATTTTTCTCTCAGATAAGATGCAGCCATGGATCCCACGAGCCAAGCACAATGGATCAAATTTCTCACACTCTCGCTCTCTTTCGCTCTTTCTCTCCTAATTTTTTTATGTTGAACAGAGTGCTGCATCGTGAACAAAACTCCAGAATACCCCAGATGACGTCTAGAACTGGAATCCCTCGGCTGGCACGTTGGCTGAGTTAAAGCCGTAAGTTCCGCCCTGGATGGCCTCTGGGACCAGGCTGGTGTCTTCATCGATCTGAGCGAAGCAATGAAGCAACAGGGCGTTAACAAAGTATTGAAACGTGTTACCACTCTTAACTTTAAGCATTACAACACAGTAATACTACTGAAACACAAATATCCACCGTAGGACAGATATTCTTAACTTACATCGTCAGATGAGAAGAATTGATCAATAATTTCGTATGCCAATTTGTAGATATCTTCATTTTCATGGTTCTGCAGTTGCTCCACTTTTTCCAACCCTGAGGAACAAAGAAGAAAAACATTTTAACACCAGTCGATCTATTTATCTATCTATATTTAAACATGATAAAACATCGATGCAGTGCAGAGAGAACTCACCTCCGCATTCCTCAATAAGGTTAGCAATCGTTTCGGCCTCATCATCTGCCATCTTGAGGATATTGCTGAGGCCATCGAGAACCACCTGAACGACCTGGGCGTCCTTCACTGTCAGCAGGTTGCAGAAGGGAGGGATCACTTGCTTCTCAATCAGGTGTGCCACCTGTAGGTGAGCAGAGAGACAACGAGGAATATCAGTGACTTGACTTGTTGGAGAGGGAAGGAACCATTCATCAACAGAGGGTTTGATATGTTGCAGTCTTTGCTGATGTAACTTTCTTGGCTGAATTCAATCATTTTAGTTCAACAATGAATCTCAAGTGAAGACTAATTATAGAGCACAAAACATTAAGTTAATGACAGTCAATTATATAAAACGGACAAGAAAGTTGTTTTTGATGACTCAATTTCATTCTCATAAAAATGTCTGTTTGTTTTTCATTCTTTTAATCAAAGATAAATTATGTGATTTTGTAAGAAAAAAAGAAAGTCACATGGTAATTGTTGTTGAGGAAAGAGTAGGTGGAAGCAAATTTAAGCCCACAGCTGGCAGAGCACAGTGAGCGAGAGTAAAAAGTGATATAGTTCAGAAGAGCCTTACCTGATCTTTTCTTCCACTTATTGTTAGGTTGCTGATGGCCCAGGCGGCTTCCTTCTGAGTGCCAAAGTCGCCCTAACAAAACAAAAGTATGCATTCAAAGTGAGAATTCCATCTTTTCTCTATACGCTCTCCAAAAATAGTCTGACATGATCCAATTGCACTTAAAGATTAATACAAAGAGGGACTGATACACACCTTGTCGAGCAGGTGAATGATCATGGGGACTAGCTTGGCGTCGATGACGGCCTGCACCTGCTGCTGGTTGCCTGCTGTGATGTTGGACAGGAACCACACTGCCTCCTACAGGACAGAAAGCACAAATACAAGTTGTCAGTGACAGTTTGGAGGATATAGGCAGCTGCACCACGTAGGTGAAAGTATGCAGGTTCTAACTGAAGAAGCCAGGTTCATTTGACTGTTAGAGACCTTTGTTCTGAATGAAACATGACTCTTCTTGAGGGCTAAAACACTTGTCAAAGTTGAGTTTCTGCATCTGAACTGGATCAGAATCCAGAGGTCCATACTGAACGTTTGACCTCTGGCCGAGACAGAGCGCTGTGGGCGGGGCAGGGGCGGTGTTGAGGCTCTAATCATCGCCCAGGCCACAAGAGAGGGGCCTCATTTTTAAGTGACTGGGCTCAGATGCACTCCGATATCAGCAGAGACACAGGGTCTTCAGCACCCTCTGGCCACCAACCCGTGGTATAACACATTCAAATCACAGGCACACGGACAACCCTCCTCCCACCCCCCAATCTATCTCACTAACTAAAGCAGCCAGCTACCGGGGTCCTCTTCATCTTCTTCATCCACGCGATGCTCCATGTTGTGAATTGCTACAACTAGCTGTCTGTCCCGTCTATACCTTTCACACAGCATTCATACGAGCAGCGAGTCTCTGATTTCATCACTTCCAGTTGGCACTTCCTGCAGCAATTTCAGAACAACAGGGGGTGAGAGTATGAGCGTGGGAGGAGGAAGAGAACAGAGTGTGTATCATTACCTTGTTGATTTTCTCCTTCGGGTGCGTGAGGAGTGCGGGGAAGTGGCTGAGAGCGTCACAGTTGAGCACCACCTGGGTCTGTTCATCTGTGCCAGTCACTATGTTCCCAACAGCTCTCAGGGCAGCAGTCTGGATGTAGAGACAGACAAAATGAAATTTAAATTTACCAATATTTGAGCAACATTTAAAGTTACAGTCCAGAGAACTTCAGTTTCACTCCATATTCTTGTGGCAGTACTGGCATACAGACTTGTAAAATTTGAATTCCCTTTATCATCCTCATCTTTTGATCCTGATATAAACAACTTCTGTAGACTGCCAGGTTATAATCCATTTCTGGCTTTACACATTACTTATAAGGTTTTCAAATCATACCTGAACTTTGACCTCCTGGTGACTGAGCAGAGGTACCAGATGAGGGACGATGCCGGAGTCGATGACCATTTGGATCTGCTCGTTCCCAGCGTCCGTCAGATAAGACAGAGCCCACACCGTGTCTACCAAGATCTGGAGGCAGCAAAGAGGAAAAACTCATGAATACATTTTCCGTCTCGTAAATGTTCTTAAGATTGTGCAGGAATATAACGGTAATGGGTGAGTAAGGTCAAGATACCACAGCCTACTTAAAAACTGGAATAGAAAAAATGTACTTACACTGACATCAGTGTGGTGGATCAGAACACAGAGAGCCGGCAGGATCTGAGGAGAAAAATGACAACAAAAACATTAACAGTGTTTCTATATGATCTTTAACGGCTTAATCTAGATGGCAGCATGATCCTGCACTCTTTAATACCTGCGACTCATTTCTGACCAAACAATGTTCGGGCGCTACTTGGATGGAGCCCATCAATACGCACGACTTTTGCAAAGTCATTTGACACAGGGATGAATGCAGATTGTACTCTTTACCATTGAAGACAAAAGCCAGATTTTAGAGAGGTTTTGTTTAGTTTTGTCCCGCTTTCCTCTGCATTTACCATCAGGCCTTAAGATAAGAAGAGATCATACATACTGTCCAAAGTTCACAACTATTTTTCTTCTTAAAAGACACCGTTTTCAATCCAAAATCCCACATCTGCACATGTAATCTCTATTGATTAACACCGACATGATGCCTCGTTCTATAAAAAGCATTGTTACCAGGCACCGCTTACTCATCTACACACATACACACCTCCTGGATCGTCTCCATGGGTGGTGGAGGGTCCTTGTGGCGGCACAGATTGACCATGACCCAGGTGACATTGCGGAGGAAGGTGATGGGGATGGAGGGACTGATGAAGGAAAGCAGGGGCTTGACCACACCCAAGCTGATCACATAGTCTCTGCACTGAGGGCCATCACCTGAAGAGAGCACACAAAGATGAAACAAATGTCTTCTTGGGACTGACTGTATTCATTTCTGATACACCTGTTTGACACCAACCACAACTTACCTATGATGTTGCCCAGGGCCCAGACGGCCTGTTCGCAGACGTTCTGGTGGGGAGAGTGAAGCAGCCTCAGGAAGAGCGGCACAGCATCTACACAAAGGAAACAGAACGGTGTAAATCATCATCATCATTAAAGACGATGTTAATCATCTGATCACACACATTTAATGACCAATTGAACAGATCAAGACTCCTGATCAGGTTTGCACTAAATACAATCCAGCCACTAAACATGCCAAGAATAAGACAAGATGTGAAGAGGGAGCAGATCGTTATAATCAGATCTTTAAAAACGCTAATGTAACCACAGAGAGCTCAAATGAAGGAAATATGCCTCATTCAAGGCCAGAGATATTTAAACTCTGCCGTTAAGCCTGCATAATTAATTAAAGACTCTGATGGTGATGTTCTGATTTAAGTATTCAAATTGCCTTATGGTCCAGCTTGCTGCCATCTAATGTGATTGATTACAACTTCTGAATGTTTGCACCGCAAAAATCAAGATGGAGAAGCAGGCAGCTCTTTTAGAAAGAAAATGTCACAAAGGCAATTTTAACAAGTGGAAATTTTTTTTTTTAAAAACATTGTTACACAGAAAACTGATTGTATTTGTTTAAAAAAACTGCAAGGCCCAATTTATATTAGGCTTTTAATATTATTATTGCTATTTTAATTCATTAAATTTTTTGGAGGCAGCACCCACAAGATAATTCATAATATAATTTCATAATATGTTTCTGCCAAGTTAAAACTAAGAAAAGTGACCATCCAAATAATTCAAGAAAATATTGATAGTGTATGTGAGCACATTTCCATTTGTCATTCGTATGTTGAATTTGCAATTGTGATTTTTGTGTTGTTCTTAAACAAGGTTTCCACCAGCGTATCGCAGCACTGGCAGCCTGCCGTGCCTACTTAGACTCCCCATCGAGTCCAAGCATTAAGGAATTCTTTTAAATGTATTTTTAAAAGATGTTTTTTAAAACTGAAATGTGTTATAAAAGCCTTTGCAGTCCAGAGAGACAGATTGAGCATGTCTGTCACAGTGAGTATGAAGTTTGCAGTATAGCTGTGAGTGTAGCAGTGCCGTGTTTGTACAGTTCGGGCTATTTGTCTGTGAATAAATGCTACAACTCCTCATGACACAGGCCAATTTACCACATCCTGCGTGCCAACTGCTGATTAAAAGTGGAGATGGTTAGCCCTGGAGTTAGCAACAAGCTGGACTAACTTTTAAGGTTGGCCAGCTATTCTTATTTGAGGAGCCGTCTGGCCTAACAACTTTTCTGGCAGAAACCCTGTTATACCTTGTTGAAAATCACCTGACTAGGCGATGATTACATGTAGAATAACTATATATTTTTTAATAAGTAATTAAATAAGAACACAACAGCTGCGACACAACAAAAACAATCAAAAGATTTATGCAAAGGTTAAGACTCTAAACACAGTAAAATTGCAGTTTTAAAACATTTCAAACAATCCCTGGAACAGATTATTTGAATAATGACTTTGATTAATGGAAAATACAACAGGTATCTGTTCCAGTAACAAAAATCAGTTAGTGGAGCATTCAAAAAAGACAATAAAAGAAAAAGAGATCAAGAGAAAGAAAGAGAAATAAGGTACATGTTGTGATAAAATGTCACTTACTGGACTGGACCACAGCTTGGGTCTGCTCTGAGGTACCAGACGCTATGTTGGTTAGAGCCCAGGCTGCCTCAAACTGGAGAGACGGGCTGTAGAGGGGTGAGGGAAGCAGTAAAAGTGAGTGTGACTGGGCAGGGGCGTCGCACAGTATAAAGTATGCTGCTGATGACTCATTTATATTTCTACCGTTCCTGGAAGGTGAAAACTGGAACACATTTACATAAATGCTACACCGTTCAGAAGTAGGCTGGCCCTAAACCCTGCTGCCTCATTTGCATAACTTTGAAGTGTACATGAACGCAACATGGTGAGGAAAAAGGGCCAACTTGTACTATAATTATCGCACATGAAAAAGCGTGATTCGCGAAAATGAAACAGAATCACAGCCTGCTTACTTGTCATCTCTGTCCAGGCAGTGCACCAGTATAGGAAGGATCCCAGATTTAATCAGGTCATCTATGGGGGGGTTACGGTCGCTGGACAACAACTTCCTACAAGAACAGAGAGGAAACAAAAGACCATTACTCACACACTCATCCGCACACATACCAACAAGACCAACCAATGACACACACACAGAAACAGCTAAAGAATGTGAACTGTCTACAAAGTCAATCTCAGTGAGCGCAATAACAGGAGACTTCAACCTGTGTATGACCCAACGTCAACATTATATAACGTCAGGTACAGCGAGAGGGCATCTTCAGTGTCAAGATATGGCTGCAGGGTAGACTTCAAACGGAAGAATGATTGAAAGGCAAGAACACAAAAACAATCCTGAAACCAGTTTCATGAATTGCTGCACCTGACCCGTCATCAGGGAGGGCTGCACTGCCGAGCTGCAGTGCCATTTACAATCCCCATTAATCAGACAGGGCTGACTTACTGTAAATCACCGCTGTCTAACCAAGCTGGAAAAAAATTAAAGTCAGCACCTGATATTTCAACACTGAAACTGTATTTTGCAAGAGGCCATACATTTTAAATCAGAACCTCTTTAAAATGCAGAATCTCTGGTTTGCAAATAGACTCGTGAACAGGATCTGGATAATTTTCAATCTGCTACTGTTACAGAGCAAATAAAACTTTAATATGATGCAGCATGAAAATTTAGTTTTGCTTGTATGGGAAATCATACAATCATGACAGCATGGTCTTGACGTCTACCAATACATCTTTTCGATGTCATAAAGTGCTTCAGCAATATATGTTTTTTATAAATGTCCTCTCGAGTACTGAAAGCCTGGTGCTGTGTTAGATTTCACTAATTCGTCTCAGTCACTTTCACATCTGTATTTCAGTTTATTTTGGGCTACACAGTTACAGTTCGCTTATAAGATTGCCTCCATGACACTTCATGCTCAGCAGTCGCCTGTCTTTTGATGCCATGCTCAAAATCATCATCATTAAATCCTGGAGTCATTCCACTTATCTTTCACACCAAGGTTGGGCGATTTGGACAGCTATAGCGAAGAGTGATTGGTCAAGTCCATCGGCGGTTTTTTTATTGGGCAATTTTTATCATTTTATTATCCTAAATTATGGTCAGCATCTGAGGGAGGAGAGCCGCTTAGTGAAATACTCTTGTTGTTGTCTTGAGGTAACCCAGCAGCACAGCAGAGCAATGCAGCAGGGGAAATCGGTGCGTAGAGCCAGAATATTTTCACATCTACGTCTGTGAATTATTCTGACTAAACCAGAGTTGGTGACTGTTGGAACAGTGGAAAGACGATGTTTACTTTTATTTTGCTTCGGTGTTTAAAAAAATAATCTGCAATCACTTGTTGTTGGGCTGACAGTGGCCAGTTGGAAAATGTAACATATTGCCCAACACTATTTCACACCATACAACATGAACTGAACCAGCATCTGACTGAATTTCTCATGTGGTCTCGGTCCGGTTGTTTAGTCCACGCCAGCGTTTGATTGACAGCTTTGACACCAGCCAAAACGAACTTAATTTAACACACTTAGAAGCACGAACATCAATATTACAACATGAGAAATGTGACGCTAAATGTTTACACACAGACGATAAACAATATTCAATTATTGGCCCAATTGCTGGTGTAAACGAGTGCGAGGGTGTGTGTTGTTACCTGGCAGCCTGGACAGCACTCAGCTGGATGCCCTGGTTATCACTGGTGGCGTTCTGAAAGAACAAGTCATGCACAACGCCGAGTTTAATTCGGAGGATAAGGGTTTAATTCTGTTGCATAATATACGCTGCCCATAAGACGGGGTGAATGACAAAGAGGAAAAATAAATCAGATGGCCAACTTACTTGTACTATTGCTTCAAGGGAGGTGTTTTGCTGAAAAAGAAAAGATTTGCAAAGTCACACATTTGTAATAAATATAGTATGCACTGTTAAGAGCTGCGAGATGATCAGTAACAGGTGAAATGTAAACTGGTGGTTGGGCAAGAACAGAAGGAGCCAAAAAGCCATCTGAATACCCTGAAGAGTGAATACCCTGGCAGCAACAAACACAGCTGAGCAAACATCTGTCGGCCGCTTTCTTTGAATTAAAAACAGTCACTCCTAAAAATTTCTTTTGAATGTGAAGTTGACAAAACAGGAAGGAAAGTCAGCAGAGCACCACGGAGAACAGTGAGGGGAGGCTGAGGATTGGGAAATGCCACCAGAACAATGTAGTGACTTGCATTCTCTCTCGAACCAGTGTGGTGTAACAGTCAGCAGGCTGGACGACGTGCAGGCCAGCATTCGACATGATAATTTGCCAACTGGCTCGCTCACCTGACGCCCTCTGCAGGGGGTTCAGAGCTCAGTGTAGGCTGCCTCTGAGTATCACTTTCTATCAAGGACCTGCTATGACTGAGGGTCCTAATAAATAAAGTTGACTGAAGCCTCCGATAGCCAGCAGTTGCAGCTGATTTCCAGTCCACCCTTAGTCTCACAAAGCCCTACACCCATCTCCATGAGATTGTGTTAGCTGTTGAGAGAGGTTTGACTGCGTTTATTAGCATTCTGGTACTGGGGGGGAAAACCCTCCGACTAGTTTGTATTTTCTTATAAACAATTACAATTGACTTGGGCTGCGCTAAACCGAGGATGCAGCAACAGTGCCACTGCAAAATGGCGCAGGGGGAACTTGTTTTGCATGTAGGGAGGCGAACCCCGGCATTGAATGGCTAAATCTTCATTAAGAAAAGGTAGTAGCTGCTAACTTGTTTAGTTTTGTACTATTAATGACCAGATTAGTTGTAGGGTACCCTGCCGTTTTCAGTGTGTAGGCTGCTAGCTCCGGGGATGTCATTTCCTGCAGTGAAGGAGATTTTGAAAACATGAAACAGACTGATAGCGTGAGGTGAGAGAATGCTGCCTGAAACAGGCGCCCAATGGCAGGTTTATACCATCGGTCTACATCCGGTGACTTGTGCACCCTCAAATTGTGGGACGGTGGAAACCAGGGGAAATTAAAAACATTTAAAAGATTCAAGCACAACCGTGCATACAAAAGTGCACTGCAGCAGATTTATATTGAAGTATTTACATTCCATGGCTGTGGTGGAAGATTAAAGATGACTTTAACTTAGGGAAATTAAAAACAGTGGTGACGGGAAAACAAAAGAAAACTGAGGGGAAGTGAGGATCTGTGAAACATCCGACACGTCAGAATAGGGCAAATATAGACTAACAAGCTCACCAGGCCCAAACTCTTCATTTCATAAAAGGGCAACGACTGGAAGAACAAATTTCCTCAAGGCAACGCAATCAGTGTTGTTCCTGACCGACTGAAAACAGTCATAGCGGTCATCGGTTTGTTAAGTATTTAAACTTGATTGGCCCACGCGCTTTTCTATAAAAGCCTCTCTAATGTCTTGCTGTGACTCACAGCAGCATGTCATTGTTGATATATTGCTAAGCAGCCCATTTCGAGTCAGCCCTCTCAATACCACTACTGTGATTGAATTTCTGAACTGCTGAGTGGCCATTTTAATCCAGCAATGCCACCCAATGTAGAGCCCCTTTAAGTGATGGCGGGATTCTGGATCGGCCTACTTTTTGTGACGTTGTTAGCCTAAAATACGTAGGTCTGATGTGTGCGCACGTGAAGGGACGGCTTCTGAGACTTAAACTGTTGAGCGTACCGATCTGAAATCTCCGTCGACATCAGAGTCCTCACAGATGTCCTCGTGGGGCACGTTTCTCCTCTTCAGAAGGTGCTCATCTCTTTTGTTCTGCGGTGGAGGGAACAGATTGGTCAGTTTACCAGCAGAAATTCATGACAACAGGGAAAACACTGAGCATCTTTCAGTACATTTATTCAATGTGAAACTGCAGATAAACTCGTAATCGGCGTTGGAAGTTGACAGCACAACATAAAACAAATGTTTTTTACCTTTCTGAGCTCCACCACTACTTCAGTCCTCTGTCTTCTCATAGTCTGTGGGCGAGATAGAGCATCAACATTATACAACGAGGAATCCCAACCTGCCTCTGCCCAGGAGAGTGACACAACATTAAATTTGGGCACAGCCCGAGATCAGGATCCAGTTTGTGCGACCGGAGCTGATCAGCAGTATCATCTGTGCCGGTAGCAATAAGTCAACCGCCCACATGCTGCATATGACAGCACCAAAACACAGTTGATACGAGCCTGGCCTGATATGAATCAGCATTAGTTATGCAAGACAATCCTGGTATTCTTGCATATGTACCATTTTTCAGCATGTTCTCACCCATACAAGTCAATCTAACCTTTATGATGTAATATAATCACTTCATGAAGATTACAATGCTCAGTTTTTGGTGGAAATAAAGGTTTGGTCGCTGATTTGAGGTTCACATTAGAAACTGTAATTTGTACTGCTGATTCAAATTTAAATAACATGAAGATGGTGTCTAATATTTAGTCTACAAGCATTGCTATACATGATCTGGAAAAATATCTTTAATGCAGCACCACAACGATGCATCAACACCTCTCTGGGACAGTTTCAAACTGTTCTGCAATCTTGACCTACATGAAGGTAGTTTATTGCAGTCATTGCGTTAGTTTAAGCTGGTTGTACCTAATAAACTGGCAACTGAGCACAGGGCTTATGAGCAGACTGGTGCAGTTAGAGAGTAGATGTTTGCTTGTGTCAGACCACCTCCACCACGACGATGATAGCTTAAGTTATTAACAGGTTGCAAGGCCAGACAGCTCATGTGTTGAGGCCTAGCTTGCAACAGCAACTACTTGTCAAACAGGATGTGTGGGTATATCCTGCTCACATGCATCTTCAGAGAGAGCCCGCCTGAAAACAACACCGTCCCCACACGTTAATGAAGCAGAGGCACGCCGAGCTGCCCTGTGTGTCATCTGGTAACTTAGTGAGCCAGTGTTAGCTAACGTGTAGCTTTGATCTATCATGTCATGTGATCGTGTTAACTAGCTGGTCGCGTTAACCTGGTTCTCTAAGCATGTGTAACATTAGTAAACCACTGAATGCTATTTTAACACTGCGCCACAGTTTAAAAGATCAATGTAACTGGTCGGCTAAGAGGCTAACTGGTTTCCGCCATTGTTTTTGATGATAAAGACGGGGGATGGGTGGAACTGCAGCCACCAGCACCACCAAGCCCAACCACCGAGCTTAACGGCAGCTAGCATGCAAGCTAACACGCAGGTTAGCTAACTGCAGTATCAAAATAATGCTAATTTGCCGCTATGTTAGCATGTCAATCTGGCATATATCACCCTATGCTAACCTGGAGGTGAAATATATTAACTTTCAGATATACATTAAACGTGTTCACAAGCTAGCACATCGAGCTAAACCGATCCGGTGGACGATATGCTTCAGTTCAGCTAGCTAGCATATCCCCCGTGGGCCTTGCTAGCAGCGAGCTAGCAGAGCACATCCAGCGGAGGCGATGATGAACTCTGCCTAGCTTCTCTGACATGTTTTATAACCAGCGCGGTCTCATGGCGTAACGAAACCAGAGAAACCCAAGGGGGAATCGCCCTGCCAAGGCCCGCCATCTAAAAGTGGCGATCTGCGAAGGGGCCCTGGCCGAGGCTTTTAGGTACAAAGTTCCCGATGGTGGAAATTAGAAACGACGTCACAAGGAAGCCAAGAGGCGAAGCTGGCTGTGAACAGAGCGGCGGCGCCGAGGAAAAGAGGAGATCCTCGACACCGACCAGAACAACTTTTACCTCCAAATCACGGCCCTTATTCTTGAAATTCTTCAGCCGCTGGTTGTCCAGTTTCTCGTTGTCGGCCATGGTAGCGGTTCTGGTTCCGTTAAATACAGTTAAACTCGTGGATTTAGCTCGTGTAGCTACCCTTTTTCTGGTTCCCTTTTCTCAGCCTTTCGCGAACGGACTATTTTTTGCTGGTCTGTCCGCGGTGCATACTGGGAATGCCGGTGGTGGAGGGCAGCCTCTCTGCGTAGAGGAAGGGTGGGGAAATCCCCTCCGCGCTCATTGGCTTCACGGTGAACATCCATCTGCAGGGCGCGACACACAACTACTTACAAACTGAGCCTTCATCTTTATGTTCAATAACAGGTAAATATCCGTCATCTACACGCAGGAGAGATAGATGGAGTTTATATGTGGCGGACCCCGCCACCTCTCCAGCTTCAAACAGTGTTCTGGGGACCTTTATGGAAAAAATACGTATGTCTGAGTATGTATTATTACCTCATTAATATTGAAAATATAACAATTATGAGTTTGAATTTTACTAGATAGTACTAGTTTAAATATTTAACATGTATAGATAAATATACACTACTCAAAATGAGTTAGGCATGTTAGGATATAGGTGCATATATGCAATAGGGGCCTATTTGCACAGGCTATGCAATAAGAGTCATATGAAATGTGTCGCATTATTTTTGGGAACCTAAAAATGTTCACAAAACACAAAATAAAAATTCAGATATGTCACAGAATAAACTATAGAATAATCCAATCCACTTTATTTACATAGCACGATTTTAACAAACACAGGGTTTTCCAAAGTGCTGCACAACAAGATAAAAACACAATAAATAGATGAAGTGCACAATAAAAAGATAAAAGTAATACAAAATAATAAAATAAAATAAAAAGCACTGCCCGTAGAAGATAAAAATATGCACGTAAACAAATAAAATCATAAAATCAACACCCTATATGGTGTTAAAAGCCAAAGAAAAGATGAAGAAAAATATATATATATATTGGTTGGTTTGTCAACAGGCATACACAGAAACTGCTGAATGTACTCCCTCGAAACTTGGATGGAGGACGGGTCTCAGCCCAGAACAGACCCCAGTAACTTTTGGTGCAGCTCCAGAGTATCAAGATTACTCTCAGGGAATAATGTTTGGATCTTAATGGGTTGGCTGGTACCTGTGAGCAAGTACAGCAATGAGTGTGATGTTGGATTGTACTTATTTCTGTGTGCTGAAGGCACTTTAGACAATAAAATTTATTGTCAAACTGTAAAACAACCTGCGTGTGTTACATATCTTTTGTCCCAAATGTTTGATAACCCCCTTTTTACGGATTATGTAAAAACTGAGTGCATAGCAGAAAATTTACGTATCAATAAGCACAATTATTACTCCCTAATATCGACATCTGCCCCAAAAATCAAGTGTCGCTCAGGCGCAAGTCACGTTTCAATGTATATTAAACTATCAATAATATAAAGGCAGGATTACGGTACAAGAAATAGATTTTTGCTGAGTTGAAACTTCATTGTCAGGCAATGTTTATAGCTAAACCTTTTTTTGTTTCTGTGCGCAGATGTTCCTTGTAACACAAGTACAACAAAGAGGGAATATTGTACTGAAAACACAATAACTTTAGAGGATACACATTTGATTTGACTAACAACTTTATTTCATCTTAACAAAAAGACAAAACAACAGTGAAACAGGACCAGCATGACCCTCAAAACAGATTCAACAGACGTGCTTTAGACACATTTGACCTTCATTCAGTTTAACACATTGTGAGACGACACTGGCAGTGTTTTCCAAATAAATAAATGAATACAGTGGCAATGAAAAAGTAAGCACATAACAAGAAATCTTTATATTTTATAAAGAAATAAAGAAAACGGATCATTCACGACTGAGAACATTTCTCTGAGCCACAGCAAGTTGGCCAAACAAACAGCCAGTTATCCAGTTACAGCATGTTTCTATATCAGACTGAATTGTCTCGAGTGACTCACATCAACCTCGGCTGTTTTCTCAAAATAATCCACATAATCCAAGATTACTCACAACCTCCTGATGGGTTATCACCGTGGTTCAGAGACACTTTGTCTTCACCAGGATTGAGTGAAAGTTCTCTCTGCCACAGAGATTAAAGCTGTGATCACATCATCCCTTTTGTCATCACCTCCTCATCTGATCGTGACACAATGAGGCCCTCACACAGGCAGGTGAGAAGCAATCCTACACACCGTACGAATGAATGAATATTCATCTCTCATCGGTTGCAGAGCAGAACTTGCTTCACCGCTGTGAAACTGAAGCCCTTTGACCTCATCTTAACCTTGATGTCCTCTTGAGTCTGTTTCAACGGAGTCTTCATCAGATAGACCGTCCTCCTGAAACCCTCCTCCAGTCCCATGCCGGTGGTGGCTGAGCAGGGCTGGATGAACCACGCCCGGCCCTCGCACACTCTCCTCAGGTCCAGTTTCAGGCAGAGAGCTTCTGGGCTGAGAGCTCCCTGAAGGTCCTGTTTGTTGGCGAGGACCACGAGAGGAACTCCTCTGAGACTCTCGTACCTCAGGACCTGATAAACAGGAAACAGAGTGAATAACAAGTGAATTAAGTTTTTGCAGTGAGTGAACCTGTCCACTGCTTTAAGGTACTGTGTTTGCTACACATCCCATGAGGGGAGCACTTTAAATGAACCCTTTTTATAAGGAATTAGTACAAACACACAATATATGGTTTATAACACACTGTAATGCAGTATTAAACAGAGATAAGGACATTTTTAGTTTTTATTCATGTATTTGTGTATAATGACGCCTCCTACTGGTAAAAACAAAAGGAATGAGTGATTGAAACAGTTTAATTAAATGTGATGTATTTATTTATTATATTGCTTCATTTATTTAATAAAGCATGTATTCATTTATATATTTATATATCACTATACAGGGCAAATGAGTATGTTGATGAGGGACATGATGTACTGCTGAAAGCTCGGGCTGAAACTGACTAAGTGCTATTTCCGAGCTCAAGAACGATGCCTTCAAGGTCAACGTGTCGTCGTGAGTTCTGATGAGTTTTAGATAACATGGTTGTATTTTTTCATTATCTTTTAAACCTGCACCAAGGATATTTCTTTTTCATTTTCATCATCATTTCATTCAGTTTGTTTGATCTCATTTTATTCTGGACTTGTAAATGATCTTGACCTCAATTTGTCTTCCTGATTAAATAGACGATGTTCATGTGTATAATCATGACATGTGATTACAGCTGTATTATACAGTGTTATTAATCATTCATTTAAAATTGTATACAGAGTTATAGTTGGTACTTTTTCACATCAAGGACCCCATCTGGTAAGCAAAATAATCATACATCCTGTCATTGTGTTACTTATGGATGGAGTTATAGTGACCTCTGGGTTACCAAGTAAAGCAGACTATTACGTTTGAGTTGTACGAGCTAAAAAAAAGTTTTAACAACTCAAACGTATTAGTCTGTTTTACTATGTAAGTTTGAGGTAATTGGTTTCCTCAATTTGTTGTCACTGAGATCACTTTGTCAGGTTTTACAGTGTGGTTACCCTCCAGATCCCAATTTGGGAACCGCTGCCATAAGCTGTTTATTAAAGCTCCACTCCAGACATGTAAAAGTGCTCTGCTTTGAATAAAATTTGGTGTTTGAAATGGTTGCTACCCAGTGAAATAATATTTAAATCACTGCATCTCCCTCACTAAAAACACCCAGCATCTTTGCACAATGCAAATATTTTCCATTTCAAAAGTCTCCTGCTTCCCAAGTTAATCTCTGTGTATGTGCAGTGGACATTTTTTTATTTGAATGGCTTCCAATTCAAACAAGTTATGACGTCAGTATCTGATGTTAAATGTACTTAAGTATCAAAAGTTACCCGATGAAGTTCCTTGCGTGTCTCGTCCAGCCTCTTCTGGTCCCAGCTGTCCACCACAAACACCAGTCCGGCTGTGTCAGTGTAGTGATGCCTCCAGTGGGGCCTCATCTTCCTCTGGCCCCCGATGTCCCACACCGTCAGGCCCGGGCTGCTCCTGTCTGTCTCTAGCGTCTCCACGTTGAAGCCCACGGTCGGCACCGTCACCACGCTCTCGTTGTACTTCAGTTTGTAGAGCAGGGTAGTTTTTCCTGATCCGTCCAGGCCCAGCATCAGGACCTGTGCTTGTTTCTGAGACTTGGATCCATGCATACCCATGTCTATATACAATAAACTCTGGCTTCTTCCTCTCGTATGACAAACTGAGTTGTGTGCAGCCAGTGGCTCCCTCTGTACTGCTTTATCTGTAGGCTCAGTGTGTCTGGTCTGCTCTGTGTGTCAGTATGCTCTATGTATACACAGTCAGAGCGAGCCCTCCCCCCTCTGTTGTGATGGGATTCCTTCTGTCCCTGCGTCGCTTTCAGTAAAGCTATTTATATCCAAAGTGACGGTGCAAACTTAGTTCTCCAGTTACCAAATCACAGTGAGCGGAGTCACATCACACCTGCCCCGGGTCATCATACACACTAGCAGTCAGGAAGTCCATGTTTGGTTTAACGGGAGGATTGTGTTTCTTTCTGGTTGTGTAGCCAACAGCGATGACGTCACAGGGACATTTAAGCGGAGGATTACTCGCCCTGGCTGATGGGAAGTTTCTGGTAGTTTCATTACAAGTAGTAGTTAGGTAGTTTCAATCATTGCACTAATGTTGTCCTGCAGGACGACTGGACAATATGATTGACATGATTGTCACATTTGGTACAATAACAAAAAGTAGTTGTGTGTACTGATGTGTTTGTGTACGACCACTTATACTTGTTGACAGGGCCGCAGGCTGGTTAACAGCTTACATTTCTGCGTGTGTGTCACTGGTTGTTATAACTATATTCAATTTTGTTAGGTGGGATTCAGACTAATGTTTAATGATTATATGATTAAGCTGATGAGAGAATCATAATGTCAATAATAAGTTCTAGTCCTCACATAAAAGTTATGAGGAGACACTACGAATGAAAAAATTTTTTTTTTTTTTGTTCAATTCATGTACTGGCCACTTTTAAGATTATAAATATATGATATTAATATTATAATTGTTCTTCTTTCAGACCGGTGTCTGTAGGAAATATCCAAAATACACACTGAGGTGTTTATTTTTGTTCAGATTTCTGTTTTGGGAATCTATGCAAATTAGCACATACTTAACGAGATAGCTTCCTTTGCATATTTAAAGCAACATTATGTAGAAATTGTCATTTTGTGTGATTTGGTGCCCCCCACAGTTTCTGAGTCCAACACCACTGTGGTAAACACAAATCCCAGGTCTGTAACAGTTTGTCAGATGTAATGTAGGTGCTGACTACAAACAAAACTCATTACATCATAACAATGTTATATGTTGGACACTTGTATGTTGAAGTAAATATGTATGTAACGCTGTGATCTACCCTCTCACTGAAGTTACAGTGCAGAAACTAGTGATGGGGGCGGAGTGGGTGAGACAGAGACACCATTCACTCTGTTACAAGACACTGAACCATCAACATGATTTAGAAGCTGATGTCGCTTTAACTAGAAAATGCCTCATATTCATATCTAAACATACATTTTCAGAAAACTTTAAAAAATAATTGTAACGTAAGTAAGGAATTGGGGCAGTTTGACGGTGTTATCTATTAGTTAAAATATTACCCTGTTCAACTACAGAGTCCCCCTGTGGACCATCTTCTAATCACCCAGCAGGTGGCGGAGACGGACTGAGACTGAACACTGATTTAAAGTCGAGGATCACTGTTGATTTCAGATGATGGATCTCTTTCGCTGCATTTTCTCTTTTAAAGCAGGAAAAATAAATCATGGTAGAGAACAACATCTCATGATGTTTAAATGTTTAAGCTTTAGATATGAGTTTTCCTCCTTCCTTTTTTATGTCTACGTTAATGACTCAAAGCTATATCTGTATCAAGGTTATTAAAGCTAACTCAAACTAAGCTAAAAGCTAAAACTAAAAAAAACATTTCAGTTAACGGATAAAAATACAAACTAGACTTCAGAACAAAACAAAATAAAATATTGTGACTACACAACTAAACATGATAATAAAAAATACAGAAATTGTGTTTTAGTTTGGTCACATTTGTCAGCACGAGTATGAGGAGGCGTTGGTGCAAATGTTTAGTGAGACTGAGTCGTGTTTGTTTTGTAACACCTGACAAATAACCTGCACATTACCCTACACATCAAAACACTAATACTCAAAACTAATGAAAACTCAACTTAAACTAAACATTTTTAAACAATAAAAAATTAGCAAACTCACTCTGTGGAACTAAAGCTAAACTGAACAAAAAATAAAAAGCAAACCCTACTATTATAAATGACCTCTGATGTACTGATATTTGATTTTCTTTAAAAAAGAAAACAGGCACAGAGAAAATGATCTGATCATTTATCATTTTATTGTTACCTTTTTGATTTACATCTTAAAATCTCAGAATTCCTTTTTTTTATTTTTTACAGTTTATTAAAGTCAACAAAAACAAGTACAAATGCCACATCAACATTCTGTAACGTACATTATTACGGAAGAATGTGAACTGAAAAAGCACAAACTGTTTTATCTGTTATATATCTCTGAAGTTAAACAATCCAGGAACAGGCGCGCTGCGTTTTTCGTTGCTGTATAAACAGTGGAGGGTTGATACTAACATGAGGACAGTATGTACATTCATCTTACAACGTCACGTCTCTCGGAGACTTCGCTCAATGATTCCACATGTGAGTTAACAAGACGTGACACTGAGGCCGTGCAGTGTGCGTGGTATGATCGACTGCATTACATTAAAAAAATCAAGTTGTTTGGCAGCAGACTTCATAACAGGAAATGGACAGTTAAAAAATAAGGCAACAATAACACATTTCATTCAAAAGGCTTGTTACATTTTGAGTTACAGTTCAAGGAAATGTGATATATGATCTGTATCAGGATGTTTTCTCTCAGCAAAGGTGACATTAATAGATGACATTGTAACAGCGGATGGTTAATTTCAATATATTTATACATCTCATGACGGCTGTAGTAAACGATAATGTAAGAAAAGCCAGATAAAGGAAGAGCATGTCAAAATGTAGAAAATGATAGAGGTTGTAAATTCTTCAATATGAGCATTTAGATTATGATGAAGTCTAAATTAGTGGTCAGTGTAATTACATCACAGCCTAGTCGCCAGAATAAAATGTTTGCATTGTGCATTTTTGCAAACCACGAATACGTCAAATTTGTACATACCATATCAACATTTTTGAGTTTTGTGCCATTTCATGCTCGCATTACATGTATATGAGCTGACTATGTGTCAGGTGACAGAGGTGATGGTGGCGGCGAGCAAGAGACCACAGTTTGATGCAGCATTTCAACATTTGTAAGTGTGAAACCACTGTAGAGTTTTAACATTTGAAAGCGTGAAAAAACTGAACAGTTTTGATGTTTTGTAAGCTTTAAAACACTGGATATTTTTTAACATCTCTTAGCGTGAGACCACAGATAACGTGAAACCACTAAAAAATGTAACATTTGAAAGCATGAGACCACTGAATAGCTTCAACATTTGTACACTTGAAACTACTAGACAGTTTCAACATTTGTCAGCATGAAACCACTGGATATTTTTAAGGAGACATCAGGACATTATTTAGCTGCATTTGTGGCAAAATGTTTTATTTGTGACGAGACGTAGAGACAATGTCCGAACATAATCTGGCAATAGAATTGAAAACTGAACCTAAAGAAACGTTAAGTTGCAAAATAAAGAAATGTAAAGTTGTCACTTATCTGTGGTTTGCAACATTTACTCTGGCGACTGGGTTGTACATCATCAGATAACGTGATCAACCTCATGATTTAAAAAATAACAGTTAAGAGTCATAATGAGATCATTTTCGGGGATATTGCTTTAAAACGCCGTATTACATTTTACGCGTGAGATTTGGTTACACTTTGATAACCCGCTGCGTTATCTAACTGTTATTACATTATCACATGGATGCTGATACGTTGGGGCTTGGCGGCGCAGCAGAACAGATCAAACAAGATTCGGCATCAAAAAGTCTTAAAATGCATCAACAATCAAAACAAAAATGAGATGTTGTCAGCACATGAAAACTAACAGCAGTCATTTTAAGTGAACTTAGACATTCAACAGCTATACTTAGAGATGGGATGACTCGGTAATCCCCACGTTCAGCAAGTATGATATGACACTGCAGTAAATTCTCTCTCTGTACAATATGAATAGTGATATTTGGACAAGCATATGTATATTATAATTTGTGTTGATCATGTATAAAGGGAATAAATTCATCTTAATGATTTGCACCAGTGCCATGAATCTGATCCAGGAAAACATGTTGAACGACAGCCTTTCACTCTGTAGACGTCAATACAGCTAAACGATGTGGAAACAGTTTGTAAAATGAAAAATAGAAATTTAGTGGTCACACAGACATCGAGTGAAACACAACACGCTTGAAATAATGCAGAAGTGGAACTCCATGCTATCTTGTATACTTAATATTTCTCTTTATTGGCTAGACAATGGATTGGACGTTAATGTGACACTTGTGAGGAAGTTTATCACACAAAGACTTCTATCACTCACACACACACACACACACACACAAACATACAAGTGTGCGCAGACTCACAGCTGCACAGAGCTAAATCTGTTTATTTGCATAACGGTGCCCCAGCTCGTATTACGGTGTCTGAACGATATGGCAAAGCCTAAATGAAAGAATTTTCTTACATGTGTCACTTTGTCAGCAGTAACAGTAGAGGGAGGAGTGATGGGCTGTGGGGTTTGATGCACTGAAGGGGTTAACTTCTGTAAATATCTGTGATAGAAATAGTTCTCGCTCAAAAAGTTGCAGGCTCTGTTTTTAAATCTTCCATCTTAAGCCTATTTTATTCTTACTTATATTCAAACATAATATCGATACTGTGCGTGGCAAACGGGCCGTCTACTGCTCGCTGGCCTTGCCTTTAAACTTGACCACCATGACGGTGATGTTGTCAGGGCAACCACGATAGAAGGACTGGAGGACGATGCTCTTGGCGCCGAAATGTGGCTCGTCCAGTCGCTCTCGGATGAAGCGAACCGCCTCCTCGTTGCTGAAGGTATCCCACAGCCCATCCGATGCCAGGATCATGAACTCCGGCTGCAGCTTGTCCAGGTCAAACGACATGATGTCGGGATCGGAGACGACCACGTTGAGGTTCTTCAGGGGGTAATCGCCCAGAGAACGGGACATGGCCAAGATGCCCTGGACACGCCACGAGCCATTGAAGCTGATGAACCCGCCTGAGGAGGAAGACAGAGGGGAAATGTTTGGATAAGTAGTGGGAAGTGAAACGTAAAGACAGAGCAAGACAAAGGTGAAGGGAAAAGTAGAGAGACAGATGTTTTCCTCGTTACCGCCATCAAACTGAGATAAAAGAAGATTTTTTGTTCCTCTGAACCAGCTGGCACAACTTCTATTCATTTTTCATCAACCAAGAGACGTCAAAGTGCAAACAATAATATGGATCGGTGCCACCAACGTGTTTCCACTCAGTGTTCACCGTTCATGCTCATGGAACGAATTGTTTATGTTGGACACGACTCAATTCATGTCACATCCTGCGAATACAGCTGCGTGTCCTCTGTGGCTCCGACAGATTTGCAGGCAGGGAATTGTACTGGAAATGACTGGATAAGATGAAGACTTCCATACTAGGTCAGGCTGCCTTCCTAGCTCCCTGTGAGCGAGTTCTGGACCAGCATTTTAAAAAACGCTGAGGTGAAGAGTTCAGGCTATAAAAAATCCCATTATGTGTAACTATCTATAAACTGCACTTAAGTTAGCTACAATCCCCAAATTCCCAGAAAAAAGCAGAGAGGACTTGGCCTCTGTGTCCTCAGTAGAAGATACTTCAGATACTACTGCCTCTTTAGGCTTGACATGATTGTTGGGAAAGTGTTTTGTATAAATGACAATAAATTAGACGTGACCTAATGTCTCTCTTAAGCACTTGCTGCCTAACTTCTGCTGAGGGCAGTAGTTAAGCTAATAAATGCATTAATTAGCAAACATTCCTGCCCTCACATTATCATTAGACGGCATTTATATGTCTTCACGTAAACAACAGTGTGTATTTATTTTCTAACTCTCTGTTCACCGTGAGCAGTGTTGAAGCTGATTGAAAATGCAATAACAACATTGTTTTTGTACTTAAGCCACAGACTGCAATCACTGGAACTACAAATAATTATGATTATAAACACCTGAGACAATTATACCATTAATAAATGCTTTCAAACAATCTATAATTTCTCACAAACACTACTTCTTAAAGCGATTCAGGAGTCTCTTTCCTTTTGCTTTGTGTTGGTATTCGAACCAAAAGCGTCAGTAGTCTCTGAGACAAACAACCTTCTTTCTACAGAACTGCCTGTCTACCTTTAAGATACAGAAAACAATACTAGTCAGGTAATGCAAAAATAAGTATCTATATCAACAACAACAACAAAAAAATCCATATCAGATTTTCAAGTTCGGCTCTACAGTAAGTCTCATATACTAACAGGAAATAATCCTCATAATCCAAAAAAACAAACGTGCTGCCGCCGTCTGCCAAAAGATACAGACGCATCCGCAGCTTCTTTCCTCAGGCTGAGCCTCCTTCAGTCGTCCTCAACACCCACGACTTGAATAGCTTATTTTTGTTCCTCGATTAATATTCATTTATTCATTGGACTTTATAGTTTGTTTTCTTTGTGTGTGTGTAGCTCAGAGAATTACAACAGAAATGATATTATACAATTTTGTGTTGCATAATGACAATTAAATTAATCTAGAAGTTACAGAATTCATTATCACTGAAGAAACATTAAGGAGTTTGTCTTATACTTTATATTTAATATTGTATTCACTGTATTCTGCGGCTCTTATGAATTACTGTTGATCTAATTTGGGGCGTTATTATTTAAATTATTAATGGTAAAGTCGTCTCAAGTGTTTGTGATTTTACTTTTGTATTGACTGGTTGTTGCAGTCTGTGGCTGCGACAACTTTTATCAAGTGTGTCTGGTGAGTTTTTTTTTTGTCTTCCTTGTCTTTGTTCAGTGCATTGACACTTAAATTAGCATTTAAGAGTTACAAACATTTAAAGCAAATCTGGTTTCCCTCATTAATATGTAAATTTATACAGCAAGGAGCTCCAAAATCTAATCAGACCATCAGCACTACCCTCTGGAGCCTGTGGAGCAGGTATGGAGTTTCTATCATTAATTGTTCTTGAGTGTCTGTTTACAAGAATGTGTCACCGAGAGACAAACACTGCCGTAAAAAAAATAATGCTTCCCCCGTGAGAGAGCACTATCGTATAAGCAGTTTTTCTTCGTATTCTAGCGGTATATCAGGGTTTATGATTAAAACATTAGGTAGCAACTCTCACTGAAGGTCACTATAAACAGTCGGGAATCTCAGCATCTGCAATGTCATAATTGCGAGCATGTTACATGAATAGGTTAACAGCAACATAATGCAAACTAAATCTATGAGTTTTCTTCCATTACCCAATTAGACCATTAGATGGAGATGCTGGGCCGTCCTGATGGTGACCACACCATCATCTGGCAACCAGCCATCAAACTCTGCTCAGCACAGAGAGTATGCAGATACGGTAGGAGGGAGAATTATGTCTACAAATACACCTTAAACACTGTGCACTGTCTGGCTGCATTTGATAACATGCTGCTTTAGAAGCAGACTGTGCTATCAGCCAGCAGGGTTTGATGTCAGCCTGAGCTCAGAGACAGAAGATGTGAAAGAAAGGATAACGATGCTCAGCTTTGATCATAAGAAGACTTATTTTATGCTTTCAAGACAACAATCTGAGTTGTGGTGTTCCCTGAAGTTTTAACTTAAGCCTTGTTCTGCAGCACATAATCGGCTGAGAAAAGTGTGCCGGTCTGGACTGCAGCTGTTCGCTCACCAGCCTTCTTGATCCTCTTGCGTTCTTTCAGCTGGTAAGGTTTGTGGTCGTGCGATAGAGGGATGGCGTTGCCGTCTTTATCGCAAAGGACTCCGCGCGAGTCCCCGACGTTGGCCACCGTCAGCTCCTTATCAGACAGCAGGGCCACCAGACATGTAGTGCCTGAAACAGATGGAGGAGAGAGGAGAGCAGCGGGGGGCCAGAGGAAGACGAGAAGGAGCAGGAGAAGGTGGGGGAGAAAGAAGTGTGATGTTGTTAATTATCTGGGAATAAACCGAGAAACAAATATAACCAGGATAATCCAGCACATCAAATACCTGACAAATCATACAGCAAGAGTAAGACTGGCCTTCGTTGAAGTAAATGCTAATGTTAGCACGCTAACAGCTCATATGACAATCCTAACATGCTGATATTCACCAGGTATCATGTTTACCATGTTCACCATCTTAGTTTAGTGTGTTAGCATGCTTACATTTGCTGCTTAGCTCTAAACACAGAGTACACCTGAAGCTATGTCTTCAGTTTTGCTAGTCTGGGAACCAGATGAATCTGCCAAGCTCATGTTTTATCTGCTCTGGTGGTTGTGTCCAGGCCCCCTCGTGTTTAGACACATGTTCCAGGTGAGTTCTACCTTACCTGGCCCTCAACCAGCCAATCACAACCGTTAATCGTGATTTAGGTATGGGTGTCATTCGCTCTCCCGCCGCTCAACACAAAGACGTTTTTAAAAATAGCAGAACTTTAAGAGGAGAGGTTGTGTGAGTTGGTGAGAATTTTTAAACATCTGTATGATGTTATTTCGCCCGGGCACAGAGACAAACTGTTACTACAGAAGAGCTGGGAGGAGACTGGATGGGAATTAGTGTGAGTTGGACGGTGATGAAGGAAGAAGGGGAGGTGCCTGCGAGAAGGATTTGACTCTGAAAGACGACCTCTCGTGGCTGCATTGCTTAACATCCATGATAAAATAAAGGACACGTGGAAATATGTGGGCAGTGGCGGGTATATCGTCTGAAACGGATGTAAAGGGAGCATAAATGAGCCTGTATTCGAAGAGACTTGGAGGTGGAGCTCGAACTGTCTCACTAAGGTATGCTGTGTCAAGTCAAGTTGTTTTGAATGCACCAGTTAATCATTTTTAACACATGTCATGTAAAATCACACACTTATGCCTCTTTTTTCTTGTGGTTATGACTCCCATATGAAAACTTCTCCCAAAATACAATAATTTGAAGCCTCTGGTATGATATTTTAACATTTTCCATCTAGTCCAGGCTCCTGAAAGTCTGATCAAACTCATATTAGGCAGTGCTGATCAATTATATGTTAGTATTCTGTTTAGCTGTTTGTGACCAGGCTGCCGTTTGTTTTCTACTTGAAAATGGACCAAGAACCGCCCGACTTGCATGTGTCACTCAGCGCTATAACTCACATTTTGTTGCTCTGATTCGGCTACAGCTCTTCCAGAGGCATTCTGTTCTCAGCCCGTCATTAACGCCGCTTTATAATCAGATTATCACGCATTTGGAAAATTAGTCTGGTGATGCCAGGCTACAGTTTTACAGGTATTTGGTTATAAGCCAAAGGAGTGGACAATAATACCTTAATGGGATGATGGCACTAGATGAAAAGTCACAGGATGAACAAAGTTATTAGAGTTCATCCTGTGGTAGCAACCCATCCAATAGTCTTTGAGGCTTTTCATTAAAAACGTTGCATGTCAACTCGTGGTGGCGCTAGAGGAAAAGTCATACAGATTTATCCTCAGGGGGACATAAATCTGTAGAAAACTCAAGTACAATCCATCGGATAATTGTTGATATATTTCAGTCCAGACCAAAGCGGTGGACCAACAGACAGACTGACAAAATGGCATCCATAAAGCCTTTGTGCCAGCGAGGCTATAACAATCCAATACTGCCATGAAACAGTCTGTGACGGCTGACAAACTCACAGTTCACACCGTCGTATCACCCAACCCTAAATGATAACAACCTTAATTAAAAACTCCAGTAATGTAAGACAAGACGAGAAAACTTTTTTTTTTTCAAGATGCACAACACACTACACTTCCAATACACACACGTCCGCCCTGCACTAAAGTGAAACACATGAAGCTATGTGCAAACTCTTTGAAGAAACTTCTCTTCCTTGTACCACTCTCCAAAACGCTTTCATTTCTTCTCCCTCCTTCCTCTCTTTGTTTAGCTTCCCAGCCAGGCAGAACAGAGTCTGGACTCTGAATCTGAGGCCTATTGTGTGAGATCCAAAGTCCTGTAGAGAAAGCGCAGATCTGCCTTTTTGGCCATCTGCTCAAACAGAGAAAAGGCAAAACTGAAGAGAGAATGAGGGGAACAGTGGAGAGGTAAAAAAGAGAGGAAGCAGGGGGTCCTACTGGCCTGGTCCACCCGAGCAGAGACAGAGAGAGAGAGAGTTGGAGGATACATGGAGGGAGACGGGAAAATGGGACATACAGTGGAGACGTTCTCAGGAGGTAAAGGCTAAAACAAAGCTGGTTTAAATGCCATTGCAAGAAAGTGGATGACCTACTAACTTTTGAGACTTAACTTTAAAGTTCCACATCCTGGTGTGATGTGGACTGAATTAAATACATTTGTCACTCCATAAAGGCTTCATCCGTTCAGTTCACATCTACTCTGTCCTACCCGATGCAGTCGGTGAGTGTGTTTACATGCACATTAATACCCCGGTTTCAAGTCTTATCCCATTGCACATCATGTTCGGGATACAGCGTTCACATGGAACATGAAAAACCTGGATATGAATCCCTGTAAACATGATCGTAACAATATCCGGGTTCCTACACCTGTTACAAAGTCCAATTCAAGCACATCGTATCCTTTATAACTCTCCTGAGCCAATTTATGTATGAACATTAGGTATCCAGGTTTCTGATTGTCTGCCTGTTCGATCTCTCACTATCTCAACCGTTGTTCTGTATGTTCATAAACCAGGATGAGGCGTTTACATGCCTCAGTATCCTGGTGTTTTCTGTCAGAGTACTCCAGGTAGCATGTCCAGGGATAAGGCTTGGTCCAGGTTTCTGTACCAGGATGAGGTCTACATTCATTGTAAAACTGTATTTGAGCGGAAGACCACATTGTGGTGCATACGACAAAGAAACGCTTTGACTTGACTTCACATGTGCAAAACATAACCAGGATACTAGAGCGCGTAAACACGCAGCAGTGGATTCAGATGAAATGAAGTTGAGGAGGGCTGGAGAGCTTTGAGAAGGCAGAGACACGAGGAAAGAAAGAGAAAGGAGATTACTTCTCAGCGGGACAATGATTTTATTATTCCCATTCAAAGCTTTGGGTGAGAAAAAGTGAAAATTGGGCAAGGAAATAAATATGAGAAAGAGCAGCAGCTGGAAGCGAGGCTAAAGATGAATGAAGTGAATATTGATGCCACCTAATTGTAAACGACTTACTAAATCTTTCATGCAGTTTGTGAAAAATCCATTTCTATTAGTTTCATCATTGTATGCATCTATAATCCCGCTGCTAGTGCCTATAGCTGCCGCTGCACTGTGCCATGCTGTCCAGCTAATTATCCATATCTGGTTCCCATGGCGATACAGATAATGGACTGAGGTGCCTTGCTAGCACACCCTTCTCCAATTAGCCCAGCCATGCCACGCACACGTTCAGCATTCCCTATTAAAATGGCAACGCGGCCTGCGTGCACCCTGTCCTCACGCTAATTATTGGCTGAGCTCGGCCAGGCACACCTTCAACACTCCAATAAGATTAACATCTCAGCCCCGGTTAGTCCCCGACTCCCAATTTATATCATTGCACTGATTCACTCTCTCGTAGCTCGCTAAGACTCTGTGTTTGTGCTCTCAATAACTCTGCAGACTACAAGTGTCCATACAGCACCAGAATATATCTCATGGATTTATGCTCTTCTCCAAGCTGCTTGGCATTTAGGTGAAAAATGTGAGGGCAGGACTGCCAACACCTGGCTCACCCCGGCTCATTGTCTCCTTCAGAGCCTTTCTAAAAAACACTACCTGCCCATTAGTCCTCCCACAATATCAGATTTTTCCTCTCAGGGCTGCCTACCTGTCTTACTGTACTTGGCCTCCTTGGACTTTCACCATTAACATTTATAGCAATGCTATTTTTAGCATTTTGTTCTGCATAAAGCATTTTGAAGTCTGTGCAACTCTCTACATTTGCATACTATTTCCCAATGAAGCTTTAAACAGTGTCTGCTTTCTATGATGCATGGTTCTGTATCCCATTCATTATTTTCTATAAGGAACTAGCTGCCTCTGCCTTTATGGGGCCATGTGTGAGATTTTTCTGTGTACTATTTGTATTTGAACCACCCAATTGTTTCCTTTGATTGTTTCTTGTTCCTTTCCAATTTTTATTTTGCAAAACAAAAGAGCAGATATATGTTTCAGTCATATCTTGGCAAAGCATGTGATGGGGGTTATGGCAACACTGACAAAGTCCACTTCATGGGTCAGGAAACGGTTTAAGGAAGTACTCCACCAGTTTAGCTTTGCACTACTATTAAATTGTGTTTAAAATAAGGATTACAATCAGCAGCAGAAACAGATATCCGCTTTTTTATTCATTGCATTTTCTTTTTATCCAAACCTGGTGCCTAGACGAACCACGATGCGACCTGACCAGCTCAGTCTCGGGCTGAATTCAAATGTCCACCCCCTGGTCTTACAGATTGATCGTTTTTAAATTGGATTGATTTTATTATGATAACAAACATGCCAGGGGGACCAAAGGTTGTAGAAAATAAATCAAAATAAAACACAAAAAGAGCCTGTAAGAGTGGTAAAGTCTGAACATTTGGATTGAGCCTCATATTAGGGTGTGTTGTGGTGGTACGGGTTAGCTAGCTGACCTGCTAGCCTCAAACAGAGATGAGATGCTATGCTCACTTCTCTCAACTCCACATCTCCAGAATTTTTCTTTGTCAAACTCGTAGTCTTCAGAACAAACACACGCTGACGTAAGTGACATCTCTTGTATCAAATAATCAGACTTCCTCTGGAGCCACAGAAGGCTTTACAACTATTTTCAGATATTCAGTAGTATTCCCTAAGACCTGTAAGTCGGTGGATTTCCCTTTTAAGATAATAAATCTCCTTTCTCTTCAGTGGATGCAGAGAAATAAAGAGTTTCGTGCCTTTAGTCCTCTAATACTTTAACTTAAAACAGAAAAATCTTGGGTTTTTCATGCAGACAGTCAAAGCTATTTAAATCCAACATCAAACTTGCAAAGACTTCAAACTTGCTTGAGATAATGGATAATTCATCACAAAGAAAAACTCACCATCTTAACGATGTAATGGTCCTGCAGTCATGCAGAGAGCACGAACTACTTTAAAAAGTCTCCTTGTCAAGTTCAGAGAACTGTCTCAGGCATTGGAAATTTAAAATTCAGCTGCCAAAAACCACTGCTGTGTTGTTATATGACAAGAACTGTCATTTCTCAGATGTCAGAGCCTGTCAAACATGTTTGATGAACATTATGTTCAGGTCACTAGGCTACATGTTTCCTGTTCACTTTTGTGTATAATGCACATTCTTAAAGATTTAAAACGGGAAAATATTTTAAATTTATTTTAAATATCTTCTTTAGTTTTCTTTAATTTGACTTCAGACACACGTTGTCTATCTATAGATCTACAGTTCCTCCAAGTCCTACACTTAACTACCGTAAATCAGGACCAAGAATAGAGCCTGATCCAATATACAAGATCAACCTGAGCAAGGCACTTTATTGATTGATTGCCGTCAGTTTGACCCATTTTCGACCCTGTATTGTTCGCCCACCTTCACATCTGGGATGTATTTCACAGCTGGGTACGCCGGCTATGAGCTTGAAGAAACAGTCACAGACCCACAGATCTTACCTGGAAGAGTCACCTCCCCTTCTAGCTCCACAATCAGCTGCAGGCCAAAGCTAAGATCGTTTTTCAGTTGGAGTTTGACACAAAGAGCAGAGGAAGGGCTCACTAAGCGTGGAACGAGTCACTATGGTGATTGAGAATTAACGTCAGAGAGTTTGATAACATTAACAAAAGGAAAAAAGGAGCTCGAGACCAGTTTGTGTACATAACTCGGGCTTGTAAGTCCAGCGTGGGTGTCAGTATTTGGTGCCACCACGGTTCAAATGTTGTTGTACTCCGCTCGACAAACAAAGTGGAATCTAAAAGAGGAAACACTGCAGAGTTTGAACAAACTGCTGCGAACGTACTCGGTGTGAACAAACATTTAGTTAAAGGGGAATGGAATGTAAAGCGCTTTTTCTAAGTACTCAGACACTTCACAGAGAAAAACAATAATCCAACATCGTTTGAGTCAGAACAGAAGAAATGACTCATAAAGCAATCATGAACAATGATGTCAACATTCAGCTAAAAGTAATCAGAAAACAAATACAAAGCTTGGAAGAGTTAAAAAAAAAAAAAAAGGGAAGAGAAAACGGGTGTTTTGAGAATGTTTATATTGTCTGTAAAGCCTGGTGAACATTTTTCACTAAGGAAGAGGTAAATAGTTATAGTGACTGGTTATTTTCCATTACGATCTTGGCTTCCAACGATTATGAAAACAAGTCAAATCAAATTGAAACGATTATTGTGCCACATTCTTTGTCTCTAAGATGCTCTCATTCTGTCTGAAAATATTAAATCTTAAATCTTCATTTATCATATCATTACCTCCACCATGGAGGTTATGTTTTCACCCGTGTCCACTTGTTTGTTGGTTTGTCAGCAGGATTGCACAAAAACTACTGAATGGATTCCCACAAAACTTGGTTTAAGGATGGGACTCGGCCCAGAATAGACCCCATTAACTTGTGGTGCAGATCTGGATAAAGGGACAGATCCAGGAAGGTTTTTTCACTGTATTTTACATTTCGAGATAGGGCTTTTATTTTGACATTTTCATTAATTCCTCAGGGAATAATGCAAGGGTTAAAAACATCAGGCACATTTAAGGTTTAAAATTTAGAGTGATGCAGGGCTATAAAGTTTAATATTGGATTAAGCTAGATTGATGCACCCTGAGTACCATTCTAGTTATACTATTATAATAATTATAATGTTTATTTTTTATTTGCTTCTAGGTTGGATTATATTTAATGTCTACTGTTAAAAGGACTGTGTGTTTTTTAAAGTTCAATAACAGCATGATGTCCTCAACGTCAAGTGAATAAAACATTTCCTCCCTTTTGGCACATAATTGATTTCTGAAATGTTCTGGCTGTTCAGCCTTTTGACAAACTGACATTGAAAAGATGCCGAGTGTGTTTTTAATGTAGCGGTCTGTGTAAAGAGGTCTCAGTCTCTGAGCACTCTGTTTTATGTCACCTGTCTATAAAACATAAAGCGCTTAATGATGTGGTAAATTAATACCTTAACCAGGATGTGTAATTCCTGCTTTTTTAGACAGATATTCTTCTGTTCTGGAAGAAGAAGGTGGCGCACAAAATGTTTTCCCCCCAAAATAAATCTGCACATAAATCCACAAACTCTCCTCATCTTATCTGTTCCTAACCTTCAATTTTCAAGTCAGACTACTGATTATTTGTCCAAGGAACTACTGTACTGGACACTTTTGTGCGCTTGCGTGGGAGTGCAGAGACACGTCACACGGCTACATAAAGGTTAGAGCTACCAGAATACCACACCGCATTAAGGAGACTGTTTCCATAACACACTGTAAGCTCCTGACCATTCCATCAAAGTCCCATCTCCCTTATCTTTCTTTCAAGCGCTTTTGTTCTCTGCTAAACAACAGAGGGATGAACGAACAGGGGGATAAATCTGATACGCTGCTGTCCTGGGGACTGGGAGCTGAATTGAGAGTGTATCTCTCCATTTTCCCATCTCTTCCCTCCATGCCAGCCTAATTTAGGTCCTGATGGGGACAAAGAGCAGGGAGCTGTGCACCCTAAATGGTCCGATTGTTGAATGAGATACAGGGACAAGAATGCACAACAATTACCTGATCAGCAGACACAAACCACAAGAGACGCTGACAATAAAGCTAGGACAAATGCTGCAACAAATTCAATCCCTGAATGTCTAATGCTTGGATAGACACCACAGGAGGTTTTTCATTGTAATGGAGCTTGGCTGTGAGTTTATCTACAACCTTAGTTTTAGCCCTTCTTGCTGCACTGTCCAAATAAAGGATGATAGAAACATAGAGGGATAAGAAGAGGATATCGACAGATCTTTTGGGGCCCAGATGCAACAGGTCACGTAGCTTAAGAACAGAAGTAGGCAGAGGGATCAGGCAGAGAGATTTACTTGGTGGCTGTTTTGAGAGCAGCATAGATCAGGAAGCCGATGCTTTATCTGCAGCTGAGGAAGCAGCGAAGGAGGGGGAGATGGGGATGAAAGAGGATGAAGGGGTCGAGAGCAGGTGAGCGTAACAAAAGGTGCAGCGTATCAACCTTTTCTGTTTGGAAATAATCGTTTGTTGCCTGCGGACTGGGCGCTCCAGCTCCGGAGATTTTAATTCTCCTCTTCAGCGATCAGTGTATCATATGACCCATCATTCTCCAGAGGACGTGAGGCCCTCTCAAAGGCCCTTTCATACCAATGACCCCTTCACCAACTTTCATGCGAGTCACATGGCTGCTGTCTGTGCACATTTCCATTGAGGTTACACACTGTTCAGACTTGTAATACATAGGAATTCATGAGGCAAGGGAAACAAGAATGTAGCAGCTTACAATTAGATTACAACTGGGGTCTTACTTTTTGCGATGTTGCCCTACATTTCTATTGGCTATGACGACAGTGAACTCACTAAAGTAACTGCTGAGATCTGGGAACACAACGACACAGCTGCAACAAAGTCAGCCGGGGCAAGAAACAATGATCAGACATGTTGTGTTCATACATTATACTAAATGTTTCCAACAACATTCAACTGAGAGAAATCTGTAGTTTTACTCAAGGCAACAGCGTGTTTAGTTATTAACCTGTCGTCATAGCTTTCGGGAAGCAGCAGATGTGAATGTGACTCAGTTTACCTCATCCTGTCAGATAGATTTTATTTGGCAATGGTGGTTGTTTAAATATGAAGACAGTAACTGTGATGATCCCACGCTACTACACATTGTCTTCAGCTACGTCTCTTGTTTTCATCGTTTTGACTGAAATTACATACAGGGCAATTTAAAGCAGGGCCTCTGATGGCCTAAGGGGGTTAGGGCGGCGAACATGAAGCGTAACATCTTCACTTTGTAGCAACCAGTGACCTTTGCGGTGCCATCAATATATCTCTTCCTTCATTTCATGTCAGCTTTTTTCTCTGAACTCTCTAATAAAGGCAGCGTGTGAACACCTGAAGTGTCAACTCATTACACTGAAAAGCTGTGTGTGCACAACTGAGGTATGGTGAGTCAACCACAAACTAGGACAGTCTGTAAACCGTGAAGGATGTTCACACTGAGTAGTTTGAGTAATAATTTTACTGTTCACCCTAGTTTTTTTTCTTTTTAGACATACGTTATCTGGATATTTGTTAAAAATCTGTATGCTTTTCTGACCACAGGGCCTAAGATACAGTCTAAAATGCTGGAACTGGAAGTTTATTAGCCGCAAAATGGGACCCTGCTACCTCCGAGCAGCGTCCCACACACCTGTATGCAACTAAATTGATTTTATACTGCACAAGAAGCCAATACCCATGAAAATCAAGCCTGTCAGCAGATTTACACTTGTTGATGTTCATGTTCTTTTTCAGTTTTGACTCAGTGGCTCCCAAATGAGGCAAGTGAGGCAAGTCCAGGTGTGCCATGGGATTTTCTTACAACCGCACATTATTTTCACAACACACACACTCTCTCTCTTTGTTTTCAGTTCACCTCATTTTAAATGTTGGGACCTGCCTGGTTTAAATGCATGTTGCTGCTATGACGCAATTTAACAAAGCTTCAAATTAATGATTAGATAACACGTTATAGAGGCTATTTTGCATTTTGATTACAGGTGTGCCTTGAGCACAAAACGTTTGAAAACTAGAACTAGATAATAAAAGAAAGTTCTATGGAATTAATTCTCTTTATGTATCAGTTCATGTGTCAAACTTGATAGCAATCATATCACATCCTTACAGGCGTATGTTATATTTATATAAACACGCGAACACACATTTTTCAAATTCACTGGTGTCGGATCAGTGCTCGGTATCATATCGCGAAAGAAAAAAAATTAATTGGAGCATCTCTACTGACGACTTCTTTTTCTTGCATCATACACATCACATTTGCAGCATGTCACTCCAGTTAGTCCATGTAATCATCTCATAATCTGTATTTCAACTGTCTCCTGTGCAAGTTCAATAAGCCAATAATGTTTCTTCCAATCACAATCACCAGTGTTATCGTATGATCTTGACCTCCTTTGATGCATTTTTCTATACCTATGGTATGAATGTAAAATTAATAAAGGTGGATGAAAAGCACGTGCAACTCATTACTCTGCTCTCCCTCACTGTTACTGCTTCTCTGATGTCTACAGAACAAAGTCAATATGTTTATGAATGAAGCCCATATGTCTCCACATCACACATGATTCTGCTGCGGGACTTTTTGTTCTCCCCCTCCTCCTCTCCCCTGAAAGGTTTGTTTTGGTTCAGAATCAGATCGGCCTTTTTCATCACCCTTTGTATCCACGTTCTCATTCTCTTCACCCTTTGAACGTCCCGCTTTCTCTTTGTCCCCTTCCTGTCTTCCCTCAGCATTTCCCATTTACTGTTCTCCCTTCATTTTGCTTGTCCCTCGTTCCCCTTCTGCCGTACAGCTCTCACCAGCAAAATGTCCTCCTTCCACACATACATCCTTCCCTCTGACCCCTCTCCTACCTCTTTCCATCCATCACGCTCTCTCTCTTGCGTCACCCCTCCCCTCCCTGCCTCCCTCCAGAGATAATTACTACAAGCCTTGTGAAGATCAGCTTGTATTTAAACAGCTGAATAAGCAAGGCCTGGGGCTGCTGACAGTCACTATTCAACAATAGTCAAGTAAACCGAAGTAGAGTAGGAAGTCACAGTTTGCGTGCGGCATTATATGAGACATTTGAAAACATCTCCGCCGGACTTACTGGTGCTTTGTTATTGTGTCCCCAGCAATGAGCAACACTCAAGGGTAAAATCCATCTGTATGTGACCTCTGTCCTTGTGGCCACAAATACAAGCACCAATACCACATGCACACTTTCAAATCTGATTGGGGGAATATCAACTAACTGTAAACACAGACCTGCTTCGTTGTAAGTGGCGGAGAGCTTGTCCAGCATTTCTCTGTCCAGCGTCATGATCTGCTGCTCCAGGATGGAAGGGTAGGACAGGCCGCCTCGCTCCTTTTTTTCTTCTTTCTCCTTGTCTTTTTCTCTGTCTCGCTCTTTCTCTCGTTCATATGTCAGCAGTTGCTGGCGGAGAGCCTCGGGCAGGTGGGCCTTGGCGAAGTCAGCAGCAGCCTGATAATGGAGAGCAGAGGGAGGCAAGAAATGTAAGATGACTGCAGATTAACATTAGTTTGGTACAAAAACACGAAATATATTCTGATGTGTTTTACTTTAAAACTGAGCGGGTTCAAGCAGTAGCATGGATACCGCCAGCAACATAAACTAATAAACAATAAGCGTCATAACTGAATAATCGTTTGTTGGATTTAAAAACCAAAATGGCGATCATTCTCTAGTTTCACCTTCTCAAATATGAGGATTTGCTGATAATAGCATCTTTTATATATTCAGAAATAGGAAAGTTTTGATATTTCAAAAACAACTGCGGTATTGAGTCGCCGGTTAACCAACCTGCACGTCTTTGGACTGTGGAAGGAAGTTGAGCATCTATAAACGTGCACACACACAAACTCACAGTGCATTCAGCAAGTGACACACACAGCAGGCTAGAGTGGCAGTAACCTGCTTGTCCTTTCTGCCTTGCCGACGCAGATAAATCACAGATAAACAAAGATAAAGAAAGAAAAAGTGCACCGCCAGTCAAACCCACACAAGCTCACACTCACACCCCGCTGTGGGCTAGAGCTGAGCCAGAGAAACTATCCTCACCTCTATCCATTTTATTTCGAGGGTAACGCCAACCAAACCTTTTCTACACATTCCCTGCTGCTGTTTCAAGGCAAACAATGCCTCCCTCCGCTGGCTCGGAGCCAAACTGGGAAGATGAGCCGGTCCAAGGTCACGGAGTTCACAAAAGTTTCAAGTACAAACGTCAGATAATATTCTGCTGACGTGATCTGCAGCATCCCAGATTCATACAGATCATATTTCATACACTTGTAGGACACGATTGCAGCAATTAAAAGGAGTGGATAAAGAAAACAGAGTGCAGGAATGAAAAAGTTTGCAATTTCCTGGCTGGCAGAATATAATGGTTTGAGGTCATATGACAGAGACCCATAGATGAACCATATGTCTCCTGTGTGTCCCCATTTAGCTCTCTCTCCTATCTATACCTCCCTCTGTTTCTCTCTCCATCTATATCTCGCTCTGCTCTGGGAAATTACTTTCAAGGACTCAGATAACCCTGCCTCCTCCGCTTCGTCTCTACACATGAAAACAACTCATCCACTCCTCTCTTGTTATATCGTGTCAGTGTTATTGAAGCTTTCCTCTGCGAGCTCACTCTGTCACTCTCACCCAATCTTCTCCAGTGAAACCCAAACACTTTCAGTTTTCCATTATCTCTGCCTCCATGGTGACGCTCAGTCCAAAGTCACCATGGATCTTTTCGACACGTCCTTTCTCTTGTCTGAAGGAGATCACAGTTGACATACCGTCACCCTGCGGTTACCATGCAGGAAACAGGAGTCATAAACTGAGTTCAAAGGTCACAAAGACTTTTGTCTGCCAGGGTTATACTGTGCCAATTACCGAGCAGTTTAATTATCTGCCTGTCAGTCCTTCACAATGAGCTGGGCTCACAAAACCTTTTTCAAGCTACATTCCTCCAAAGCATTTCACTGAACATGCACGTGTTGGCAACAATCAGTCTTTGAGGCCAGTGGTGGAAGGTGACTCGGTACGTTTTCTCAAACTTCTGAGGTACTTCTACTTTACTTCAGTATTTGAATCTCATGTCACTTTATACTTATATCTTGCCACAATTCAGAGGGAAATATAGTATTTTTTTTTTTTACTTCACTACATTTATCTGACAGCTTTAGCCAATAAATAGAAATTCAGATTGTTGCACATAAAACAAGTACAGCCTAATGACAGAAAATCAATTGTTAACTTTCATAATCCTTTAATTATTTTTCATGCAGACAGACTGTCCAACTTTCACAAATGTTTCGGCAGTAGACTTATCGAGCAAACCAATTAACTAACTTTGAAAATAAACGTATTTTTGCAAGTTAGACGGTGTGTGGGAGTGTACTCGTTGATCTGCTACACACCTGTCATATGAAATAGATAGTGGGAAGAATTCATTTGTTTTGTTATCTATTGCCATTTCATTTTTTTATTTAACAAACAAAACAATCATCAATTAATCAGCAGATTAATCTATCAAGAAAATCTGATATTAACTGGTTTATCATTTGATCGATCATTTGATTGAAAAATCCAACGCCAAAATATATTCATTTTTAAATGATATAAACAGGAAAGCAGCAATCTATTATCAAAATTGTTGGCGATTTTTATTATTTATTTTTTTGTTCCATTGTTCGATTAGTCGACTCATTGTTGCAGCTGTAGTTGCAGTCCGACACAAAATAGATCAACATTTATTTCACCTCAATCAACTACAACAATCAACTACAACAATTGCAGGGGAAGTTTCATGATTATACACACAGAACTTCATTTTTGAATCATTTTCACTCAGGACTTTTACTTGTAACAGAGTACTTCTACAGTGTGGTATCTGTACTTTACTTAAGCAGAAAATCTGAATACTTCCTCCATCACTGTTTGAGACAGCGTGACTGCATGTGAGTCTTCACCTGGGAACAGCACACAGCCTTGACAGAACTGAAAGTGGAGGCTAAGTCTTGATTATCTGACAATCTAACCTACTGGCTATCCAGATCGACACATCGAACACCTGGCTGCAACATCTGCACCGGCTTAGAGGATGAAAGGAGAAGGAGGGTGGATGAGGGAGGGATGGATGGGGATGAGGACTGTGCGATAGAGGGATGAAGACAAGATGGCAAGGATCAGGGAGAGTAATGCATGAGGGAACAAAATGGAGGGTGAGATTAGTGGTTGGCATAAGTGCACAAGGCAGGAATGCAGGAAGAGCTGCAGGATGAGCTGTTTTTAATGGGAGATTTAGTGACCCCTCTGTCTCCTTCAGAAAGAATAAAAGTTTCAGTCATAAAAACACTGTTTTATCACAGCTAGTGCTCCAGTGTGTCTTTCATGTCTGTATAACCATTATAAAGAGTCACCAAACCAAATTACACGTAATGTAATGTAAGAAAGTTAGGAGACATATCTCCAGTATGTTCCAACTTATTGGCAGGTTATTGCTTCATTTTGAGCCATATTGCAAGATCTGTAACTGGCCAATATTCAGCTCCATTTTGGTCTCCATCAAAATTGCCAAGGGATAGATACTCCACAATGTTCACCAGCTCGTTGGGAACTTTGTCTGCTGTTTGTTGCTGTCCTCTGGCTGTTGAACTTTTTCACTGAATATAACTTTTTGCTGCTGTTGAAAATGACACTGATGAGAGAGCTGCAGAATAAAGTGAGAATTTTCTGTCTTTTGTCACTATGAGCATTGATTTTCATTATTAATCTGAGATAGAGAATTTTGATTCACATTTGATCAAAAGGCTGCTGGATGACGCAAAACACGTCACTCAGTGGACTTTTGCTGTTGCAGGCAACATGGAGGGAAGTTGTTTAGCATTGGCTATTTGCATAGGCTACCCATATGGTAAAGATGCACAGCTGGTTGGAAATCGTCCTTGGTGCCCCCTGCCCTGCATGTTTCAGATGTTTCCCTACCTCAACACACCTGATTCAAATGATAAGCTTGTCATTGAGCTCTGCTGAAGCCTGATAAAGACCATTCATTTGAATCAGGTGTGTTGGGGCAGGGAAACACCTCGGTCAACCACAATTTTCAAATCTTATAACAAAAAAACATATATTCCTTGTCGTGTAGAAAATCACTATTGTGACTCCCAGTCCCAACTCAGGAGAGTTGGCTCAGAGTGCAATCAGTCATGGCGGTGCAGAGCGTCACATTGGGCTCTCCTTCACACCAGACTTCACTTGCAAGCACAAAGGCTCGTATGCACATACAGTAAGTACACAAACCCACACACACACACAACCCTTCCTATCTCAACAAGGCCACCTCCACACTTTGCATCATCTCCCCAAACCCTCCCCTCTGACTGCTAACTGGGAGCCGCTCAGACGAACAGTCCGACAGAAATAGTCGGGCCTTTTAAACACTTCCATCCATCATATCGCCAGGCCGGCAGAAATGAGGAAAGTCATCCGAGTTTTCCTTTAGAATCACCCTGAGGGAGTTTCATAACCGAAGTAGAAAAATCTCTTTCTGCGGTCTCTCTGACAGATCAAGCAGGCAGATGGAGAGAAGAAGAGAAAGGGAAGCGGAGGAGGAGGGGGGGGACTGAGGAGGAGGGTAAGAGCCATTCATTAGCATCACTCAAGCACATCATTAAAGTGAGAGAGAGAGAGAAAGGGAGAGAGAGAGAGAGAGAGAGAGTCCCCTCAGTTTAAAGACAGAGCGGGAGATAAGTGACAGAAAACCATCAAAGCAATGAAAGACAGAGTGGATACATGAGAGGAGGAAGAACTTTTCAAAATATTTCTCTTTGTTGTTTTGATTTCCGATTCACACGTCTTAAATTATAATCATAAAAGTCATCTTTGAGCGCACTACATTTGAAATGTTCCACTCCAAGTATAACATGCGAGGACTGTAAATCGCTTTGTGCTTAATGCCAGACAGATGGGATATGATTTGTCTTTAATTAACCAGGAAAATTAAAACAACAAGATTATATTGTTAATTAAAGGCGGGGGTGTTCACTGCAGAGGTGTAGCATGTTTCTCCTCGGGATGACATTGCAGAGCTCAGTGTGTCCACAGGGCAGAGGAGAGGATGAGCAGGGAGTCCTAATTTCATTATCTCACACCTCAGCTTTGTATGTGTCAAGGCTACGCCAAGTATAGGCTGTGAGTGGGAGTGTGGGTGTGTGTGTGTGTGTGTCTATTGGGACAGTGTTGTCACTGCATCATAAATAGAAGTCCTCTCATTTGTACTTAAGAGGAAAGTGACCGGGGCTTAGAGCAACCTACCACAAAGCACTTAATCATCATTTGAAAGGTTGAGACTGAAAGTTGATTCTTGACCTTGGAAACAGCAAAACAATTTCAATCCAAGTATTCATTTAGCATCGGTTTTGGAGTTCGGCTTTTAGGGCAACAGAGAGGAAAGGTCACTGAAGTGTCAAGTATGATGTAAAGTTGAACATTTATACTCCACCTGCTGAGGAAGGTCACTTGATACAAGTCAAAGCCCCACAACAGCTCCTAACAGTGGTGAGAGTGTTTGTACTCATTGTGTTGGAACCGTGTGTGCAAACTACCAGCGCATTTACGTCGATGTTTTTAAAACGTTCAAACATGTACATCACCATCTGCAACTAACTAAAGAGCTAAAAATCAATAAACATGTATATTTTCTTAAATCAAGTGTCACTTTTATGATTGCAGTGCGGTGGCCTCCCTTGTTCTGTGTGGTTTTAACTACACTGAAGATCAATGTGTGGATCTGTTTCACTTATTTTTAGAAAAACAACTGTAGAGTATTATGACTTAATCACGTCCTTCCTGTGCAGTCTGAGCCCGGAGCCAGATTGGAAGTGTTTGTGTGGCCTTGAAAACACCCCTTTGCGCCCAAACACACAGATTTTACCCCCGCATCCCAAAACTATTTCTCTCTAGCTGCCCTTAAATCTCACCCACAACCACAACAAACATTCGGAGCACAGATGGGCAAAGGGGCGGAGGGGTTGGGGAGGGGCGACTGCGGTGGTGCCGACACACACATATATACAAAAACACACATATCTACACGAGCTCAAGGAAACACTCCAAACTAAAGCATCCGAACAACATTCATATTCAAATACCAGTCATGTCTCAGGGGGGACATGTAATGGCCAACATTGTGCTGCGTGGCTGACAGTGTAAAGAGGACAGATATGACTTCTGTAAAGTGAATGAGGGCTTCAGAGGCGAAAAACGCAGAGCTATAAAAGTGGATCAGGACTGGAAAGTTGAATAGAAGTCCATTAAAAGTGGCAGGAAATGCTTCAGTGCCTTCAGCCTTCAGAGAGAGAGAGAGGGAGAGACATGAAATACTACCTCTTGGCTAAACAGAGTCAGCCCCAGCTCCTTTCTCTCTCTGGCTGTGAAAGAATGAGAGGTGTACTGCAAGGCTGGTACGATAAGAACATCTGGTAGCTATGGTTACGACTGCCAAAGCCTCCAATTGGCTGAACATCTGTCCCACCTCAGCAGACGTCTCATTCCAAGTCCCCTCAAACTCGCGATGATGCACAAAGACCTGCCCCAGAGGACAACAGGCCGCAGGTTGTTGGCTCATTCAGCTGCCAATAAAGCAGATTTTACAGCAAAGGTGACCGTCTACCGGCTCCAGATCTACCCCACACACACACACACACACACACACACACACACACACACACACACACAGAGTCAGGTACACACTCACACTTAGACACACTAACAGAGAAAGATCTTGCCTCTCTTTACTCATAAAGTGAAGGGAACTATTACGGATGTGATTCACATTCAGGTAGTGAACGGACTCCGAGCAATCACTCTGCCTCTCCACTCGCAATACACACGACTTCAGGAGTAAGACCTCACCGGTGTGTGTCCTTCGTGCGACAGCCGGGGCCATTAGAGGAGGTGAAAACTCATATTAAACCTAAACAGTCTATTAGAAGGAGGCCGTCTTGTTGATCTATAGCTTCCTATACGGCCTAACCCCCCGTAGTAAGAGCACCCTGTCAGTGTCTACGTCCTGGACAGCCACTCAATAATAGACTGATGTTTAGTTTATAGAAAGGAAGCTCAGCATCATTTCCAAGGCTCTGTGATGCCAGAACATGATTCATATAACAGCTGAAGTGTGCAGGGATGTGAGCTGCTTGGGTTACAGCATGACCGGTACTGGATATTTGATGATGATAATGATATTGCTATCCAAGCAAAAGAAAAAAAAGACAGAGGACAGTTTATCGGCTGGTATTAGTTCTTTTGATGTAAACATTTTTGATTAAAAAAATCTCTTCATCATGTCTGATGAGCTCAGTAAAGCAGACGTCTTTACTGTACACCTTCAATCAACAATCGTACAATCTCACGTCTCAAAGTCTTCATCAAAAGGTGTATGCTCAGATGCCATCGAACCAAAATAAATCACTTTTCACTACATTTTGTAAATAAGATGGATATTTTACTTAACTATTCTGAGACATAGGATAAAACATGCTTACTTCATTAAATGTTGGACTGTTTCTTTAACATCTGTCAGTTTTTCCTGAGGTTTGTGGCAGACTTTGGTGCACTTATTTGGCATGGTTTTGAAGGTTCATTTTTCACAAAAAAAAACAGTTTCTCATCAGTTGGGACCATTATTATTACCATATCTGTGTAGAAAAGGCTGACGAGCTTGACAACACCAAAAGAACTTGGACAAAACTTGCTAATTTAGTCTACTGTGGACCAGTAGTGGGAAAAGTACTGTAGTTCATTTTGAATCTCTCCGCATTGATTTCACATTCATTAGGCTTGGGTGGTGCCCAAAAGCCTTATTATGTGAGGAAAAATCCTGTCTACCATCACACTTAAGCTCTCTTTCACCTGATCCTCCAAGCTGTTAAAATAATGTTTCACAAGTACTATATAGTTAGGTAATGTAAGTATACATCAACAATTCATTAGCTAGCTGCAAATTTACTAAGAAGACATGACATTTTAAAGCTCCATGGCAAACTAGCGAGCCAATTAGCAGCAGAATAACAGAAAGAGTGTGTTTCCTAATGGCTGCCTGTGTCGCAGTCTCTTACTGAATAGGTGACAAACTTGCATAAAGTCGAGTAAGTCAACAAAATAGGGGTGTTTTGGTGGCCTACAGGGAACATCCCGGTTCCAGTCCAGCCGAGGACATTTTGTTGCATGTCATCTTCTGTCCCAGTCCTCTCATTATCTGCTCGCTCTCTACTGTCCCTCCACAAACCACTGCTGTGCTGTAGAATGAATGATTCAGGGCTGAACAATAAGGACTGCCCGAGTTAAGTGCCACGTCGGGCTCGCAGATCTAGCAAATCACTTGGACACATTGATTTTTACAAAGGTGTTGATGAAAGTATACTGCAGGAGTGAGTTATCTGAATAAAGATTAAACATGACAATTAACTCCAGGCTTTGTTGTCATTCAGAAAGTAGATTTCTACAACAGCAGGGTCCATATCTACTTGCTAGCCTAAGAAGCAAAAACATGAAATTGGCATAGCTTATCTTTAAGCGATAGCCTACATTTCACTTCACGATCCTCCATGAGATCAATGCTTGGCAGACACACAAACTCTAAACACTGTTACCTGTCTGCTTGGCTGTGATGTGCTCTGATCCGATCTGGATCGGTGTGTGGCAAACAAGAGCTGCAGTGTTTTGTGGTAGACGTACTGTGTAACGGAAATGTTTTTTTTCTAAATTACCTGAAACATATTTGGCATCTCTTTACTTTTTCTTATCAGATAACACAGACTTAAATACACATCTGTGATTCAGTCATTAACATCTACCTGACTGATGCAGCAGCTTTTATGTGTGAGCAACATTGTTTTCCTTCTATATTTCACCTGATAACAGGAAAAGTGCTGCTGTCATATACAGCAAAACAAGAGAGAGCATGGGAAATGTTGGGTGCAAAGGTTTTAGAGGTACTGATGCTCACACATCAGCAGCATGGCAGTAAATAACATTCCGACTTCCATCTTGCTGCCGTCTTTTTAAACACACACACTACACAAACACAAACAGAGCTGCCACAGCGTAAATGTGGAAGCCATGAAATGTAATGGCAGCCGTTACAGCTCTGTAATCTACATAGGTAGTATTGCAGAGGAGTATCCTCATGCTGTGTGTGCATGTGCAAATATTCATGTGTGTGTCAGACAGATAGACAGAAGAAGTTATTACGTGCGGCCTTGGTGCTCCACACGTCACATGCCCGTCTCACACAGGGAGCGGAGGGGTGGCAATTAGAATAACTTCAACTGGCATAAATCAGCACGGGCCATAAACGCGACAGTGAGGGGAGAAAGAGTGATGGAAGGAAAAAAAATGAAATGAGGAGGTGAGAGGAAGAGAGCAGAGGTGATAAAACCGTTTTAGATGTGCACTCAGGTGAGAGAAACGAGGGGAATGAGAGGGAAAAATGATGGAGAGAAAAAGAATGAGGATAGAGGATCGCTTCCTACTGACTGATTAAAAAATACGCAGACAAACACACTGGTTGTCCTTACTGACACTCTCAGGCTTTCGTCATACAGCTGATCTGCACTGAAAAATGACATATTTTTCTACCAAGCTCATGTCATCTCATTACCTCCATCTAAAGAGAATAAATGAAGACACCAGATGGAGCTTTGACTGCCGGCAACAAGAACTGATGTTAGTTTTAACAAGTCTGGACAACAAGAGAAATCCATTCATAGTGGTTTTTCCAAACACACATTGCGCTCCATTTCTACCAACAAACAAAAAGAGGTTTCCAGCGAAACAACACCTCGGCTATGATTAGGGGCAGACATGCTAGAACACGATGTTCCTGCGAGATGGTGGTGTTTGGGTGTTGTGATCTCAGCGCAGACAATGCTTTGGATACTTGCTCATCTTCCACCTCCAGTAAGTCTATTATTACCAGCAGCTACCAGCGTCAGCCCGTAATCCCACGCTTTTACGAGAGCTGCAAGAAAACAAATGATAATTCTGGAGAAATATTACACATTCCTACTCCATTACAGAGCAAAGAAGACTTCCCACGACTCTCTTCTTCCAAAACTCCTTTAGTAAACTACAGGCTGATCGTTTTAGCTCAGCGTGGGGCTGCAGAAACTAATGGAGCAATGTCACCAAGTTGCAGGGTCAACATTTCCACTGCACAGGCGAGCCTCCATCTTTAAGGCAGGCAGAATGCATTATTGATTGTTTAGTGCAAGCCAAAGGAATTAGATACCAAGAATGATAGTCCTATCTGTCTTATTAATATCCCAGAATCAGGACATGGCTCTGATTTGTGTGACACTCATTCATTGATCATAGTAGAGCCGAAACAATTAGTTGTTGAATTGATTTGTCGGCAGCTGTTCATCATTTTTCAAGCAAAAAATGCAAAACATTTCCTGGATGCACAGTCTCAAATGAAAAGATTTGCTGATCTTATAATGTAGCATACTGATTATGTTTTGTATTAACGGACAAAATAAGCATATCAAACAAGAAATCAAACAATCGATCTATTAATGCACAAAATAATCAACAGATCAATTGATAAAGAAAATAATCTCCAAATCAATTGATAAAGAAAATAATCTCCAAATCAATTGATAATCTAAATAATCGATAGTTACGGCCATGTTCTGACTGCAGCCTCTGAAATATGAAGATTTGCTGCTTCTCTCCGGTTTATGTCATGTGTCATTACTTTGAAGTTTTAGAGCCATCACACATTGTTTCCTTATTTTAACGAATAAACTTCTCGATGAGTTGACAAAAACAAGTGATGAAAACAAACAGCACCTACCGTACAGGAAATAATGACATATTTAACAAAAACTACAACGGTGGCACTCTGTGAAGAATCAATCTGGACTCACACTGAGAAGTAGACACTAAATTAATAAGGTCTGATTAATGCCAAATCCTTGCAAAAAAAACTATTGAGTTTGATGCTTATCATACAGAATCATGACAGGAAGTAGACCCAATTATTGCACACTGGCAATTTTCTTAAATGCACAGATGTGAGGCTAGAAATGATGACTGCTTCTGTTCAGGACCCAGAGGGTTTGGCTAAGCACTTCTCAGATATCATCAGCTCACAGATGTCCTTGCGTTGAGGACAGATCCTGCACCATTAAAAAGTACCAAGAGTTTCTGAAACAGATTTGTACTTAACAATACCTTGATAAAGACCCCTCAGGGTTGCACATGTAAGTTTGAATCAAAATACCGGTAAGTGCTGATCTATAGCCAGAAGTAAGAGAAGAAGAATGAGACACTAATCAAATATAGATTCTTGATGTCCCCATAGGTTAGTCCTTTGGCATCTATTAGAAATTCACTTGTCCTTCAGACCCCAACACCTACCTCTGATCTATTTATATACACACCTCTGCATGATTTGTGTGTGTGTGTGTGTGTGTGTGTGTGTGTGTGTGTGTGTGTGTGTGGAGTGTGTGTGTGTGTGTGTGTGTGTGTGTGTGTGTGTGTGTGGAGTGTACTGCTGACATTTACTTGTCGTCATTCTCCCATTTGCTTTGCAGGAAAAGAAAAACCTCAGGAGTTTATTCATATCATACTAATCAGCGGCAATATTCTTTACATGCAGAGTTAAAATGCTGTCTTCTTGTTTTACCACTTGTCTATTTTTCTGCTGTTGCCATCTTTTTGTTCCTTTCACTGCTGCTCCAGTCTTTAAGGGCTTACATAATGTATATGCAGTGACATTAAAAGTTCCCTGAGAGATCCTTGTTGCATCTTGTTTTGAGCCAAGAGGTCCAAGTGTATCTGACTGGAAAAATGAGTCAAAATCACCACCTGTCGTCTCTCCAACTAATCGTCTTCATTCATAAAACTGTTCACATTTCTTATCTTTGAATGAATAACTGAATATTAACCATAGTCTGTCACAGCATAAGATTATCATTTTACAAAAGAAGCCATTCAGAGGTAAGGAAGCAAGCGAGAGAAGTTTGGCTTCTTTTGAGAAAAAAACCCATATGTATATTTGTAGAAAAATTACTTATCAAAAATAAATTTAGAAAATAAATAAAAAATGTATCTGTACAAAAACCCAGGTGCCATTTTACCAAGATTATCGAAAAATATCAAGTGATACCAGGTCCTAACTAACACAATCTGAACAACTAAATTCAGATATAAAGGTTAGGTTAATAATTGTTCACGTCTATATAATACTGACATGCCACAGTCTTCATTGTGTCGGTTCGGTTCATTAACGGTTCTCCCAAAGTTATTCTCTTTTCTTTTTTTTCAGACAGTGTTTTCTTGCTGAGTTGTGGCAGAGGGAGAACCCAAGAGGATTTTGTCCAGCATCTCTTCCATACAGTGTCCAATAGAGCTGGGTACTAATGGATACCAATTCAATTCAGATATTTCAGTTACAATAAAAAAATGTTTTGACTGTGAGAGAAATTCTGGAGAACTAATGCTGTATATTGTACAAGGAACCATCTATTATCTAACCTGTTGCATTATTAAAAATATTAATGTTTAAATTAAGAGTTGAATGAAATGGTTGCAGAGTTTTGTGGTTAAAATCTGCCTATAGAGAAATCAGTGTTTCCGCTGGTGACATTGTAGTGTGGCACCCCACCAACCGCCAACGATCTTGGCCCCCACAGCTAAGAAAGAAGAAATAGTCACAAAAGAAAACATATAAATCAGTAGACTTAGGCATTTGTCAACTTATTAAAAAAACGCAGCCAAGGTAAACAGAGCAGGCTTTTAGCTTTGGTGGGCCGACTACATAGCTCTCTGCCTGGGTAGCCAGCTCTCCTCTCTCTCTTCCAGAGGTAATAAAGATATTTCAACGATTTTAGCATCTAATTATTAAAACATGCTGTACTGAAAGAACAAGAAAATAATGACAGATGTAGGACCATGTGTTTCAAACAACGACAAAAATAGAAACTGTTATTTCCTGTTACTAACAACCTTTGTGGCCATTCGAGTATAGATTCCTGAGTTTACAAGCTGCATCATAGTGCACTTGAATGCACCAAGACACAGAGGACAGAAGCAGTGCGCCCGGAAAGATTTTTAATCATGTGACTGTTTTGGTAAAAACAATTACCTGTCAATGTGGCAGATAGGGCTTGACAGGTGTTAATTTTGGACCTTGAGACACATATTCACAGGAAAAGGCATAAATATTGAAAGATTGATCACAGAGGTTATGAACTGATAATGGATCATTCCACTTCAGGTTGATTTGAATCAGAAAATTGATCTTTCTAGTGACCAATAACTCTTTACATGTGGGTGTTCGAGTATTGTTTGAAGACAGACTTAAAATAAATGTGAATCCCTCCTTTAAAATCACAGGCTCTTTAATGATGACATTAGCATAATGTGATAATTATCAGTCCAATGTGTAGACAACTGTCCGAACAGCTGACTGAACAACTTTACTTTTCGTGAGTTACTTATCACAGTGGTGTTTCGCAGTCTTTCATATCTTATTCTGCTGTACTGTCCTACATAGAGGAGCTCTGAACAAACGGCAGGATGTAATATAGAGACGGAGGCTGAGTTGTGAAGACAGCAGGCAAAAGTTTCAAAAAACAAGAGTGAGTGTTCCTCTCCCTCCTTTGAATGTGGGGCACAAAAAGCCTAGAGGAGAAGAGCTAAGTAAATGTCAGCTACGCCTCTCTTTCTCTCTCTGACACACACACAGACACACACACACACACACACACACACACACACACACACACACAGACACACAGAGACACACACACCTATCACAATCTTACACCCTCCCAAATTGCTCATGCACTTCGGGCCTTATAATCTCCCCGTGCGCCCACACACGGAGCACACACACACACACACACACACACACACACACACACACACTTGGCGAGTGTTCTTATTTGTATTCCTGCGATCTGAAGCCTCCATTCTCTGGCAGACACTGATATATCAACTGCATGAATATTCATTCACTAGTCAGAGTGGCAAGCTTCACCAGCCCCCTCTATTCTCGCAAGTGTGACTGCACACATACATATACACACACACACACACACACACACGCACACACACACGTTTCTCACACTAAGGTGATGCATTCCTAAACAATGCTAACCTTCCACATGCACGTACAGTATGCGAGCATGCTGTGGAGCGGCAGCAGGCAGGATCTTACACCATAAGCTAATGAACCAGGTCAGTGTTTGTCTGTCACCTACACACACCTACACTCACACACACACACAGACACATTCACTGGATGTCTAAGAGGCATCTTCCTGCTGTGATTGAAGCCGCTTATCAATCATTTCCTGCTTGATTAATTGGTACAGCGGATCTCCTGCTAGATTAATCACATCCGTCTGAGAGCCTTCTTATGTTTGAGCAGCTTCATGGAGGAGGCTGAAACCTGTGAATGCGCACACACACACACACACACACACACACACACACACACACACACACACACACACACACACACATTGTGCAGTGTATGTGTGTGTATAAGTCAGTCCTTAGTTGCCCTCCTTCATTCGTCCATTAAAGACAGAAGAAGAATCCAGTCTGATTTAAAGAAAAAGGCATCAAGAAATCAGTAAATAATTCAAAAGACCACAGCTGAAGCTACATTTCCCGACAAAGCCTCACCGTTATTGGGCTTTTAGTCGAACGCTGATGTCGTCAACTTCATTAGAGTGGGAGTACGAATCTTCCTCCCCGTTTGTGGGTAGGAAGCTATTTAAGTTGCCAGTGGTAGAGAGACAATTCAAGACCTCTGTCATTGTGCATTCGTCATCTCCGCTCAGCAACTTTCTCTCCTACGTCTTCACGGCTCATTGCTCTCGTGCGCTGTCTCTTTCTCTTCTCTCCCACACACACACACACACACACACACACACACACAAATATATGTTGCAGCCATACACTCACACAGCTCCTCTGATCTGAAATATCAATTTGCATTTCTCTCCACTCGGCTGCGAGCTCAATGCACATCAACACGGCGATGCCATATCACTCATTCTCAGTGAAACCTTGTCCTTGTTCTTTACAGTCTCACTTCCTTCAGCTTTGTTTGAAGGGCCGATTACGTATGTGGCATTCATAGAGCAGAATCTGAACTTAAAACTCCACGTTTCTCCCACCGCTGCCCTCCTTATCCTCTCCTCCGCTGGATACATCCTCTGCTCTTATCAAAAGACAGAAAGGCAGTGGGAGCGTTGCGAGAAAATGAAAGTGAAATAAACAGAGATGGAGTACAAAGCTTGCACTCCTAGTTAGATCTACAGATGGAGGAAACACAAAGATCTAGAGATGAAAGGGGCCAATGTGAGATAAGAGAATTTCCAGTGTTAATACCAAAGCTGTAGTTTGAGAGGAAAGCAAACCAAGTTTTCTGTTTACAGATTACCACCTCTGTTGTGCGAGTGTTTTATCACACCACACAATGCCTTCACTGTGGGACGGAGGAAGATAGGAAGGAAGGAAGGAAGGGAGGAAGAAGGGGGCTGTTTACATATTGAAGAAAACACACATTGGCCTACTGTTCCTCCAGCTCCTTCTTTCTCCTCTATTACTCCTTTTTCTGCTGGAGGTGAATTCCTGCTACCAATCCGAGCAGGCAATCAGTTTCATCCAATAAGCATTCCACAAACAGCTTTATTCCTACAAGATGGCCACGTCCTCACAAATGTTGACTAAGAAGACAAAGGCAGCATTATTTTTGTGCACTTCTACTCCATTGATCTGCAGACAGATGAAAACCATGTGGACAATACAGCCAGTCTGATTTACTTCTATCACAGCACAGTCTCAGTGCAGACCACAGGTAGCCACAACATGTAAAACACTACTCGGATAATACCAAAACAAACTCACCACAGTTAAAAACAGATCTTTTCACAGCAGCCACGTGGGAAATTGTACCAAAATCTTAGACATGCAGGAAATACATCTTATCGGCAAGCGACAGGCGATCCAGCAGAAATTCAGCTTTATTCCACAATTAGTCGAGCATGACTAAGGCTCAATCCGAACAGTGTCTGCCCAGCTGACATGGATTTTTCCTGTCATATCTCAAAATGTGCCGTTTATAGGGATGGGACTAAAAAAAGATTCCTAATACTGATCGTGGTGAATCGATTATCGGGTTAATCGTGTATCAAGGTAATTGTGAACATCCTCACTGAACGACTTAAATAAGCTGTCTAGCTCGCTGACGTACTTTCCTATATTGGTTTCCCGATTTATTTTGAATTGCCCAAGCCTGTCACCATGGCTGATGGCTCAGTTTGCACACTGTATCCCCCACTAATACAAGTTAAAATCAGACGGGATAAAAAACAGGAGGTGAGGTTACCACCATTTATTTATTCTCCATTTGTGCAGGAATATCCTATGATTTATGATGACTTATTCAAGATTCTTCACTTAAAAAAGATTTTATCCGGGATGCAATAAAAATATCTGAATGAAAAATGTACAGTTAGAGTGTGAGCTGAAGTTTTTTGAAAATACTTTCATGATTATCAGGACAATATTGTGATGTTATTGTAATGTTGGACATGACATGTTCATCGTCCCATGCCTAGCAGTATATCATATTTCTTAACATTCTGCTATATCGTAGGCAACTGGACCCGTTTCAGCTTCACCTCTCATCCAGGAGGCTTCTTCAGTTCTTACTAACTGGAGGAGAGTTGCAGGCTTTAAACTCTGTGTGGGAGTGTCCTTAAAGAGTCGTTGAGGACACGTGTGAGCTCTGAGTTTCAGAGTCGTTAGGGCCACTTGTGGGTCGTTGGCTTAACCCGCCTTCATGTGGGTTGCTAGGGCTAGGTGAGCCCAGGTGCGAATGGTTGTTAGGTTGACTGGGGAGGTAATAAGTAATGTTGTAGGCTTATCACCCACCTACAATGCAATACTGAGTTCCCTCCCCAGACAGCTTAACAACCATTTTGGCGGTTATGTTTGTGGTTTGTGTTTTTTGGTTGTCTGTTGACTCTTAGCGGGATTTATATGTAATTTGGTGGAAGAGTGTTGCATGGGCCAAAGGAGATGCCATTAAGTTTTGGAGCAGATCCAAATCACAAGGTGGATACATTAATCATTTTCTCTTTTGTTAACCTAGCAGAGTGGTAGTAGTAGTAGTTTTAGAAAATATCCAAAAATATATAGTGATTGCGCTTGCAAATTTTCATACAGGATAATGGACTTTTGGCCTTGGTGGAAATCTGCGCTCTCCACATGCCCTTCTAGTTTTTGAATAGTTTTGACTATAAAATGTCAGAATAAAGTGAAAAAGACGTTTTAGGTGGTTAAGTGGTTACCAGGCGATATTTGCTTATCGAAATGGTATTTGGCTACGAAATAATCACTTGGCATCTTATCTCTTCAGCTATAAATATAACAGCGCTGTTATTAACAGACACCTGATGATTATTGAAATGCAGATTGAGTCGTCGCAGTCGCTGACATTCTGAAAAGACTCTTGCCACCACAAGGCACATTGCAGCGCGCTCTGCCAAGTGCCACTTCCGCCATTCTGAGTGAACAGCTTCCTGGACTCCATTCATCCCTTCCTGTGTCCATCCATTCACGATCGCTCTCATCTCCATACAGCTGGCTTCTCTGGCGCAACAACTCTTTCAATTAAACAACGTGGCACGAGTGAAAAATATCCCAGCAGTGGGCATATGGTGCAAAGTAACCATTCCATATTTCACATGCACATGCACCTCATTTCCATACACACATACACGGCGTCTAGCAGCAGAAGGCCTATAATTGGGGCACCCATAAATAAGAAACGGAGTGACGCCTGGATTTCTGCTGATCTGTTTCGTACGAGAAGCATGTGTGAATAAATTGATGGCTTTTCATTTTAATAGCGCCGCACTCTGCTGGTGTCATCTGGTTTATCTCCTCCCCCTGACACCTTTACCTCCTGCACCAGCTCACAACTACACCTTCTTTCTTATCTCTCTCTCATTTATGATCACGCCACTCCCTCCTCGCTTGCTTATTCCGGTGCTTCGATCTATATCCTTCTCCTATTTCTTAACCTCACCCCTTTTCCCTCTGGCCTGTCACTCCGATGCTGATGCTGCATTTATCAGGTTAATTACAAACTGCCTGCCTCTTCTCGCTCTGATTAGCGACGTCAAAAAATTAAATCCACAAATACAAGGCCTGTGCAGGTACACACGCATGGAGTTCCTTACAAGGTTATTCGACACCAATCCTAACCTCCGTCCTGTTGATCATTCAGTAATATGCGAGGCTGAAAATGTGACTTTCCTTCACGAGTCACTGGCCTCTTGGCTTCACCCCCTCTCTGCGTTCCCATTCATCAGAGGGAAGAAAAAACACACAGCGATCAATGCGACGCCTGTTTGTGTGCGTGACATAGAGCAAAACCAAACTGCACTCGATGATAAACATACAGACATTCATAAAAATCAATACTCATCTACTACATCCACTGCTGCTGCCCTCATAAAGCCTCCTGATGAATATAGAGGATTTTGTGTGCATGCCTGCATGTGGATGCGTCACTTTATGGGGGAGTATAGACCTCTATCCATCAGAACATTGATTCAATAGGCTCCGGATTTGAGGTGGATTGTTAAGTGCATATAGGGACGAGGCTCTGCGTGATGGAGCTATGAATACTGAACAATACAGCAGAATGAGCAAAGAGAAGTAGCTACTTTCAGGATGTGAGTCACAAGGACAGAGACAGAGGTAGATCCTGCATCACATCAGTCTGTGTGACAAGTTTGTGGGCGTCCAAGACATCGCCTCCTACTCTCTAGCAGAGGAGATACTGGCTGAAAGTAACGTATGTCCCTGAGAAATAAAAAAAAAATCCAATTCAGCATCGCTGTGTCGTCTCAGGTCTTCAATCTGCGAACAAGGCACCGACAGAAAAACAAACCTCTGATCGGCTCCCCGACCTCGCTGATGTTTTTTTTTCCTTCATTAATATCTAAACTTATTCCCTCGGGTCAAACTTATTTAAAACAGTCTAATGACATGATGATGACACATGCTGCTCCATGATGGCTCAAATCTTCAACGCAGCCAAGTTCCCATACAACATAATGAGGACAGGATGTGTTGCCAGAGACCAAACCCAGTGCCCACTTTCCAAAACAATCCCAAACGCAGCCCATTACAGCTCTGAACTACACCGTGGGCATTTGGGCATGACACGTACAATAAGCTTTACGTGGAAAGCATCCAACACCTTTCATTCGGGTCCAACTATTGAATTGAATCGCTGCTATATGCTGAATAAGCTGGCTCACGTAGCGGATAATTTTGGATTTAAAAAATGCTTCTAATCATTTTTTGTTCACTTTTGGTTTGCGAGCTCTTGACAGCTTGTACATTTGTTGTCGTGCCCGCCTGGTGGAGGAGCGAGGGCTGCAGGCGCGGTGGCAGAGCCAGCAGGCGTCGGGCCACGGGTCTCCAAGGCAGCCCAGTTTCCACAGCAGGTGCACTGCCATCATGGAGCAGACCCACTCCACTTTGGCCCGCTCACTATTTCCAGCCTTAGACACCAATGACTCCCCAAGGGTCCGCCTGCTAAGAATAGAAGCAGGATACCTCAGCCTTTGCTGCATTTTTATCATTCTTTTGTTTTGAAATTCACCTCTCGCAGGTGTCCCGACTTTGTGGAGGTGCTTGATGTTGTCATTTTGTTCAACATTAAAAGGAGGAGTTGTTCGTTATTGGAACTGAGAAGTTGTTGTACAGGTTGTAAAGCACTTTGAAATAAATTTGTAATTTGCCTTGATTTAATGCTACTAAAATCACTGCAAGAATTTATTACATCTTACAAAGACGTTATTTGAAAATCACCTACACATGCTGCAACATGAAGAAAAGTCAGTTATTCCCACAATCACTAGGGATGCATCATATATATTGGTCCGAGCATGATGTTGTCAACGTGGATGTTTTTCACAGGTTCAGGGGAAGACAACCAGATTGCAATTTGCATTACATGTTCTATGAGGGATCAGAGAGGAGGCACTACAAGGTCTACGAGTCCTAACACAACAAATCTTATTGGAGTAATGGAATATTAAATCTTCCATCTTTGCTCACTGCATCTGAGCCTCTCTTACACTCAGGCGTGCATAAACTACAGGTGAAGAGCTTCTTTTCTTAAATACAAAAATGTGAAGTTATTGGTTATCTTATCAAAGAACAATGATATTCAATTTAAGGATATATATATATATATATATATACATAGTACATATATAAATGTTAGCTCCTGCAAACTGCTATTCCATGTATCAAGAGCTCTGTCTGTTTGTTTACAGGCCTGAGAAAAAGTTGCATAGTGCACCTATTGATTAATCCTTTCAGCTCCACAACCCCTATTCCAAAAAAGTTGGGACGCTGTGTACAACATAAATAAAAACAGAAGGCAATCTTTTGCAGAGCAGTCTGTGATTTATTTATGTTTTACTCGGCGACTCTCCTGGAATCAGAGTTGTCGTCAGGACTGCCGTATTGGAAGACCAACTAACGTTATCTGGTGTCATGGGACTGGTGTGTGTACGACAGTCAATCAGGCATACATGTCAGCAGCATACATGCATCTACAGGGTCCTGATGAGTCCGTCAGTCCATAAGAACCAGGAGAAGATAAGCAGTTTGTCCAAAGTGTACTGCTGCAGAGCGTCTCCAGAAGACATTATGATTTAAGTTGAGTGTGTATGTGTGTGTGTTGTAAGTAAAAGTCGTGGACTCCCCTCAGGACTGGAGGCAGCAGACTCTTTAATATTTCACAGCAGTGATAAATAAGTCAGACAGACTGCAGAGAGATAAGGTGACTCTGCGGGTAGGGGTGAGGAGGGAGAGAGGGAGGGTGGGAGGAGGGGGTGGGGGACGAAGGAGACAGAAGGAGAAAGGGAGAAGGGGGAAAAAAGATATAGCGAGGTGGGGAGAGATATATAAGGCAATAGAGCAAAAGGTCAGAGAAGACATGAAGAGGAGGAATGGTGAAAACAGAACTTCAGCCAAACCCAGACACCTCTGGCAAAAAGTGAAAAATCTGATATCTACCACATTTTAAAATACCAGGGAGAGTCAGTGATGCAGATCAAAACCTAAAGATGTGTGTAGTTCAACAGTCCGAGGAGGAATCTCTCTCCTCGGGAACACAAACACACCCACAATCTCAAATTGCCCTCCCTTGACACACAGACCCGGAGACACTCGAGGCAATTGACAGATTCTGATTTCTGAGGACAAAAGATATCAGAGGGGGGGATCAGAAGCAGGAGAGAAAGGAGAGGAGAGATAAGTAGGTAAGGCAGAAGGAAGGGGAGGAATGGATGAAGAGGTTGGAGGGAGGAGAAAACAGACAGTTACTGTGGGGAAAGGTCAACAGAGACAGAGAGCGAGTGTGAGAGAGTAGATGAAAAACAGAACAAAGTATGCCATGCTCTTTCTCAGGGGGGAGGAACTGCAGCCCCCATGGTGCCGTGGCCTCAGACTGACAGACTCATGATCAAAAGATTAGAAAACCCTCAACTGGCACTTCATACACAATCCAACTCAGCTTGTTGTACAGTTACTGTATGTTTAACCTATCTGTCAACTCTTTAAGCCTCTGAATCTACACCAACTTTCTGGAAAATCTTCAGGCGTCGCCTCTCAGCATCCATGTTTTTATCCCCTTCTCTTCTGAAAGAAATAACTTCTTCCCTGCCTTTCTCCGCCCCCAAACAGCAGCTTTAAGCTCCTTCTTCCGCTATCTTCACTTAAACTTCTGTAAGCCGGTAGCATTTTTTATTTCTCGGCTGCTTTGCCAGGCCGTCTCCTCTCTCCTCCTCTTCGCATCTTTCCCCCTCTCTACGTCCTCCTCTGAGGGCAGACCATCATTTTCATCTCTCTCTCACCCTCGATAAAGCATCTCTCCTCTCCTTTTAGCAGCTGTAAGTATAGCTACCAGGTCTGCTGCTGGATAAGCTCATTAAATCAACTCAGGAAGAGGGCTACACACAAGACTCAGGATAGCAAACACATGCAGGTACTGGATGTGTAAAAGCCGCACGAGAAGGAGGGGGTGATCTAAAAATATCAAAAAGTCTGTCAGGAAGTCAGCAAGGAATTAATTGGGGAAATAAATAAAGAGGGAGAGAAGGATGGTGGGAAAAAGAGAGCGGATCCATGGAGAGAACGTATAGTCCCAATCTCCCCAGTGGGATTAGTGTAAATCTAATCTGCCCCGCTGTCTCCTCGACTCATTTTAGCCTCGGCTTAGAGACGCTCTCAGGAAGAGAGCAGGGATCCTAAGAGCCTTGAGCTGTTAGCATTAGCTCACATCATCACCGTAAGCTTCCTCTGCACCACACTAATCAATTACCAACCCTGCTTGCCTCAAAGCTCCATTTACCAACACACTGGGTGTGATGCATGCTATATATCTGCTGGTTTAATGGGTGGTGCACAATAGGTCAGAGGAAGTTTGACGCCATTACATCATCATGAAGTTTACCTTATTCCAATAATCATGTTTAATAACAACAACCTGCTATGGCTGTGAGGGGAAAAGCATAAGTGAGGAGACTAAGACTGTTTCTGTAATGCATCAGAGAGAGCTGGAAGCATTAGTCCATTGACAGAATAGTTATTTATAATTGATTAGTCGTTTGTAGAGCCGGACAGATGTTCAGTTTTTGGGGCCGATGGCAATATCAGAGTAAAAAAAAAATTCTGATCTCGATATATTGACCAATATTTACACATATTTTGCAATGATGACTCAAATGTTAGACACAGATATGTAACAGATGGAGGATTTTTTAGAGTTTAACAATAAACTTTACTGTTTAAAATGACATCGGTGCATCAGTTTTCTGCAATATATTTTTTAAATTAAATTGTTTTTACATCGGACAATGTACACACTAGAGGTGTGAATCTTCGCTGGCCTCATGATTGGATTAAGATTCACCTGCCAATGACTCAAATGCACAACGGTTCATCTCATATGATGCATCTTATAAATCGAGAAATTTCCACACCTCTTATATACACTGATACTGATATATCCGTATATCTGATAATATTGGCCAACCGATACATCGGTTCAAGCAAAAACAGTCTTTGCCTCTACCTTCTCCAATGCTTTTCTCGGTCTTATACAGTATCTCTGTAAAATGTATACTTTGGGGTTTTGTACTGGTGGCCTGAATGAAATAAGCAATTTGAAGATGCCAACTTGAATAGAATAGAAGATTAGGATGGAAAAGAATAAAGTTTACTGTCCAGCCAAAGGAGAATGTCCATAAAATAAATATCACAACAGAACAAAGACCTCTCAATTTTACAACAGTTGGTGCATTCATATCCAAGTTTACTGTAGTACGCTGAACACATTCAATACATGGGATTGAAGAACCCTTGCAGGTCAGGGTAGAGGAGATGTGTTTTGTCATTAATGATTGACAGGTCTTTCCCGTGTAAAGATCATCTAGCTGCTTCTGTTGGCAGCCTACTATCTTCTCTGTCTTATAAATCCTTGTCAGCTTGTTTCTGTTTATTAAAGTCAAGTATCCATCCCAAACAGAGATATCAAAAACAAGGATGCTCTCAATCAGGCTGACATACACTTTTTCCAAGACGTCAAGACTGACCCCAAAGCCCTCCATTCTCTGATTGGCTTTCTTACATAAAAAATCAACACTGTCTGGGAACTGCATATGTTATCTATAGATGTTCACAGATACTTACAACGATCGGATGACATTGACATTTTTCTAATGATCATTAGCAGCAGCCCTAGTATCAGATACGATACGGTTTGACTTACTTCATTGCAAAGGATATATTTTCATTTTAAAAGTAACCGAAACGTTGACACTTACTTTTGAGTGAGATGTACATGTCATTGTTTTACAATAAAAGGTTTAAAAATATGTATTCATCTTATCCGCTATTGTATAATTGGACTAAAATTGTACATATTATTAAATGCCCAGTACCAGTGTTGGATGTGTGCGAGAGCTGTTATGTTCCTGGGGTCAGAGCATGTGAACAACCCATTTCTGATTTCTGAATGAGGCCAACGATACCTCCGGAGGCCTCAAACATTAAGCTCTGGCAGCCAGTAGATAGCCTATATCTGACTGGGACATGGCTAAGTACAGAGTTTACACTGCTGTTGTCTTGGTTCAGGAAGAAAAAGGTCGGAAAATCCAGATGGTGATCAAGTTTTAATCCGACCGGACGATTGAGTTAATTAATTGTCGTTAGTCTGATGAACATGTGGCCTTCGTCTTCATTATGTTTGCAAATTATAGCCCTCAATCTGCTTATTTGGCCCTCTGTTGTGTCTTTAGACCTAACAACTTTATCTAACCCTTACACAGCAGATGGTTCACCACAAAGCTTTACTAGTGTAAGACTGCCCTTGCACCACCCTTCTCAATAAGTGCCCTAAACCACAGACGGAAACAACAGGCTGAAAAGAAAAAAAAAAAAAAGAAACTCTCAGGGTCATAAATCTCAAAGGACCACAATCAAGAGTACATGGCAGAGATCCAGTAAGGCCCGGGTAGACAAACAAACGCACATACTCGGCCTAAGAATACATGCAGAACAGACTTCCTCCCGATTTTAATCACAAGCACAAATTAATGACATGCTGTGGAGTCAGATTCTCTTGCTTATCCCGCGAGCCTTCGCTACAGTGCAAATTAAAGGCAACCTGGCTCAGCGTTGAGCCACCGCACAGTGGATTTGAAGGTTTGTAGCTGGCAGCGAATAGACACCATGTGCAAATATCAAACATTCATATCAGCTGCATTCCTCCTGTCTGGATGGATCGATGTCTGGAAGGCTGCGCGGCACATGTGTGCAGCAGACCGGCTCCAGTATGCAAACTTTAAACATACATACAAACATGCGAGCAGCGGGTGTCATGCATTTCAGAGCGAGTTAGAGTAAATAACCGTGAATTGTTTTGATTCTTAAAATGATCGAATCACGACTTGTGGGCCTGTAAAGTGATAAGAGGCAGTGGCAGACAAACACAACCAGGAGGCCTGTTTCCATTTACCAGGATGCACCTGCCCTACCCAAGAGGCCCATCTGGGCAGCAAGAAGAGGGAAAGAGCCACGACTGTGAGCGGTACAAAAATCACGCCCCCCGGTCTCTTTGCGCACACAATCACACCAATGTCGCTAACTCTGAGCAGCTGCGACTTGCTACCTTCTCTCAGCCAACATTCTTCTGCCACCGTTCCTCACTGCCAAGACAGCGAGCGGGCAAAAACTCCAACTGACTCATCTATTTTCTCAATCACACACACACAAACAAACAACTGTGGAGCCGGCGCTGGTATACAGACTCCCGGTCGGATTCAAATTGTACACGATACTCCCAAAAAACCCCAAACATGCACAAGCATTCTTTCATTTCAGCTTTTTCACATAACCGCCATCTACATGAAGAATGTGCGCCTTTCAAAACAAAGTGTAGATTAGACCAAGCAGCCCGGACAATTCTCACCATGTGATTAGATTTAGAGAGCGCTAATCAGCTACACACACCAAAAACACACATAAGACTGTACAATCTAATAGCATTGCTTTGGACAAATATAGGCGAGGATTATGCATTCAGAGCCAGACTAAACCTCTACTTCCAACAGAATCAGCATGCTTGGCATCTAAAGCAGGGAACGCATCACAAGGGGCGGTATGTTAGTGCACCAACATCAGGCGACTGAGCGTGGCAAGCGGGGGGGGCAGCAGGTTGACATGGCCTCGGAGATGGAGCTTTTGCGGCCTATTCATCCACTGCCACCCCCCCCCGGAGAGAGGAGGAGACGTAGGTGAAAGGGGAGAACAGGGTGATGGGAGGGTTGGCAACCAAACAGCTCCAAACAGCTCCATTACCAAACTCACCCTTCAGCACCACGCCAGCTCAAACCAGCCTCGCATGGAGAGCAGTGGGTGAGGTGGAGGAGGACAAAGAGGAGCTCAACACCATGAAGCCCCGATGTCAAAAACAACTTTCCAGACATGAACTCCTCCCAAAAAAACTCAACGTAAACAGTGATATTTGATGCGTGTGTCTGAGCAGTGACCTTGTGGCTTCCTTCTGCTTGGAGGTACGTGTATATTTAGTCAGGGGGTTTTAGCAGAAGTGACAGAGAGGGTGTTAAATTATTGAGCAGTCACTGCCAGCAGGGAAGGACGACACACTGAGGCTGAAGAAGGCACTCTTATCTGGCGCTACATGCTGTTGGCAAACACACACAAAAACACCTATCAGACCGGAGGAGTGCGTGTTCATTTTAGCCCACTAAATGCTCTTATCTGAAGAGAGGACAAGGTTTGTACATGCTAAAACACACTGAGGCAGAAACATTATTAAACTCAGTGGATTTATGAATGAGCCTCACATTTATTTGAAGGAAAAAAGGATGACAGTGGAAAAGAAGAGATTACAGATGTTTACTTCGGGGCTAAACATTCAGGTTGCTCGACAGGCAAAAGCCCCATTCATCCATTTAGCCGGTGTGTTTCGCTCAGTGGCTCCACTCCTCAGTCACTCCCCGACAGTCCGTTCGCTGCGAGGAAAACAAACCTCACCACCAGGGACAAATTACCCGAAAGGTCAGAAGACTTTTCAGCAGAATCCTCCAGCGCTCTCCTCTCTGCTGCACTGGTATTTTCCAGCAGAATATGACCTCCTGTGTGCTTTCCATTCTCTGCTTGACTTGACATGAAGGAGGGGCTGAAATGTTGAGCGTCAGCTTTTGCTACAAGTGACAGAAGTGGGTACAGGAGGATGACATTACTTATGACCAGTTTTACTAATCCTAATTAGATTAATTCCTCTTCTTTTGGCCTATGCAAAGTGCAGAGGAAACCGTTGAGCTGCCAGGAATTCAGTAATTCTTAAGAACACTTCAGGGTGTTTTTGAGTGAGATGCAGAACAGGAATCAGCGCTTGATGAGCTGTTTGTTATTGGTGCAGGACTTATAACAAGGGGTTAGACAACGTTATGGCTTATGCGCTGTCACGTTCTCACTAAGTCAAATATTTATTAGGGGATAAATGTTTGATTTTTGGGTGGGGAGGTGTTATGACCCTGAGTCATTATTGTGTTTGTAATCGCTGCTGATCTGCCTCTCCTCCTCACTGTTGTCTCTCTCTGAGTGTGTGTGTGTGTGTGGATTGTGAACAGGTTGGACCTGCTGATTGGCTTGCTTGATACCCGGGATTGGTCAGAGGGAGGAGAGGAGCCCTTTTTGAACCGCCGGCTGACTGCAATCTCCCTCTCCACCAATCTTCCACTCCCAACCCGGACCAGTGTCTAGTTTGACTAGTGGTTTGTTTGTGATATGTAAACCAGTTGTGAGTAATTCAGCTGCAGTACAATCTTGTACAGTGTGGTAGGAGTTAGGTAAGATTTTGTTTCTTGTTTATATTTTTGATTTGTGGCAGGAAGTTAGGGGTAATCGGATTCTTTTGTTTGTTGTCTTGGCCTTGTTCTCCCTCTGAAGGACAATAAATGCTACTTCGAACGTGGCTCATCTGTGACACTAGCTTTCTTGGCAGTGGGAAGAATGAGGAGACACACATCATGTTATGTCTTGGGTTCCCCTAGACCAGGGGCGTAACACCCTGCAGATGATGCTTCAGCCTGCAGAGCAAATTTGCCAGTCATTTCACACCCACATCCAATGAATCAACCAACTGCTGAGGGAAATATCTCGCTCTTTGGATGCTAAATGCTACGCTTTGTCGACCAGCTACTAGCTTACTTTGTATGTCTGCCGTTTTGTGCTGGGTAGGTACTGTACAACAGCTTTCTAAAGCTTTTTCACTGAACACAGCTGCCTTTTCGTGGCCGAAAATGAAACCCAATATTAAAGTTTCAGGCCATTAAATCAAACAATGAGCAAGAAGACTTGGGATACATAATATAATATATTGCACAGATAAATTATTGGCCCTATAATGAGACATTTACATATTTGGCTATTCGCTAATAATGAAATTCTAGCTGATAAACGGAGCCGATAATACAAAGCCGAATATCTTCATTGACTTAGTAATCGCTAGTTATCGAAGATGAAGATGAAGAAGGACAAGAAGAAGAAAAAGAAAAAGGAAAAGAAAAAGGACAAGAAGGATAGTTTTTTTGGTGATTATTTTTCATTAGTTTGTCAATGGGAAAATATTGATTATAGCAGCTAACAAATTCAAAATTCTCCATCTTCATTTATTTAATTAGTTATAGTCATTTACTTCAAAATGAGTGCCTGTTCAGTCTATTTTATAAACTAGCTGGGGGCACTGATTGACGAAGTGATGTGAAGCAGTGTGAAGCAGGTGTCTGGACCCGATAGGCCTTTGGCATTTTAGCCTCTTACAGTGAAGTCGTCTCTCCCTGGAAGACCAGATAACACCAAACTGACCCTCGCAGCGCCGAGTGAATCCTCAGCGCTCATCAAGGAGAAGCAGTGCTCCTTCTTGTGCAAGCTTGCAACACACACATAAATATTCATACACTCGTACACACACAAAAACACACACACACACACACACACACACACACACACTGCTGTCTTCACACACTCTGTCTCTTCGCTTGCTCTCCCTCTAATCCTGTAATGCCGACAGTGCAATTAGTCACATGCTGGCTCTTTCTTTCATCTCGGGAGGAATTCAAACTGCTTAGTATCTAAACTACGTAACCCACCCCGTGCTCCTGGAGCATAACACAAACATGCACATAAACACAGTGAAATACCTAAAAACTCAAACACCAGCCGTCCTGACTATAAAATGTCCTTCATTGTGAAGTGGGAAAGAAAGTGAGCTATGCTGCATAACTGCTTCAGTCGCTCTCAAAAGTCCTGTGTACTTTGCGATTTCAAAAAATGAATAATGAAGTAGAGAATGAAATGGCCATTCAGCCTGAATGTGAGCTGAATAAAGACAAAGAGGATCCCTCTAAAAATGGTCATCGTCCCTGGTGCGTTAGGGTTTTTTCCACTTCTTTACTCCGCGCTCTTCCATCGCTTCCTTCGCAGTTAAGAGACCATACTGTATCTATCACAACCCACTCACAAACAAACACCAATACATCAAAGTGTGAGCTGTGATAGAAGGAGAAATCAACAGAACAAAAGCTGAAAGGACGGCAAAACAGACAGAGAGTAGCAGCCCCCGCATTCAAGTTAAACAGCCTTGTAGTGAGTGTCTTCTCTGTACTCTACAGCTAACGTAATTTTGCAGCGCCTGAAGCCACATCCTGACAGTGAGGCAGGGAGGAGCACAGCACGGCTGACTCTGTACATGCCGGTATGGAACAAATGGCTCATGTTGCCGTTATATGGATGGAGAGCCCAGGGTTATCACTTTCATGCAGGTTATTCCCACAAGTCAGCTAAAAATCAATCTCCATTTAACAGTTAAATCTCCTCCCTGAGCCAACATCTAATGTGACTGAGTCTGCCGATGGCTATTTTCACATTTAACACTGATTTTTAGCACTTTGAAAATTGAATTTGCATTGGTGTGTGTGAGCAGGTGTGTGGTGCGGAGAGATACGGATAAAAAGGAGGTTTCCAGATGTTACTTAGCAGCACTGACTGATGATTTATCTGGTAGTAAACCGATTGGTTCCAGTAAGGTGGTAGAACAGTGACGGGGCAGAACTCACCGAAGGATTCAAGGTTTCATCCATTCCTTCCATCATGCTGCACATCCTCGGATCACAGGATCAAAATCGCTCCCGACCAGAGTGCAAATTTAGATTGACACTGGGAGGTATAATTCAACATTTTGGGATATACGTGGGGCTATCCGGATACCATTTTTGGGGATTTGGGGCAGGGAGACGGGGACATCAGTCACCCCAGTGAGCACCAACAGAGATTTCAGCACTGTTTCTAATAAAACTTTTCAACAAGCTAAAATGCGGCTGCAACATTAACGCATCACAAAACACATGTGTGTAGTTATTTAGGTAATTTGGGCAGTTGAAAAAAATGAATTGACAAAATAAGTGCTAGGCTTCACGTCATTCACATACATGAGGTGGTTGTGGCTCAGCAGGTGAAGTGACCATCTGTCAATCAGGACACTCTACAATTTACAAATAATACGATATCGTCATTTTGATGCCTGACTAAGAAACCTCAACCAAATTTCTCAATATAGTCCAGAGTTTTGAGCATCTTTTCACCAGCGACCATTGATGTTTTTAAATGTATTTTCATGGAAAAACCTCTCACTGTGACTGTCAGTTCCATCCCCGTCAAAACTCAACTTCATGAATGAGCGAGTATTGAGCCGTTTCACGTGTGTCTGGAGGGTTGAGCTCGCCCTAGTCAAATCCCCACACTCGCTGGACCACATTTGCTCACGTGGAGCAGAAATTATCTCTCGCGAGGAGATTTTTTCCGCTCGTGGATAATGCTCTGTGTGCTTGTACCATTTGCAGGTGCTGGTTTAGAGAGAAATTAAATGCTATAGATGAGCTTCATTTTTCACTGATTATCACATTGCAAGTAAGCCAACGTCCCCTTTCTCTTAAAAAAACAACATTTAAAAAAATTAAGCATTCAGATTTCAACGTCCAGAAGCTCCAAAACATTTGGGTCAGCCCAAAAATAAAAACGTATTTGCTTTCTTGCAGAGAGAGAGACAATCAGATCAATACCACTCTCATGTTTGTACGCAAGCAGCTAGAGCCAAGTGAAGATTACCTTAGCTTAGCATGGGGGAAATAGCTAGCCTGTCCCTGTCAAAATTGTAAAGATTGTAATTGTAAATTGTAAATACACCTACCACTGACTAACTGACATGTTATATCATGTGTGTTTATCTGTACACAAACTGAAATGTAAAAATGACAATTAGTGGTTTTACAGGGACTAAGCTAAACTAAGCTAAGCGAAGCCAATTCAGCTCCAGCTCCATAAGACATTGATCTTCTAATCTATTGTTGGCAAGAATGCAAAAAAAAACAACCCAAAAAGCCAAATTAAGTCTAAATCACCACCTCCCCTCAGGTCTATCATTACAGGCACATTAAGTGTTTTTATACAGTACATACCATAGGGCAAAACATCCATTACCTACATCATTTTCATGGGTGTGGCTGCTTTGCCAGTCAGTACTAATACCAGATGCTGTGCTTCTTACTTTTCAAAAACTCCATTTGCAGCCTGTACTCTTTCACAACATCTACAGCTACTTGCATTTACAATAGCTTGGTGATGTATGATGGTGTTACAAAGACGTAAAGTGAAACTGTATGTTTATTAAAGATGGTAAACTTATTTTCACTCTCTCAATCTTGATAATTTGCTGCTTTTCTTTGTCTTACATTAAGTAAAACAGAGTTCTGGACTAACCATTAAAAAAACAAGCAATTTGAAGACGTCACGTTGGGCTTTGGGACACTGTGACAAGCATTTCTCTCGATTTTAAAGGCAAAACTATTAAAATCAATTAAGAAATCAAGAAATTATTCAGAAGATAAATCGACAATATTCATTGCTGCAGACCTAATTGCATTTGGATTGACTTCCTCTTCCCTTGAACTTTTTGTCGAATCTCTGCTCTAATTAGTTGGCACGCTCACACCGCAGTGAAAATGTATTTTTAAATTTTTGTCTTGGAAAACCGTGTCCAAGACCTGCTGGTGTAAAGTCTTTGACGCTCGATAGATGTTGACACAAGTCCGACATTGCTTTAATGACTGTGTATGTGGTTTGGATGAGAGGAGTGTGTGCGCGGAAAGAAATGGAAGCAGCCGACACCTCACTAACTAGCCAGCTGAGGCAGCCAGTGTTCCTGGCGTTGCCTTGGGCCGCGCAGCATCCCTCTGCTTTTATTCAGTGCCCTCTGGCTGAAAAGAAAAATCTAGATTTTCTAAACAGGGGAAGTTGTTTCTGAAGGCTGCTGTCTGGCAAACCATCTCCACACACTTCAAAAGAGGGCGTGGGAATGAAAACAGACCAAATTGTTGCCCATGGACATGCAGTGATAAAACAGCCTCTCGCCTACATGGGCAAATCTAAACCGTCTTCTTCTCGCTCTTACTCTCACCATTGATGCTCTCCCACTCGTTTTCTCCTTTTTCCGTCACATATACAAACACATCTCTGCGATTCACTATTTATTTCTCCTATTCTCATAACCATATGTGTGGTAGCTGCAGCAGCGCTCACAGGTTAGGTCAGCGGTATAAAAAAGGATCTCCACAGAGGGAAGACGCATGGAGGGGGGTTATAAGGCCGCAGGGGAAAACAATCCAATGACCACTTTTGGTTAAAAGCTGCAGCAGTCAGCACGGCAGCCTAAAATTTAATTTCCCCTAAAAGAACAGCTATCCTCGATGCCTTTGGCTGCCTATTTTTAGCATGTTATCGTTCAGCCTCAATCAGACCACAGCAGTCGAACTCAGAATGAAGAAAGTCACTGAAGACAGCATGGAGGGAACTGGCTGATCCGGCTGATCAAGAAGTGCGTAATGTTTAAATTTACAAGCTGAAGTAAGAGAAAAGAAGAGGAGGTTAGAGACAGGGAGAAATGGGATACTGTCACTTACAGTTGCTGCATCAATACTGTCAGCTGAGGTCATGGTTGAACGCCTAAGAAACAATGCCAGTGTTCAAGCATGCCATGACTTCATGATTAATCAGTGTTCCCGTCTAACCGTGGCGTCATCTCAAATGTTCTCTGTCCCTTAAACTCACAACTTTCTCTTCTTGATGCGAGTTGCTCTGTTAAGCTGTTCCCTCGCTGCCCTGAATGCATTGCCAGGCTCGTGCACTCGTGGCAACGACAACAATTAGTAAGCACCAAGGAAGCAGAACGGAGGAAGATTTCTTAGCTGGCAACAAGTATCGACTGGGGGTGGACAGTGACCAGCAAACCAGTGATCTAATGGCCCACTTCAGCTACGCTTTCCTCACAGTGTTGAGCCCAGCTAGCTGCCTCAAAAGCACACCGATTTGAATTCACCCTCTTCCTTCCTGCTATAATCATGTTAGGCCACGGGGCCTATGCTGTCTGCATCCTAAAAATGTTGTTTTGGCAAAAAGAAAACAAAAAAAAAACATGAGAGATGGATATTTCCGGCATCGTTTTAAGCTGTAAATAGATGAGATGCAGTTGCCTTGCCATTTGGAAGAGAACAGAGTAAGTGTGGGTGAATGCGTGCAGCAGGGAATTATGGTCTCCTACGCACAGTAAGGGTCCACGCTCCACTTGTCCTCAAATACTCAATGACAAATGGCCAAGGGTGAATTACCACTTGCCTCCAGGGGCCCCAGATAACTCCGGTCCTGCTATGTGTCACCTGGTTTGTCCTAATTCAATTGAAAACTCGTAAAGGAATGTGCACCACTAAAGCAAAACAGCAACTGACATCATAAGTGGCTGAATGTGGGTCCTGCTTCATCACCTGACCTTGAGGCCCGGCCTAAAAGGGGATCTTTGTGTCAAAACAGTAGTTTGAAGATAGGGATGTTGTGCCACGTGATATGTACGATAATGGTGATGTTAAAAAATGAAATATTGATAATACACATATAATAATAACGTGTGAATAATCCAGCAACGATGTTAGGTATAGTGTATCGTTTTTTTTCCATTAGTTGATCTGGCTGTCTTTTCATTAGTCATTGGGGTTTTTTGTATGCTTTGTTTATAGTTATAGCAACAGACTCTCTAGTCACAGATAATGGGTTAAGAATCGAAATTAAAATGCACTGTTGGGTGCACCTGAATTATGTGCTGGTACACCTCAATGAAAAAGCTACAACAAGTCTGTCTGGGACCCTGTTTTATGGTGCACAGCTCTGGATTAGTTTATGTTTGATGGCCAAACAGCAAATGAGGGGTATGGTGGTATTCCAGCTGGAGATAAAAGGAGATATAAGATTTTATTGCGATAAAAACACTCAAGATCAGTTTATTGTGGTAGATTTACATAATCAGGATAGTGAATCGGGATAATCATGAGTATCTTGGATGAGTGACTTGAAAAAGCTGTCTAGTTTGATAAGGTACAGTCCTGTACATCTTCTTATCTTCGTCATACCAAAATCTTAAACCTGTCACAATGGCTAACGCTGTGATGTGTCACACGAAAACTGCTTGTTCCTGAACAAAAAGTCACATCAAGTATGCTTTAAGTGCCAATTTAAGCATATCTTGGTGATTATGGTGGTAATATTGTGAAGCACAATTATTTTGGCCCGGATAATCGTGACATGAAATATTAAAATCCTCCCAGCAGAGAAAAAATTAACACATTGTTCAAACAGTGGAAGGAAGTGGGGCCCAGCAGCTCATGTTTTCTCTCCGTGGCAGGTTGATCCAGCCCCGTCCTCAACTTAATCACAACGTCACACATTAAAGGTGCACTATGTAGTTTTAGGGAAGAAATTTTAATCAGGAGAGAAAAATCTTCATTGACTGACTTTTTATGCCTCAACAAACTAAATAAACAAACTTTTCGTTTTCATGATCGAAAATTGGGAGTTTGAATTTCTTTTACAAAACTATGAAGTGCCCCTTTAATCTTGTGTGAATTCAATCTAATGTACAAAATTAAACGTCATATATTACTTATTAATTTAACTTTCCACAGAATACACTCAGTGTTAGATGCAGTCCTGATGAAGATACCTTCATGTTTTAAAAAAAAGCCATTTTCATTGTCCAAGTGGGACAATTTTGTCCCCTTCACTTTGTCTCACTTTTTAAAGTATATTTTTGAGAGCTGTTTGAAAGCAGTCTTTAAACTACACCAGAGAGAAGAGATACAAAACACGGATAAACTGACTCTTGAAGGCATCTTATCCAGGACCACATGAGGACCCCTGCAGCTCAGTGTGGGGGCCCCTGGGAGCCCAAACACACTTGTGTGTGTCTGTGTTGGACAGAGTATCGTGGACTGGATGCCATCAGGAGACACCTGGCCTGTGCACACTCACCTCTCCTCCATGGCCATCAAAAACCCCAAATATGGACGGGTGGCTCTTGTTGACGATGTCCGTGAGCACCTCGAACCTGTCCTCCATGTGGTCTCGCCGGCCTTGGATGGAGTACACGGCCACGTTGTTGCTCTTGAACTCCCATGTCTTGGAGAACTCCGCGTCCAGGACGTCCAGTCCGCCGAACCGCTCGTTCTGCATCATCTCCGCCACTTTCCCCTTGACCATCTTGACCGCATCCCGGCTGGACTTGACGATGGTCTTCACTTCGTCCGTGTGGAAGAAGTAACTCCACAGAGCCAGGCTGATGCACAGCAGGAACAAGGTCTCCGGTCTGAGCAGAAAATAACGCATGATCCGACCTAACAGAGACAGCAGGGTCATTGTATCCTCTATCATTTATTTATTTACATGCAAGAAATCGCGGCAGGTTGTGTGTCGCTCTCGCCCGCCGCAGGTTTCAGTCCATCGTCGTCGGCGTGAGTGGTGTGTTCGCGGCGAAACAGGCACATTTAACCGGAGCGGTACGTGAAGACGAGGGGGTTGGGGGGGGGGGGACACTTCACTGCATATTTCAGCGGACTCGCCAGGCAGAAGGTGCTAGAGTACGGACGCTTGACCGCGGGGGGGGGACAAACACGGTGGGTTCCCTGTAGCACGCAGCCCCGCAGTGAGCCACCAACGGCTGTCCGCTGACCCTCCGATGCGGTCCGAGAACGCACCGACGCCCCGAGCACACAACGCAGGTCGCCAGTCCGGACTTCAAATTAAGCCAGTGTGCTGCTGGCAAGAGCGGAGCTTTGGGCTGAGCCTCTTCCTGGCCAGCCCTGCTACTGTGCCCAGTCCCTGAAAATAGCGGTCCGCGCTGGAGCCGTCACATTCCCAGCTGCCACACTGGCTGCGAGGCTCCGCTGCTGCCTGACTAAACACAGCGGTGCTGCCTTCAGGCGCAGCTCGGAATGTCCGCGATCTAGAGGAGACGGAATCGCCTTTAACTTTTTAATCAAAGGACTCTGTAGGATTATGTAACTATGTGCATGTACTCAAGTACTGTACTTAAGAACAATTCATGTCAGATACTTTAAAACTTTTACTCAAGTAGTACTAAGTAGCCTACTGTCCATGTAGGTGACTTTCACTTTTACCCAAAGTAATATTTTTAACATGATATCTTTACTTTTACTCAAGTATGACTTTTGAGTATTTTATACAACACTGCAAATAAGGCTGGTGGATATTAATGAGGAGGACTAACCTTTTTTTTGCCTTCATGAGCAAACCTCCCTGCTCATAAGGGAGATAAGATGGATAAATTAGTAATTGGTTGAAATAAACACTAATTTCAGCATCATTTATAGACAGGGTTTGGAGAGTTACTTTAAAAAAATGTATTCTGACTCATTTATTGATTACCTGTTAAAAAATGTAGTCAGTAACGTAATCCAAGTGTTACAATAATAGAGTAATGTAACTTGATTACTTAAAAAAAAACTTTGAATAACAGCTTTCACAGAGTAACTCATTTGAGATTGATAAGGTAGATTTATTTTTGCATATACAGTAGCACCTTTAAAACAGAAGCAATTCAAGGTGCATTATATATAGTTAAGAATGCATTATAACATTTGAAAACACAATCAAATTACACAAAAATAGTACAAAATTAAAAATAGATAAAAATTCCCAAACTTTTTCCAGTTAGTTGTGTCAGAGCACCAAAAGCTTTAGCAAGCAATTCATGAATAAAATTTACCTTTTACCATCAATTCCAAAAAAGCTCTTGTGCATGTTGTCCATTCATAGTAACACCTTGGTTGCATAGCAGTAACTATTCCCTCGCCGCCTGCCATTGTGTGTTTACTAAATAAGGCATGATCACTCACGTGTGTTTTGAGATTAGATATTTCCGACAGCACTTGAAGGCATCTATAGAGCTACCATACCACAGGTGCGCTTAAAAGACCATAGATAAATAATTTGTTAACAAAATTATGTATTTTTGTAAAATTATGTTTTTATTTATGATAAATCATTATATTAATTATGTTGAAAACATAAAGGCCGAACTTTGACAATGTTATTTTAACAAGTGACAAGCACCAACTGCACTGAGTGTGTAACTGTCTGGGGGACCCCAGACACCCAGGTGTCCCACAAGCCCTTGCATGATTACCTGATCTTGAAACCCTGTCTTGAGGAGGGTCTTTGTATTGCAACCTGTTTCCCAAGGCCCTCCCTTTTCCAGCTAGTTTTGTGCTTATTAAGAAATCTCCAAAATAAAGTGTGTAATCAAAACACCACACAGCAAACCTGGAATCATGTAATATTATATCATAGGAGTACTTGTGTTGCACAGAGAGTGGGATAGACTGAGGGCTTAATAGAGGCCAGCATCTCAATTTTGCCTCAGGCCCCTCAAGCAAATTAAAATGTCCTTGGTTAGAGGGGATATACATGCAATTCTGGTTTTGTTAATGCATGTGGAGGTTAACAGATCTGCAGTTTGATTTGTGAGGGTCTTACGAGTTGATCTGCTTAAGACTGCTGTATATTACTCAGTAACACTCTTAACTCGAACAAAATTCCTCAAGCAAATCTATTTAATTCAGTCAAATATGTGCTAGACTGTCCTTGCTATACTATTATTGCTAAATTACTTGCAAATAGTTCCAGGCTGTGTGTTTTATTAAAACAACAACATGCACACATGGAGTCCTACCAAATTATTTGCTTTCCAAATCAAGGTCTCGTATGTTCTTATGTGGTATGCAATTCTCAAAAATAATTATTCATTCACTTTCCTGACTTAGCCTGGACTATATAGCTGCAGTACTCTTAGACAAGCATATATTGTACGTGGCCTAATACATTTTGTATGACATGACCATATTACGTTACGACCTTTATTTAAAAATCTATTAAAATCTTTTTTAAAGTGGAATAAGATAAAAGTCTTTATTTTAGTAGTTTCTTCTGGTTTCCCAGCCCAACAGCTGTATTTATACTATTTCCCAGTAATTTTGATTCGCTCATACCAATAACTTCATGCGAAATGTGTTTTTATTAGCCTTTTATCAGCCTTTTTATTTAATTTGAATGTTTTTTAAGGAAATTTATTCAGGCGAACAAAGACAGTCCCGGGGTCCTTAAGTCCTGCATGACGTCATCGAGCCTCCCTCGGTCCTCGGTGGGGAAAACGTGGAGGACTGTACTTCACGGTGTGTTGCGCTTTCTCCCGTCAAAAGTAACTTCAGTAAGATGTCATCTCTCGTTTGTACCAGTTCTAGTTATCCAATAATTGTGGTCGACATTTTGCGCTTGTTTCTTCTCGAATATCCGTTTGAATCACTCGTGAAAACTAGCAATTTAGCATCTGATGCTAACTGTTACTGGATGTAGAGCATCAGCTAGCAGCGTTAACCATAGAGCATGCACTGCATGTTTTCAGTGATAAAGCAGTCTTTATACAACTATTTATGAGCGTACACTTGGGAACAACGAGACCATACTCTTATTTTATTTACCTGCTGTTAAAAAAAGCTAGTAGTTGTTACACAGTGGTCGCTACCAGCTATCTCTGGCTTTTCCCCATCACTTTCCCCCTGTCAGAGCTTTGACAGGGTCATTTAAACCTGTCATGTTTCTGTCCTCAGAGATCATTGGGCTACACTAAGATCAACTGACCCACACCGACCTGTTAAGTTGACAAGAATGGAGTACATGCAAGCTCCTGCCACAAGCAGCCAGGGGAATATGTAAGTGAACAATTATAACAGGTCTTGTCCTTGAATCTGTAGTATTGTGTGAGTCCACCTTCACCACTGTAGACCTTTCTCAAGACTGATGTTGGCGTGTCATCGAAAGAAAACGCATCTTGTCTCTTAGCACACCTACCTGGAATGCAGCCATTAGTGAAGACAGTAGTAGTGTTTGACTGTCAGTCAAGTCAAAATGTTTACACTGAGATAAAAAGCTTCATAAACAGATGTTAAAGCAGACTTTTCTTCCTCTGTAGTTGACTCAAAGAAGAGTACAGATCTGGTAATCAGTCATAGTAAACATTTGTGTCACAAGCTATATGGCACAAAAGAACAGGCTGCATTTATAAAGCATTTTATCTTTTCCTCCTAAATTGCTCCAACTGTTCCTTGCTACGAGTTTTGTCTGAAGCTGCTGAGAGAACAATTTACTGAGAAATTAAATAGAAAACGTTGGGTTGAGCCAGTGCTGTTGTCTCCAGTCTGGAAGATTAAAATGGACTACATGAATCTGGTAGCTTCTTTGACTCGACAGCTGAATTGCTGTTGCTGTTTTACGTCTCAAATGGCAAAAGCTTCTCACTTGGACTGTAACAGAGCCACTTAAAGGAGTTTTCTAAACAGTCTGATTTCAGCTGCTCTACAACACAATGTTGATGTAATTTTGACAAAACTATAAACATCTACACGTTTATTGTGATAATCCATGATCTCACGTTAAATGAAACTGTTTGATTGAATAAACCATGCCATGCTTTGGTCAGCGTCAGCACTAATGTGAAGCTCATTTTGTCTTTATTGAATATTCAATTTTTGATCAAACCAAACATGTAAAATGACACATTATTCATTGATTTTCTCCTCCTCAGCCTGTGCTGTACATGTGGTGTCCCCATTCCTCCCAACCCAGCCAACATGTGTGTAGCCTGCCTGCGTACTCAGGTGGACATCTCGGAGGGAATCCCCAAGCAAGTCACAGCGCACTTCTGCAAACAGTGTGAAAGGTTTGTTTTTTATTTACAGTGTGATATACAGATAAGATCATTGTTTCCCTATAGAAACATTTATAATTACAAGAAGTTCTTTTCTTTTTATTCTTTGAAAATCTTTCTCTTTCGTGCAGGTATTTGCAGCCTCCAGCCACCTGGGTGCAGTGTGCCCTGGAGTCCAGGGAACTGCTGGCTCTTTGTCTCAAAAAAATCAAGAGCTCTATGACCAAAGTAAGTTTAAATGGCTCAAATGTATTATCAGTTGTAATAGAAGGTCTTTTCGTAGATTTTAAACAAATAACTATAATTAAATACATATTCTGATACCATTATTTTGTATTTTATTTCAATATATTTGACAAACAAGTATTTGTAACTTGTAACAAGATACTGATTGATGTGTTTGCCACTTCTGATTGTCGGTCTTACATTTTTAATTGCTGCAACTCTTTATTCCCCCTCTGTCTGAAATGCTCTGTGTTAGCTCCTGTCTCTTTAATGCCCCTCCTCCTGAATTCCCAGTCTGCTGTGATTGGTCTGTTGACACACACCTGAACAACAACATAGCAAATGTCTTAAATCAATTCTTAAATGCCAAACTAGCTGGTAGGCATAAACCATGCAAATGTATGATATGGTGATACAGTGTGATGTCACAAAGTCACATAATTAAAGGTGGGGCTTCTTACGAGGTGTTCAGGAGCAATCTTTCTGTGGGAGAAAGGAGCTTCTGTTGGTGCAGACCTTGACCTTTTTAACTTTAAAGATCTTCTTCATTCACAAGAACCTATAAAAAAAACAGATAAGATCTCTATTAAAAGAGAGATAGATCTCCTTGAGAAGAACATTTTGTTAATTGCAAAAGCAGTAATTTGAGCACATTATTTTTGATTTCATCAGGCTTTGTATGGGGCTGTGCAGAGAAAAAAAGCTCAAACAACACATGCAGTGGACTCTTCTCAGTGACAACTTAATAGGACCTTCTTTTCATGCTGCCAAATCCAACACAAGAAATTCTAAAATAACTACAAAGTTGAATCAACCCCTGTGACACAGCTCCAACGAAAACAAACATGGTGATCTTCAACAACACGTCTCTCCTCACAGGTGCGTCTCATTGATGCTGGCTTCCTGTGGACAGAGCCGCACTCCAAAAGGATTAAGCTGAAAGTGACCATCCAGAAAGAGGTACGAGAACAGAGTGGAAGTGATAAGTGTGGGAGAGTGACATTCAGACGTACAGAAAAAAAAGCTGATCCGGGAGCTGAGACAGGCAACACGTTTTTCATCTAAAGGTTATCTGGGTTATTTGTTCAGGAAGTAATTAGCAGCAATGACAGTTTGTATTAGTATTGAAGCCTTCTGGTTTATATGAAATTAATGTCATCACACACGCATAGCTACTACAAAGTGACAATTTATGAGATAATCTTATATGCAACAGAGTAAATGAAGTCTTCTGTTCATGACTTATGTGTGTTTGAGAGAGGTGAGTTTTGCCAGCGGCTGTCATCTCATCTCTTTGACCTTTTCTGAGAACCTGAGCCCCGTGCTTATCAGGGCCAACTCTGTTGTTTGTGCTGTCTCCAGATCCTACCCCTCAAATCTATCTCAATGGCAACTTGGATACATGTTTAGATTTTCTTCCCATGAAGTGAATGACCATAAGCGCAGAGCCTTTGTCGCTGTTTGCCGTGCAGTTCGAGCAGATGGTGTAACTTGTTGCTGTCTTTGCCTCTCCAGGTGATGAATGGCGCCATCCTACAGCAGGTGTTTGTGGTCGAGTTTGTCATCCAGTACCAGATGTGCGACGACTGCCACCGTGTGGAAGCCAAGGACTTCTGGAAGGCCGTGGTTCAAGTTAGGCAGAAGGTAGGCGTCTGTTCTTTCATGAAATATCCTCATTTCTGTTATCTGCTGTTTAATTTAACCTGAACTCTAAACGACGTTTTCAAGTTTGAAAAATATTTGAAGTACAATGTACATAAATGTTATATGCCTGATTTTAGGAAGTATGTATTGATTAGTTGAAATATTAATAGCAGTCTTATTTTGTCTAAAGATAAATCCTGTGAATCTGGTAAAAGGCCTTGAAAACCCACTCATGGGCTTGGCTGGAAACACATACAAGTAAAGTGATACTGAAAGGCTGCAAAGGTTGTAAATGTAAAATATTAAAAACAAAAATGTTTGCCAGTTACATTTTTGCTTCTGCAACCCTTAATGGCGACCTGATATTTCACTCCTGTTAAAAAGTGCGTAGTTTGATTCCTCTCATTTTTCCATCATCAGTGTCCTCGGCTTACTCTTTCTTTTCACAATCTTTTTAATGTTGTGTTATTTTTGCAATTGCATGTTAAAACCTGAACACTGTCTGTTCGTTCCATGTTAAACAAACTTGGATGTCTAGGTATTTGGCAGGAAATACAACCCTAAATCCTCAAGGGATTCTTTTTTCACTGATGTGTTACAGAGACGGTAGATGATTGAGAGGATTAGTCAGAAACAGGTGAATTCAGTCCAATTGTAGATTAAAACATTGAGCCTCTCTTACCACTTCTAATAGTGCAAAGTTCAAACTTTTTAAATTCCCTCCTCCTACCGCTAATGGCTACTGTCCAAAGCAAAGAAACAATCGTAAGAATCCCAATTTAACCAAGAATCCACAATCTCAGTGCTGTGAAAAGGCAGAGTAAAACACTTGATTGTATGAAGTAGGCAGGTTTTGTTACTTACTGATCTGTTGAGAGGAACCGTCTCATGTCCCGGTGTTCAGGGGAAACCCATATCAGCAAGGGAACAGATTTTGACATAACACTGGCGCTCTCAATCGAGCGAATGCCTTTGCTTCGTCCATCAGCAAGGTTTTTTTTTCCTTTGCAGTGTAGAGTTTCTACAGTTTTTTCCAGTTTTTCCACTGTTACCCGGGGACAGTGACCAGGGAGGACAATGCCTCTTCCTGATTTGTGCGCAATGGCAGACGCACTTCCTTTGTGTAACAATGTCACCTTCATTTTTGCGCAAATTTGGCAGGTTGAATGGCATAGTTGGGTCGAGGGGCTTCAGGGATCTGTATGAATATCTGTATAATCATGACCATGCCGAAAATATTTGTTTTTTTTACAGACGGCTCATAAAAAGACTTTCTACTATCTGGAGCAGCTGATCCTCAAGCATAAACTTCACCAAAATTCCCTCAACATCAAAGAAATCCACGGTAGGTCAATGTGATTTTTATATATTTCGAAATTGTTTTAGAGGGGAGGGGCCTGCTGTATCCCTCGGGGCCTCTAACTGAATTACACAGAAAAGCAGGAAACTTGTCTCATCCGTCACCAGCGTAACCAATGTGGATTAGGCCTAAGCGGAACATAATGATGTGTCGAGTGTTAATTACCTCTTCCCGTACCAGACTGCAAGCCATGCATGCGTATCACTGGCGCCAATCAGTCCCGTACAGCTGTCCTCGCGTGGGCCTCAGAGGGGCACGCGTTGGGCATCTAATCAGTGTGCTGTAATCAGAGCAGGCATTCCAGACAGGATTCCTGCAATGCAAGCTTGATTCATACCCTATTTAGAGACGCTAACTGCTACATCATACATACAGGCACACAGAGAGGCATCCACACACTCAGGCCCACATGCTGTGCAGTGAGTGACAGCTCAGCAGCAGCTCTCTGTGCTCTTGGACGGCACTGTGAAGCAGAGTTTTGGCTGAGAAGTGTGATTTAAATCATCTCCACATCTCGGCGGGACTTAAAAGCTTTATGAAGGTTACAACATGTGGCTGCCATATTTTCTCCCAGCTTCGTCTTTGTGTGTGCGTCTGTGCGTCTGTGCGTCTGCATGCATAGGGTGATGACCTGTGAAGCACGTGATGCATGTGATGTATTTATTGGTGCAGTGTTTGAAGGTATTGCTCTTCTCTCTCAGATGGGATTGATTTCTACTATGGCTCCAAGCAGCACGCTCAGAAGATGGTTGACTTCCTCCAGTGCACCGTGCCCTGCAGGTGAGAGACGCCTCAGTCTGTGCCTATAGATCTTTTCACATAGAAATCGTGCACTACTGCCACAGTAAGACTCATCTTTACTAGGGGTGGGAAGTACAAAGTAACCCTAGGTTGCCCACGATAACGTCAGCATCACGATATAGCGATTCTGCGGGGTAACGGTATAGTAATCCTCGAAGAGGCTTATGAAAACCTTGTCCTCATGAGGCTCGGCATTAGAACAACATTCCCCTTTTGTTTAAATGCAAATCACAAGAGGATTCAAGCTGATTAGGACTGCCGACTTTCAGTAGTTGCCTTCATCCAACAATCTAGAAGTTTATGAGCAAATGTGACGGTGTCACCGAGAAATGATTCACTAGAAGGTGTGCATCAAAATGTTGTTGTGAATAAATGTCCTCATAAAAAATGCATGAAAAAAGAATATTTGCAAAACAAAAGCTGCAAGTGTTTCCGGATGATAGAAACTCAAACATTACATAATCCGTCTTCTGGATGCAGAGACAGCATGTTGACCTCCAAACAACACAAGGTTTTCCATGTGTGCACAACATCTTATTGTATTAAGGCATTGTTGACGATATTCAACTGGGTTAGTGTGAACTCTGCTGTAATAATAAAAACTTTCTTTCCTGTTTTAAAGGTCGAAGACATCCCAGCGCCTCATCTCTCACGACATCCATTCAAACACCTTCAACTATAAGAGCACCTTCTCTATGGAGATCGTACCCGTCTGCAAGGTATCCAGCAACCTTTATATTAAGTTACCTATTAACTAAGTTGGATTTTGAGTACACTGAGCTGAGACACACCCGTATCTGCTGGACAAGCCTGAACTGTTCTTCAGACGTCACCTCTGAAGCCTTCACTTTGTCAGTTTAGTAGGAATGTTGTGTTAGAAAGCTGTCTAATGATGGATCTTTCTTGTTATATTTGTGTTTCACATTGGCAGGTGATAATAAATGAAAGTCAAGCCTAATATACTTAAATTAAAACCAAGGTAGGGATACAGATTCTTGGCAGGTGTTTGTATTCATAATTTTGACAGTTGCTTAATCCTGTTTGACATGTAGCTGTAGTTCTGTTCTTAAAAGACTTAAAAGGTTAAAAGTTTCTTGAGGAAACCAAGCCAAGTTCTTGTCAACTTGTCCTGATAGAAAGCATTCTGACAAAGAATGGGCGACGCCTACCCGAGCCACAGCCTGTTACTGCCGAGACTCCTCCACTCATCCCCTGCACTCCAATTTCAATTTTTTTTATTTTGATGACTTATTAGTTAGTAATCAATTTTAATAGCATAATCAATAGCATTAGGGGACAACAAACTACATTTCTATTTACGACTATGTGTAGTAAAATGACCGCAAATGAATCATATATCATATATAAGTGTTTCCATCAAATGAAAACAGGAATCTGATTTTCTGTTTGTTTGGTTCTTGAAGTTCAGAGCAGAACGTTTTAATCCAGGCAGACACTCTTTATCTAAACTGTAGGTTAACCAGAGATTTCCTTTGGGAAAAGAGCTTTTCTATACTTCTGAACTTCTACAGTCTAAAGTCTCTTTTACTTTCTCTTGGACCTCAGTTTGACCTCAGGTTGTCTTGTTTTTTTTTTAATCTGGTTTCCAGGACAACGTAGTGTGCCTTCCACCACGGCTGGCGCAGAGCCTGGGGAACATGGGTCAAGTGTGTGTGTGCGTCCGTGTCACCAGCACCATCCACCTCATCGATCCCAACACCTTGCAGAGTGAGTATTTCTACCACCGGAGCACTGCTGAGTTTAACAGGTCCAACTGACACCACAGACCAATTTTACTACAACGCACGTTACATATAACTGCTGCATGGTGTATCTGGTTGTCGTCAGCTGAGTTGTAGTTTGTATCTACACTCATTAACTCAGTGAGCTCTATGTATAGGCATAGTGGAAGACCTGATGTGCAACATGTCAGAGGTTTCCGAAGTTGTATATGCTGTCTACAAAGGAATTTAGCCCAAGATTGGCCTCCGTGTCAACGTTGTTAGTTTGAATGCAGAACAGTGGGGGGAGCTGATATTCTTATAAGCTGTCATCGTGTTGATGTTGCTTAAAGTATACACAAAAAACCTAAATTAAACTAAAGACATTACATTACATATATTTTACTTGTTGCTGTATTCAACACAATGCAATTTTTTTTAAATCACACATGTGTTGCGTATAAGTCAACTGTATGCCAGTATCAGGTCCAACAATGACAAAAAAAATTTTTTATGTATTGTAAATAATGTTTTGGAGTTTAGAATGACCTGGAAAACAACAAACATGTTGACTACTCATCCCTCAGAGGCTCAATAAAACACTTTCTTAAATTTTTATAAGGGCGTCGGAGTAGTGTGTCTCTGGGGTATCTCGTTAGCTTGGTTAGCCGTGCACCTAGCAGTCCTAGCTGAGTCATGCTGCATTCACGTGCTCCTCAGATGGTTCTATTTCCTGCATTGGGAAGTCGTTCTTCCAACTTTGGTGTGTTCATGTGTGTGATGTCGGAATGTGGCAACAACATGGACGGTGAAGACATTGTTTTGCATTTTATTGCTCAGAGCATTTGAAATACACATTGACAGCTGTTTCCAGTATTTGAGTGACAAGGAAGAGCAAAGGAAATGATACAATGATTACAAGACATGACTTTGGTGAGAGTTTCTTACATCAACCCCCAGTGTTTACTTTCGTCCACCATGTTTCAGCATCATATGACGTCAACTCGACAACTTGTGTACCTACATTTTCTCTGACTTTCCGAGTTGTTGTTCCAACTAGAGAAGGCAATCGTGTGAATTTTCCCAGATAGCCGATAACAGATGAACGCACAGTCAGCTCTGAGGTGCCAGGAAGACCACCTTGGTACTTAATCCCTGCCGGAAAACTGGCCTCTGGGAGTGTTCTGTAAATACCAATCAATATCCGCAACAAGTCCCTCTCTGAATGCCTGTGTATTTTTTTTTTTTTTTTTACAGGAAACCTAAATCTGAGGAATCAAATCCCTGCTAACTGTATCATGGAAACTTGAAATTGTATTTTTGGATTTTACTTAATCCAATAATACATAACTGTAATAATAATAACTGCTCCAAGCAGCTTTGCGTATTTATGCATTTACATCTTTTAGTGTTTAATGAAAAAGATTAAAAGCATTTCCTGTATATAACCATGGAGATCTAACTGGGAGTAGCTGAAACCCTTCAGCTGCACTAAGCCGACCCCAGTCTGCTGACCACATGTTCATCACAGCGGTCTTAACTCAACAGCTTCCCTCTGCTCCCAGTCACGACAGAGCTCGAGACACACTTCCAAAAAGAAAAGAAAAAAATCTTTAGTTTGCATTTTGAATGCTGTCATGGCAATTTTCATCTTATTTACAGGGATTTATAATCAATACAAGTGTGGTGACAATTAGTGATGATGCTTTTCCTCTGTATCTGGTGTAATCACTCATTAAGCGAGAGGCTGAGACGCTCCTCGACTGAATTCTGACATTTTGGAAGCGGCACACACGTTTTTAATTACTCTTCAAAGAGCGGGCTATTTTCGTTGCAGAAAGTTTTTCAGCAGGCTGAATAGCAGAAAGCGCCTCGAGGCAGAGCTCTGCGCGACAGATTTGGGCTGCAGAAGGCAATTAACTCTGGTATTAAAAATATTTGTGTTGCTGTTTGTCTGCGGATACAGACAGAAACACATCGTTCTGTTTATTTGGAATATATACAGATAGAAAAACACTTTGACAGATACATCAGATACGTATTATTTTGTAGAGATTATAAATATTCAAGTTTGAGTTGTCAGAAATATCTAAGCGTCTCGAGAGTGACTCATTTCTTGAGAGGCTGTCTGTGTGTGATTTATCTAATTTTCTTCAACTGTCAAGTAAACATGAGAAGAAACTATTTGGTGCTGATGTTTCTGGCCGTCTGCTCTAGTGACCAGTAATAAACAATAAATCATCTCTAACTCACTAGTTGCCGAGGTGGATGGGAACACATACTGGCGCAACCCCTTCAACAGTCTCTGTAACCCGCGGCAACTGGAGGAGTTCATCGTTATGGACACTGACACCATCCGAGACCAGAAGCTGGGTGCTGGTGCCGGCATGAGGTCCAATAAGGTGCGTGTGTGTGTTGTTGCAGAACAGATTGCATTATGAAGGAACATTGCTTTTCTTTCTGGAAGCAAAATCAATAGTGAACCATTACATTATCCCTGAGCCTGTACGCGGGATTCAAGCCAGAACAACACACAGGAGTGTTTGTTCCGATGGTGCAGGGAATGAGGTTTGTAGGGAACAATGTTCGCTCTCTCCTTCCTCTGCCTGAATGTTGCATTAGTATCGATACAACTGCCTGAACAGATCGGAGGAAAAGAACAAGAGTAATGTTGTTTCAACGGCTTGAAAGTACATTTATATTCTCTCTGCGTGTTTGTGTGTGTGTTACAGCACACCCTGGCTGAGGTGTGGGTTCAGAAGACATCGGAGATGGACACCAGTCAGCAGTATCACTGCCGTACATTCCTGGGACACCTGCTCAACATCGGAGACCTGGTGCTGGGGTGTGTATGAGGTTATTGATGAAAAGAAGGGATGCAGGATCAGTGATGAAGTAGTTTTCTTATTTTGCCCAATGAATGTGAACATTTTGAAAAGCATCGGCCAAAATAAGATATCAGAGAAAATCCAATATTGTGCATCCCTAACTAGAAGTTCAGATTTTAGTCATTTTGGCATTAACGACTGGCAGAGGATGTCTGCAGGTCCTTAAAAAGTCTTTAATCTGTGAGTTAGTAATCACCACAAACTTTTTGTCCAAATGTGTCAGGCTGCACATTTCTGTAGTTGTGGATATTTAAACCCACAACTAAACCTAATACGATCTTTTGACTTTATGCTTGCACTTTCCTGTTGGCAGCATGTAGATTAAGCTAACTAAGTCCAGTAATCATATTCCTAAATAAAACCTACCTCTCTCTGCACAGGACCACAAACACACTACCGCTCAGAAAGTTGGCATCACTTAGAAATATTAATGTGATAAAAGAATATTTTAGCTGGAAATGGCTGATTTTAATGGAATATCTACACCAGTATACAGAGGACCGTTCTCAGCAACCATCACTCCTGTGGTCCAACGGCACATCGTGTGAGCGATTCAAAGTTTGTCGTATTGAAACGCTGATTGATCATTAGATGACATTTCAGCAATCACGTCAGCACAGCTGAAAACTGTGGGAGGTGCTTCAGGAAACACGAAGTGAAGTTTCTTCAGATTACCTCAACAAATTGACAGCTCGAATGCCAAAAGTCTGCAAGGCTGTTATTGCTGCAAATGGAGGATTATTTGACGAAAGCAAAGTTGAAGGACAAAATTAACATTTCAACTACAAAAATCATTATTTATAACCTTGTCAATGTCTTGACTATATTTTCTATTCATTTAGCAACTCCTTTGATGAATTAAAGTGTGAGTTTCATGGAAAACTGGACATTTTTTGGGCAGTTTATACTTCATACCGTTATGTTTACCCGCAATGTCTTAAATTTGCCTACAAATTATTTTGAATGAGCGTGAGTGTATGAATGTACATTCTCACCCGACAGATTTGACTTCGCTAATTCCAACGTCAATGACGAGAACCTGAACAAGATGAACCCTCACCACGTTCCTGATGTGGTAAGACTCTCCTCCACTTCACTGAACATCCTCGGTGAATAAACCTGGACCTTTAGTAGCTGTTGTAGACTTGATTAACACTGACCTCTGGTGGCAACATCAAATACTAACTGTCGATCTGATCTCATTCTTGGAAAAATACTACATTCGTATGTTGACCATTTCCTGCTGTGTTTAAATTTCTACACCTATTATCGTTGACTGTTGAAGGTGCTGATAAAGAAGAGCTATGACCGCACCAGGAGGGTGAAGAGAAGGAACTGGAAGCTGCAGGAGATGGCCAGAGACCGCGAGGGCATGGACACAAATGATGAGAGGTAGGAGCTAAGTGAATTCAAGCTTCAAGCATTTGTTCTCACAGTCACAGCCTGTCATTTGCTGGTCTGGTGTACATCCTTGATGTTTAACTAGTCAGATTTAAAGGTTATATTCTAAATATTTGGTTATTGGAAAAGACCAAAAACAACAATACACTCTCACTTCCCTACCCTGTATGCAACAGTTAGACCCACTTGGTCCTACTTGACCCGTAAAATATAATTATTTAAATATATAATCTAAAATACAAGTCAGTAATGAGTGATTTCATGTTTGCAATAGAGCCAAATCGTTTTCTAAAGCAGCAGGACGCTGTACTTTAAAAGCAAATGTGTGCATTAGTTGGGGACTATTTCCAGTTGTGGAGTAATACATATTTTGTGTTGGAGTATTTACAGCAGCTGAACTATGTGTGTTGGATTGACTCGGTTTAAATTAAAGTGCCAATGGTCATCATGAAGAAAAACATGTCCCCAGTGCAACAGTGTGGCTCATTACAGTGTTTTAATAGGTTTGGAGCTCTAATTGGCCATTTATGGCTCTGGCTACACAGACAATACTTGTTAGTAGGATAAATTCATGTTGGTTTTGGACTTTTTGTGGAATATGTTGACAATAAGACAAATCAGAATATCAGATGTAGTACTTGCTATGAACAGTACAGTCATGAGGTATTTCTGATAATGGTATGGGAACAACCCTGCCCAGACTTATCCTTAATTGTAAGAGTGAGCATAATATCCTTCATCCGCTCACAAGAAGGTGTATAAATTTAGAAAATTTCCTTTTAAAAATACCCTCCTGAATAAATAAAACAAAAGTTTAAAACTCAGCTGCATTTTGAGGCGATGAGGAAAGTTTCAGCACAAATATCTCTTGCACAGAAAATAAGGGAAAACACTTAACATACCTGAGGTGGTGACTAAAGACATGATATTGTTTTGGTTAGCTAGTGAATAGTCTGAAAATGTGCCAACAATGCCAAGTACCCTGTGAATATATTTTTGCCTGTGATGTCACACCCCATGGGTTTTCCTTTAACTTGCTTTTTCTGTCTTCAGACAATACCAGGACTTCCTGGAGGACCTGGAGGAGGATGAGGCTCTGAGGAAGAACATAAACATCTACAGAGGTGAGGAGCTGGACAATGCTGACTTTTCACTGCACCAATATCCCCTGAGATTTCCGCCCTTCTTTTGAGATGTTTGTTTCTATTGTTGCAGCCTGAAGGGCTCATTTACCGTCAATGGCTGCTAATGGGTCTAATGTCACACAGCTTATTGATGTATTGGATAGTACATGAATAGATGTTGATTGTTTTTCATTTCAGATGCGTCAAAGATCCCAGTGGAGAGCGACACCGATGATGACGGAGCACCACGGATCTCCCTGATGGAGATGCTGGAGGAGCTCAGCCTATCAGATGCCACAGGAGGAGACGGTGCCGACATGATGACAGACTAGCTGCTCGCCGTCCTGCCTGTGTGACACCGACGGCTTATCCTGTTGAATACAGGTCTGCTGCTGATGCAGTGATACAGTTACACACAGAGCTGAGGCCTGACTGCAGATCGAGGACTGATTGAGCTGCCAACAAATAATTGAAAATATCCACAGTTCATCACACTGTGGTGTAACGACTCATTGCTGTTGAAACCCATAAACTGTGGGTTATAATGTTGTCACTTAGTAACAAATAAGTGTCTGCTGAGAAACTAGACTTTCAGTGGATTTCTGTCTCCACACGGCCTACAAAGTCAACATTTTCATAAAATTCATGAAATATTTTGAAGTGATATGGAAATGAAGTGCTTCTGGATCACTATATCAAATAAATATTTGTCCTAATTCACACTTTTCATTAATATTTCCTGCTTGGGGATGTAAAGGATATTAGCTGTGTCCCAAATCCATTGTACATAGTAATTCTTTACAATATTTCTTACATGCTAATCATCGTAGAAAGGATACAATGCATTAAGAGGAGACCGTCTGGCTGTGGGATCACACCAGCCCCGACGCCCATCAGCATGTTGACGTCATGATGTGGTCATTACCACATCATGATGAGTAGTCAGGTTGGACCACACCCATCTTCAAACTCGGCCTTCATTTTAATCTCAACCATCTCCACCTGTAAACTTTTGTATCTTGTACAGTTGTGATGCTGACGTGTCGACAAAAATCTGCCCAGAGGAACAGACATTAAAAAAACACCTGGCATAGTCCTTAAAACCACTGTTGTGGTAGTTCCTGCTACAATCTGTGTCCAGGACCACATTTTAGTGGACTGGAATGACTGAAACTGGGATACTAACTGGAATGTGGGACAGGGGCATGAAGTGAGGGGGGTCTGTTGCCTCTTACCTGCTTCCTGGCCCGTACCAGGAAGGTATCGAACTTTGATACTTTTCTGGCATCAACCCAAATTCAGTACTGTTGAGTATTGAAAAATGTCTTGTCATTCGATACCAAATTTCAATACCGATGGAGTTGATCTCATCAGTGTCAGTGAGCCAACAAGCATGCAGCATGCTTGTTGTGCAGAGATCCTAACAGTGCTGGCGATTGGCTGACTCAAGGCATGCAGGAAAAACACTGGGTTACACCCAGAGATGGGGCTCACCACGTGTATGTATAATGTGATCTTTGTTGAAGCGGATTTCTTGGTTCAGGAACCGGTATCGAAGTCAAGGTATTGGTACCAGTATTGACATTTTCTTAACAAAACCCAGGCCTTTCGTACTGCTCTCTTCCTCAAACTCTGCCTTGATTTTGATCTCATCTACACACCTGTTAAGTGTCCACAGACAGACAGACGTGTAAACAGCTGAGAGTACCTTCTGTGTTAGTCCCCGCTACAGAAGGTGTCTCTAGGACCACATTTTGCATTGATGACACACGCACAGGCTCACAAGGTGAAAACAATATACATCGCATACTCGAAATCTGCTGAGAATTGGCACGTAGTACAAAACTGAGACTCTGTGACTTCATTGTCTACTAATACTTTACTGTACATATCCACCAGAGGGAGCTTTTGATCACCTAGAAAAAGGATGTAATGCATTCAAATAGCCACTGTAAATTAAATCATGTCACTGCTATAATATTCAGATACTCACTCAGCTGCAACACCTTTTCAGCCTGAGACAGACAGAGAGATAGAGAGAGAGAGAGCTGTCTTTGCTCTGACAGGCTGAAGCTGGAGATGCACATAAGGATTACTGCTGCTCTGAATAACAGTGATGTCCCCATGTGAACTGGAGGGATGTGCAACTGATTATAGGCATGGCTCACGTGTGAACAGCTCCCAACTCAACAATCACATATCATAAACACAATCAAACAAACCCAAGCGTCATCAATGCTAGATTTCACTTTGTATTTGCAAAATGATACATTAACATTTGGACTCTGCACCCAGGAATGTTCTTCAAAACATAGATGCTGTCCAAGTAGGGACTTTTGGATGAACAACAAGTTATTCCTTCATGGTAATAAAATTATAATTAGCTAACAGCTTTACAACATTAGGCAGATTTTATCTTGTCTGATACTCTGGTAGTAGTCAAATATGTAATCTTGGCACTTGATATTTTGTGCTTATGCGAAACAGTAAAAATGGAAATCACAACATAAACTTAGTTATCGATTTTTTTTTTATGTTATAATCAAGATATACATGAATAACACTTAATCTTCTGATTATTTTCATTATTAATCGATTTATTGTTTCTGTAAACGATCAAAAAATTGTGAAAAATGCTCATCACAATTTCCCAGCAGCCAAAGTAACGTCTTCAGATTGTGTCTTTTGTCCGAACAAAAGTCTAAAACCCAAAGACTCTTCATTTACTGTCATGAATGACAAAGAAAAAGTCACAAGTCCCCACATTTAAGACACACAATTTTGACAAGATTTGCCTGAAAAGTAACAGAAAATTAATCAGTAATAAAAAGAAATAAGGCGATTACTTCTGTCTCAACTAATCGTTGCCTCAGTTTGATGGATAACATGCTGGAGCTATTGAGCATTTTAACAACTTTATTGGAACTAAATGTGGAAAAAGGCAGATGGTATCTTGTATGAGACTTCTTTTTTTGTTTGACAGCAGATTAGATACCAAATTCATATCAATTTGATATCAAACCTTTTTGAATGATCCCTGATAATTTTAGGAACCACCCTCTCTACAGCAATAAATCCAAACCATTATAAAACTCAGAATTGGTTAAGAAGTTTTCCTTTTGTCAGCAGCTTTGCTGCATGGCCGTGCAGACCTATGAGAATGCAGCTTTATGTAATAAGACACAAGAGGAATGTGTGTTTCACGGGCTGTGTTAGTGTCTGTGACATTTGAACATGAAGAGGGAGGAGGAGGAGGAGGCCCAGTCTTGTTTTTCACAAACCTGAGCTTGCTGTTAACGGTAATCAGATCTACTTGGGAAAGTGAATGGGCTGAATCTCCTCTGGGTGTTTGTGGGTGTGGGTGGTGGGGGCAACAACAATGTGGAGCAGGGGTCCTTCCTTTTTTCCTGATCACCCTCCTGTTGACCTGATTTTCTCACCATCTTTGCATGTGCACAGACTGAGCCCTTGTGACCCAAATGCTTTGCCCCCGTAGCCTCCTCCTAACCAATTTCTAGTATTACACTCACTTTCTGGGTATGAGTGACATGTTGTTAGAGCAGCAACACCTGAGCTTATTAGGTCTATGGAGGCTGGTTATCTGCTTTGAATACTGATTTGCAAAGTACTTGTGTTGAGCAGGTCAGGACAGTTCACGTTAAGACAACAGTAGATACAACAAAGTGGTGCTTAATCTCATGCAAAGGCTTAATTTTGTTCATGCGCTCTGTCTGGCGTTTTAAACCAGCCCTCGTCCTTGTGGCGCTGCAGTGTATCCATGCGTAAACGGTGCGCCACGGCGCCACTGCCCGTGTTTACACATCAATAATGCACAGTGTTGTCAAGTGCAGGGACTGAGCAGGTCAGCAACCCTGGAGCAGATAGGAGATAAGATTTCCTAACTGTTTGTCTGGCTGCTCACAAACAGAGGCACAACTTCTCAGCTTATGCTTGGATTTTGTTTCCAGGGGTGTTTGGGTTGTGCGTTTTTTCTCTTGGATGTCCCTTTTGATGGCACCCTCGGGTCCTTCAGTTAATCCGGAAACATTTTTTTGTTTTGGACCAGAGATAATGAAAAGAAGAATTGGCTAAATTTACACTTTTCTGAATGCATGTTTGAGTGTGCATAAGCAAAACCGAGCCTGGCTGCTGTTGGAGTAAATCAACTCTGTGGGTAGTGCGTAATACGTTTACGCAACGAGCACCTCTCCAGTCACACACCTCCTTAGTAAACCTTGTGTTTGAGTTCCTGTATTCATCATAGCGTTATCATTACTATGCATAATCACAAACGCATAGACTACATTGATGAGGACAAAGGAGCAGAGATGGGTGTCTGATAAGATATTTTCCGCATGTTTTAATCAATATTTCAAATCAGTCTCCAAGATTACTCGGAGAACACTGGTCCTGTTGGTGCTGTGTGCTGATGTGGGTCCAACGTGTTGGTTTTTCTGACTGTTACGTGCAAAACAGGCGATACACAGATGCAGGACTGTTAGTGCGTGTCTGCTTTTTTAAAATTCACATATTTGTCTAATATTTGGTTCCCGAAAATAAACTCTACTACAACATCCCTACGCTGCGCTGGTATGAGTGCATACCAGTGTGTGCTGCCAGTCTGTGCTGCCTCGGCTTGTTTGTCCATCCTGCTTCTGCTGCTGCCTACGTCAGAGGTGGTGCTGCGGCAGCGTCGGGCTGCAGCATGGTGGGACCGATGCGCAGGAGGATGCGACACCAGCTGAAGAAAGTTTAAAGATGCGCCACAAAGCAGCGGACTTTGCATGGCTGAAATAGAGCTGCGACCAAGACATCGAGTCCTCCTGAGCCTCCCACTGAAACGCACGCACACACGCACACGCACACACACACACACACACACACACACACACCGGCCTGTCACGTCGTAGCTCCGCGGTCACTTCACCTGCACCATCTGCGAGCCAGGTGAGTGTAAGCACGAGTAGTGGGTGTGGTGTCAGTCTCACAGTCTGTATGACCTGCTGCATATAGGCCAGTGAAAGTAGCGAGGCAGCTTTTCGTTTACACAAAGCAGAGCAGAGCGGCGGCAGCGGGACGCGGGCTGTTGTCTGTGACTCGTCCTGTCGTTTTGCCTCATTAGTACAACAACCAGGGGATCTGACTCCGGCTGCTGAGGTAAGTCAACATATACATTTATTATGGCGTTATTATGATCAGGCAAAATACAGATAGATGTGGTCCCACTATTAGAAAGAAAATCAGTCAGCTGAGGATGAGATTTATTCATGTGATCATCCGGACAGGATACATCTGCTTCAGTTATTTTGCAGGTCTTTGCTGCACTCCTGCTGTACAGTATTTAATCCAGCTACGTGCTGTAAAGAGCAGCTACCCTCTTGTTTTCATAGTCTCCCTGTTAGAGTATATTCTAGAAAGCCAGGTGCACCTGTAGCGCAACTGTTGGCCCCGCCCCCTACCTGTGCAGCAGGACCTGTTAACGCCTGCGGATACATAAACCTTCATCTAATACACACACGTAGCTTTTCATCAGATATGTTTGAACGGTGCACTAATTACAAACAACATGCAAAGAAAGAGATTTCTTCCATGTGCATGTTAAAGAGGCACTGTGTAGTTTTGGAGAAGAAATCAAAGCTCAGAGTTTTAATATTTACAATAATCGCCAAATATAAAGTAAGTAAAACGGTATGAAATTGTGTTATCCTGGTCGGTTCGTTCAATCTGTTTATTCAGTCATGAAATCAAGGACAGTTTGTATATTTAGTTTGTTTACGCATAAAAAAAAAATCAGTCAATGAAGATTTTTCTCTACAATTTCCTCCCCAAAAACTACATATTGCACCTTTAAAGTGTGTGTTTTAGCCTGTGCTGTGTGTTCGGTGAGGGTGGAATACAGTCGCTCTTTACCCTCCTCACATCACATACATTATATGTAAGTTTGTGTATGTGTGTCAAGTGTAAGTGGGGACTGTTTTGTGTCCATGTGGGAACTCTAGCTTTGATTTCCTTGGTGTTTCTCTGACTCCTGTAGGACTCTGAGCTCCCGTGAGGCCGGCTTGATTGTGGGTTTGGGTTAGAGAGGAGCTCACAATTCCCTCTCACACCACCTAATTAATAAACACACAGCCACAAGCACTGTTTTTTTTTAATTCAAGGATTATTTTCCATTGTGGTTACGCAGTCGTCCCCATGGATAATAATTAACAAGAGGGAGAGCGTGTCTCAGTCTCTGTGTGTAGACTGTTAGTGTTCATTGTGGAAGATTATACATGTTGTGTTATCATTATGACATCCCGAGAGTTTTATAGAATAATCTTCTGTACATAGTGGTAGTCTATATTTTTTCCAGAGTAAATTTCCAATGTTTCCTTACTGAATTTACCTAAAGGTTTTATTTAATAAGGAAACTGTGGTGGAAAGTAACCAAGTAGATTTACTCAAGTACTGTATGTAAGTACTTTCATGCTACTTTATAGGCTACTTCAGCTCCACTACATAACTTTAGTTACAAGTTACTTTAAATGTGCATTATATAAGACTTTTTGAACTAAATATTAACTAAACTTATCAACAGAATGTGAAGACGTCTGTGTATTGTGTTGCAGGGATATCAACTCAAACCCTGTCTCATAATACCACTTTGAGCTCTCTGTCCAGACTGCTAACTGCATGGCTAGCTGAGCTAACTAGCTTACTACAGCTACATGAGTAGCCATGTGCCAGTAGTTCTTGTCCTTCATGTGTATTTAAACTTGTAATTCTTTGAGTACATTGTGCTGTTAAAGGAACAGTTCACTCAAAAATGAAAATTCAGTTACTATCTACTACTCGAGCTTCACAGCAGAACATAAACAACTGAAGTAGATGGGGACCAAAAAAACAAACATAAAATGGCTCCATACAGTTTGTCCGGTGTAATCCAAGTCTCTGGAAGCCCCGAGATCTCAAATTGATTTGAAAGACATTATTTACAGTCTTTTCTAGACAAAATCTTCCCCTTTAGCAGCTACACTAAAAACGTTGGCACGCACCGAGTCTGAAGTGGGTGCACAAGCTCTACTGCACATTGATGGTGTAAATAACGTCCTTTCAAATCAATTTGAGATCTCAGGGCTTCCGGAGGCTTGGATTGTGACTTTATGGGGCCATTAATTAATTCTTTTTTTTTTTTTTATGTTTTAAAACTAGTCCCCATCTACTTCAGTTGTTCAGGAGAATGCTGCAACACTGCTGTGGAGCTCCGGAAATATTTTGTGGACCTAGAAACTTCTCCTGACTTTCCATCGGCATGCGTGAGTAGATAATGACCTAATTTTCATTTTGTGTGAACTGTTCCTTTAATGCGTCTGCGCCTCGACTGCAGTAACATTTTGAATGCAGGATTTGTAGTGTAGTGTTTTTACCTTGAGGCACTGCCTCTGTGAGCTCCCTCCTCACCTTCACCTCTGTCTTTCTATCTTCTCCACATCTCTCCATCTCTTTCTTACGGCCACCACCTCCACCTCCCTTCCATCCAGCTTGCGAGATGAACTTCAAGAACCTTTTGGAGTACCTGGCCTGGCTGTACTACCAGTACCTGCTCATCACCGGCATCTATGTCCTGGAGCCGTGGGAAAAGTCCATCTTCAACTCCATCCTCTTCTCCGCCATCGCCATGGTGATCTACACCTCATATGTCTTTGTGCCCATCCATGTGCGGCTCGCGCTGGAGTTTTTCTCGGGGATCTTTGGCGGCCAGCCTGAGAGCACCATGGCGCTCATGAACTAAATGAAGGAGAGAAAGAGGCAGTGGCTGGGTGGATTAGCACGAGTCCCCAAATCATTTCCCCCTCAGCTCCTGAAGTACCTCTTTACCCCACTTTCATCCCCAACCACAGCAGTCAGTCACCTCATCTAATCAAGACTGAAAACATGAAGATCTTAACAGAGCAATCTGGAAATCAGAGCCTCACTATCTTCTTTACATCCCGAACCCTCTGGCCTTACCCCATGGTATTAGACACTCGACTCTGCATTACTTTCACACCCTCGCTGTGAAACGTCCTGTGAAATGTTGTTTGTCCGTTTTCTCTTTTTTTGTGTTTTTTCTCCCCACACATCCTGTGTGAATGCATACCACCTCTGGGTTTTGCATGATAGGGTCATATGTGGGTGGTTTATTTGCATGCTCGTCTCAATACAAAATATAGATGCTTTTCTTTTCATCGTGACTGTTAAGTCTTTAAAGGGGAATTCCAGTGATTTATGTAGTCAGGTCCATAAAATGCGGGGGGAGAAACGAAGCAGCAGAGTGGAGACGTCCAGACTTTAAGGCTGCGGTCAAATAGTCTGTTTTTTGCTCGCAAAGGTTTCCAATTGAGAACCTGGAAATAAGCTGAAAAGGCTTTTTGAATTCTCTAAATGCTAAGGAAAGGTGCTTTTATTATTTCTTTCTTATCTCATTTAGCATAGTGTAGACTGGAGCATCCTTTATGAAAGGAAAGGAGATAATGCCGTCCCACAGTTCGTCTCTTCTAAGTTCTTGTGAATTTCCCTTCACCTCTTTTTTCTTGACCTCAACACGTTTTCCATTGCGGTCAAGGAAAAGTGTTTTAAATAAGATATACGATGTAATTTTTTGACTATTTCACCACAGCGTCTAAATCCTAAAATACCTGATCCTACATTTCCCATAATACAACTCAATCAGGTCTTTTGGTAGACACTCCCTGACCAGTTAATACCCACTTGTTTAAACTTAACACTCCAAGCATGTAACACAGCCTCTGCTAAAAATGTGTAGTCTCCAAGTTGAAATAGCGCTGACGTTGTTAAGTTTATTTGGGTTATTTGTCAGACTCTGTATCCGAAATCATAATTTACTATATAGTGCACTTATATTTTATATATAGTATCCTCAATGGTTCCAACAGTGGAATGAAAAATGAATAGTTCAATAGCATGTTCACTCCTTTCTGCAATCTTTTCTGCAGTGCACTGCATTACAGAAGAAATGTTGGCAATGTACATTTCTGCAAACTGCTGATATGCTGACCCGTGGTAAAGTTCAGGCTTAGGGTTAGGACAAGTTCATGTTTTGGGTTACCCCGCAACTTTATGATTGCTTAGGATCAATTTTCTATTTCTATCTTGTCACAACGCTGTGTTTATGGTCTGGTTGGGTTGAGGCACAAACACAACTGGAGATGACTCAACTTCTTGTAAAAAATTACCGGTTTTGGTGGCCACAAAAATATCCAGTCATTTCACACTTAACATGAACTGTGGTTGCCCGTTTGGCAGCCTTGTTGCCTGTAACTGCACCACTGTCCCCTCCACCTCCCAATGTGATAGTTATAAACCTGTAATGTGAACGTGATATGGCACATTTCTATACCAATGTCAATATGGTACATAGCCTATGCCATGAACAAACTTAGACATATCTGTGGTTTGCAGAAATGTAAAATGCCAACATTTTATTCTGGCCACTCGGCTCTGTGGGACTGCAGCTGTTAGTAATGATGCAAAATGACAATGATTCATAATTGTCTCTCTCAGCTCACTACAGAGTAAATTTTGAGTGTGCAGAGTGAATACGTGAATAAAGGAATGATTTCAAGCGCAGCCTGAGGAAACTCCCTTCAGAGCCAAAGAAGACTTTGTACAGCTGTTTTTACAGGACTCAGAGGAGTAAACTGAACATGGTGTATAAAATTGGTGGAGTGCCCCTTTAAGCATGTCTGTTCTTATCTCATCTGTGACGCCATGTTATCACTGTTTGTGAATCGCTCTCTGATGAAAGGGGGGTTAGTCCTCATCCAAACATTTCTGATATGCACTTAATGTTACTGGTTGATCTATGGTTTTGTATCAGGACCACCATCACCTTGTTTAAGTTGCCTTTATGCACTGTAATGCTAACTGGCAGGGTACACCGCACATTTCAAGTCACTGCGTAGCTGATATACAAAGTGAAAGCTGATAGAAAAGCCCAAGCTATGCAATTAATCTAAAGGCATCACAATCAGGGGCCCTCATTTACTGGTCAAAGCGAGTAATAAAAGGAAAAAAATACCGGCATGTGTGCCGAGCCCTCTCTTTATCTCCTTATTTTTGACTGGTTGGTATGTCAGGAAGGTGTGCTCAGTGCTCAGCACGAGCAAATATTGATACAACACACCTTTTCGTTTTAGGCTTGGCTTTGTTAATGACGAAGCTTTACTCAATCAACAGCGTCTGAACTCAAAGCAGAACTGTTTGCTGTCACATGCAAAATGCAGTCAAATGGGCCTGAATGAAAAGCAAAGCCTGACTGGCGGAAGGAAAACCCCGTCCTCCTCACCTATAGTTGATCTATAGAGAGTGAGTCGTATCTGGTAGTTGGGATGAGTGTTGCATTTAGTTGTGTGTTTAAAGATCATCTTTGATTATTTGTGCTTTGGGTCAAGGGCTCGCTGATTACAGTCTAATCATGATCTCTAACTTAACTTTATTTATACGGAGTTCTATATTTATATACACTGGTAAATGCTTGGCTGGTTACAATGTCAATTACCAAACATCTTTGATTATTTATATCTGTGTTCTCTTGTGGCCATAAATAACACACAATTTTGTTCTTTACTTTGTTTTTCCACCTGAAAAAAGTGCTTTTATATTGTTCCCAATCTGTTGCATTTCATTTATGTTGTCTTAAACATGTTGCAGTCGTTCCAGACATGTCATGTACCAAGAATGAAGAGCTCTCTGAGAGGCTTTTTTTTCACCGTTCACCAAAATGAATGTTATATTTATACATGATGGCAACACATCACTGCAATATTCAGAAAATAAAGACATCTGAAGATACTTGGACAAGTCCTCGTCTGGTATTTGATGAATTCGTGCAGCAAATAAAGTCTGTTATGCCTATAAAAGAAGAGAAGATGCAGTAGATTGGCTGAGGAGTGCTGCTTCACCAATGCAGGTTTGAAAAACAGGTGCTCTTTGGATCCAAGGACAGGAGAGAGGTGGGAGTTATACTTTGATTTGTGTTGAAGAAGTCATGACCAAAAAATACCAAAGCATACTGTCAGTTGTTGAGTTCGCCAACTTTACAAACATGGCTGAGCAAATAGGCAAACGCCTTAACTTAAGTCATACAAACATGATTCTATTCATACAAATCACTTCAAGATAAAATCACATCAGCGAGGTACAATCAACAAACAAACAAACAAGCTAACAAACCAGCATGTACGAAGTTTTGCCAACTCACCGATAAAGTGTCTGGGTGTTTCAGTAGTGTATCAGACTCCAACAAAAACTTGTTTAAATTTCCAGTAGATGCATTTCAGTAACATATTTAGCCTAAAACACAGTAATCCATGATTAAATGGTAACAAAATGTTAGATAGGAGCTTCTAGGCCGCCCTAGAGCCTATAACAGCCATGACTAATCGTGTAGGCAAGTGGCTAACTCTCTCCCCTCTCTCCTCTCTCCTGATCCACTTACAGCCAGCTACAGTTTCAAACAAACTTGGACATTATTATTAAATTTGAGCATGGACCATGTAAGACTATATGATGTGGACCCATTGTGTTTTCCAGCTAACAGGTGGCAGTTACAGGTCAACTGCAGGCTTATTTTTCCATTCCAAAATTTAGTTGGGAAAAATAATGATAGTAATTCAGTGTGTGAAGACTCCTATAGATTAATGCCAGAAGCACTTACATAGCTTCTGAAACGATCAGTTTATTACCTTTCAAATGAGCCTAAAACCATGCCTGTACTCCAAATGGTTCGATAACAGCTTTGAATTTACTCTGGGCTACGCTGGGAGAGGCGCTTCAGGATACATTTCCAGGAATAAGAACAGGTGAATAAATGGTGCTCAGCGCCTATGGGATTCAACTCACAGTCTTCATCAGGGCTTACAGTATATAAAGGCTTTTGAATTTTGCAAAGCTGAGCAGTTACTTTGAAATGAAAGAACAAACAAAACAAAGGCTCATGGGTAGCACATTCCTGACACAATTGACTGCACTACATTATGTGAAATCACACAATAAGAGGCAGAGCCACCAAACCAGTTCTCCCTAGACAGTGTAGGAATGAATACCCAGCGGCTTGTCTTTCCCTCCTGCAGGTGGTACGAGGTGAGCGGCCCGTGCCAACAAACCTCTGTTTACCTGAAGCCGTCCACATCCGTCCTCTTTGTTGTAGCAGACACGTATTAGATGATGAGAAGCAAAGCCTGTTTCAAAGGGATTGATGGCAGAATAATGTGAAATTAAATTTGCACTGCACATGCAAATTTCCTGTAATGTTATCAACATGGACGGTGGGTGAGGGAGCAGGAAAATACTTTGGTTATTATCAGTGTCGCTGCAGTAGTAGGGCAGGCCAGGTAACTATGTTTATGCCTTGTAACTGGACACCTCCATCTTGTTTTTTGTTTTTTCCCAGGAACACAAATGCTGCACCCTCATTTCTCAACCTGCACATTCAAGCTCATTCTAAATTACGACTGAGGCCGTTTCCTTTCCTTTCCTTTCCTTTCCTTTCCTCTATCCTCTTTTCAAGTCATTTACCTCAAATTATTCTTCTTCTCATGAAGAAGAGAGGAAGTTGGAGAATTTTACTTTCCTTTACCTGACTTCATCTCCTCACCTGTCCCCTTCTTTACTTTCCTGTCTTGCCTTTCCTCTCTTCTCCCTTTCTTTCCTTTTCTTTCCATTTTTTTCTTTTCTTTTCTGTTCTGTTCTGTTCTTTTCTTTTTTTTTCTTTTCTTTTCTTTTCATCCTATCATTACCTTTACCCCAGTTCCTTTCCTTCCCTTCCATTTCCTTCCATCTCCTCTCGTCTCCTCTCCTCTCCTCTCTTCTCCCCTCATACATTCTGCGTAGTAAAGATCTGCCTCGGGGTCTTTGAAGAGCTGTCCTCTGTTGACACTTAACATGTTAATTTTTGTCCCGTGAAGGAAGAGGCCAGAGGTTATCTCCATAATGACAAGGTGTACACAAAGCTATCTGCAAACACTTGGACGGCTGGTGTATTGTTTCTGTTGTGTTTACATGTGGCCTGCGAATAAAACTGAGAGGCGGGACTCGTAGCAACTGTGGAGTCCACAGACAGAGAGGTACGTGACACCAAGAAAACGAAAACACACACACACACACGTACACGTACACCAAAAGTGCCACCGCAGCCTGGTTTCAGTTTACCAGGACCCCCAGAGAGTGCTCAAATATTAATATTATTGCCAACATTCAATCATTTCTAACTACTCTCTCTCTCTCTCTCTCTCTCTCTCTCTCTCTCTCTCTCTCACACACACACACACACACACACACACACACACACACACACACACACACACAGACACACACACACACACACACACACACACACACACACAGACACACACACACACACACACACCTTAAGTTACCAACAATTTAACAGCCCATTGTTCAGCTCTAACCTCCTACAGGTGTGTGTGCCTTTACAGTGAATGTCTCCATGGTAATGACCGCAGACTGATGTTCAGCCTTGATCTATGACAGACAACAATGGACACATTTAGACACACACACCCACACACGCACACACACACACGGTATTACAGCTTGTTCGTATTCCTTGAATTAACTTTCTGATGCCATATTTATATCTGGTTGGTTACTTTTCTAATCTGTACCCTTAATATTCTCTAACAAAACAGAATATGCTTGTTTTTCTTCGTCTTAAAGTGCTTTTTCAATCTAATTTGTAAGATTTAATTTTCAGACTCTCCTTGAGAAGCTTTAAGATTTCAACACATGTTTTATTTACTCTACTCATGAACCAAAAACCATGTAAAAAAGTGCACAAAAAGAACAATTACCATCAACTACTCAAGCTTACTGGAATCTATGTATTTATATTTTTAATCAAACTGTCTGTAAAATAAATTAATTCAAAAATGTGCTACTTTGGCTCGGATGCAGCATGTAATCTGAAAAGTAACTAGTAGGCTAATTAAAGTTAGGAAATAGATGTAATGGAGTAAAAACTACAAAAATGTAGATGTAAATGTAGGAGAGTGGAAGTATAAAGCAGCAGGAAATGGAAATAAGTATAATAACTGATTATTATGGAACTAAAGTACAAGTACCTCAAAATTGTACTTAGTGAAGTACACAAGTAAATGTACTCAGTTACATTCCATCACTGTTAAAAGTCAGTTTTTTGAGTACTTCCGTCACTGTTTGTAGAAAATATGTGAAATGTTTTAAAGGCCTGTGTTTATGGACGCATTAATAAACAACGTATTGAGTCGCAGCATACAAACATACTGAATGTCACTGTCTTCTAATCACACACTTAAATCTAAATCTGGTTCAAAAAACACTCACATGTACATCAATTTTTTACAGCGTTAAATTTATTGCAGTTTTATCTCCTACAGCCACAAAATGAGCATCTTACAAAGACATGAGTTGAATTTTATATTGTTCTGCACGGCTAACAAACGTGACCGACTTATCTGAATGTTTTCCAGCTAACTGCATGACTCAGTCTTGTGATTCATTGTGAAACTGAATTTTGCAACGACTGTGTGGTTTTTGAGTCACTTGTGTAAGGATCTGCAACATAGAAAAGAAGATAAATGGATAAATAAAAGGACTGCACAGGACAATAAACCTGCTGTTATAATGCATTGTGGTGTCATTTAACAGGCTTGTTTTAAAGGAACGTTGTTTGCACTGCTGGGTGTGTGTGTCTGTGTGTGTCTCTGTCTGTTGTTACACAGCGTTTCAGGTTGGGGCTGGGTTAAACACACTCAACAGGTCATTTCCAAAAAGTAGACATTTTTATGAATGTATAAATCAGTTTCCTTATCACAAAATAATCCCTGAATTCTTTATTAGACAGTAAGTTTCTTTACTGTTTTCATTTTCCCTCTTTAATAGTTGAACTTCTCACTTTGACTTGACAGTCTTCATATAGAGAGAAAAACAAAGGCAAATCACCCACTGAGCAAACAACAGATTAGATTAGACACAATAGCCCAAGTAGTTACAGGTGTTGTGGTTCTGCTGCAGAGATCAGGTTCACATTATCATGTTCTGAGGATAAATTAATATGTTGTTTCATGTTTAACTCAATGTCAAAACCAGATTTATTTCTAGCCCGCTCACTGTGCAATCAGACAGGGTTAGTTGTGTGGCACTCAGATTGATTGTGCAATTCCTGGTATTCTTTGTTGATCAAAGATGGAGATGGAGGAGGAAGTCATGTCATGACACAGCTCCCAGCTCCACAGTCTATCTCAGTTAGGAATCAGTCAATATGATTGTGTAGGAGTGGTTGGTCTGATGATAAGAACCTGAGCTCAGGCAGCAAGGCGTGAACCCACAGCCGGAGCCAAACCCTGACATGATCGATGGACTTTCACTACAAAAAAAAACAAAAAACATGTTGTGCTACGTTTGGCTCGTGGTAAATATTGAGCACTAGATTGTTGCTTCATCATAACCATCTCATATGAGCTGATCAAATTTATACATCCATTGATCAGGTATCTTAAAGTAGTAATGTAGTTTTGGAGAAGAAATAAAATGTCCGTATTTTTATATTTACAATATTAATGAGATAATAAAACAAACACCGAAATATGTATTTTTTCCATAACTGAATAAACAAGCTGTTCTCAGAGGAAAATAAGGTCCAGAACACTGTTTGGAGCTAGAAAGGTGGCAGGGTCCGCCAAATATAAACAAAGTAAAACAGCATGAAGTTGTGTTGTCCTTTAACTAAAATGATATCTCAGCACGCTGTCTTTACTTCTACTCTGGGTACCTTTTTAAAGCACTGACAAATAATAGTTAAGAGTCACAATAACAACAATAAATGGCAATGATAAATACAAGTCGGTATCAAAACGTACAAATGTAAGTCAGAAACTGAAAAAAAGCACAAGTCTGCCACCAAGTGGTCAAGTAGAGACAAAAATCTGCTGATGTGATAATCTCATTCTTTGCTCAAGTAAAATCACAACAAGTTTCTGAATTAAGCTGAGAATCACTCTTGAGACTACCTGTCTCACAGAGTACGGTGCTGTATACTCATGGATAACAGGGATGTTTTCATCAGCGTGTGCAAGCTGCTGTGAAGGAATGTTTGACAGGATACCAAGAATTTTATTGTGAAACACAGAAGGGAGGGAACAGGACAGAGTTGTGTAATTTCTCTATCCCTTCATATAAAACCTGTCCTTTCTTCACAGGGTCATGAAGTCTGCTAGGTGAGCTACACCTGATCAGATTGCTGTTCATTTTCTATTTCTTTTATCGTGATTTAGAGTCGATGTGCTCGGTATGGGACCTTCAGGTATAACAGTGGGGCGGCACCTTAGGGAGGTGTGGTAGTTTCTGTGGAGCTGCAGGACGGTGTAGGAGGAGTAAAGAAAGAGAGAGGGAACAAGAGGGTGGAAAAATCATCCATCCATTCACGACCCACGTCTAGCGTCAACCTCGTGTGCTGTCGGGGTTGTTTCAGTTCCCCAGAGTCACAACTCATGACCTCAAATCACTCTGGGAGCTTGCAGGATCCTGTTTGTTTTGTTCTTCTAACAGTGAACTAACAGACACACAGTCAGGACAGGTCATGGACATTTGTAATTAAAGGAATTTGTAATTTGTAATTTTTTAAGTTTCTTTTTTTTTTCAAAATCAATTAGGGATGTCTGGGCATCCAGAGACTTACACAGGATGAGCTGTATAGAGCCCATTTATGTTCCCAGTCCCCAGCCACTTGAGTTGTTTAGGAGGACGCAACGCTGTTTTCTATGACTCTCTAGAAATGTTTTGTAGAAAGTCGACGGCGACTGAATTTTCATTATTAGGGTGAACTGTTCCTTTAAACTATGATGTCTCCATCAGAATAAGAAAATGAATCCCGCTGATTTCCAGATGTCCAAGTACGCTGATGTAGAACTCAATCAACAACAGACAGAAGACAGCTTTCCAAGAAATACGACCATCACCACACATTCATTCCCAAACAATCCCCAATTAAATGATATGATCAGAAGAATCACTGATCTCTTTATCGCTTCCCAACTATCTGTGTCTGTTGGACTTGTAGATCTCTGTCCATCACTTTTGTGTCTCTACCAACACATTCAGATAAATGTAAATACAAATAGAGATTCCACCTTGTGCAAAACATCTTTTCTCTTGTGGAAAATGCCACCCCGTTGACACAACCAGCTTCGAGCGCATTAGAAACCAATCCCCTAAGATCAGAGAAAGTGTGGCGGGAGAGAGTGTTTTGTGCTCTCTCTGACTACATGAGATGAGTCTTCACTGCCAGCAGATCTCTTGCCAAAGTCATTAGCTGCTAATTCTGCAGGATCTAGATTTTCCCTGATAAGATCCCACAACGATGAACAAAAAAACAGTCTTTGGCCTTATGAGTATGATGTTGACAGTGCTGTGTTGGTTACTAAACAAGTCTCTATCTTATTGTCTCTCTCTCTCTAACTCACTCTATACACATTCCCTGCAGCTTCAGGATCTCCTTTACATGTATAGGGTTAATGTAAGGCAATACACCTCCATCCATCCAAGTCATCTTAGGTCCTCTCTCTGCTCGGCTGCACCCGCTGAGTAAGTTAACTCTTCCTTATCCCTCGCTCTATAGCCGGTGTGGATGGAGGCTGAGGGCAGGGCCGGTGCCAGTGTTAAATGAACGGACAGGTGAGCGGCGCCTGGGTCCTCTGTGACCAGCTGGGCACTGTAAGCTGACCGCCGCTGTTGTGTGTGGTCTGAATGGAGCTGAGAGACGATGGGGTTGAGGTCGGGCAAGGAGAACCCCAGAGGAACCCCTCTCTGGCTCTCTCAGGGCTCAGGTGCATATCTTACACTCCATCTGTTTGTCTTTTATGAAGGGGTAAGTCAGGGACACATCACCTGAGCTGCTGGGAAGAGGAGCATGTAAATGGAGGGTGAGGAGATAAAGAAAAGTGTATGTTAGAAGATAAAATGCAATAAACACAGTCTCCTCTTTAGTAGCTCTCTCCTGATCACCCCTCTCTATTTCCCAAATTTCATTTCCCCTTCCTCCTGCTCACTCATAGCTGGTCATAGATCCCTCTGAGGACGTGGGGTCTTTGACAACTGAGGCATGTCCGCTGCTCAAGCATTCATTGTCACGGACAAGTCGAGAGTTTCGACTAGACAGCTACCAGAAAATCACTTTTCTCCAAAAACCCGATGCTATCTCGTTACACCGTAAGAATGAATCATTGTCCAGCCGCACAGTATGAATCATAGTTAGCGAATGTAGCTGGGGGCTCATGTGCAGAAAGTCGGTCACAGTGATCAGGCAAGCATTGCGACTGCACTGATTTGATGGAGATTAACTGGTTCCTTTGACAAACATCTCAGGTTTAGTAACTGTTGAGTGAGGAGATTATCAGAGCTCTTTGGGCTAAATCTTTCTTCTGGATTTTTACCAAGTGCTGCGCGCCAGTTTGCACATGTCATTTTAAATTAATTGTTGCAGATATTGTCGTCTAGGTGTACTCAAAGCATCAACGTGCAAGATTGTGAATGGCGCCTTGCACGTAAAAGATCTGCAACCTTCCTGCTCGCAGCTACACACAGAATACAAACCAAACCCATGCTTGAAAACAGGCCGTTGTAGTGCCCTGGCCTCTGTCACAGAACCCTCTTTGCTTGGCTTTGTCCAGCGTAAGAGCCTGGGTAGTAGGCTGGATGTTGGAGGAATGCCTCCCATATCGGGTGACCCATTGCCCCACGGCCTTTGCTCCTTGCCTAGCTCGCAGCGAGGGAGTGCTCCTGGCGGGCGCTGTATCCCGTGTCACAAAAGCACCTTTCTACACAACAAGGGTACAGAGAATGGTCCACAGCACAGTGGTTCTCCTTGGGTCGGCTCCAGCCCGCCGTAGTTGGATTTCAAGACCTCCCCCTGTGCTTCCAGCAAACACCCTCATTGGTGGGGATGTTCTTTCGCCCAAGCCTGGCAGAGATATCAGAGAGACCTGGGGCTCCCGGTGCTGCCTCCAAGAGACCGCTAGAGAGGATAAATGACCATACCACTTATGCATAACTGGGTGAGTCTTACCGTATTTATTAAACTGTACATTTTGCTCGGAAAGTTGAGTGTCAGCATGAGAGGTAACCTATGAAAATGATTTGTTGATGTTTAAGAGGAGAGTCCTGGACTTCAAGTCTGCCATCGTTACTGCAGGTTTTTAGCAGCTGAATTTACTGATAACAACCATAAAATCAGCATTGAACGGCCAAACTGCAGACTTAGTGAGTCACAGAGCCACATAAGGAACAATGTAGCTCCTGAAATGGAAATTGGCAATGTAGGAAAAATTGTGCAACATTGAGAAACTCAGACAAAGAAGCTGAATTGTAAAAACAAATGTGTTCATCACTGGTTACTACCGAGTGATTTCCAACAGTTGGCTTCTGATCATCATCGAGCTATTTTTTTGTATCCTCTTGTCTTTAAACCTAAAGTACACGGAAAAGGAAACAGAAGACAAGCGTCATGTATAAACTCGTCTCTTCTCAGATCCAGGTCAACCATGAGGATTATCTCCTGTCAGTCGTCACTTGTGGCTGTAGTTGTTCTTACACTCACTGTGGTGTCCTGCGTTGAATCGAAGACCACACAAAAACCGAAGTACCAGTACACCAAGAAGCCAGTCCCTCAGATCACCGTGTACAACCCTGCCACCACCAGCATGCCCAAGACTCACAAGGTAGTGCCGACTGTAAAACCCCATCCGCTGCCCCCCACGGAGAGGACTACCTCTCCGAGCCACATCTCTCCAAAGTACTACACAGAGAGCCCTGAGGCCCCCGGTGTCGGCCCTGAGAACTACACCCTAGATTACAACGAGTGCTACTTCAACTTCTGTGAGTGCTGTCCACCTGAGAGGGGCCCCAGGGGGCCAAAGGGAGACAGAGGCCTAGAAGGTATGATTGCAATAAAGAAAAATGCTGTTGATCTAATCAATTCATTTGTTTTTATTAAAACTTTACCCTTTGTTGCTTATTCAGGGCCACCAGGGGACAGAGGCCTGATAGGAGCAGCTGGTTTACCAGGACCACCGGGAGTGAGCGGTCCGATGGGGTTTAAAGGAGACAAGGGTGAATATAATACACATTTAAAATTGCTGTTTACAAAATGTTTCATTATCGTTTATAATGAGAATATAGAGCCATTAGAAATGGGGAGACAAAGTAACAATACACTTGAGTACGTCAAACAGTTTTCATAGCTGAAGTGCTTCATGGATTAAACAGGCGAAAGCATAACAAAGAAATTATAAAAAAAACAAACAATAAAAGCTCACAGAGTAAAAACAATAACACAAACTAACAAATACAATTTGATATAAAAGAAAATTAATCAGAAAGCGCTGTGAAACAGGATTTAAAGTAGTAAGCTTCGTCTCAAGTATTAACTCTTCTGGAGGATTGTTCCACATTTGAGAAGTATTGCAGCTAAACGCAGCTTCAACGTGTTTATTTTTGACTCAGGGAACAGCCAATAATCCAGAACTGATGGGGATTGAGTATAATCTTCACTTTTAAAGGAGAAATTCTGCTCATTTTCAGGTTCATGATTTTATTTTAGGTAACTACTAGAAAAGGTTTACATGCTTTAATGCTCAATAAACATCAGTTTTCTCATTCTGACAAGTGCTGCAGCTCTGTATTCCCCCTCTGTCTGAAACGCTCTGTTTCTCTTTGGTTGTTTTTGACCAAATACCTCAATATCAATTATGACAATACTGTAGAGATGACTATTGGTACTTTCACAAAATATTAACACAGTAGGATCTTTGATGAATAATCATGCAAGTATGATAACACTTATATGTCATATCACGATAGAAGGAGATCCAAAGTCCTAATAGCTTATGTTGGATTTTGAGAGCTGATATGAACTTTATCATGTTCATTTCTCAGGGGAAAGAGGTGACAGAGGAGGCAGTGGGACAGCCGGCCCACCAGGAGTCCCAGGGAAACCAGGACAAAAAGGTGCCAACTTGTTCAGGTGATTTTTGAATTATTTTATAATGTTGCCAGACTTCAATAGCTCTGACATTGTTTCTTTTACCTTGCAGGTGATGTTGGATCAAAAGGTGAGAAAGGTGTAATAGGGTTGCAAGGTGTCAAAGGTGTTAGTGGGGAGAAAGGAGAGCCAGGCCAGAATGGGACTGCTGGTGAGAAAGGAGAACCAGGAAAAGAAGGTCCAGCTGGACCTCCAGGAGTGGCTGTTGAATCAGGGCCTAAGGGAGACAAGGGGGATAAGGGGGAGTGTGGCACATTCGGGGAGCGAGGACAAAAAGGTGAGCGAGGGGATTCTGGGCCTCCTGGCATCCCCGGAGCGATGGGCATCCCAGGAATAAACGGCAAGCATGGCGCCCCAGGTCCTGTAGGTGTCCGAGGGGATCAAGGACCTCCTGGACCACAAGGAGAACCAGGGGTTAGAGCATCTCAGGGACCACAAGGCGTAAGAGGGATGACTGGGCCCAAAGGGGACAGAGGTTACCCTGGGATGAGAGGTGACCGGGGCTTTCGTGGATTCAAAGGTGCAAAAGGATCAGGGGTTCCCCAGAAACGCTCAGCCTTCAGTGTGGGTATCTCTCCAAGAAAGTCCTTCCCTCCCTCTGGCTTCCCGATCCGCTTCGACAAAGTCTTCTACAACGAGGAGAACCACTTCAACATCACGTCCAACAGCTTCACATGCGTCCATGCTGGGGTTTACATCTTCTCCTTCCACATCACCGTACGCAATCAGCCACTGAGAGCCACACTGGTGGTGAACGGGTCACGGCGGGTAAGGACAAGGGACTCTCTGTACGGTCAAGACATCGACCAGGCGTCCACTTTGGTGGTGCTGCGGCTGGCGGTGGGCGATCAGGTGTGGATGGAGACCTTCAGAGACTGGAACGGGGCGTATGCCAGCAGTGAGGATGACAGCATCTTCTCTGGATTCCTGCTTTACTCAGACAAGCCCTGACACTCTACTGAAAACATCTTCCTTTATACTGGACCGTTCCAACGTGACTATATCCATGAAAAGGCCAAATACTGGTGGTGCTACTTTATACTCATCACTTATGAACTGCTCAAAAGCTGGACTGCACAGTAGTATGAAAAAATATAAAGGAACAGTTCAACCAAAAATTTAAATTTAGTTATTATCGACTCGCCTTTGCGCAGATAAAACATTGGGTGAAGTTTTGTAGTCCACAAAACATTTCCGGAGCTTCACAGCAAAACAAGGTTACAGCATTCTCCTGAACAACTGAAGCAGATGGTGACTTGTTTTAAATTGTAAAAAAAGTGTGAAAAAAAACATTAAATGGCTCCATGCAGCTTGCTCAGTGTAATCCAAGTCTCCACCCCCATATCCCAAATAGATTTGAAAAAACTTAAGCTGAAATCTTCACCGCTGCTGCAAAGCTTAAAACGTGACCTCATCTGGAGTGGGTGTAAAAGACATCTTTTCATTTGGGATCTCAGGGTTTCCAGAGATTACACCAGATGAGCTGTATGGAGCCATTTTTAATATTATTATTTATTTGTTTTTACATTTTAAAACAAGTCCCCATCTACTTCAGTTGTTTAGGAGAATGCTGCTACGCTGTTTTGCTGTGAAGCTCCAGAAATGTTTTGTGGACTATGAAACTTCTTCTGACTTTCCATCAGCATGGGAGGTGAGTAGATAATGACTGAATGCTCATTTTTGGACAAACTGTTCCTTTAAAGATGGTCAATATCAATATCATGTTTATTGTATCATCTTCTTACTTGTATCATCTTTTTTCTTTTAACTGTTGCGTTTGAATAAAAGTTTTAAAAACTCACACACACTGTCTAGTTACTGCTGATATGTAATAATGTTTGGATCTGCGGGACACACACAACAGTTCTTTATATATCCATAGATACAAGGTAAATTTCCCAGGCCACAAAAATTAGGTCAGTTGGTGGGGCTCTGTTTAACTTCTGTGTTATGGTGGAAGCCGGTCGTTAGTTTATGTTATGTTAGTTTATATTTAATTTCTAACGTGAGCTGCAGTTGCTCTCTGTTAGCAGAGCAGAGAGAGACGCTGAGACGAGGAAGTCGAGAGAGAGTCACATCCTTTGGGCTGACTCGGAAAATCCACTCCGAGTCCTTCACAAAGAAATCCATGAAAGTCCAGCAGCTTTTAACAACTTAACCGTCCACAGACTTGTATAATGCAGGTTACAATCCACTCACATATAGCCAATAAAAAAGTGATTGATGAATGTAAATTGCGACAAATTGTTACATAGAGCCCATTTAAAGGAAGGATTTTCTTTTACAAATTACACTGAAAATATTAGGAAAAGGTTAGAAAAATGACGGTGTAAAGGGGAAAAATTGCGAATATTCGTAACAGCATCCATATAACAACTCAAACCGTTCAATGGTTAAAGAATTTTTTAAAAATAATAACAGAAAAAAACAAAACAAAACTGCTTTGTGCATGATACAATTATAAGATTTTAATTCATAATGAAAACTGGGTAATTAACCAACCATAAATACACATATATGAAACTGTTGTGATGCTTGTTCAGATGCTTGAAGACTGAAACGTTGTTAATAAATACAGCAGTAATAAAGCGAGACAGTGTGCAGGAATTATTATCATTATTTTAATTAATTCAAGTTGGGCTTCCCACCAGTGTAAGCAGTATTGCTGTACAATTGGGTTGTAAAAAGTGATTGAGCTCATTGAAAATAAAATCCAGTAGTACGTATCATTCATGAATAGCTTTATTTGTGGCATTAGTTATTATTGTACAGATCAGACCATGAAGTCGAGACATCTCTAACATGAATATTAGTGCAATTGCATTGTACGGATGATTGATATCAGACAGCTGAAGATGTGGCAGTCGCATGTTATTACTCTGATTTAGGATCATTAATATCTGTAATGGTCTTTAATGTATGTTAAGTTGCCTCTATAGTTATGGAGAATCTGGACACATGTCACCACATGCTCCAGACATGTCACCAGACTCTCCAGACATGTCACCATCGTCCTCGGGCATGTCACCAGATTCCTCCGTTATATCAACAGTTTCTGGGATAGTAGTCTTGTTGAGAGACTGGGCTGTGGATGGCACAGTGCTTGGTGCTGGCTGCGAAGATGGAGGACCAGAGGTGGGGGTGCTCGCTTCAGTGGTCTGAATAAAAGTAGGAGTAGCAGTGGATCGGTGAGGGGAGAGCAGCGCTGCTGTTGGCTCAGATGCAGGAGGCAGGGAGGGGTCTGGGGATGAGATTGGAGGAGCTTGAGTCCATGGATCTCTGGGATGATTTAGAGGAGCTCGAGTCCATGGATCTCTGGGATGAATTGGAGGCTTTGTCATCTGTGGTTCTATTGGGTCAGAGACAAGTTGGCCTCGTCAATCAGGAAGAGGACAAGGCTTTAAACTTTCAGTCGAGGTAAACAGCAGGTTACATTTACTTCTCAGTACCTGTCTCTTGTCCAAAGCTTTTGGGCTCACTCCACCTGATGAGGCCCAGCTCAGGCACCCTGACCTTGCAGGTGTACCAGCCCGGAGTCTGTCTGACCAGATCATGGTTCTCAGAGGTCGCTGTTCCCAGTTTTATGTTATTCCTAAAGAAATAGTAGTGTACTGGAGGTGCAGGAGCAGGGGCATTGTATTGGTGGCGGCAGTTGAGCCGCATCATTTTTGCTGGAATCAAGTCGCCGACGGTAACAATCTCCAAAATTGGCTCCGACAGGACCTCTGAGACAGATCAACAGCAGAGAAGACATTAATAACATGCTGGAATAATTTCTGGAGAATATTATATTATTGTATGTTGGCAGTTAATTAAAAATATAGGGATCGTTTGACATTTTTGGAAATTCGATCAACTTTCTTGTTACATGAGAAGATTGATAACACTCTTGTGTCTGTACACAAAATATGTAGTTATGGTCAGCAAGCTGCAGTTTAGCTTAGCTTAGCATAAAGACTGAAAACACGGAGGCATAGTGAGCCTGGCTCTGTACAAAGGTAACACAATCCTCCTACCAGCACCACTAAAACCCACAAATTGTTGTTTGCACTGCACATAAACTCACCTACAACCTGCAGTAGAGTGTCAACTGACATTACAGAGTGTGTACGCCTCTCTATGTCCCAGGAAGCTCTGCAGGAATACATTCCTCGGTCCGCCACAGTCAAGTGGGTCAGGCTGAAACGTGGGTTAAGGCCCTCTTGTCTCATAACTTCAACGCCATCTTTGTACAGAATCACCTGACGAAGCTGAGGGGTGCCTCGGACACGGCATGTGACCTCTAAGGACTCTCCGACAAGATTGGGAAGAGGTGGGACTTGCAGGATAGCCCACCCTCCTGAACAAAGACCGCAGAAAAGAGAGGTACCTCAAAATAATATCTTGTGAACTTATCTTAGTAGTCACAGTTAAAATAACAAAACACAATTGCACAGGACGCATCACAAGAGTTCAGTAATTTCCAATATGAAGTGTTAAAGGAAAAGTTCATCCAAAAAGGAAAGTTCAGTCATTATCTAGTCACCGTCATGCCGATGGAAAGATAGGGGAAGACTGATGGTCCTCAAGACATTTCTGGAGACTCACAGCAAAACAACTGAAGCAGATGGGGGCTTGTTTTAAAACGTAAAGAAACAACTGAAAAAATAACATAAAATGGCTCCTGTAAATAACATCTTTTCAAATTAATTTGGGATCTTGGGTCTTCTGGAGACTTGGATTACGCCGGATGAGCTGTATGGAGCCATTATACATTTTTTTCTGTTGTTTTCTGTGTTGGATGTAAATAATGTCTTTTCAAATAAACTTAGGAGCTCCAGAATTTTTTTGTGGACTATAAAACTTCATCTGACATGGGGGTGTGTAGCTAATGACTGTTTTTTTTCCATTTTTGGGTCAACCTTTCCTTTAACATGTGAGTCAAGGAGATTTCTAATAATACTGTTAAACAAGATCTTACCATCGACGTTGATCTCTACAGGCAGACTTTGAAGGGTGTGTATATCTCCCACCACTGAGTCCCTCACTCCCTGGCAGTAATATTTCCCACTCTGTTTAACATGAGCTCTCCACAGCACAAAGTGCTCCCCACGCTGTGGGAGCTTCTCAGAGCCCCTGAACCACAGGTAATCCCAGCTGGACCTGTTATCAGAAACGCTGCATTTCAGCCGAACACTCTCCTCAGAGAAGATTCTCGAATCCCCTGACACGATCTCCACCACAGCTCTGAATGAGGCCGTGTACGGGGCTATTGAGACACATAGATACAGGTTTGTGAGGGAGGAATATCTTAATCATCTGTATACTTGCTGAAATACAAAGCTATCATATTAATGATCACAGTATGCTTTCAAATATCAGCATTCTGCTATGCCAAGCTGTTTCATATCTAGAATTTAATTATAGGAATATTTGGTACATACCCTGGGGTACAACAAGCTGTGGTAGTGTTGAAAGAACTGAAAAAGAAAACAAAATCAGGCATAAGACAAATTAAATAACCATAATGTTTGTGAGATATTGTGACCGAAATGAAGAAAACTCACCTAGGAGGAAAAGGACCGTGTTCATTTTGGCTGCTGTTTGTGGGAAGTAGAGACCGATAGAGATTCTTTTATTTCTGATGATGAAGAGGGAAGTGAAAATTGGGTTTTGTCTAAGCTTGACAACACCCCGCATGACATCCCCTTTTTCAGAAACAAAACTTTCATATTTCCCATGAATGACAAGTTTGTTATTCATCTTAAGCTGTGAGCGTTTATGGGAATTGGTCAGGATTTAGTTTTTAACAAGACCGGATGACTTACAGTAAAAGGAAGCGTCATCTTTTCCCGCATTTACAAACATTTTTAATAGATTTGATGTGGCAACCCAGTTTTTTCTGTTTATAATTTCTTCATTTCTACTTCATTTCATTGACCCCACGTGAGGTATATCTCAATCCTGGAAAACACACAACCAGAGAAAAACAAAGGGAAGTGGAAGTAGTATGCCTACATGCCTTTTCAGAAGTCTGGGCTTTGGTGGAAATGTATCTATGCTCTTTGAGAGGAGAAAATGGGAAGAAAGTGTGGGAAAGGGACTAAATAAATGCTTATTCAAATAAGTAGTAATAAATCTCTCTCTAATAAGAAAGAGGGCATTTTTGGAGAACAGTAATACTTGGAGGATATGTTCACATACATTCAAGAACATCTTACAAGTGTGATTTATAAAATATGGCTGGAATTCAAAGGGGCAGCGCATCAACCAACACCAGCTGCTCTTTACTAGCAGTCATCCGCTGTAGCTTACTTACAACCTACTCTGTGAATTGAGGATTTATTTCTAGGTTTATTCATTTATTGTAAAACGAACTTGTCACATTTACATCTCCCCGCTGAAACAACTGGGGGCTATCGGACTATCACCCCTTGTGTTTCAAAGTGGTATTGCGAGAGAGGATGGACCGGGGCAAAGGTGAGAAGACATCTCTGCAACACATTACACAGATGTATTTGACATTTGGTTCATTCTTTCAATGTTTTTACGTTACCATATGTACATTGAAAGACTTGCTATAGTTATTCCTCCTGTCCACGCTGCTGTCAGACAGTGTTTGCTTGCTGAGAGGAATAATAACACAAAGAAATTCATACAAACATCTGACTTTGGAAGACTCCCTCTTGATTTGTCTGCTTATTCTGACCTTGAATATGCTTTTTAACAGTGTTACTATTCCTCTTCCACAGCTCGGCATGCAAACACTGTCCGCTGAAGCACAGAGAGAGTATTTTGAACAAAAAAAAAAAAAAGAGTTCAAGTTTGGGACCCAGAATGCTAAATCCCATATAAACTTTGACTGAACTTAAGCAGTATTTATTTAGGTCTGTGGGTTTTTATTAAATATTAGCATTCACAGGGGAAAAAGTTTAATGAATCCCAGAAAGGTAATAATTTGTTTAGCTTTTATTACCATCTACTACACATCTCCACTATAATACAGAGCTGTACGAGTATTTAATTCTCAGTACGTCAACTCTTTATTTAATCCTAGCTTGCAAAATCATGACAGTCTTGCGAAACAACATGATGAACAGGAACTGCACACAAGTGAACGTGCATTTTCAATTTTTAATCATCATCATCATCACACACCCATAGATGTAAATAAACCAACACTGCCCCAATAAGTTACATTTAAATAAAAGACAGTATTGAGTTACTTTCTCCCAAGTGATACAATAACAAACCTATAAGGTTACAAAGATGTTTTTAAACTTCTTTAAATACCTGATAAATGGCTTCTGCATACAGTGCAATATGAAATTATTCAAGCTATTGTTTGAATGTACTACAAGGAACTTTTAATTGAAATCAATTTAATACCGATGCCTCTATATGTCCTACATATGAGAACAGGACCATCAGCTAGAAGTTACAGTTACTCTTGATGCCTGTCACTGGGTCAGATTCTGACTTCTCTGGGTGGGATACGTTGTAAATTTTAAACTGTTTTACGGCAGAGTGCTTGAGGAAAGAAGCTGCTCCGTGGTCTGGTAGTTGTACAAAGTTTACTTTGGTTCACATCATCATCTTTTGTCCATATAGGGGCTGCCAGACTCAGCGAAGAATGAGTGTTCCTTGTAGTAGCTATAAGTTTGTTTTAAAAGCCTCTTCTCAAACTAAAATTGAAAAGCAACTGCACACTGACTATATTGTTGCACATATAGATACAAAAAAAAAGATTAAAATCTTGCAACATAAGGAAATGTTAGCTCATAAGCAGAAGGAAGACAAACGCACAACTCTCCCAAACATTTCTTCCACTACATGGCTGCCAAATACAGAGAAACACGTCTGTACGGAAACAGCCCACAACACTGTTTTCAACCAATGATCCATTCAACAGAATACAGCCACTTCTTCCTTCATTCAACATACTCCTGAATTAAAATCAAACAGAAGAAAAGTGCTTAAAAATAAATTAAATTGGTGAGTTACGTCGAGTCTTCTGCACTGGTAAAGCAACCGGCCTTACCAGTGATTTTTAGGTTTTGTGTTTCCATGGAAACATCACATCTTTTCTATCTAATCCAAAAGCTCGGACAGAGAAAATAAAAATTCATCTTAACTATTTTTTTGTGTTATGATGGGACATGCTCGCGACACCCTCTTGAGACGATAAACCAGTACATAAACGTTTGACTATTCAATCATTAGAATCATGTCTTCAAGCAATGTTCTTCACTACTGTAAATATTACAGGATTAATATCTGCTATTGCATCCAAAAGAATTGATACCTGCCACTCTATAGAAAAATAAAATCACTTCTGTACATCCAGCGTATGACTGGAGTGAGACGTCTGGCATGAGAAAAAAAAAAAAACAACCCAAAACTACAATGTCCATCCACACGACAGGAGGACTTTATGATTCATCGTCATAAAAAGAACATGTCCATGCAGCACATCCTCACTTTCGGACACTCTTGCCCGCATGCACAACCGCCCCACACGCACATGTCTTTCTCTCCAGATGTTTCTCCATAGGAAAGGGAAATACACAGTAAATACGGCACGTATCACGAGCATGGGCTGGAGGGCTTTGCTTAGTGTGGGGAAGTTAAGATTTCTCAATTTCCTTCTGCCAAAACTTCTCATTCTTATTATTAGATGCTAAAGCTTCCGCTTTTCCATTAACAGCTGGAAACGTCACAACATAATAAGAAAAACCTTATCTGAAAAGATGCAGGTAATGACAAAAAACATGTTTAAATATCACATCCAACCATTTATCTCATCTGCACAAATCTAACAACGATTACAAGGATGAAGAGGGACTGAGGTACTGAAGATGCCTTGAGGCTGACCAACAGAAGTGTTCGGGAAGAACTTGAAGTGGAGTCAGTCTGCTCCTTTACATTAAAAGGAGCCAGTTGAGGCGGTCCAGACATCACATCAGGATATCCTTGACTTTTCAACCACGACAAAATGCTGGAGTGTACTTGGTCTCTGGGAAATATGCGTATTTGCTTTCTTGCTGGGAGTTAGGATGAAGCCAGGAGATGGTTAACGTAGCTTAGCACAAAGACTGGAAGCAAATGGAAATGCCTGGTTCTGTTCGAAGGCAACAAAACTCAACAACTAGCACCTGTGACAACTAGTCATCTTTATACTTCGGTTTTTATATGAGATAAACAAATGAGATAGAACATGTTCATTTGTGAGCTTTCAACAGAGCCAGCCTGTTTCCAGCCTTTATGCTAAGATAATCTAACCAGCTACAGCTTCACATTTACCATACAGAGATCCAGTTGTTATTGATCTTCTAATCTAACTCTCTGCAAGAAAGCAAATATGTGTGCTTCCCAAAATGTCAGAAAAACAATGTTTCTGTTACTGCTCGGTGTGGTTTCAGGGCCTCGAGGACAAGGGATGGATGGAACAGTGATGGCTAGAGTGGAAATGATTCATATCTCATGTATCGGCTGCTGTATGTGCATACGGACAGCAGGGGAAAGAAGGAGGGTGGAGTAAAGCCTCTAGAGGGATTTATTTTAGAGCAGAGCTCTTCACATCAACCAGCAAACACCTGTGGGGTCAGTGGTGGTGGCAGGAGCTCATTCTCAACATTATCAGCGTCGATGGCTGACGATGCTGCCGCCGCTGTCCCACCGGCTGCGGTGTCAGTCAGGTTCTGTGTCTCTGGTGGAAAGCTCTCCAGAACACTCTGCACCTTCTGCTCCACTTCGTCCGTCCAGTCAATGAGGTCGTTCTCCAGCTGGCGAGCCTTCTCCATGACCCGGTCCTGCCTTTCCCCGAGCCCTGTGAGCAGGTCTAGCCGTTTGTGGACCTGGTTAAGAGCTGCGCTGCCTGGGGAGCAGGAGGAAGCTCCGGTTGCCTGTGGCCAGTGAGGGGACGCCTGGCCCGACATGTAGAGCTCAAACTCCTCGGAGCTTAGGTTCAGAGACTGGCCGTCCAGCTTCTCGATGAAGGCCACTGCACAGCACTGGGAAGAGGGGATGTGGGAGGTCATTAAGAGAAAGCCTCAGCTATCAGTCTGTGACATCAGATTCAAAAACATTTTGTGACATTTTGCATTTAATGGACAGTCGAGGCAGACGGATACTTTTAAAACTTTTTAGAACTTTTAATGCCAGTTGGAGTAGTGAAGAAGTCGTGAAATGCGATGGAAGAAATAATAGATCACACATCGCACATCAGTACAATACAATTTAACAGCATCTAAACTTCTTCGAAAACATATAAATATAGAGACTTGGAGACAGAAACAGATAAACCACATAAATGCAACACGCAGGTAGTGATTTTCTCACCAGATTGGTGAAGTAGTAACCATCCTCTCCAGTCATGAGTCTGCTGGGGTTGCAGAAGCGGGTGATGTACTGGATGTTGGACTGCAGTCTCGGAGGGTTTGCTTTCAGCACAATGTAGATGAGCGTGGGGAGGAAGTCATCCGCAGACGCAGCCTCTTTCTTGCTGACTTTGATGGCGTTGAAGATGTGCTTGCTGCAGCGAGTGATGCACGCCAGCTTTTCCTTGGGCACACGCTTCGAATCCATTTCAATCACATCTGAAATGACGCAGAGGTTTGAGAAGACGACAAATTGTTTATCAAAAATATCTGAGTGCATCTCTCACGCCAAGATAAAAATAAAGCTATTGAGACTTTACCTGTGATGGCTTTGACTACACTGTCAGACACCTCAGCGATCTCCTCATCTACAGGAACACACAGCATCTCAATCGTGACCCAATGCAAGGCTCTGTAACAGAAAGCAGTAAATACCTCTCAGATGTAGTCATTTCACCTGTAATTCTGTTTCCTTGTGCTCAGAGGGAACGCAGACAGATTAATGACGAGCAATTAAAGCATCGTTAGAACTTTTGCAAACCTGATTCTCTTCTGAATGGCCAGGTCTTTCTTCTCATCGTCTGTGGTCTCAGGACAGAAGACTTCCTTGTAGAGACGAGTCATCATATACTTCTCCACTTCATCCATTACACTCTCCACATGATCTGACGAACCTATGGAACAGGGGCACAAAGAACAAAGACACACAGAGCAGACGTAAGCGATGTTCACGGATATCCACTACTCTTCTTGAGTGTAAGAGTTAAGCGGTACCTTTGAACTGAGTGTGGAGGCGATCGGAGAGGTTCTGGTAGAAGTCCTGCACACACTCTGACAGCTCATCAGCACCCATGTCCTAAACAAGGAATTCAGACCAGATTTCACTGAATTTCAGCTTAAAATGTACACAAAGATATCACAAATAAACTCAAATATGACAACATCACATATTGTGCACAATTTAGATTTATTACTAGACAATTGTAAAATAAAAAGCTCCATGTTTTTAGCATTTGAGTTGAAGCAGTTTCACCTCATACATTCAGTAACTGTGTGTTGTCGACAGACACGCTACAAATAAAGAATTTAAGCAAAAGCTTAAAACATGATGTCTGGATCTTCATACAACTATTCATAGATAAGACTCGACTGGTTCCTGCATGCTCGTTTCACCCACAAACACACCACAACATGACGATTAATCCACTTAAACTCACCCGCTTATAGACCATGCTCTCAGTGAAGGCCCTGCACTGTTTGAAGATCTCCCTGCCAGACTTCAGAGGCTTGAGGAAATCAATGAATTCACGCGTAGCATGGTCACTGTCCACAGAGGAATGCCGGCTTGCAGAGGAGCTGGGGCTTGGGCTGGACTGCGCGTCAAAGGGAGAAGCATCTGGAGGAAGAATGTTGCTTTAATCAATACTACAAACCCTTGTATAGTATTTTCTTGTAACACCCTTTGACACCTGCAATAGTCGTGCTATGTGTTACACTCTTATGTCCTCATTTAACCACATTGTGTCTAGGCTACAAACCAAGGGAAGTGGTTGAACTAAAAAAACATTATTGAGCAATAGTTTCGATGACCTCAGTCTGGTTTAGTTTCTAAATGTTATTCCAGTAAAATCAGATCACCAGACCAAGTTCTGCAAGAATGCATGCTCAGGCACTTCAATTTGATAACGATGCTGTTAAATTTCAATGAAAACACAGCAATAAAAACCTTCAAAATAAAGACTTCATAAACAACGACTCGTCTCTTACAGTTGTTTATGTCCAACTGCATGTACCTTTTTTTGGTGGTGTTTTTGAGGATGGAGTAAAAAACTTTGTGACTGTGTGGACTTTGCTGGACTTTTCCTTCGTTTTTCTTTCCTCAAACTTGCTGAAGGGTGTGATGGTAGACTGTGATTGGGCCTTCTGATTCCTGCTTGCGTATGCTTCCTCTTCCTCTTTCTGCAGCCTGGGAGTGAAAAAAGACAGTGCAAAGGTTAATAGGTGTCAGATGAGCAAATGAACAAGAGCAAGCGCACAAAATGAGGAGGTAACACAACGAAAGATGCAGTATTGGTCTTTTGGGAACCATCGTACATTGGACACAGAGGGACACAGAGGCACAGACAAACCTCTCAGCAAGTGCCTGGTCTTCTTGAATCTGTTTTTGTCGTTCTCGCTGATTTTCCTCTCGCCAGCACTTCGAGCAGAGGCCCTGCCAAGCAGTGTTGCCATAAAATCCACATCCTTTCGTGCAAAGCAGCTCTGATTGGTCCAGATGGATCCCACGCCGCTGGCTCATCATCTTTCACCAAAGTTAAGAAGACTGCTGAAGGGGGACCAAAAGACAGAAAACGTTAGCAATCAAAACAGCGAGTAGGAGCAGCAACGCGGTGACCAAAACAGGTCCCTCTGCACTCTAATCAATTCAATTGGACATTTAAGTATGCCAACAACTTTTTAGTAAGTACGTAAGCTGAGCTCGAGTTTAAATCTCACATTACGTCGTCGATCGGACACAGATAATTTGGTTCGACGCAACATTAGTTTGCTGTAGCATCCGCCAAATTACTTAACGTAATCAGTGTCCTGGTGGCTCTGGTTAGATTTATTTTTGCGGGCCGAAAAGTCTGGCGAAGCGGAATGTCTCCAGCTTTGACCTACCTAGTTTGTTAGCATTAGCTAATATCCAGCAGTTGCTATAGTGCTGAGCTGACAGACCGTAGCTCCAAAACAGAATATCCTCTAAAAAAAATCGTTGTCCCTGGCAATTACTTGCTATCGTCCTGAAAGATGGTTATATTGTCGTAACGTCCGATTAATATTCAAAAACGCCAAATCAACAAGCTAATCTACAGCCAGCTACCAGTGGTTACCAGGCTAATTACAGAGCTAACCTAGCTAGTCAAGCTAACTAGCTAAATTAACAATATGTTGGTGTAGCTGCTCTGTGTTGGCTACGCGGATTTTATGTCAACATACAGTCTCATTCGCAGTGTCAAAAAAAGCTCAGGTAACCTTATCGTCGCTCCAGTTCCAGGCTACTGAGGGTGGATGTTTACACTAGCCAAGCAGCTAGCTTTGTCCCACAGCCATTTTGTCTGTCAGTTGGTTCTTCTTCTCTGGTTCTTTTTTTTTTTAGCAAGTTAAAAAATAGGTTTAACGGTAGGTCGCCACCTAGCGTCAGCTCATTGCAACAGCTCATGTTATTCTCAATCATTCTCATTTATTTGCTTTGAATAATGATATTAAGTCTTGTTTTTGTTTTTTTCCAAGACAAACATGCATGCAATCCTATAACGCAATATCATTAAAAAAGATCATTTCAAAAACACTGTTTCAGACCCCCAATTTATGTACACCAACTCCTAAAATGTCTTCTACTGGTCCTTTTGTTTACCTCATTGACTCAACTAAATAACAACAAAGCTATTCTAAAAAAACAAACAAACTGTGAAGCCACTATTTATAGTCAAAAATGTATTTAAAGGAGGTGACATACACACACCTTAAATTATTTACTGAATGTATTATTATTATTATTATTATTATTATTGTTATTATTATTTATTTATTTATTGTTTTACATTCGCCCCAGGTTTTTGTATGTCTGTCCTGATATCTTGACATATTTTAATTAAGAGGGTTCTTCATTAATCTGTACATAGGCATGAATAATAGCATGTGACGCGTTTTCAAATATAGGTGTGGGTGGACATGCATGGATCAATATGCAGATATAGTTTTTGATTTTGTTTTGTTTTTGTTGTTTTTAGGTTTTTGTTCTTTTTGCTTCTTTCTGTACTGAAATATGAATTTAATGCAATAAAAGTATTTTTTTTTTTTAAAAACTGTGTGGTTCAAAGTTTGTTTTTCACTTTAAACCATCATGGTGAAGTGTGGTGTCAGAGTTAACAAAAACAAACAAACAAAACAAAAGGTTTAGTTGTAGATATAAAACATAAAGCCTACGCAGCAGAATGAACCCTGTGTGGACCCTCGCAGGAACAGTACATTCTTTTTAAATCACTTCTTAAAACCCACTTTTATACACTTGTTTTTATGTGAAGTCATAAAGGTGCTATAAACAGAAAGTTTATTATTATTATTTTTTAAATTGCATTATCTATAATGAGTAGGCCTTCAATGCCTTTAACTTATCCTTACATTCTTATACTGTAATACCACACTGTTCTGCATTATACTGGATAATCTTTTTTAAATATCACTTCCACTAAATATATAAGTATAAATATATATATTCCACTTCTATCTTAATTTGCTATTTGCTTCTTTGTCTTTGTGCTGCTGCAACACTTGAATTTCCCCTCTGGGGATCAACACAGGGTTATCTCATCCAAACACCACAGGAGGGCGCCTGTAGCGCACGAGCTGCAACAAGTGCATTGGCCCTCTGGATTTACAGACCTTGTATCACATTGTAATCGTCTTTGGATTGCGAATCAAAAATCCAACACATGGAGCCGCAAATCTAATGAAATATCAGCAATGACTTTTGTCGCTTTCTGTTAAGTAAACTACAACATCTCACACAGTTATCAGGAAACCATTTGTATGAATGTGATGGTGGCACTGCAGTAACAGTAACAATGATGATTTATATCCTTCATCTCCATTTGTACAGTATGTGCTCCTCCTCCCCTGGTATGTTTCCCCTCTCAAAGTGGGGAGGGGGAACAACTTATCATCTTGAGTACTGGGTGGGACGCGAAATAACCGCTTCGCCCATGAGAATAGTTGACCAGAACATTTCCAAGTTAGACTTTGTCCACGACTGTCCTTCATCTCGTCCTTCGTCTACAGCCCAATAATCTGTGACACGATGGCAGGTAAGATCTGTGGTCCTTTAAAGCACCAGTACAGGCACAAAACTCAAGTTATAAGTTATATATGAGTCGAGATGAAGCAACTGTGAGGCTATCAGGGCGTTTCCGTATGAAGCTGCAGGAGAAGCAGGAAACAAACTATTTAGAGTTTAAGATGATTCATCCTGCAATCACGCAAATATCAGCAAAGATGTTCACACAACACAATAATGTCACAGCCTTTGAGTTTTTGTCAGATTGTGTTGATACTGTCTGTAAATCTTCTGCTTTTTAAATATAATGCAGTTTAGTTTCACTTTGACTCGTGGCTCACATCTGAAGTCGTATGTGGCGAGGAAAGTTTAAAAAATGACTGCAGATTTCAAAGTGAGATAGTTTAAATATTTATCTAATCTTCCTCACATTTGAGACATAAATTGTTAAAAATATTTTTTTATGTTTAAGAAAGTTAAAGGTTAAATCAAAATTCTAAATCTAAATGTTAAATCTTAATGTTAATATTAACTTTACACCTAAAAGCCAAATGTAATTATGCCTAATTTAAACTAGAAGTAAACTTCTTCATGAAGATTGATTTACATGCTGTTTGACCCAAAAGGTTGAAACCTGTTTTTTTATGTAACCACAAGCTTATGATGCAGCCTATCAACACATATTAGAGATGAATTTAATTGAAATGAAGTTTTACTGATTTATTTACTAAAGACAGTATATGTTAAGTACTGGCATTGGTTGAAAGTATTGACAAACACTGTACTTATGTACATTTTGAGGTACTTTACTTGAGTATGTCTTTTTCATGCTACTTTATACTTCCTCGCACTTAAGAGGCAAATATTGATGTTTTTACTACAGTACATGTCCTGGTAGCAGTAGTTACTATGCAGATCATACAAACAAAACATCATATATGATGCTTTGTGTTATGGACCAAATAACCAATCGGTTTATAAAGTTGGTACAATTAACTCAGTTACGATATTAAAATGTAAAATACATAATTAATGGTGATCCTATGTACTTATTTATAGGCTACATCTTTATTATAATGTAAAACTTTAAAGGGGATTGTTCTGTAAGATAAGTACTTATCTAATACTCTTTTCTTCATAATGATTTCTTCAGATAAGAAGCTTTCAGGAGTGAGTTTGTTGTTATTGTGTCTTGTTCATCTTTCTCTTCCCTTGAATAACCTTAACATGAGAAGTTTAATCTCCACGCTTCATATTCTTTCTTTTAGATGAGCTCCTCAAGGTGAGGAGGGATTTTGTGTGTAGGGTGTCCGAACCAGTTATCTATCATCTCCTAGACAACATTTTACAAGACCGCATATTGCATGATGAGGAGTACGACTATATACGTCACGACAGAACCGCAGCAGACCAGGCACGAAGTCTCATTGACATGGTGAGCAGGAAAGGAGACCAAGCCAGCAGGATGTTGATCTCTCACATTCAACGTGTAGACCCTTTTCTTTACTATGAACTGGGTCTGTCCTGCAGCCCACCTGCTCCACCAGGTGAGTCGACACATTTAAGAAACACCTCATTTTGAATCAAACTGATATCCTGGACGCTGTCATGAATACAGGTGTGTACACAAAATGAAGTACGTCATTTTTAACAGAATTGTTTTGCTGTTCCCAGCTGCAGAGCCCCAGATGGAGGAGGAAAGGTCGACCTCGCTCATCTCTCAAACCAACGCATCAGCTATCATTGCATCCGTGGTTGAGAAACTGAAAGAAATATATGTTAGTAATTCATAAAAGCAATATCAAACATACCATATGGTGTTAACTGATAGATTTACCCTCAGCTATTTGCCAGTAGTGGAAACAATGGTGAAAACTAGTTCACTGCATGAAGGGTTAAATGTTATTTTTAGGATTGTGAATGTAACACGTTAATTTCGATACATTTAACATGTGTTTTTCAGAGGAAACCAGATGAAACCAGCAGGAAGATTATGGCCAACATTAAAAGCAAAGATCCTACACTTTACTCCAAACTGTCCAGTGGTCAAACTGCTCTGTCAGGTGAGCTGACACATTTCATCCTATTTTTTATTCAAGCCGATATTACAAATAAGAAGTTCATCATTTTAACAGAAATGTTTTGCTGTTCCCAGCTGCAGAGTCCCAGAGGGAGCAGGAATGGTTGACCTGGCTCATCTCTAGCCCCATGGTGTCATCTATCACTGTGTCACTGATTGAGAAACTGAATGACATAAATGTTAGTAATTCATAAAAGCCATTTCAAAGTTGACCCCTGCACATCCCAGTTCACCTAGCCTGTTTAACTTGTTTAACCTGCTGTATCGTAGGCAACTGGACTTGTTTCAGTTTCTTGAAGACATGTCACCTCTTGTTGGCCCTCCTGTAAAGGAATCCATCTATGTCAAACGTGAACAACTGTCTCTGAACAGTGGAGGAGGCCTAAGACATTACTTATCAGCCGCCTTCAATGCAGTACTGAGTTTCCTCTCCAATCAGCTTAACGACCATTCACACCTGGGCTCACCTAGCCCCAGCAACCCACATGAAGGCGGGTTGAGTCAACAACCCACAAGTGGCCCTAACGACTCTGAAACTCTCACGTGTCCTTAACGACTCTGTAAGGACACTCCCACACAGAGTTTAAAAGCCTGCAGCTCCCCTCCAGTTAGTCAGAACTGAAGAAGCCTCTTGGATGAGAGTTGAGACGTCTTCAAGAAACTGAAACAAGTCCAGTTGCCTACGATACAGCACTCAGAAGTACCATGACCTGGATGCCTGAGAACCTTCATCAACATGTTCCTTTAAATTTGTTTTTCAGATTTACCCTGTGACCAAAATCTCCATCAAGAGTCGTGTGGCCCTGCTAATCACTAATATCAAGTTCACTAATAGGAGACTAAACAGAGACGGTGCTGAGATAGATGAAGACAACATGAAGGATCTGCTCACAGGTCTGGGTTACGAGGTGGTGAAACACACAAACCTCACAGCAAAGGTACTTTATAAAAAGGGAGATAAATAAAAAAACATACTTTTGTGCGGTTGATTTGGTGACACAGTAACTGATATTGAATGTTTTGGGTTTTACAGGCCATTGATGCTGCTATCAGAGAGTTCTCTGAACATCCGAAACTCAAAGAGACGGACAGTGTGGTGGTGGTTATCATGTCTCACGGGAAAGAGGGAGTTGTCCTCGGTGTCGACTGGAAAAAAAAGACATCTGGTGATGAGAAACCAGATGAGTTCCCCATCAACGACATTTACAAACACTTGGGCCCAGAGAAATGTAAAGCGCTGATCGACAAACCCAAGATCATCATCATCAATGCCTGCAGAGGAGGTGACGCTCATCTACTCTTACATGTATAGATATAAGATAAACAACAAACATGAGCAAGGATTTCAGGCTCTGTATTGAAAATATGCCAAATATGTTTCAGGGCAGGACGGATCAGTAGCTGTTAAAGATGGTGCAAACGCAGCTGAACCCTGTAACAATGTGGACCAGCCGGGTCCATCCTCGTCTGCTGGTGAACAAAAGGACAGTTCTCTGCGACTTGTGCACAGAGAAAAAGACTTCATTGCTCTTCTCTCCTGCACCCCTGGTGAGTTCACTTAAATATTATCAGATATTGTACATGGTCTGGGCGAATTCTCGATTCTAATTGGCTGGACGGTGTCAATTTTTGATATACAGACACGTAGTTACATTATGTAATAGAATTAAACAAACATCTTCTGTTTCTGTGCGTTTTCACTGCAGATACTGTCTCATACAGAGACCCTGATAACGGGTCCTGTCTGATCCAGTTTGTGGTTGAAGTATTCAACACCAGCGCACGTATGGATCACATTTGGGACCTTTTCATAAAAGTAAGTTTTGCAAACTGTCATCTGGATGTGAAGCATGCTTGTCAAGCTCCTGTTGTATTTGTCTATTCATCCCCTATTTGTTTCTCTCTCACAGGTCATACAACGCTTTGAAAACTTTCCCATTTCCACTGAAAATGGAGAAGATTTACAGATGCCAACCATAGAAAGAGCCAGTCAAACAAAGCGCTTCTACTTCTTTCCGGGCGAGCCACCTCTCCAGGCCTCAAACAATAATTGAAAATAAATATGAGGTGAAGAGGGGAATGTTTCTCTTGTGAGACGTGACAGACGGCCCCAAAGACATGGATTCTTTGTAACAGGCTGCAAGCCTTAAAAAATGGGAACCACTCGTTAAATCTTTAATGATTTATTGGATTTTATGAATTATATGTTGTTGTTTTTTTTATGTCAAATCTTAATCTGAAAGGTTACTAGTAGTAAAGCTGTAGTAGTGGAGTAATAAGTAGGATATTTTCTCCTCAAATAAAGTGGGCTGGAAATATGTAGTTGAATTAAATTGAAATATTCAAGTTAAGTACAATTACCACAAACTTGTATGCAAATAAAGTACTTTTAAAAGAAAAACGCGTAAAAAAAATAAATAAAAAAATACCAGGTTTCATTTTAAATACTCAATAAAAAGTACACTCAATAAGTGCTGGGTTCAAGTTAAGTACAATTACCACAAACTTGTATGCAAATAAAGTACTTTTAAAAGAAAAACGCGTAAAAAAAATAAATAAAAAAATACCAGGTTTCATTTTAAATACTCAATAAAAAGTACACTCAATAAGTGCTGGGTTATATCTGTAAACACATGCTGGGTTGTGTGGTAACACATGCTGGGTTGTCACTGAAATAAAAAAATGCAACACATCTGAGTGAACATTTGCAGTATTTTGCACCATTTATTTTGTTACATGGTCTGCAGAGTAACTAGAAGCTGTTAATTAAATGCAAGTATTTGGATTCTTCAGTAAAAGTACCACATTGTGAAAGTGCTCCATTACTGTACTGTAAAAGTATTATGCGTAAGGATGACCTCTGAGTTATTTGTTATATTATTGGGTGAATGTTACTGATGGATAAATTGTAAGCAGCATTTCTGTCATGATTCTGGTTGTGCTTCCTGTTTTATTTTGAAGTTTTACCCTGATGTGCCATGTTTTCCTTTTCATTTCCTCCCAGTTTAACTTCCCTCCCTTTTTCTGTAATTAGCCTGTGTGTGTGTATAAAGCCTGTGTGCTGCTCATGTCTTTGTCAGTTTGTCCTGTGTTACTCTCCTGGGTTATCCGCCTGTGTGAGTCACCTGGTTATTCTCATGTGCCCGTTCCCATGTTTTCCAGTGTCTCCTTGAGGTATGTTTTCTGGTTTTAGTTTCTCGTTTTATTCCTTGAGTTTTTCCTGATTAGTACTTTGCTTTTTTGTTGTACTTTGTTTGAGTTTTTTGCATTTGGGTGCACAATCTTTCTGGTGTCTTGTTTGCATGATGCATGATGCAAACATTATGAGGAACAAACGATGAGCTTTATTGAGCAAAAGATGAATACTACAATCATAAGTAGCAACACAAAAACTCAAACAACGTACAACAGAAAAGCAAAGGACAATTCAGGAAAAACACAAGGAATAAAGCGAGAAACTAAAACCAGAAAACATACCACAGGGAGACACTGGAAAACATGGGAACAGGCACAGGAGGAGAATAACACAGGATGAACTGACAAAGACACGAGGGAGCACACACACACACACACACACACACACAATGGTTTATTACAAAATAAAAATAAAAGCAAAACATGACACATGAGGGTAAAACAGGAAACCACGGATGCACAACCAGAATCATGACAATGTTATTGTTGTAAATAGCTGAAGGTACATTTCAAGAGTGACTCCACCAATTGTATTAAAGTGTGTTTACAGGTCTTGTAGTACAACACATGTAGAAAAAGTCGTATAAAGCCCTTTGTGGCTCCAGAGGAAGCTGCATGTAATCTGATAAACACGCATCCTTCTTCCTTTTCAAAATCAGGTTCCTACATTACCCACAATGCAACTCAGCCATTGAGTGACATCACTGGAGGTAATTTATCAGATTACATGCAGCTGCCTCTGGAGCTAACCCTGAAAGGCTAACCCTTTTGTGGCCCTTTAAATACTTAATATTGGCCTCCTGTTAGTTTAATCTACAGCAATGCGACATGTTTATGAGCTGCTCGTTGGTTTTTCACAGGAAATCTTTATCTGCAAAGCAAGTAATAATATCTGTCAGATAAATAGTGGAGTAAAAAGTAGTATCTGCCTCTGAAATGTTGGAGTAAAACATAAAGTCACAGAAAATAGAAATACACGAGGTACAACCACCTTTAAAATGAGGCTCCACTGTACAGGATAGTATGTGAACACTAACAGGGCTTTGGTGAAGAAAGAGGGAGACAATGCAGGAGCAGACTCCTGACTCCGCCCCATGTCCTCTGGCCAACATCTGGAGACATAAGCCAGATGTTTCCGTGTTGTTTGGTGCTACCTATATATATATATATATTAAAAAGACAATCCGGCAGTGTTGCACCGTGTTCTGTTGGTAAAACCTGTTATTAACTGATCACTTTTGTCGACGTGAACGTCTCCAAGTGAGGCTTTACTCACTCCTGACGCGCAGGGAGGAGTTTGGGCGCCAAAGTAAACGCGTTGGACTTTAATCTATAGCTCACGGATCGGTGACGGGACGTGTATGAGAGATGGCAGGTAAGAGGGTTTGTAGTCTAAAATGCACGTTGAAAGCAGCAGTACGGGCACAAGTCAAGTTATCAGTCGGCGGTGATATAATACTGGCGTTCAGCCAGCGTGGAAAAGTGATCTATGTGTATAGACAGTGTAAAGAAAGCTGGGATCATCTGTTTTTGTCTTTTCTTTGATCACTACTGTCTGGTTATATTTGCTGTAGCCTACCTCGGATTAGTTTCACGTGGTGAGTCAAGCAAAGCAACTTGTTAACTTTGAGATTACCGGGCGTTTCCGTGTGAAGCGCGCACAGCTGCAGGGTTAACTCCGGGTCACGGCACATCAGCAGGAAACAAACTATTATGAATTTAAGAATTGAATCCTCCAGTCAGTCAGGAAGAGGCAGATATCAACAAAGATGTTCACACAATACATCTCTTATTTCATCAGATTGGCTCCATACTGTAGGTGGGTCGTCTGTTTTTTAAAATACATAGCTTTAGTTTCACTTTGACTTGTTCGTGGCTCAGTCCTGTTTATTAAGAAAGTCGTTACTCATGATTTCAAAGTAACTAAGTAGATTACATGCTGTAGTGCATACACGAGTACAAGTACAATTACAGACGTAGTACCCCTTAAGAAATGACTTAATTACAGTATTTTCAGTAGTTATAATTAGTTACTTCCACCCCTGAATATGATGCATTGTGTTATGGATCAAGAACCCCATCTTGTAAATGAGTATTACAGGATGGCATTGCGACTTGTGCTTAAAGGCAGAATTCACTCAAAAAAGTCCTTGGCAGCATTCTTGTAAACAACTGAAGAAGATGGGGACTTGTGTTAAAAAAAACAAACAGAAAAAGGAAAATTAAATGGCTCCACACAGCAGTGACTTTAAATGTTTTGCTTCATAATAGATAAGGAGCTTTCTGGAGTGAATTTGTTGGTAATATGTCTTTTTTTCTTTTTTTAACTCTCCCTTGAATAACCTAAACTTTAGAGGTATCATTTTTCTTTCTTCTAGATAAGGTGCTTGCCTCGGTGAGGACTGCTTTTGTGGAGAAGGCATCCAAAGAGCTGATCAATCAGCTCCTGGACGACCTTTCAGAGGATGGTGTCCTGAACGACGGGGAGAGAGAGTCCATACTGGAGGAACATCGTACCAGAGTAGACAGGGCACGAGCCCTCATTGACACGGTGAAGAGGAAAGGAGATGTAGCCAGCGGGAAGATGATCTCTCGCCTTCAAAGCAGAGATCTGACACTTTACAATTTACTGAGTCAGACCGGTGGTCAATCTTTGTAACTCACCAGGTGAGCTGACATTACCCGACACTGTCACGATTAATAGTGAAATAGAAAAGGTGGAATGTGTTTCATAATAAACTACAATGCACTTGTGTGTTTAAATAGTTTTCGGACAAGAACAGAGATCTAGTTGATTTATTCTTTGTTGGTTTTCATGGGATTTGTTATATAAAATATCTCAAATATTTTGAACAGTATGGTCTGACAGCAGGGATGTTGTGTTTTGCTGTTTCCAGCCACAGAGTCCCAGGAGGAGCAGCACCGGTCATTCACACTCATCCCGACTGCTGATGCTCTGTGGACGGAGTAAAGGAAGAGTGATGGTTTTTAAAGCTTGCTGTCTCTCTGTATAATGTTAAAAATCTTTAGTTTTACTGCAAAATAATTCCATTAATTTACATTTTTTAACTCAATTTAATTTGACTTAATGTCTTAAATATCTACACAAATCATGTCTCTGTTTTTAGTGAATGTGTCATTTTTTTAGCTTCAGAATAGGGAGAGTTGAGCCAAAGACAAGTCTGTGACGTTCACTTACACTGTGATCCACTTACACTACGTACAGTAAATTAGTCATTTTGCAGTGATATATATTTTTAAACTGAATATTGATTGAATTGATCTGCCATGGGTTGTGTGATATTTGGCACAAATAGAAATGAAACTTTCTTGCAGATTCAAAGACTAAAAACATCCTGTACTGGGACAAGAAGTATCTGTTCATTGTACAACTGACATCGAAGCTATTAAACAGGATTTAAATGCCTTTTTCTCATCTTTCTTTCTTTTTCAGGGGGGAGGTGAAGTTATAAAAGGTGCAAATATTTTGTGTGATAATCAGATAAAATGCATTGACTTATAATGTAATTAGATCCTCTTCATGGGAGAAAAGGATGATCTGTGACGTGAGGTTCAGTCAGCTTGGCACAGAAATGTCCTTCAGAGGGATACTTTTACTTTTATACTTGGAGTACATTTCAGAGCCTGTACTTGATTACTTTTACTTGAGTGAAGAAGTTGAATCAGTACTTCTACTTTTACTTTTTTTGTTTTTACTATCTGTACTTCTACTTGAGTAAACATAATTAGAAATGATAAATGTATCCTGTTGTGTGTTGTACACATACATTATGCCACCCCTGGTTACAATCCCTTTGCTATGAGATACATCTGTAATGTTTCATTTGAACTTTACAGGTAAAAACAAACTTGTGTGCGTATTACCATCTTATATTTTCTGTAATCTACATTTCCATTGTGGATTGATGTTATAATCAGTGCTGCATGAACGTTGTCAGACACAAAAGTGTCGTTTGAGTTTAATAATTAATCGAGAAAACAACCGAGGTTGATGTGAGAGTTTGAACTATTTCAGAAATTCAGATATGGTAAAGATAAGCGCGCAGCAACATGTTGTAGGCACCATCTGGAGGTATGGTTCACTTTTCCAACCCACCACTTTGTTAGTCTGACGCAATGATACACATCTACAGCGATCTGTGGGGCCGGTCGTTGAAAGTAGGTTACTTCAAGTGAAGGAGGAAGCACCGTTCTCACCCCAAACCAGTTACGCATTACGCACAGATACACGCAGGCTGCAGGACGCGGAGGATCTCTTCAGGTCGAATCAGATCAGTTTTGAGAGTTTTTCTGCGACGAGATTTGAGAAATGGCAGGTAAGAGTCGACGATCTGAATGCGTTTTTCATGGATGAGTTACAGTGTATGTTGGCGGCAACATGAGGGCGATCAGCCAACAGATTATATAAGCTGTTAATGTCAGCGGACTGTTAATGTCAACGGGCTGTGATGTGATGTGTAGGGAGGTTTTACAAATATGATTTCTGTCTCTGTTTTACAAAGTCTGTCTTGTCAAACTTCTGCGTTTGGTTTTGTGCCACGCGTTGGTTTCAGTTTGCAGCCGCTCGTGCCCGCCATGGTTTGCGCTTCAATTAGTTGGAGAAAAAAGAAAGACAGCAAAGAAAACAATATGATGCAACCTTCGTTAGGTTTTTCAAAATGTCTACAAAACTTTATTGAAATGAGAAGCGTGATACCCGGTGTCCTGTAAACTGAGCCCTGTAGTGTCTAAAGTTGCGCATGTCAGACCGGAGAGGTTTCTACTGAAGTATCTGGTCACTGGTGGTCTAATAATCCACGCTGTGATGTGTAAATGTGACAAAGTTAAAAGTTAAAGCTTTCAGCTGTTCGAATGAAGCAGGAAAAACGCATTGGGGGTGGCTGTAAGTAGGTTTATTTTCTGCACACTGCAGGAACAGGAAGCCACAAGCCTCACCCCACAGGACATTATATACTAAAGCAGTGGCGGAAACAGGATGTTTGAGAAGCAGGGCCGATGAAAATCTTAAGGGCACCAGCTCATAAACGGTAATCAGAGCAGATCTACAACGTTTAAGTTACAGGTTTTGGTCAGTGTTCAACGAGACGTCATCACTACGAGACTGTTGGCTGTGTAGTCTTTATAATTACGTATTTTCAGTCTTATATTAGTTTTATGACAAAATGCGACTTTCTTGATGTAGGAACACATGTCCATCGCCTCTACATTCCATTGAGGTTCTGCTCTTGCATTAATTACTCCTTTCATCTGCAAGCTGACTGTTTTCAGGAAGGAGACGTCATGAAGTCTCTCACCTCTTCACCTGACTTGTTTTGCTTCCAATGAAACCGTCAGATTGACGCATCACTTGAATAACCCTTTTTGCCCTCTTCCCCCACTCAAGATGAACACTCCTTTCTCTCAGGTCGGCCGAGTTCATCATCAAATGAATCTCCCTTCAGGGATGAAGAGGAACAGAAGAACTGTCATAATCATGTGTTATAACTTATTTCTTTGCAATTGTAAATTAGGTAACGACTCTGATGTTCGGTGTCTTCTTGTCTTCTTGTGACAAGGATTATCAAGTACACCCTCCAGAGTAAAAGCACTCTGGGCCTCTCCTCTGTTTTCCTAGCCCTCCTGCCCAAATGGTTTACGACTATCTCTTATCACACATTCCGACCTATAATGGTTTCTGCATTCATCCAGATTTTAAGCAAGTTCTAAATTATAATTAAACCAGGAACTTATGCTCTTAATTTTAACAGATTAAGAAACAGCTAAAGAAGTTGATAACACTGAACTTTTCCCCGTGTCACTGTGATAAAATTTGACTGAAATCAAGATTTAAAGGATAACTACCGTTTTTTTACAACCTGGACCTTATTTCTAGCAAACTATATGGTCATTTACTCACCCAGATAACTTTGGTGTCATTTGAAGTCGTTCGGACGAAATTAGATCCAGCGTAGCGCCGATATATCCATATAATGCGAGTAACGGGGCATCAACACGCAGCCTCTATAACACATTATCTGCCACGAAACTAGTTCATTTCACCAATATTATGTTACGATATGCTAGTGCTATTCCCCTCTGAGTCCGGGCTCGTCCGTTATCAACATCCGGGGTCAAACTAGCAGTAGCAGCTACAGGTAAACAAGCCGGGCTGTCGCGGGTGCGCACGCAGCTCAGAGACGACATCTTCCAGGTCCGAGGTAGTAGGTCAACCTACAGACCCCGGATGTTGACAATAGACGAGCCCGGACTCAGAGGGGAATAGCACTAGCATATCGTAACAAAATATTGGTGAAATGAACTAGTTTCGTGGTAGATAATGCGTTATATAGAGGCTGTGTGTCGCTGCCCCGTTACTCGCATTATATGGATATATCGGCGCTACACTGGATCTAATTTCGTCCGAACGACGCCGAATGACACCAAAGTTATCTGGGTGAGTAAATGACCATATATTTTGCTGGAAATAAGGTCCAGGTTGTAAAAAACGGTAGTTATCCTTTAATGTTTAATGTGTCCTGTGTTCGGTGAAACCACAGCACCTCCTGATGATAAGCCCTGGTACGATTGGGACAGACCTTCAGGAGATCTTTTGTGTAATAAGTTCCTTGATAACCAGTAAATGTTTCTGATATGTTTTGTTTTAACACGTATTAAGCTAGAACCAGAAGGAATAAGTATAAGTGATCAATTCTACTAGTTATACGGTATATTCAAGTGTGTTTTTATTTTGATCCAGTTTTAATTTCCTTTAATTGTTCAGTGATTTTTAATCATGACATAATCCTTTTTCATGATAGACAAAGTCCATCTATTGAGCCATGGTGAGATTCTGTGAAAGGTGAAGCACGGTTTTGAAACGTTTAAAACTATAGTTTAGTTTTAGTGAGTTCCTGTGAATCTTCACACTCACCACTATCTACTTGGAGACAAAAAGCTGGCAGTCCTGCCCCCAGGCCCGCCCGCCTTTTGGAGACAACAAAACAGAGAGACAGCACTTCTCTCTTTAGTAGTTTTTGTTTTTCAGTTTCAAGTTGTTTCAGTCTTAAGTTTTTAGTTATTCTTAGTCTCACTCTTATTTTTGAAACTCTCGTCTTTAATTTTTCTTTACTTTTACTTTGAAACACGCTTCAAGACAGCGATATCAGCAGAAGTGCTCACGCATCGATTTTTCTCATTTTTATATTTTTCGCAGCATTGATTAGCTTCTTTTATTAAGTTTGTATCAGACTTCGGCTCTCTATTCAATCTTATTTTTCTGGGGAAAATGTGCAATAGCATCGTGAAAACAAGGATTACAGGGAACCAATCTATACGTAGATGGTGCCATTTTTCTACTATAACTATTTAGTATATTAATGCAGCTTCACATTATTTGATTGAAGAATTAAGATTATTAAAATGAGTGAAGTCCATGCATGTCCAAATTTGCTTATTTTGAGTGTTACAAATATACGAAATGGAAACGAACAAACGTTAAAAAAACAATTAGATAATGTGAAAACACATCATCATAAAGCTGAAAACACAACTGTTTTTCTGTGCTTGACATTTCACAGATATTTAGTTTTCACAGAGCAGCGATGTTTCTTATTACGTTCGCATCTCAAATTACCCAAATTTTCCAACAGTGTAACTGTTTTTGTTTTATATTCTGTCCTCTAGCCAAGGAGCTCGGCAGGGTGAGGAGTGGCTTTGTGGGTAGTGTGTCCAAACCAATCATCCGTCAGCTCCTGGACGACATGTTAGATGATGGTGTCTTGAACGATGGAGAAAGAGAATCAGTACTCGAGGAGAACGCCAGCAGAGCGGACCAGGCACGAGACCTGATCGACACGGTGAAGAAGAAAGGAGACGTAGCCAGCGGGAAGTTGATCGTTCGCATTAAAGACAGAGATGATACACTTTGCTCCAAGCTGGGTCTGTCCTGTGATCAACCTGCTCCGCCAGGTGAGCTGATACATTTCAGCCAGACATTCATCCTTTTTTTAAAATTCAAACTGTTTATACTTTAACACTGCCATGAATACAGGTGTGTACACAAAAAGAAGTACATCATTTCTAACAGAAATGTTTTGCTGTTCCCAGCTGCAGAGCCCCAGAAGGAGGAGGAATGGTCGACCTCGCTCATCCCCGTCAGAGAGTCATTCTGGAGCGAGAAACAGAACAAAAAAGATGTTAGTCGTTCATAAAAGCCGTATCAAATATCTCACATGGTCTTAACGGATAGATTGACCCTCAGCTATTTGTTAGTGGCGGAAACAGTGAGGAAACTAGTTTTACTGCAACAAGAAGATGAAAGGGGAACTTCTTTGTTCTTTATTTTTCAATCTGGACTCCATTTTCCCATGTTTGTATGTCTAAGTGACTGATGGGGACGATTATTTTAGCTCACATTGTTATTCTTAGTTTCTGACATATTTACCTTCAGGGTCCCCACAGAGATAGACCTCTCTGTTAAGGACTAAGATCATTTTTGCTGAACCAGAATCAGCCGCCATCGTTCTCATCAAAGACACCAAACTGAAACATTTTTATCACACTTCCTTCAAACTCGACAGAAGCAAAATAAAACTAACCAGACCAGTCCTGGTTCATCTCTCCACTGTTCCAACAATCACAAACTATCGATAATATTTTCACAGCCTAAGGGTTCATTTAGACCAAACCAGAGTTGATAACTGTTGGAAGAGTGAAAAGAAAGGTTTTGCAGAGTTTGAATTAAGTTTGAATTACGTATGTTTTACAATAATAAGATTACCGGTTCTGCAAATGGAGTCTGGCGGCTTTTAAAAGAATGACAGTGGATACTTCTTATATATGTATGGCGGCTATCTGAGCAGTGGCGGACTCAGAGTTTGAGGGGCAGGGGCGGAAAAAATAAAAAAGAGCACCAGCTGTATGCGGTGGGGCACCAGCGCACAGAAAGTCGTTACATATTTATAGTGAAGCGAGGGAACTTTAACACGTTTTGTCCCCTGGAAGGGCGAACATGGGGGCACCAGGGGGTCAGTCTTAATGTAAAAAACAGGCGCTTTCAGTGGATATACTTGACAGTACATAACTGCCCCGAGGCAATGTAGCAGTAGCAGTCTAATGTTGTTGTCCCCATTAGTCACTTAGACACAAAAACATGGGAAAATATGGTGAAAACATATCAAAGCTACCCTTGAAGTTGGTTCCTGTGCATCTCAGTTTCCCATTTCTCTATAGAAGATGTTGTGTAATAAGTGGGAATAAAATAGTTTCCTTATTAGGGTCTATGATGTACAGACTTCCTGTAAATTATCATTTTGAGACATGTGGTACATTTCTGTTTAACTTTCTTTCTTCATATTTGCTTTTCAGATTTACCCTGGGACCAAAAACTCCATCAAGAGTCGTGTGGCTCTGCTGATCACTAATATCAAGTTCACTGATGAGAGTCTCAACAGAAAAGGTGCTGAGAGGGATGAAGAGAACATGGAGAAACTGCTCACAGGTCTGGGTTACGAGGTGGTGAAACACACAAACCTCACAGCAAAGGTACTTTATAAAAAGGGAGATTAAAAAAAAAACATACTTTTGTGTGGTTGATTTGGTGACACAGTAACTGATATTTAATATTTTTTGTTTTACAGGCCATTGATGCTGCTATCAGAAAGTTCTCTGAACATCCGAAACTCAAAGAGACGGACAGTGTGGTGGTGGTTATCATGTCTCACGGGAAAGAGGGAGTTGTCCTCGGTGTCGACTGCAAAAGAGAGACATCTGGTGATGAGAAACCAGATGAGTTCCCCATCAACGACATTTTCAAACAGTTGGGCCCAGAGAAATGTAAAGCACTGATGGACAAACCCAAGATCATCATCATCAATGCCTGCAGAGGAGGTGACGCTCATCTACTCTTACAGATAGATATAAGATATACAGCAAACAAACATGAAAAAAGATTAATTGAGGAGTCTTGTCTTCTCGTGCACTGTATTAAAATCATGTTGCATATGTTTCAGAGAAAGGCGGAGCAGTACTTGTTAGTGATGGTGCAAGCGCAGCTGAGTGCTGTGATGATGTGAAACAGCCAGGTCCAGTCACACCTGCTGATGACGAAAACCTAGACGAGGATAATGTGAAATTTGTGCACAGCGAAAAAGACTTCTGTCCTCTTCTCTCCTGCACCCCTGGTGAGTTCACTTAAATATTGTCAGATCTTTGAAAACAACGAAGAATAGTTACATTTCATGACAAAAACTGAATATATTTTCTGCCTTTACGTGTTTTTCCTGCAGATACTGTCTCATATAGAGACCCAGTTAAAGGGACTTTACTCATCCAGTTTGTGGTTGATGTATTCAACACCTATGCACATCAGGATCACGTTGACGAACTTTTCAGAAAAGTAAGTTTGGCAAACAGTCATCTGGGTGTGAAACTCGCAGTGGGAAACGATTGCAATTTCATGAACTGTTCTGTTTCTCTCTCACAGACCATGCAACGCTTTGGCGACCTCGCTCTTCAGCACAAAAGACAGATGCCAACCAAAGACAGACACACTCTGATAAAGCACTTCTACTTCTTTCCAGGCCTCTGAGACAGGATTCGCTGTCGTTTAACACAGACCTGTAACCAGATTTCAAATTATGCAAGCGATGATTTCTGAGGTGCTTCTGTCTGAATTGATAAAAAAGTAATGGATGGATCATTGAATGGGCTGACGGGCACAGGCCCAGGGGCCCCAGGGGTCAGGGTCTTGGTGTTTTGCTCCCTTGTAAGAGGGGTGGAGGGGCACATATGTCTATTGTACTTAAATAATTGCATTTATATTTTTTATATAAGACTGACAGCATGTAAGGCTGGACGCCCTTTACAGCCAAGGCAACGCATGAAATGTTTATAATCTCTTTTAAACCTTTTAAAAGCTACAAGACACCAGCAAACACTACTAATAACTCACACACCCAAGTCATTTTCTAAAGATCTATAGAGTTTTTCTCTCTATCTATATTGTTTTTTCTCATTTCTCACTATCTAAAAATGTGGTGGTAGGCCTTCATCAAACAGAAGGAAATTCATTCCAGTGCGGCGTAGAAAAGCACATTAATTACAGTTCTTGGGAAGTGCTACTGCATATGCGAAAAAAAGTATAATAAAGTATTGTTTCTCCAGAAGAAGCTGCATGTAAGCTGATGAATTTCCTCCAGTGATCTCACAGGTGGCTAAGATGCATTGTGGGTAATGTAGGCGCAAGGTTTTCAAAAGGAAGAAGAATGTGTGGAATAAAAAAAGGTAATATCTCTGGCTCTGCTGGGACAGTTTTTCAAAACCAGGTGCCTACATTACCCACAATGCAACCTAACCACTTAGTGACAATTTATCAGATTACATGCAGCTTCCACTGGAGGCTTTAGTACTCCACAAGACCTGTAAACACACTTTAATGTGTAAAATGGTGGAGTTACCCTTTAAAATGTGTTTGCTCCAGTAAACATAATTCATCCTAATCTAAGATGCGCTTTTTTAATACATTCATGTATTTCATTGATATTTTTAATGGGGTATATTGACATTAATGGGCATTTACTTTTGTTCTTGTTTGTATTAATTTTGTCGAGGTTTTGAACCACAACTTAAACTTTCACAACATTTTTCAACATTGTGTCTTAACATCAACATATTCAGCTCTCCAGATGTTTTGAAATTGTTCTGTTTTATGAATTATTATGTTTTTTTAAAGGATATTTTCTGAAAGGTCCTATTTGTAAGAAAAGTAGATTTTTGAGTTGCATTCCCAACTCGTCAAATACTGACGCTTTGGGATTGTAGGTCGGGGCAGGAATGCCTGATGTTGTGAGTTATCCTCCTTTGAGACAATGTGTAACACTGGTCTGAAATTAACTTGAGTTAAAGGGTAAGTCCAACAATTGTACACGTTTAAGGTCTTGGGGAGTATTGGAAAAGGTAGTATAAAGCCTTTTGTAGCTCCAGAGGAAGCTGCATGTTATCTAATTAATTGCCTCTACTGATGTCACACAGTGGATAAGTTGCAATGTGGTTAATGTAGGAACCATGTTTTGAAAAGTCGTCCACTGGTCTAAACATGTTAATGAGTAAAGTTGATTACCCTTTAATTTCTTGGCTTATAACTCCAATAGACAAAGAAGCAAAAAAAAAAGTCAAATATTTTTCAATGTCTTGAAGTAATGATTAATTTTACTTTCCATATTGGCATATTTTGCTGAGGATACCTCTTTACTTTTATTACGAGCACTTTTAATAATAATTAAGTGGTACTTTCACTTGTCTACAGGATCTGACCACTTCTTTCCCAACTGGTTAAGATGATGTAATCGATTTAACCAAAGTAAAATATTGATTTTTGTCTGCGTAAAATAATAACACATACTCGTATTTGTTGTCTAGAGATAACAGCCATGATTGTGAAAATGAAATATGTTAATAAACGCTGGTTAAGTGTTACTGATGTATGGTGTATTGATTCTAAATGTTAAATACTAGAAGTTAATGTGTTTATTTCAAACAAATGTGACGTTATATCTCAGCAGGTCTGAGACTAGAAAAGGAAGTAGATTGACTGAGAGCAAAGAGGAACTTCAGACTCCAGACAAGAGTCGATGCAAAGGAGAGAGTTGCCGTACAAAAATGGGAAGTACGATAAAAAAAAAAAATGAAGTTGGCGTTAGCTTCACGTTCAGAGAACAACTGAGCCTCGAAAAAAAGGACATGGGGACAGGCATATATATTAGCCTCACAATTTAGAGCAGGGGTCTTTGTGATGAGAATTTTGTACTACATGTAGAAGAATGTGAATTGATGTTACACAGCCCTTTTTGAGAGAGACTGTGAACTGTGACCTGTGACTTGTGACCTCTTTTTATAGCCTTGCTTTGAAACTTTTTATGACCTAAGTAAGGAACCGACAGACACTGAAGGTAAACATCCTCTTCTCTGTAGGAAGGCTTGAATATAGTGATGACACACCCAGAGTGAGAGAGAGAGATATATACCCTGACTCCCTCTTTAGACAGCCAGTCTTCACTTTGTAACTGATCTGCGTGTTGCGTATTTAGGTGGCTGGTATCTATGAGTGAGTACAAGTGCCATTCTAGTTAATCATGAAAATAAGACTCTTAAAGCTCTTATGCAAAACAATGCAACAACTCTGAATGTGATTTTTCAGACAAACTTTACTCGAAAAAATGAAACAAAAACAAACTTAAAATGAAAGAAAACAAAACCATGTCATCACAGTACAACACAAAGGCAACAAGTTGAGTAGGCAACATGGTTACACGGTCGCAGTCTGTGCATGTCTGATGTGTCGCCAGAAAACTGATATGACGGTCTTTTACAGGGTTCATTGAGTTCATGCTGATTCTTTCACTTACTCATCGAGTTCACACAAAGAAATAAACAAGAGTAGCTTGACAGAAGGATATGCTCTGTTTAAAGCTCAGGGGTGTTTATAAAAAGACAAAACAACAAGGGTTTGTCACTAATAGATCAGAATTATCAATCCAACCAGACTAGACTCCATTTTAACAGCTTATTTGAACATACTGGCAGTGTTAGAGAGCTTTACATCAGTTTACACTTTATACAAAACAAAGACACAGGTGGCTAGTAACAAGCACTCATCTTCTCATCCCATTACACGCACTCTGTACGTTCAAACATGTAGCTACAAATGAACACTCTAGTTCCTCTTTCACGTGTATGCATGCACGCAGTCACACCCAACACTGGAGCAACGGTCAGAAATGCTGCACAACCGGTAAGGCCGGTTGAAGATAAGTACAGTGCAGTAGCATTACTAAAAATAAATAAGTTAGAGGACCCGGACCACTGACATTTGTTTTATGACTTTATTTCATAAGTTCTTTCTTTTTTCTCAGAATTCAGATTTTTTTCTTTTTGAGAAAAAATTCTGAATTCTGAGAAAAAATATATATATTTCTTAATGTTGACTTAAAAAAAAAAAATCACAATTCAGACTTTTAGGACACTTATCTCAGGGTTCTCACTTTTTTCTCAGATTTCAGACTTTTTTTTTATCAAAACTCTGACTTTTTTCTTACTTTTTACCGTATTTAAAGTCCTAATTATGATATTCAAGTCACACTTATGAGAAAAAAGTCAGAATTGTCGGGGAAAAAAGTAATTAATCTTTTTAAAAAAATTTTTTACAGTGGCCCTAATCCTCTTCCGTACGTAAACTACAAGAGAGAAGTTAGAAAAGTTTGGCAGTGTGACGATTCTATAGCAAAATATCCAACGTGTCTCCTTTCACTTTTGCAAAACAAACATCGCTTTAGTGTAAGCTAAACCATGCAGGGCTTTTGAAGGGAGGTAGAGGACATCAGAGAAAGTAAAAAAAAGATAAAGTAAATAAATGGAGGTCTAATAGCTAACGTGGCTTTGAAAACACTGCAGATTAGTGGCCTGTACAACACAAAATAGACATTACAACTGAGTAAGTGTCACATTTGGAAGTTGGAATGTATTAGTATAGTCTCACATGTCATTTAGTAACTTTCAAGAATTCACTTTTTGACACATCATATCGACAACACTCAACACTCAGATAAACAGTTTGCAGCACCACACGTTTACAAAATAGCAACTCATGCGAACAACACCTCTGGTCCTGTACACCGCCTGCAAAATGTGTCCTTCAGTATGTAACGCACTGCGCGCTAGACATGTAATAGATTGCATTCATAAAACAGGAAACTGAAAATGTGAATCTGTTGTGTTTTTGCTCTGTCGTGTGTTCTTGTCTTGTGTGTTTTTGCTCTGCTGTGTATTTGTGTGTCTAGTAGTGCGACTGTGGCCTGGGTTCAGCCCAGCGTTCCCCCAATGATGGAAGCAATGACAATTCCCAGAACCACACAGCATATAATAATCATAATTTTCTTCTGTACAGTGTTTAAAAACAACAGAGAAAAGGTCATCCATGGCAGCAAATGGAGAACAGAGGGAAACATGTTAGAAATATGACTTTACTTCAACACGTTTTGATATTTACAATCTTCAGACCAAAATGCAGTTTAGAGGAACAGCAGTCTGGAAAGAGATTATTTGATTTGAATGTATCTGATGATGTGTGACTGCGGTTCAGAAGCATTTCCACATCCTCTACTTGTAAAACCACAAATATTTGGTTCCTGCATTTTGTTCGCTCCACATGAAACAACACTAAATATATTCACACAAACCACAAACGTGAGTGTTCCCATATTTAAAGCCACTATGATTATAATATATGAATTGTCAATTTTGGCGCCATCTGCTGGTAGCATCAAAGAGGCTAATGTGGCAGACAGCAACATGTAGCTTTTTCTGAAACAAGCTGAAAGAAAATTGAGTTATTGAGTTTTTCTGTAAATATCAACATAGTGACTTTAAAGCAAAGTTAAATTGTACAACATGTCTTTTAACACAGTCCACAACAGCCAAAGTCCAACATTTAAACCCTGGGAAATCAACAGTCTCCATAGAGTAAAGGAGTAATTCAACACTTATTTGCTTTTAGCCAATACCTGGATGAGAGAATCTATAACACCATGTATAGTAAATGTACAGGCAAGAAAGCAAATATGTGTATTTGCCAACTTGTTGAAGTATTCCTTTAATGCTATAAACAAGGTACAGTTTATATTTTTAAAAGATTCACAATGTTATATACATTTTTAAGCATGTAGGAGACGGACTGTTCAACACACACTTGTTTTGATTATCAGTTAACATCAACACACATCTTAGCGCCCGTAGAAGAAACATGCAAAGCTCTTCAGTGTACTGCAGAACATGCAAATGACAAACAGACACAAAGCACAACTAAGTCCCTCAAGGTTTTCAAATGTTTAGTTTAGAAAACTTATTAAAAAAGTTAATGTAAAATATTGGCTGGCTGCACAATACAGAGGCCACTATATTATAAGCATATCTTGACATGTGACCCTGAGAAGGAGGCGTCACCTCCTGCCCTGTCTGCCCTGCAGGGACTTCTTAACTGAGTCCAACTGCGAGGGCAATAATGAGGACGGTCAGACATACTGCAACACAACCTCCTATCAGCATCACCTTCTGGATGGGGGGGAAATAGGAGGGGGAACAAAAATAGGAGGGCAACGTGTCAGATAATGAATCAGTGGATGTGGGAGAGAATGAATGAGAAACAAAGAGAGAGAAGGAACCAGGCAAAGAGAGAAACTTGCACAGTCTTAGTGAATTGCTGTCGTGTGATGTATGAAATTCTTCCGCCTTTGAGTGTTATTCTAGATATTAACCAAGAGGTGGCGGAGTCGCTCCACTGTGGTGAAGGAAGGACACTCAAGTAACCCAGTGAACAATCCTCTTTATGAAGTGTGGACCAGTTGTTCTCAGTGGTACAATATGTGTCTGCTGTGCCCCTAGTACTCCTTCATCAACACCACCTATAACGTTCCAAATATTAAACACTATTTATTATTCAGGAGTGTCACACATTGAGAAATCAACAGTCTCAGACCAGTTCTTCCTCCACAGGGCTGTGTCAACACTGGAGAAAGGTCTGGCTGCATCCATTAACATTCTGGTAAAGGGGGAAAAGGCTCATCATGATCATCTTGGGTGGTGCAAAGCCCAGGATGTAGCGATGGCGCCCCTGCAAAAAAGTGTCCATAACTTGTTTTGGGGAGGCGTGCCCAGGCATTAAAATGGATAAATCAGGGCGCCCCAGTAACTCAGTTGATAGAGTGCGCGACCCACATAGAGAGGCTTTGTCCTCGCTGCAGCGGCCCAGGATTCGAGCCCAATCTGCAACCCTCTGCTGAATGTCATCCCCCGTCTCTCTCATCCCATTCCCTGTCATCTCCAAACTGTCCTTTCTAAATAAAGCCATAAAACGGGAAAAAAAAGGCTAAATCCCCGCATAAGAAAAGGTGAGAGCTGCTAGCTTGTATTAGTTCAATTGTTAGTGACCACGTTAGGATTGAGGAAGAGCCATTTTAAGCGTGTAGGCTGCTAACTTGGAGGTTGTTGTTGTTGTTTCCCGTAGCGACAGGGATTTTGAGAATGGGAGCACGCCGATAGAGGAAGGGAGCAGAATGCCAACAGAGTCATGGAAATAAGTTAGCATTTCTGCACCTTTGTATCAGAGGCTGTGGGCTTTTTGAATGGGTTTTTAGTAAAATGCATGAAATAAGGTCTGTAGGTAAGCTTATTTCATGCATTTAACTAAAAACCCATTACATAAAGTGTCAGTAAAAACACCACTTGTTCATTTTTAAGTGTTTCATTTCATTTCAAACCTTTTTTAAAACTCGTAGTTGATTTAAAACGTTCAAAATTTTTTTCCGCCAAGTGAGTCAACTTCAACAGGGTCTTCTTTCTCTGCTGACGCTTTTTACGCATCTTAAAAAAGGCGGTTGCTAACTGGTGGCTAAATGAGATGACAGAGGTTGTCCGGGACATTAAAGGTCATCTCGCTTAAAACGGACACTCATCTACTCACTGGTTCACCTTTACAGGCGGACTTTAGTCCAAAACTATTACAACTTATGTGTATAATATCGTGTTGTGAGATGCTTAGTAGTTTGTTTATATATATAACGCCATTTTGGATGTATTAAGAAAGCTGGAGTTTGCATTTGGACATTTTAATAAATTACCCATTAACTTTACCAATCTGTTTCCGCTTGCTACCAGATTTCATGAACTGGTGTTGTTCAGGTTTTACAGCAGTGTCCTGTGGAGTCTAGCTGGTAGTTTGAGGCAATTTGTAATCCAGCGTTTGTGTTTAATTTCCTCCTAAACACTAATTTGTGGACAGTTCTTTTAAAAAAAAAAATACACACTCGTAACTATCCCTTGAGGAAATCACTGCTTCAGATCATGTCAAATACACTCACAACACACATGCATGCAGAATACATGACGGGTGAGCGTGCACACACACTGTCAACAGCTACAGTTACACACTACAATATATACATGCAATGCTTCTGCGTTTTTTTGTGTGATAGCATGTTCGTGCACATGTGCGTATGTGACTCACCCTCCGAGCTTTACTCTGGTATTTAACCGCCTTCTTAGTGTCTGATACTGCCCTCTCCACATAGTCTACTGAGTGCTCCACATTGTACTCTATGCGGTCTATCATTTCCCCCTAGGAGATGTTAGTTGCAGAGGAGGAAGACAGGAAGAGGGAGCCAGGTGTGGGGGCAGGAGGTGGAGGAGGATACAGATGGAGAGGAGGTGAGGGGAAAGGGGAGGAATAATGGGTGAATGAGAAGGAGAGAGAAGAGGAAGCAGAGAGAGGAGAAAGAAAAGAGGAGAAAAAGAGAGATTATGAGTCAGCTGCATCCTGCATCTCACCCGTTTGCTAGCCTTTTTGAACTTTTTGCATTTTGGGATGGTCTCCTTAGCCTGCTCCACATAGTCCTGAGCCTCCAGCACCCTCCGCTCAATGTTGTTCACCAGACCACCCTGCACGAAAACAAGAGACGGAGTCATTAAAGTGGTGGTGAGAGCAGAAATCTGCCTGATCTCACATTCAGTCTTTCAACACATCTAGAAGTAGATTTCATAGATGTGTTTTAAGTATTAATTATACGACTAGTGTGATGAATGTTTAACATATTTTTCTTCAGTTTCTTCACTTCTAGTATTTATATAATTTCACAGTGATGCCTGGTTATTATACTGTATGAGCACCTTAGGCTGGGGATATACCTGCTTTATAACCACACGTTCGCATAAACAACCGCCTGCATCATGAACATATTTGTTCACATACTTGACTATATACTCAGCATGTTATTAATGGATGCCACTAGACACTTGTGGACACGTAGCGTTAATTTCCGAGGGCATGCACGACCAATGCTCCAAATGGACTGGTAGCCATCATGCATATTCAAATACACTGTTAAAAGTGTGTGTCGAGGCTAACCCAACGCTTTAAGCATTTTCTGATGAATCAAAGCCCGAGACAAACTTTCTGCTTAAACGTTCAGTCCATTTATTGTCGCTCAGCTTCATGGTGTCCATTAAACTCAAATCATCTTCCCAACAATTAAAGCAACACTATGTAACTTTCTGCAGAAAGACAGTTGATTGTTGAGTCTCTTTCCATCCATCCATTCATCATCTGTAATCACATATCCTTTGCAGGGTTGCTAGAGATGGTGTTGGACCACAACCGTTGACCCAAAACGTTGGTATATGACAATCTGGGAATGACTCTCAACAATCAACTCTCTTTCTCCAGAATTACTTTAAAGGTTACATAGTGCTGCTTTAACTAACAAACATCATCAAACAAGGACAACGAAGAAGTCAAATTTGCAGCAACTAGCTGCTTCAGCGATCAGAAACTATCTACCTTCTAGGTGAAACACCTGTCTGGAAAAAGATTGGTTCCTATTTATAGAAGTGAGCACTTATTGGCTCCTACAGCAAGTATATCTCCAGCCTTAGGGAATGGGAAATACTTTTGCACTGCGAAGGCTTTGAAAAAGATGCTACTTGCTCCATATTTTCCATCTCAATGACACTTTAATTCATTTAAGCAGCAGAAGTCATCAACTGTTTTACATTAGAGTGATTATTAAGGTAAACCAGATATTAATGCATGCAGCACCAATGATTTAAGCATCACAAATAAAGAATCAAGGGTAAATTACCTTGCTTTATTAGGAGTGGAGCGCTGTTCTCTGTTCTCTAGAGCTTAGAGTCATTGAGGAGGAGACAGTGTTGTGTTGTGATAAAGAGGGAAAAAGAGAGTGCAAAGCTGAGAAAGGCAAAATTAACAAACAGACTCAACTGTTGCCTTAAATAATGTGGCACCGTTAATAGAGAAAGGGTTAGTTAATAGAAATATTTACATTTAGAGCATTTATTCTGTTTGTGTGACAGGAGAATAAAAGAGTACGCACCCAAACACACATAATACTGCTGAATTATTAAGACATTTAAAACAAATCACAACTCCCACACTAAAATTATGAGGGGAAGCCTGCTATTTCATTGTGCTCTCATTGTAATTCATATCAAATTCATGCAACAATTTAGTCATATTAGTCATTCAGCATATTTTCTTATTCATGCTCAAAGATTTTTGTTTGAATAATTCAGAGTTTCAGGATATTTCTGATTAGAGAAACAGTTCATCTCTGTGGGTTCAGCCCACTGCACTCTCGTGCAGACACACATACTGTAAAAGGCAAAGCCCAACGATTTACCTGCAGCTCAACACTTGACTGAGAAGAGCAAAGTCAACTTTTACACTTGAGAATGAAATACGTATATATCAGTGCAATCGTGTTCACAGCTCATTCGATGATGCAGTGCATGAACACCTTACAGCATCTGTGAGGGAATTCAGACCCGGGAATAACATCCGTCCTGAGTGATCACAGGTGGACAGCTCTGTCCGTCAGTTCACACCGAGCATTAACAGGCGTCTGAGTGACCGCTTGTGATCGGATGTTACTTTCCCGCAATATATGTAAATAAACACAAACATCACTGAGACAAACAGACTCAATGTTTTTTACACAAGGAAAGAAATATCTTCATGTTAAACATCTGTCGAATTTCCAAGCAGCCCCAAATAGTTACAAATTTGTTGTAGACAGTGTTTCAGAAAGTTTTTGAAGTTTCTCCTAACAACTCACAAAATTCAGTCATTTTTTAAGGGAGTCTGGGGACCTACTCCACAGGTGACAGAGAAGTTCCCTATATTTGCTTCTTTCCTGGTAAAAAGTGTCAGTTTGTCGTGGCATTGCTGCACCAGTCGGTCTGCTTCTGTGTCTAAAGTGTTATTTTGTTTAACAAATAAAGTAAACCGTAACAAACAAGGTTACTTTGACACCTGTGGAAGTCCCCAGACTCCCTTAAAAAAACGCTACATTTTGAGACTTGTTGTGTTTGGAGAAACTTTATAAACATTGTGAAATGCTGTCTACAACAATTTCCTGACTATTTGGGCCTACTTGTTAATTTGGCAAAGTTATACATGGAGATATTTCTTTCTTTGTGTATAAGAGGTCACTCAAGATGCATGTCCAGATGCATTTAGTGTGAATTGACGGGTTTAAAGCTGTCCACTTGTGATCGGATCACTCAGAAAAGATGGTAAAACGGGGTCTGAACAGGGCGTCTGTTCCTTTACTTAATAACATTTCTACCACACAAAAAAGACCTAAACTAATTCTCAACTTAGCAGGCCAGAGCTCGAGTCAAAATTAAAGTATGTTTATAATTTAATGCTCTTACAAAACAGAAAATTCTGCGCTGGTATTTTTCCAACTTCACAATCCCAGTTGTCAGATTTTCCCTCCAGCTCATGAACGCAGCATGATAATTGTGTTAAAAAAAGTCTAATGGCAGAAATCCCAAATACAAATAATCACCAAATTCTAATCAACTGATCCTCGAGCTGGTAATTATCTGTGCCCCAAATTCTGTCTGAATTTACTGAGATATTTTGCAAACAGACAAGCAGATGGAGCTGAAAACATAACCTCCATCCAACTCTGCTGGCACAGAAAGGCTGATATCTATAATAATACAGGCTGAAACTTGTGTAAAATGAAAGACTGCCAGTTTCCGTCTGTGTGAGTTATTTTCATGACAGGGACAAACAGCATGCTTAAGCTGGTTAATGGTGTCGCCATTGTGAACCTTCTCATAAGCCAGGAAACCCTTTCAAACCACCAAGAGGAAGAAATTCTGAATCTACAAACTTGAATTGTAACTATAAATCGTCCGTGTTGGCAGATGGATCGCCCCGTTTATGAATGAATTCAGCATCTGTGGGTTTGTTTTCACACACATTTGGCTGAGCCCCAACCCACACAGCTGCAGGTACTGAGAGCGGATCAGTGTTTTCACCTGGCTCTCCACCAGCATGGCCATGTCCATGAACATGTCGTGAAGCTCTCTGATGCTGTTTTCCAGCTTGATAATCTCATTGTGCCGCGTCTCGATCTCATTCATAGCTTGCTCGGTGATGTTGTCCATAATGATCTGAGATGGAATAACAGAAGGGGCGGAATTAGATTAAAAACATCTGTGTGCACTCGTCCTGCATTCGTTGTGGGCTATCACTCACCCCCGAGGTAAAGATAGCCGGGTTGTCACTCTCCAACATGCTCTCCAGCTCCTCGTTTGTCGTGTTTCTCCCAGCTGAAAGGGCAAACACACACCCGTAAACATCTGTAGCAGCAATAGTGATTGTATGAGAAATGTAGGTGGATTAAAAGGATGAAAACCACATTAGCAGACACTAATAAAACTCCCCTCCTCCTTCATGTCTGTCTGAGGATAAATTAAAACGAGAGCTCTCTTTTCCACATGCTCATTTTCTCTATCTCTATTCTCTTCCTCCGTCTGTCTTTACTGCACCTTAAACTCTTCCATCTCTCTGAACAGCAGAGGATGTGTTGTAAAACTGTAAAAAAAAAAATACTCCAGTGCCATAATTTGAACTGAGCATCTGCACAGCTGCTGAAGAGGATATCAGTCATCATCACAGAGCTGGATTACAAGCCCTTCACTTTTACATTCAGCTGATCTGAATGTGACAGGATTAAGTGTGTGTTTGTGGATTCGACCAGCAGGCATCTTAGAAATTGTCTGTCCTGGTCCCAACACTCACAGGCTCACAGTTCAAATGCCACCGGGTAAACTTCAGCCTCGCAGCACAAAATCATGTAAGAAATTCCTGAAAATGTAATGAACGGCAGTACATCACACACAGCACTAGCTTTCACTGATTGTGGTGAAACTGGATCATATTTTATGGATAAATGTTTTTCTCCGATGTCCTCCGGCTGCTCTGCCTCAACTCTGTGATTTACGGAGTTTCCTGAAAGCAACCAGTAACTGCTACGTGCTGTAGCTACAAGTTAGCTTCGAGGAGTGTTGGTGTCTACAACATTCCCAACATCACAAGACTGACTTCAACCAATCAGTGTGGCAGAAGAAGTGAGATGAAACAACCTTAAAACACGTAACAACACTGAATCAGACAGAGGGAGACTGGAATGGGGAGAAAAGACGTGTTAGTGCCTCGTATCTGCAGAGACCCTGCAGACCTCTGCCTGTAGTCTCTTATTTCCTCAGTTTGTTGCTGCTCAGGACGCTTACTACCAACCCAAAATGTCAGACAAAACAGAAGTGGCTGGTAGAAATGTCTTTCAGAGGAATACTTTTTACTTTTATAATTTGAGTACATTTCAGAGCCTGTACTTTATTACAGTACTTTTACTTCACTAAAGAAGTTAAAACAGTATTCGGTTGTTTTTTTACACAAGCTCTGTATCTGTACTTCTGACACCTCTTCCTCTTCTTCTTCTTATCTAATAACTTGATATTATAATATTGCAATAAAACTGATATTGTTGACATTTTTAGCGATAATATAAAACCTTAGTACATTTAAAACTATAAAATCTATGGCTGGACCACGCATCGTAATCTGCAGGCTTGCAATTGAGCAAAAGTCAAAAAAGATTTTACTTTTGTCTTAATTTTGAATTTGCCTTGAAACGCTTTTTGAATGCAGACATGTCATAAGATAAGATGAGGCCAAGGTGACGACTACCACTCGCCATTCAAATTCTATATAAAGCCTTGAATTTACATTTCCAAACATAAAATCAGTGTCAGATAGTGTTTCCAACAGGCTGGCACGACACGAACAGCACACATTTTTGTATACTTTCACACTTTGAGAAAAAAGCATAAAAATGTTATTATATTATCAGCCAGGGCATTTTATTGCTATTATCATAATGGGTTTCATTACATTTTACATTAGTGCAAATTTGATTACATTTTAAGGCATTATTACATTTTTAGGAAATGATTACATCATTGGGTGCTACAAGCCTGAAACCATCTGCTCAGCAGTTCATCAACAATAATTTAACCCCACCTCTTTCATATTAGCTAATCAGGCATGTTTCCCCTTCCACATCCAGCTGCTTCTCCAAATAATACGAGGATAATCGAGGGTTGAGCTTGAGGTTTCCTCTGCTCTAAATCTATTTGTTGTGGTGGACTTTTTTTCAAGCTGTAATGAAAAAAAAGAGCCAAAACTGCTCATGATAACCTGCTGCATTTAAGCACCTGTACCTCTTCCAACCTACAAGTTTGATTTTCTATTCTAATAATAGGACAGGTCACATGCAAATATTGACTCAGAAATATCAGTCATGTTTGCTCGGGTCAGTCTGCACACCATTTGACATTTCCTCCAGTTGTCAGGATGAGCAAACAGGCCTCGTAATCCTGCGTGTAGCTATCTTAAGAGTAAAGGAAAGTTATAGACATCATCTACTTCTTCAGGAACTTATACATAAGACAAACTTTTTATCTCTGTATCTTCTGGCGCTGACTGTACGACAGCACATCCTACTGCGTCTTCCTGCTGATGTGCCTGCTCCTCATCCGTCTTTATTTCCCCCCGACAGAGTTGTCCTACTTCCTAAAGATTCCCCTACACTTCTTTACTACACCTACTTTAATTTTCTCGTGTCTGAGTGCTGACTGCGCCCACAGAGCAGCTTCTCTCGCGCTCCATTTCTGCTCTGCTGATGCTGTAAGTCACAGTCAGCACCATCTCAAATCTTTCCTTTGCACATTTTAAATCCCCCGTGAGGATACAGTACATACAGTACATACCATCACTTCTCCATGAAGACACGCTGTGTTACCCAGTGTACAGTACGTCTCTCTGGTGTTATGGCTATGTGCTATTGATTATGTTAATGTTATCCAGGCATACTGTATAAATAGTCAACAAGAACAAAACAAAGACTTCTGCGTGTCAAGGAGCAGAAGTTTGATATGAAAGACAAAACAAATATAATATAATCTGAGCAAAAAGTTCAACCACTAACTTACTTACATGTGAACATATTAGACACCAGAGGTTACCAACAATTCTGGGTTTTGACCCCTTAAAATGAAGCATTGTCTACTTATGACCCCACATCATGGGTTAAATGTGGACAACAAGAGCAGAGCAGTAAACCAAGTAGTTCTCAAACTTTTGTTTTGGCATGCTACATTTCAGAAGCTGGAAAAAGTTCACACCACCCCATTTAAAAAAACAAACAAACAGTTATTAACAATAACAGGTGCAGGCAACTAATTATGAAAGATCCTAATTGAATTTTAGTTAAATAAAGGTCAGCACGACACTGTCAGTAAACTCTTGCTTGTATAGTTTCTCTACATAAATCATATTTATTTAAAATGAGTTTCACTCCATGGTTTTTCATCCATGTCAGCCCCCTGCAGTGGCTCTATACCCTCCCATGGTATTTCCAGATTGAGAACCAGTGAGTTAACCCAAAGAGCCATCTTTCCCTCTCCCTACCTCAGATTGTTCATGTGAAGGATTTTTATAGGTTTAAAGAAGTTAAAGCACAAGACGAAAAAACTAAAACATGAGAAGACATTAAAAAATTATTGCAGTAGGCAATAGTAGCTTTGCTAATTTCGCTGGTGCAGAAACATAATAAGAGAGAAAACAAACCACTCAAAGCATTTTGAATGGGAAACTCCATGCGTAACGCCAGAGTTGGCGGTTGCTTGACACATATCCCGCCCCTTCCCTGCAAAAGCCAATCATCGGCTTTATATTTTTTTCTTTTTTATCCGATTTTCTTTTTTTAATCACATTCATTCTGCTCTTGCTAGCACTAAATAACTGCTTGGGGACATTCCCAAGATGGCTGCAGAGTGGCAAGACTTGCCTAAAAGTACTTTGGTGCGTGCTTTGCTGAGTTACAGCTAGTGATATCTAATAAGAAGAGTCATGAACAATTAAGACGTATGTCACATTACCCATAGTTTGACATTTAGAAAAATATGCTTATTTGCAGATTGCAAACAAATGGGGGCAAACAGCTAGCTGGCTGAGCTAGGCTCAGTTCAAAATCCAAATTACAGGAGCTGCGACTTTTAATAAAAGAAAAAAGTGTCAGAACATATTATGAATGACGCATTGTGTCTTCTTTCATTTCTGTGTTTCTGTGGTGTCTTTTGCTCAGTTTCCCTCCTGTGTTCCTACCTAGTCTGCTTTAACTCCACACCTGTCCTTCATCTGTCTCATCAGCCCGTCCCTGTTCCTGGTGTTTTTCCACTCTTAGCCCTCACCTGTGTTTCTCCGCCTCACTCCACCTGCACCTCATCCCCTCGTTAGTGTAGTTTGTTGTGTCATCTGTTGTGTTTGGCTGATCTCAGCCGTTTCCTAAAATGTCATGATTACAACACCAGATAATTCATTTTTTTTTTACCAATAATACAACTGAATAAACTACACAGCCTTCTGGACCGGCTGCTGAGGCTCCCTTTGGAGGCAACTACAAAACCTCTATTCATGACCTAATCAGAGCGTGTGTGTGCGTATATGTGTGTGTGTTGTGTTGATATGTGTGATGAAGACTGGTGGTTGGTGTGGGGGGCCTTGGTGGCAGAGCAGGTAGGTTGATGGTGAGTGATGATGGCCGGGAGTCAGAGCCAATGATTGCCTTTCATGAACAGAATACAGATGAAGCTGCTCTCTAACATTTACCGGTGCGTGAACGTTTGTGTGTGTCAGAGTGCCCTTTTGTTCACTGCGCTTCTCATAAACTGGGCATAACGTGTCTAATCCAAACGTCACATCCGTATCAAACCAATGAATTTCATTAAGTTGTGGTCAAGCGGTCCCGCTGTTTGATCACCGTGTTTAAGAATCTACTTATGTTCAGCGATGACATTTTTGCAGATTGACAAAAGGGACAAAGAGGAGCAGGAGACCACATCGCTGTGATCAAATTCCCATCCTCCAGGCCTCTCTGATAATAAATAATATCTCTATCATTAAGGCTAAAACTACAACATTAAAGAGGGTCAGAGTTAGAGGTGAAGGACAGAGAGGAGCCACAATGAGTCACGGATAATTGTGAAAACGAAGGCACTCTGGTGCTACCCTACCCTATTTATCTCACTTCCTACACACACATGCACACACACACACACAAACACACACTCCTCATCGGCTTTTTTTAAAGCCCTGACAGGCTTCGAGGGAGGCTCTTATTTGTTACCATGGAGACCCAAACCCCGAGAAGCCTAATATGAAGCCGAGAAGTCTCACTTCACCCGCAGCATTTATGGTCTATTAAATCATTCATACTATGTTGCTACCAGTAACAGTATTATTTCATTCCCATTGTTATGTAACACAAATGAAGTGAGACCCCCGAGGAACAGAGTGAAAAGGCAAACCACAGTGATTTTCATGTCTTTGTTTGCTGCGATTTCACCTGCAGAGGAACGAGAAAAAGCATGTAGAGCTCATCCGCACGGGTTAAGGTCAATCTGTTTGTTACAGTGGGAGAACGTGTACATCTCTGTCTTTTTTTCCCTGCAATTGTGAGCGAGAGGAGCGTCCGCGGGGAAATAAAACATAACAATCAAATGTCAAAGAGGCCCTGCGACGCCTGTGACCAACATCCCCTCCATCCTGCTGGGCCTGCCTGTCTGCTCACGGAAGCAAATGGACGTGTGATATTCTGCGCTCTCAATCAATGACAAAATAAAATGCTACAGAGCTGCCACTGCACCGGCTTAACATATGACGGCAGCGTTTCAGTTTCTGCTGTCGTTACGATCCAATAAGTCACTTTAAGAATGTACAAGATACCATATGTCTATCATATCACATATCTAGTCTGTTAAATATGAAACTGGAGCCAGGAGACCTTCATCTTCTCTTTTCTTTATATTTAATGAGGGAAGTCAGGTAATGAGACTAAACCTAAAGGTGCACTGTATCCTGAAAATTGTTTGTTTTGCAGCTGGGAACAACTGCAACCATTTTATTCATACAGAAGATCTCCAAAAGAAGAGGAAGTTCATGTAGGTGAGGGCAGGTGAAAATACTTTGGACTTTGATGGCTATGCAATAGCAGCAAAAAAAAAAAAAAATGCTGTTGTCTTGACAGTGATATGTTTACAGTATGACACGGTGTTGCTTTCCTGTTTCTTGTATCTCCTTTTCCAGAGGCAAACAGGAAAGGAGCGAAGCAGCACAGGAGACATCAATACGCAGTCTGACAGACCAGACTGGGTTCCTCTCTGTGTGTGACACACTCTTATTGATTCACACACACACAAGTCAAAGAGGCTGGCACAACAGAAACACGGCTCTCTTGCCATGTTACTCCAACAGAATGTAATTTCTTAAGAACAAAACAGAAACCAAATGTAATCTTGGGGAGGGAGGTCGTCTTGTTTCCTTCAAACCCAAAAACTGCATTTCTTTCTTAGCCTCGTGCTCATAATTTGTCCGTCCGTCTGTCTGTCTGTCTCCTCTGTGCTCTCATTCCATCTCCGAGCTCGCTCTGCATGTCTAATCCCTGCCTTGACGACAGGTGAGGCCTCCTGTGACTCCACCAGCTGACAAAATCAAATCCAAATGGATCTGGAGGCGCTCAAGGAAAAAGTGAGTCAGGTGTGTGTTTTTTTAAATCCGGGAGGAGGGTTTGTCCTTCGATCAGCCACATAAAGTGCTGTCAGTCACTGCTGCTGTTCTTTTGACTGGACCACATTTAGCGTGTACTGGGTGGTACACACACACACACACACACACACACACACACACACACAGACCATGTGTCCACTATAAACTGACAGATGGCCAAAGGAAATGACATGTATGCCAAGTGCCCTGCAACATAACTGCCCCTTCTCTCCTCTGCTATTAACACTGAATGAGTCACAGTGCTCCTCTACGTGCGGATGTGTGTGTGTGCCTTTGTGTATAAGGTGACTGTATCATGATGCCTGTAAGGGGCAGCTGGCACAGTTCAGCCAGCCAGGATGCCGTTGCAGAGGTCGTGTCAGTGTCTGGTCCAGGAGCAACAGGGGCCTGCAGCTAATACCTGTCAAACCATATCACGAACACAGTGTGACACGAGCGAGAGGAGATCAAATCTGAGCTGCAGCAACCTGGCATGTGCATGAATATGGGTGTGGGTGTTGGTGATGTATGTGTTTTGGAAAGTGTGAGGGCGGTTGTTTTGGTGCACGACACAAGCAGATAAAAAAATACGGATGAGATAAACTCTATAAACAAAATGAATAAAGGACAGTTTTTATGTACTTATTTTGCTTATTGGATGAGCTGACTGGTTGGGATGATAATGATTGGTTGTGCTCCAGGTTTTATGTTGAGTTGTCTTTGGTGTACATTGTTTTATGTAAGTTTACGTGGAGGGTTTTTTAGAATTTTTTTTTTTACGTGTTATTTACTTATTAAATATTTATTTAAATCTGCGTTATATTTTTTTTACCTGGCTGTGAGACACACTTACCACAATAAGATGCATAAGGTGAAGTAACAGGAGTGAAAGCCTCTCTCTGCGTGAATAATAACTGCAACAGTGATTAAGCAACATGTACTGTATGCAGAGGAACTACAGAAAAGCATCTTCATCACAGACATGCTAAATAAACACAAGACTCCAATCAACAAAAGTCGTGTCAGAAGAAGGCTGTCTTGTAGTGTCTCAGAGGACGAGTAGCAGTTTCTAAATCACTTCTGAGGAAACGAGACAAAACACTTGAGGTGAGGATGTGGATGTGTGGAAAAAAGTGCTATTTCCTGATGAATCCAAATTTGAGATTGCTGTCTGTAACAGACGGGTTTATGTAAGGAGACGAACCAGAGAGACAAAGCTACCACAGTGTTTCAAACCCACATGTGGTGGGAAGATTCAAGTCTGTGGCTGTTTTGCCTCCTCTGGTGTTGGACACCTGCACAGAACTGACTCCACCGAGACCAAAGAGACCGCTCTTCAGACACACGCTCCACCCTCTGGTTTGATCTTTGTTGAGAAGGATTCATGCTGCAGCAGGATAATGAGCCCAAACACACCTCGCAGCTTTGACAGAACTACTCGAAGACCAAAGAAGACCAAGGAGTCCTGACTGTCGGGGACTTTTCTCCACAGTCACCTGACCTCAGACTGAAAAACTGCCAAATCATGGCGGCATAACATGAGTCGTCAGGTTTTGCACAAACATGTGGAGTTCAACACATAAAGATCTGAACGTTCAGTCTGACTTATCTTAACTGAGCTGACTTAATCTGTGCAGATGTTCTCACATCAGTGTTTAAAAAATGTGAAAACTGCACAATAACCCAACACTATGACTGTGACTGAGAAGAGATGCAGATGTGTTGCAGTAAATCATGCAGAGTTAACATGTGTGCAGTCAGTATGAAGGGTGGCGGAGGGTTTAGTCTCCCAGGTCTACTCACTGATCTCCAGCTGTCTCTGAATGCGGCCCTTGCAGCGCTCCCTGTAGTCCGACTGGGTGGTGTTGTACTCTGACATCACCTCGACAAACTTACGGGACAGTGTGGAGTGCTGCAGGAACAACGAGCGACAACAAATCATTTCACTCAATGCCGGCATAGACACCAGCTTCACAAGACATTTAAATGTTAAACGAACAGGAGGTGAGCACATTCACTGACAGTTAGCGGAGCTCGATCCACTCCATACTGCATACTAATCCTGAGTAGTGTGTTCACACTGAGAACGTGACAAAATTAAGCTACTCAAAGCAGTCAGCAGCAGACTAAAAAATGTTGGATTTCTGAATGTGTTGTTGATAAACGCTGTTGTCCCACAATGCTTTGCACAGATGAAATAGAGGCGCTGCTCACAGCTGCATAAATTAAAATAAATTCTAAGTAGCAGTGAGAAAGATTTTTGGCAAACTAATAATACGTATTACATGTTTATAAAACATTTAGCTTTTTTTCTGGTTAAGTTATATCTGTACATTTGTAAAAATCAAAATCTGTAGACATTCTGATATATTTTTGCTGATTACCTTCTGTGGCGTGTCCTCTGACACATGTTGTATTAGTATGACGTAAGCAATTACAACACAGATATTGGCTCTGCTGCTCTCTATCCTGTACCTGTGTCTTGCGTATCCTCAGGTCAGCTGATGACCTATTCTGGCCTTCTTCTTGCTCAATGGTTTGCTGGATACCTGAAAAGAAACACGAAGATGATACACTCAGTTACAGGGTGAGTGCTCTGCAACTGAAACACACAAACACTTGAACGAGAAAGGTGAAGAGGTTCGTGTAATCAAAAAGAGCAGCATTCAGGAGAGCAGAAATGGGCTCAGAAAACCTCATTGCAAGAGATAAGCACTTCTTTTGACATTTTGACCTGAGGAGGCTGTAAGAAGAAAGATCAGGAGGTCATCAGAAACACAAGGATTAAATTCACAGAAGATCTCAGAAAAATTCAGCAATTCAGCAATGTTTGTGAGCTACCTTGCCATATGTTGGTCAGGAGAAAAACTGAAGAAGAGAAACTGCTCGAGGTCAAAATCATGATCAATAACCCTCTGATAGCCATGAATATTCACACCAAATTTAATGTTAATCTGGTCTGAAAATAAATCAAAAGGTTGCAGGAGAGACAGGATTTAATTTTCTAGTCAGAAAGGGAGCGTGGAGATTGGAGGCTTGGTGGATAAGTAGAGCTGTGTGTCGTCAACATAACAGTGAACATGGATGTGATATTTCCAAAAGATATGACCAAGAGGTTGGAGTTAAATAATAAATGATAGGAGGCCCAGAACAGAGCCGTGAGGAACACCGCTTGTGCCTGGAGATAGAAACAGAGGTGAACAAAATCGGTGCTGTTGAGTCTAAAGGTGATCAGTTGCTGATCAGTTGCAGCCGTACTGGCTGGTTAAGAGGATGGAGTCAGCAGTCAATGGTGGTATTAAACAGAGCTGTGAATAAAATAGGTTTCGAAAAATTATCCCTGAGCATACAGTCATAAATGTGCACAAAAGATATTAGACTAATGGGACCATTAGTGTGTTAGATTAGCTGCAGACAGTGACACACCTGGCGGGAGATGACTCCAATTATAGCAAGATGGGGTTAGAACAGTACGACAGAAATATTAACTAATCACACATTAAATCAAACACTCAGACGGACAGGGAATAACTGGAAGGGTGGTAGAGGCCTGACTATTAACAAATTAATCAAGGTACTGGGATGACTCTGCTCTTTTCATTCTTCTTCAGAGAATAAAAACAAAACACTTTTGCCCATAATAGACACTTTCCTGACTGCTCCCTCACAGTTGCACCTCAGGAAGTCATCATAGAGGAGCCGCTGCTGAGCATAATAACAACGTGAATTAAAGAGACTGTCGATGTGAGGCCATGAGAGGTGCTCAATGAATAACTGAATTACACACGGATGTAAGAGGCTGCTCATTTACATTTTCCTATTCTTCTTTCATTTAAACAGGCGTGAGATACGGTCATGGTGGATGAATGGGTCAAACAGGGATGAGATGGATACTCCAGCACATTCAGGGACATTTTGTGACATTTCTACACCTGTAGCTGCTTTTCTGTACGCACCTTTTATGCAGATAAACAGCTTGAGCCAACACAGTAAACCGGTTCACTGACTATACAACAGAATATTACAGCGAATAAAGCTTGTAAGGCAAGAAATTCATTATACATGCAAGGCCACACAGGCCTTGTCACAAAACATCCATTGTATCTAATTGTTCATGAAATGACAAGGACTTTAATTAACTTTATTGTGTTTGGCAATATCAATAATGTGTAGTGGGATTTGAGGCGTCAATATCATGCCAAAATCGTTGTGGGAACAACTTAATCGACTCCTAAAATGTACTAAAACTGTCTCTTCACAGATTCAGGCTGCTCTCACCTACAAGTTGGTCGCCAGAATAAAAAATTGGCATTTTACATTTCTGCAAACCACTAATAGTTTTAAATTTGTAAATGTCGTACACAGAATATTTAGATTACAGCAATATCAGGTTCACATCTCATGTGAGAGCTGACTTTCATGTCATGAGGTGGAGGGGATGGTGATGGTGTTACAGCAAGGCGAGGCGGCTGCCAAGCCAGAGGCCGCTGTCACATTTTCCAGCTTTGTTTGTGTCTACAAAACCAAATATTTTTAATGAGACCCAGAGGCATTTCCAACCCTGGAACGTTTTGTGCCTAAACCTAACCAGACTATAAGCACAATGTTGTTAAAACATAAAATTGAAAACTTAAGTTTCAACATATTCGTGGTTTGCAGAAAAGAACTTTACCAATATGTATTATATGTATTTAAAACAACAACTGAGCATAGATAAAGTTAAGAACTTCATTATCCGCAGTGTTGAAAATTGACTTTGAAACTATAGATTTTTTTATATATTTTAAAAAAGATGAGGTCACTAACTGAACACACAAACACAAACACACACACACACACACACACACACTGGTATCCTGTGGCAACAACTGATGTGAACTGGAGTGACACAATTAGGAGTCTGTGTTGCCGAGCCTGTTCTGCCTGATGGCACTTACATACAGTATATGTGCAGACGACACTGTGTGTATATGTGTGTGTTTGTGTGTACGATGAGCAATAGGGGCCATTATCTTCTAGCTCTCTGCACAGAAGTTGCGCTTTACTTTCCTGAGAGATACTGTAAACAGATAATTTATCTCTGACCCCTCTTCTTTGACACCTGAGTCCTGTAGGGAGTCACAGGAGAGTTTGTTATACAGTATAGTATAGTTTTCAAGAGTGGCACATAGATACAAGAAAATATATGTAGACGAGGAAGCTATGTACAAGGAAGTGTAAAAGATTAAGGTAATGTGTACAAGCTAAGCAGCAAAGGTGGGAGGGTGGCAGACAAATCAGAGAATAAGAAGATTAGAGGCCTCACGCACACACATACTGTACAGACATATAAACATGCAGGGATAAATAATAAGCAGAAATCTCCTTGTACATGTTGGGGGTGTGATCCAGGACCAGCTACACATCCGTAATGCCTGCACACAGTATGTAGCTGTGACATCAGCCAGTCTGTGTGCAGAAAGTGTGAACACAACCCGTGTGTACTCGTGCATATGAATCACAGCCACTACCTCACACTAATCACTCTGCCCACTGCAGAGCAGAGTCTACGAGTGTAAACTGAGTCGTCTGTCAGCTGCCAAGTGTTATATAGTTCACTGTCTCTTTATGTCTCACTTGTTCCCCTCTCTCCTCTCCTGAGACAGCACCCACACATCACATCATATAAAAGAGGAACAGCGGCACACACTGGTTATGGATATGGTCATGATGCTGTAAGGCAGATTTCAGGGCTGCACCTCATGATTCATTTAGTTCTTGATTAATCCTTTGGTCTGTAAAACGTCACAAAATCAGTCACCAGAATAAAATGTTGGCAGTTAATATTTCTGCAGACCGTTTGTATGTGTATGTGCTATAGGCTACTCATCATATTGAAATTTCTACACATGTTCACATGACATGTTTATCACCGTAAAATCGTGAAGGGAAGGGGATGGTGGTGGAACTAAGCGAGAAGGTTGCCAAGCCAGTGACAGCAGTTCCTGACTGTGTTTCACATTTTTAGGTGTGAAACCACTGGATATTTTAAAGGAGACATTGAGTTAATTTCCTGCCGTGTTTCTGGTAAAAAAACTTGGATATTTTTGACAGGAAGTCAGGACATCTCAAGCAGTGTTTGTCATGACAAAATCGAATGTTTTAGTGGCGACCTAAAGACATCTCAGCCAGGTTTGTGGCAACCAGAGCAGTTTCTTCAAGCCAAAACTTTTCTTTCTTTTCATCACCCTATCCCAGTGGTTTTGCCTAAACTGGCAAAACCAATGTGCCTAAACTACAAGCAGAGCATAAGCACAGCGTCACAACATAAAATAAAAATTGAACCTAAGGTTACAACGTAAAGAAACGTAAAGTTTGGACATATGTGTGGTTTGCAGAAACGTATTTCGCTAACATTTATTCTGGTGACTGGGCTGAAGAAATAGAGTAAAATGCTTGTTACGCTGTAAATTTGAAAAGCTAACTTTACTTTAAAAAAAAGCCAGGGAACCGATCACATTACAAAGTAAAGTAGACTTTTAAATTTAAGTTGTAGAAGCTAAAAAGTTTTAACATGAAATTATTAGTCTAATCTGCTTGGTAAGAAAAGTGACTTTGTCAGATTGTACTGTGTAGATGTAGACTTGACTTCTTCAAATTATTGAAGGTCTTTTTGCTGTGAGCAGTCCAGTTATATCCTTCATACTACTACTAACACATTATGTTACTGTGTAAAACAAGATAAAGCAGCAAATATTCACATTTGAGAGGCTGGAACGTTTAAATATTTAGCTTGAAAAATGACTAAGACGATAAATAGATTTTAAAAATAGTTGTTCATAAAGTTTCTGTTGAATAATCAATTAATTAACTTGATTACATGTTTCAGCTAGAGCAGACTTGTCAAGAGGAGCTGAAGGAGCACAAAATGATTCATGTGAAACTTCAAACACAGGGATTCGCTAGTTGTTCTCGTTTCATATCTTAAGAAAAGCATCATTCTTTTTGGCCAATTTGTCAATGTTTGAAATTCTGTGTACGAAACACAAACAACCGCAGGGTTTGAGTAATGATGGGTGCAGAAAATAATCATTAGTTGCAGCTCTATCAGAAGAAAATGGAAGAATTGTACTCACTCTTTAATTTGGAGCGTATTTTGTTGGCCAACTTCTTGATGTCTGCCATAAGATCCTCCAGCTCAGCCTTAGTTTCTGCGAAGAGAAGAGAAGAGAAGAGAAGAGAAGAGAAGAGAAGAGAAGAGAAGAGAAGAGAAGAGAAGAGAAGAGAAGAGAAGAGAAGAGAAGAGAGATTAGTGGACACACACTCAACCTGTGTGCTGACTAGTTTCAGATACAAAATCAATACTGTGTCACTCCCAACAGAGACAAACTATTCATCAACTTCAGTCCTCAACAGCACATGTTGTCCTTCACGCTTCGTCTTTTTGTCCAGAGAACCAGCGTCCTTCACTTCTCTCTACAGTTCACTGTCCTCTTTTCTCAAACACACACACTGTGCAGTCTACAGAGACATGGAGCTTATTCTCATGTGGACAGATGATGGGCACATGTGGGTGTTGACGGGTAAAATTGGCTATTTTGGTGACCAGAACAAGTGAAATAATCAGGATGGATTGCAGCAAAATCTGGACAAGAAGAGCAGATTTTGGAGCAGATTTGGATGAATACTAATCAGATCAGCAAACTCGAGCATGTTGAACGTAGTGAATTAGCCAACAATGGGGGCTGTCTGTAGTCAAGCAGCGCACTTCATGTGTTTTGGAGGAATGGCTCTGAAGGGAGGAGGTGGGATTTTTGTTGGTCAAATACAACATTTAGCTTGACTCTGCTTGTTTCTGCAGTCTTACCAACGCCAACTTTAATCGTTTTAATTGTTTTGCAGGCAAAAATGCCAAACTTGAGCTGCTTTTCTTTGTCATTTATGAAGTAAACTGAGTTTCTTCGGGATTTGGAGTGACATTTTATAACAAAATGATATATATAAAAGTAATCGTCTGTTTAAACACTGCTGACTTTTTCACATCTGCACAGCTGGCCAACTGCTGCACGAAGTAGGCGTGCCCTTTGCCAAATTGTCAATTTGGGAAAGTTGCAGAAATGAGGGGGTTTGACGCTGTTCAACAAAACGCAGCGCACCTCTTCTGACGCCTCTATCTATCTTGAGCCCGGTGTTGCACGAGTTTCTCTGCTGTGCTAAAATAAACTTTCTTGAGAGATACCAGTGCAGCCAAATTACGTGAAAAGCAAATTAACAGAAAAACAAAATAACACAACTTATTCTTTCTAATGTAAATGCTGAGGCAGCTATTTCTTCCAACACTCGTATCTACCGAGCGTATAGACAGATCTTCTCATCAGGGAAATCTTCAAAAGGCAGCTGCACTGAAGGATGGCTGGAGCGATTGTCACATCATGTTGCTCATGACAAACTGAAGGACCGACCCACTTTTCCTTTTTATCTTTTCTCCCTTCTGTTGCTCATTACAGCTACAGTCAAGCCATAAGTTTCATCATATTTTTACACAATACACAGATTATTACACGACGGAGAGTGCAGTGAAAACACATTTATCTAGCGTTGTAGGTCAGGATAATTAGCTGTAAACCTCTTACATTAATTGCGACTTGTCTAACACATTAATTATAGATGTTGTAACTACTCTGTAGTTCATTTTTTAACTTCTTTTCGTGGCGTACGATCCACACGTTCCATCATCTGTGAAGAAAATTCTCTGCATTCTCTTTTATATCTGTATTTCATGAAATAGCACATAATGAGAAGATGAATAAGAAACAAAAACCAGAGAAACAACAACAACAAACCTGATTTAACTGAAGAAAATACTAAATAACAAATGCAAAGGCCACATCTGGTGCGGCAACGGCAACGACAGCATAATTTAATAATTGGTTCATAACTGAGCACATGTAAGGACATTTTGAGTCTTTATCAATGCACAGTATTTGTCAATAATCCTTCAGTGAAGACGTGTTTTTTATTATTGTATTAGACAATATTGACATTTGTCATTTGTTCATATACCAGCCTCCACCTATGGACCCTAGATGAGGAGTTATAATTGTTTAGAGATATACCAATAAACATTTATATCTGCTTACAACAACATTATGTGTTATAAACCATTTTTTTAATGAGTATAGTGCGTATACATGCTAAAAAAGGGACTTTAAGTAAAGTGTTGCCCATTTCTTTTTTACTCCAGAGAGAAAAGACAAAAAAAGTGGCTTAGAGTGCCTTTTACGCACTTTCTCTCTCACACACTTTACCCAGGAGCATAATTGCCATTTTTAGTACATTGCAAGAAGTGAGAGTCATTTATCATCTTAATGCCACAAGAGAAGCAAATCTCCATATGTTAACAAGCCCCAGGAAGCCAGCAGACATAAAAAAAAAGGTCCTTAAAAGTTACTCAAGTCAAACTATTCAATCAAAGAGAAGTGCCTGCAGTACTTCTTTATAATGAGTTTATTTCTGCGTCCTACCTGCTTCTTTAAAGCTGCGTAAATGACAAAGATGAATACGAGATGGAGGGTTGCACGACCGAACTAAAACACAGCAAATATCTGCATTCATTTACAGACGGAGCTTCAATGGATGATTTGATTACACAGAATGAGGAAGACTTCAGTCGCTAAATGTTCAATTATTAAAACATAATATTTGCACATATCGTGAGTGCTCTTCATGGCACTTTGAGACACTTTGGAGATTAAAAACAGTCCCACCAGGCGAGCATACTGAGCGGAAAACTCATAAACACAAACAAGACAATAAAATCTATTATAATAAGGCGGCACTTTATTCACACTGTGTTTTTCATATGAATCCTAATCAGCAGCAAACACTAGCCGGGGTAAATCCTCTGACCACCTCGTATGATAAGGTAACACTATAGCAGCTCAGTGGAGATAGTGAACCTATTACACACTGATCAGCAAAGTATTACAGCCGTTAATCTGCTTAACAGACGTATCAGAGAACATCAGCTTGTGGTGCATACAGCTCAGCGGTGGACATGCGGGGTGCTAACTGATAACTTCAGACCCGAACACAGAGGATCATTTTATATCCAGCTGCTACTGACAGGTTCGATGAATGTAAGATTAATGGAGCGTAGGCAGGTGTATCTTTTATTAATAATAGAGACATGACAAGAAAATGAGGAAATGAGGCGAGAGAAAGAAGGGATGACATGCAACAAAGGTCCCTGAACCAACTCACACCAAGGAATTGTGAATAACATGATCAGGATTTTAAACCCTGGGTCACCAAGACAGCCAGGAAGGTTCTTGTATTTCTTAAAGATAACCGATGGAGTTTTTGACCACTAGTAGTGCTGTAGAGCAATATTTCTATGAGTGAGTCCCACTGTAAAAAAAAAAAAGAAAAATTACAGACATTTACAGACATTTACCATAAATCCCGCAGCAGCTGGTAAATGTTCTAGCGCTTGAAGCTAACGTTAGCTAGCATACTACTGTTGACAGACTCTTAAAATCTCACCTCCAGTTGTTGCTGAAGAATAGAAAACCTGTGTTGACTGTGTCTCCCCACTCATTTAACCTTCTGCATATGATTTTTTTCTCATAAAAGCAAGTTGTTGCACCACATCAATCGTGTTTAGGTTTGCTTCCTCATGAGATCGTGTGAGAGGGATCACACGTGAGTCGCTGCTGCACAGAGCGGTGTTGGCTGTTTATTCAAAATGTTTTAATACTGAACGCAACACGTTTCCAAATTGCAACCAAATTTGACACTGGACTTCCTTGGGTGCTTTTAATGTTTTTTTTAAATATCCAGTGAGTGGGATTTGGTGACATCTAGTGGTGCGGTTGCACATTGCAACCATAAGACCGTCTTTAGAGCCAGTGTTTGGTTTGTCTATTGTGAGCTACTGTAGAAACATGGCAGACTTGAAGAGGACCCGCTCTGGCTGATATAAAAGACTCATTCCAAGGTAAAATAAAAACAATGATGCTTAGTTTCAGGTGAATACACATTAATGAAAACACAATTATGAATACTATATTCCATTCTGCCAATAGATCCTCCTTTGTTCTTAAATCCTGTACCTCAGAGTAATGTATAGGAACCTTTATAACATGCAGGAAAAGAAGAACAAGCGTGCAGCCGTTATGCAATACCGTAGTAAAATGATACAAGGATCATGGAGGATATACAGAGAAGCTAATCCAATCTGATAGCTGCAGAGGAAACGAGCGATAATTCAATCAAGTCCTTGAAACATAGGATATCAAATTCTAAAGAATGACATAAATATGAAAAAAGGTTTTCTTTCCGCTAGTAATTCTAAAACAAACACTCGCAGCGGTAACACAACCTTGGTATACATTTGAATAAAATTGTGTCTCCTGTCAATAATCGTGCTGCCAATGGCAAAATGTATGCAGCATACAGTGAGTTTGTCAGGGTCAGAGAGTGATCTGAAGTGGTGGGCTGAGGCCCTCGGGTCAAAACGAATAAGCAGGGCCCTGCAGAGTGAGTGTAATCAGTTATACAGTAAATCACAGATGACCTGTTAAAAACTGTATCTGTTTACTTTTAGTCTAAATTATTCATTATAAATAAAGGACAGAGCGTTTATTTAATGCATTTTTCTGTTTTGTATCTTCATCCTTGCACAACTTCAGAAACACGCAGGGGTGTAAGGTTATGAGGAAGTGTCTCTCTCATTTCTGTGTAACCATAGCAGCCTCTGGTAGCCCGTTCCATGAGGTCAGCTGCGCCGGCATCACAGAGATAATGACATGAACACCCGAGCTCAGTTTGGGGCGGTGCGTGGAGTGTGTGTGCGGTAACGTGTGTTAAGGACTTAGATTAGATTTCCCCCTCGTGGTTACCAAACAGAGGAGGCCAACCTGCTCGATCAAGTGTCTATTCAGCCTCATTATTGGCTGCCTGGAAAGAGGACGAGTGCAGACACTGATGAATAAGCAGAGGGAGAAGTGAGAGGGAAGCAAATTAGAGGGCAAAACTGAGGAGTCAATTGAGCTGTGGCTTCACACCCCATCCCTCTCCCAGACGCTCTCAAATCGAATCTTCAGGTCACGCTTGTTGCCATCATTAAGATTGTGTTGCTATGGCGATGTGTGCAGTCGGTCCTCTCGCCAGCTTCAGATTGTTTCAAAGTGGCAGAGGGAAAAAAGAGAGAGCGAGAGAGAGAGAAATGCTAAGAGGCAGGAAGAAATGCAGGAAATGTGGACTCAGAGATAGAGATCATTTAAAGATAATTCCTATGGACCGAAGACTTATTTTTAAATGCCAGTTAAAAGTAAAGACAACAGGATGAAGTGCTTTTTGTTTTAGGAGATGTTCTGTTTTAAAAGGTTTACATCTTCTGCAGGAACCAAATGAGAGATGGACTGCTTTCTTTTGCTAATATAAAAACTACAATAACACCAGACTAATCCCTTAAATGCAACAAAAATTGACCCTCAAAAGGACTCACAACTAAGACATTGTAGTTAAGTGCATCCACTGCGTTCATCTTCAACCATCTGAACACCAGGATGACAGATAGCAGGAGAATGTCACTATTCCCACAATTGGCAGTGTACTGGCCACAAATTACAATTTTGTTCTGTTTGCCCAGACAAAATTAAACCAGAATGACTGAAACACAGAAACAGAGCGCACATGACAGGCACCAGCTCACTCAACACTTTCCCATTTCAGTCAAAGACACTCCAGTTAGGAAGCTGACCATTTAAAGAAGATGATTACACGGTTATATTTGGTGGAAAAGGCCAGTCTGCCCTTTTTAAAAACACGCACATGAATATTAAACCTTTGTTAACAAAAAAATTGCACATTTTAAGAGGTTTGTGCTGGTAGAGGGACCTGCAGAGGCAAATGATGTCAGCATGAAGTATCAGCAGAGTGACAGTGAGAAGTGTGAGGTTATAATTGCTAGAAGAACTGTAAAATATCAATTTGTCATTTTAATGTTTGTTTTTTGTACAGACTAAACAAATAAGATTTAACACGTTAATATATGTTCATCAGTTTTTGTACTAAGCTAGTTAGCTTCATATTTAGCAAACATACATGAAAAGGAAAATAATGTATATCCCAAAATGTCAAACTTGGTCATGTTGTTTTAGAAACAGTAATATATGTCGTTCTGGGGGACAAATGAGCTGTTGTGGTGATTTTGACAAAAAGGACACAAATGCAGGTAAAACAGGAGGAGAATATAGGAGCACAGAACAGACATGACACATAAGAACGCAGGCGACAGAGTGAAGGAAAAACACAGACTCAAACACACAGGGGCTTATTGACAAATGAAACACAGGTGTATGCAGAAAAAGGGCAGGAAAAAGACAAAGACAGGAAGTGGAAAGTAAAACATGACACATGCAGATGCAACACTGCACTTGAAACGTATTATCTCGTCAGCTGTGGTGGAGATGATTCACCAGAAAGATGCCAACTTATAGCCGGTATATTGGTATAATTGCAGCATCATTTGGACGTAATTTTAACAGCCTTTGCTAAAGCACCAGATCTGATTTCATTTGCACTATGCTGCCAGCCTTCATGTCTACTGATCATGATGGTACCTACATCACTTAGTAGTGTGATTTAATTAAAGATGAACATCCTGGAAGTCCTGGCCGATTCTTACTACACCAATCCTATTTAGCTCTGCAGCAGCAGCATTTATCCACTCACATAAGAACACCATCCAGGTTTCCTCTTCACTGTCACAATCAGAGGTCCACCTCTCTCACCGATAAGACACCTCCTACTATTATATCAATGTGTGTGTGTCAGTCTGATGTCAGCGTAGCGTGACACTGACAAGACACCGAGCTGATACAGCTTCCAGTGCTTCAACTCAGGGTCAATCGCTGCCATTCCAATCTCTAACTTGCAGCCATTTATCTTTCTCTACATCTCGCAGTATCTCTCTGCCTCCCTCTGCTCACTCTGTAAATATATTACCAGTCCTTTGTGTGTTTGCTCCGCTTATTGATCGTCTAGAGTCCACCTGGCTGATGTTTCAGAGAGGCAGAGTCTGAGCTCATCGCTCAAACATGACTAATATTTGCCTTACTGCAGGAATACAGTATAAATTCAGGTAATGACAAACTAACAACACAGATAGAGTTTAACCACTAAACTGTTCAAGGGAGTGAAGAGTCTGGAGTTTTCCTTTCTGACAGCTGATGAACAGATTTGCCTCAGTCAGGGACAACTATTACTATTTAAAACGCTTGTTAGTGACTATTAGACTTCTTCTTTATTCTGTGACGACCCCTCAATGCAGTAAATGGACACAACAAAACAGACAAAAAACAAAGCAAGTGGACAGCGACACTTGTTGCCCAGTAACGGGCAAATACAAAACAATAAAGAAGTAAATACATAAATATGCAAATAAGAAAACAAGCAGACTCTGGTAAATATTCAGTAGTTACTTAAACGTAGCACTTCTAAGTGCTGTATCGTAGGCAACTGGACTTCAGTTTCTTGAAGACGTTTCACCTCTCATCCAAGAGGCTTCTTCAGCTCTAACTAACTGGAGGCGAGTTGAAGGCTTTTAAACGCACATGATAAAAACATGATAATACTCAAGTAATCTAAATATGTAATGATACTAAAATTAAATAAAGCACCATAAAATAGTAACATAAAGAGAAAAAATACTCTTTTTGGGTACCACTCAAGTGCAGATGTGGATGTTTTACCTGATTAAGTCTCTGCTAACAACACCCTCCTTCTCTCTAACAACCTCTCTTCCTCCTGCAGCGTCTTTCAACACAGTGTTACTACTGTGGCTGTTACTGTCACTTTGAAACCTCCCCCCGCCTCCCAACACTTGACATTTCAATCTAGATCAGAGCACTAACACTACACACCTCTCACTGACCGCCGGTTCAGGAGTCAAGAGGACAGAGGGCAATTAAACTGATTTATCCCTACGTGAATGAGTTACCTCACCAGGTTTGACCTCTGCCGCGTGTGTCCTTAGCCCTGACTTTGACCATGCTGACCTCATTTTAAGAGGGATATTGTTATTCCAGGGTGTAAAGCCTAGTCTTCGGCGGCTATTACACTACATCAGCTTGGACATTGTGAGGGAGATGTAAGAGAAGAGGGAATCGGGAGAGATAAAGGAGGGAAACAATGAAAAGGGATAGCTGAGGAAGAACAAAGGGAATAGAGAAAGCTGGGGGAACTACACTTTCAAATTTTTGTGAAGGGTGGCGGAGCTTTGGCAAACCGCACTCCGAAGGAGGGAGCGCACTCAGCCAAAAACCGGCACTAGAAATAGTAACACTCACAGGCTGCAATTAAAACAAGCATCTACAGGGCTGCAAGGGGAGGACTTTCAGGAGTCAGAGGAAAGATCCTCTTTAGAAAACTGCAGGCTGGGAGTCACATGAAGTGGCTGACGAGAATGGCTGCTCGAAGGAGCCATCCCATGATACTAACTTTGAAACTTGACAAAGACTCCAACTTTATTTGAGTTATCCTGTGAAAAGATGACATTATATTGCAACGATGCCAAACACTACCAGAAGCACCACTAATCCCCCGAGAACTGGCTCCGGTGGAATGGAGGCTAACGAAGAGGCCAATGCTAGCCGAGCTAATCTGAAGAAACCACAGCCTCATGACAAGCCCGGCGCCGATGAACCCGACGCTAGCACCATCCCCGGTAATGTAGCCATAGAGTTTGCTAAACTCACTGCACTAATCCTGGAAAGGTCAGACGCCCACGACAAGAAGCTGGAGGCTATCTGGGTGACAACAAGTGCTACAGATAGCAAACTAGCTGAAATTACAAACCGCATTTCTCAAGTCGAGAGCCGTCTGGGCTTCCTCGAGGAGGCTAATGAGCAACAGCAGGTTAACCCTCCAGCCACAGTTACAGAGGTGGAAGTTCTCCGTCAAAAACTGGACGACATTGAAAATCGGGAGCGAAGGAATAATTTACGATTTATCGGGTTCCCAGAGGGCAGCGAGGAAGGAGATACCATGTCATTCCTCATCAAAACTTTACCGGAGATCCTGAACATCACCTTCCCCGGGGGACTGGAAATCGACAGAGCGCACAGGATTGGAGGATCGCACAAGAGCCCAGATCCTGAACCATCCCTCGCCAGCAAGACCCATCATCGCCAGATTTCTCAGATTCCAGGACCGAAACCGCATCTCGGAGGCTGCATGCAAGATGGGTAAAGTTACCTGGAAGGAGCATCGTATAATGGTCTTCGCCGACTATTCCAAGTTGGTTAATGAGAAGCGCATGAAGTTCAACAAGTGTAAGAAGATGCTCCATGAAAAATGCATGAGATTTTCTCTCGACTACCCAGCAGTGCTCACCGTGAGATCAGGGCAGGGCCCCCGCCAATTTGATGACCATAAAAATGCCCTGGCTTACATTCATTCCCTTGGATAGCTTGGCGTTACTGCGCTTTGGATTAATGGTACTCGGCGCCTCAGTATCACAGCCTTAAATTGCGAGGAGCTGAACCCCTTTCTGATACTTTTTCTGTTGGTCTACCACTGGCCCCGGAGTGCATGAAGGTAAAGATGAACGCACAAAATGTTCCGGTTCTTCTAAAATGTTTTTCAAAAGAGATCACACCACTGTTTTTCTGAGATTTTATATAATGACATTATACAGAAGCAATTTATGCCACAATCAATGCGGACAGCTATAACATCACTCTTGCCAAAACCTGGGAAAGACCACCTAGATGTAAACAACTACAGACCTTTAAGCTTACTTAACAATGACTATAAATTGTTTGCAAAGATATTAGCAAAAAGATTAGAAAAAACTGTGTCCACTTTAATCCACCTGGATCAGGTTGGTTTTATCCCAGGGCGATTATTATCTAACAATATGAGGAGACTTATGCAAATCATGCAAGTTGCCAGCTCTCTCCCACATTCAGTGAGAAAGCATTTGACCGCATTGAATGGCAGAACTTGTTTTACACTTGTAAATGTCCAGATATTGTTTTGGTCAAAGATGCTTACAGTGGATCAGAGCTTTTTTATCATGAACCCGTGTCAGCAGTTAAGAGCAATAATATAATTTCAGCACCATTTCAACTTTATCGATCTACAAGACAAGGCTGTCCTCCATCTCCACTAGGGATGTCCCGATCAGGTTTTTTTTACCCCGATCCCGATCCGAGTCATTTAATATTTAGTATCTGCCGCTACCGAGTCCCGATCCGATACTTAGCCCTAACTAATATTTTCCTAGATAATACAGCTGCATTACGAAAAAAATCACCTGCATCCAAGCTGTTCTTGATAGTTTTTTTTATTTTGTTGAAACAAAGTAAATACCTTCATATGGCTCTTTCTTATTCTGCATATCCTATTGCAACATTGGTTTTCATTTGTTTTTTTGGTTGTTTTTTTTAACAAAAACAACCAAGTAAACAAAGTCAGCAACTAAAACCACAGAGATGGGCTGGTTATCCAGAGCGATGTATTCAATGACCTTCTCTGTAATATTTTTGACCATGACACTGACTCGGGACATCCCTAATCTCCATTGTTATTTATCTTGGCATTAGAGCCTCTAGCTTGTACAATAAGGATGGAAAGAAATATTACGTGTGTTTTCAATTGGGGATTATGATTTCAAACTTAATATGTATGCAGATGACATTTGTTGACTTTGTTAAAGCCATCATGCTCAATCCCAAAAGTATTGGAAATTATAAAAACATTTGGCAGTCTGTCAGGCTATAAAATTAATTGGAGCAAAAGTGAAACCATACCCTTAAATCAGTGTACATACATTACAGATCTGGGACCCGCTCCGTTTATATGGAAACAAGAGGGGATGAAATATTTGGGCATTAAGATTAAATGCTCAACCTCTGGTAAATTCCATAAAGGAAGACCTTAAAAGGTTTATAAAAAATTGGGAATAACAAAGACTGCCTTAGCATTATGTCCATTATGGCACAATGCAGCATTTAAAGCAGCAGGGAGTCCATTTTCAGACCTTACATGGCAGCATCACAACATTAATGTAATCTCACAAATTGTAGAAAATGGGGTGATTTTGTCTTTTGAGGAGCTCAGAAAGAGGTATAGTCTAAATGCCAATGCTTTCTTAAAATATGCACAATTAACATCAATACTGTCAAAATTCCCAAGAGAATATTTGGAGTACAATGTTGAAATAGATAGTAAATTGAGAGGTTTAGCATCACACAGAGGCACAGTCTCGGGTCTATATAAATTGTTAATATGCTCATCCTCAAATCCTAACGCCCACACTCAGTTACAGTGGGAACAGGTTCCCCAGCTCCTCTGAACTCTGTTGACATGGGCGTGGTCAAGTAGGAACTTGTGTCACTGTCCTGCAGTCAAATCCTTCTGGGAGGATGTGGTCCACTCAGTGTCACTTATGCTGAAGATAGAACCCTCTCCTTGTCCTCTCATTTGTTTGTTGGGATACAGGGCTGCACAACTCAGGTCAAAGAAAGATAGGAAAATAGCAGGCCTAGGCTTTTTGGTTGCTAAAAGAATAATTTTGATGAATTGGAAGACACGCAAGACACATTTTTTTTCAAAAGAAACATGGTTATTTGAATTTTTTGATCTTCTTGGAATGGAGCGAATGGCTGATTTGATGAATGATTCCGCGCATAATTTTGGAAAAAATTGAGACCAAGTTCTGGGAATTATCGCAGAGTTCCAAATTTGAGATGGTGGAGGACTCTTGCTGTGCAGCCCTGTAAGTCACATTGTCACTTTGTTTCCATGTAAATTAACCCTCTAATGCCTGACATCAAAAAAGTTGCCAGAAAATTCTAATTTTCTGGAACTGAGATGTTTATGAAACCTTTTAACAAACACCCCCCCCCCCCCCAAATTTTTATCATTTTGTTTATGATATATTTTTTTTATTTATTTATATATATATTTTTTTTTAGGGGTGGCTGTAGCTCAGTGGGTAGAGCAGCAGGCTGAAACCCTGGCTCCCCTGGGCGGAACTGAGCTACAGGCCGAAGTATCCTTGAGCAAGACACTGAACCCCGACATTGCTCCTGGCGTGCAGTTGGCACCCTGTGGGGCAGCCTCTGACGCCAGAAGGGCCCTGCGATGAGCCGGCGACCATCCAGGGATATACCCTAGCCTCCGCCCATTAGAATACTGGGATAGGCTCCAGCAACCCGCACTTTCTATTCATTTATTAAAATAAATAAATGAATAGAAAGTGAATAGATAAATAGAATAAAACCAGGTTTAAGCAGGATAAAAGACAATAAATAAATAGAATTTATTATCCATTAAATGATTATCCACTAGTGGGCAGAATACATGTATCAGGTGATATTTTTTTTTAAGGAAAGTATTGATTATGTTGGTATGAACAATCGAATTGCAATGGTACAGTACCGATCCTTCTTCTTCTTCTTCTTCTTCTTGTCTGATTTACTTTACTATGCTTGTTTGTGGTTTCGCTGTGTCTACTTTGTGTTGTATAATAATAAAAATGTTAATAAAAAAATAGAAAAACAAATGTTCCGGTTCTGACTGTTAAACTCACTAGGTCTATCACTCCCTCGGACGCGCAGGAACACAGGTGCACGGCGCACACACTTTTTTTTTTTTTTTCCATTTGCCTGTTAAACGGACAATTTTATCTGGACATATGAATAATATCACCGATCCTTTGTGGGCTATATGGACTAGTGGTGGGTCGACGGATCCTTTTTTCTGTTAGGGTATTCAGTGGATGTTTTTTTAGATCAGTTCATAATAACTTTGTTTGCGAAGGAGTTTTTTTCCCCCCTCGTTTCAATCAAGAGAGGACTCACCTGGAGGTTAGTAAAATCGCTATATTGTGCAAGGTAACATCGCTGCTCATGTTCACTGTGTAAAGAGAGATTTTATAGGTGAAGTAAGCCCAGGCCTTGTCCTTACAATGTTCGCCCTTTATTCTGGTTTTTGCATATGGCCGTCATGGGTCACACAATTAGTTATTTTCTTTATGCAGACTTCTGTTTAATGTGTAATTCATTGCCAAAGTTTGAAATATCTTCCTCTTTGTTATTATAATGTTAACGGTCACGCTCGTGAGGTTGGGTGGTTGTCACTGCAGAAGAAGAAGGTATTAACTTTCATTAGATCTAAAAAATGTGATGTAGTATTTATGCAGGAGACCCACTTACTACCACAAGAATCCCAAAAGCTTCCTGGTGATTGGGTGAGCTTTGTGGCGGCTGCCTGCGGCAGTAGTAAGAGCAGAGGAGTGGCAACTTTAGGTAACAAGCGACTACAATTTAAATGCTTAAAATAGAGTGCAGATGAGGCAGGGAGAATGCTGTTGATGCTTTGTGAGATCCAGGGAAATAGTATCATACAAGCGAATGTGTACGCTCCAAATATAGACGATCCTGCATTTTTTGGGCTACTTGAGAAGACACTGAATGATTTGTGTGACTATCCAATTATCATGGGGGGTGATTTTAATGAGGTAATGAACCCTATATTAGAAAGATATGTCCAAAGCAGCTGGTCTAGTAGACATTTGGCAGCTACAAAACCCATCATCAAGAGGTTTTACATTCTTCTCTTCACCACATAGAATTCTCTCTCTTTCAGACAAGGCAGAAATACTTTGAGGAGGGTGACAAGGCTGGTAGATTACTTGCCAGGCACATTAAACAAAAAGAAGCAATGAGTACTTTTCCTGCCATTAGGAGGGACAATGGGTGTGTCCTGACTGATCCTAAGGGGATTAATGCGGCCTTTAGAGACTTTTATGTAAAACTTCAAACTTCAGAGTCGAAGGACAGAAAAGACATTACATCCTTTCTATCAACTCTTAATCTGCCAGTGTTGTCAGAAGACCAGCTTGAACATCTTGAATCACCTATTACTACTGAGGAGATAAGAGACGTTATTAAACAGCTTCCTTCAAGTAAAGCACCAGGTTTAGATGGCTTCACGGCCGAGTTTTATAAAGCTTATGCTGAGGAACTAGCACCATTACTCCTAGACACCTATAATGAAGCTCTTGAGAAGGGAAAACTCTCTCCCACATTAATTGAGGCCATTATCACCCTTATCTTGAAGGAAGGAAAAGACCCTTGAGACTGTAAAAATTTTAGACCTATTAGTTTGACCTCCTGTGACAGTAAAATACTGTCTAAAATTTTAGCTAACCGTCTGGATGATGCTATGATCCTTACGGCCTCGGACTCTAATATATTGTCCCTTAAAATGACATGGGAAACTGACCTAAAGGTGTCATTCACAGATGCAGAATGGGGCAGAATTCTTAGAAATGGGAAAAAAATGTCAAACTGCGGACGCGACTTCATTCAAAATACTGAATAGTGTCTATTGGACACCATCCAGGCTGTACAAGGTTGGTTTGGTTGACAACTCGGCGTGCTAGAGGTGTCGGGACAAAAATGGTACTCTAGTACACATGCTCTGGGGTTGCCCAAAAATCCAGGCATTTTGGTTTCCCTACATGCAATCGTAGAGAAAAATATCGAGCAGAATATCCCGTTCACCCCTAGTCTGTTTATTTTGGGTGACCCCTCTGCATTAAGTGATCTGACCCCTCCACTTTCTAACTGGACCCAGACTGTCCTCATGTTAGGCCCGGAAACTTCTGGTCAAAGAATAAAGAGCCTCCTCTGCACCAGCACTATCTTTGTGGCACACCTCTCTTGGTCAGCTGGCTGCCCTAGAACAGTTGTCCGATAGGTTGCTTGATAAAGTGGAGGAGTACAACTTGAAATGGGGGAAGTATCATTTGTACACTTTGGGCATCTAATGGCGTTCTGATAGAATACTGTACCTATATACAGGCAAGGTTGTAAACTCAAGTACTCTGTGCATCACTATCTTTTTTTTTTCCAAGAGGCTCTTTTTTGTGTGTTTTTATTGTATGAAATGTATTTTTTAGGTTAATTTTTGTCTATGGTTGCGGTATGTCTTCCTTTCTTTTTATTTTGTTGTCTGTGTACTTGCTTCTTTTTCCTGATTGATGTGTTTATCTTTTTTTATTTATTCATTTTATTTGTCAGGGACAGTGCATATTGATGAACATTGCTGTAAATATGCCAGAATTAGCCAAGAGGCTAGTTTTCATCTGTTGTCCCTGGCAGTTTCAGTATAAAACATAAGATAAAAGTAGGACAAAGACATAAACAACAATAAAAGCAGGACAAATACATTAGCAACAATAAGCAGAGTAGACCAAAGTGCAACAGAGCAGGGACAGACAATAGCAGCATACATAAGCAGGCACACATGAGACATGTACAATGCAGCAATTTTGCAAGACAGACAAACAAAAACATACAGGAGCGATCACAGGCAGACTAAGGAACAAGACAACAATGACACAGATCTACTGTATGTGGAGGAGCAGAGCAGTTAAGCATCATACACATTATCTCTATTTGACTAATGCTGAGCGATTTGATTTGGTTTGTATGTTTAATTTTTCTGAAAAACCAATAAACTGTAAATCATAACAAAAAGAAAACTGCAGGCTGGGATGTCAGAGGGAGAGAAAACTCAGTGGTTGGAAAAACAGACTTAGAAATGTTGCTAAATAAGCTCTCAAGTGTCAGTGCTAACGAGCAGATTCCCTGCATTTAATTAAAGTGTAAGTGCATTCTTCAGAGGCACGGTGGAGGTTCAAGATTTAAACTGTGGGTTTTGTACTTGATTTTGTAGAAAAACAACTGCACCACCCAAATGTGAAGTGGTAGACGAAGTTAACATTTATTTTCTTTGTGAGAAACAAGCCCAGGCTGAGTTACTTGGTTCAAGCTGTGGACTCATTTTCCAGCAGACAGCAGCTGGAGTTTGACGTAACAACTGATTGAAAGATCTGCAGCCGAGAGAAAACACAAATCAAAAGTCCCTCTTCTGGTTTTCTCGTTTCTGCATCCTCTGAGCAGTATAGACAGCACTACGAGGTATAACACCAGACTGCTTGTCTCAGATGGTTTTAATGTACAAACCAGGAGGGCACATTTACTGAACTGGTGACAGACACACAGGTTAAGCTGACTGGAGACTCAATTGTATCCTACATGTTGTGTCTTGAATTGAAGCTGATAATAAAATGGAAAGTCGAATAAAACCTCCCCTGAATCACAAAGATGACACCTCCCGCCTTCCTCTGGGACTAAATGGAGGCGTCCAGTCTCCATAGCTGAAGGTGATGCAGTGCTACACAAATGATTGAACTACCCTTTCCTCCAGTGCGGACCATGATGATAGGTATCTGACCTGCAAGTAAAGAGAGGGGCCAGAGTGAAAGTGCTGTACCTAGTTATCAAACCACAGAAATGGAGAGTCAGTGAGAAAATATCACCATCTGCTGTAAACTGTCCTTAATTCTGGAAACTTCTATCTGAAACAACATGTCAGCCACTGTGGGAAAGAGGAGACAAACTAGACGTGTTTAAATTCTGCTTTAACAGGAAGGCTTTTTAGTCCCTTAGTAATGAAATCCAGTTGGATCTATGGCCTTTATCTCCTGTAGGCTAATCCTAATGCAAATTAACTTTAAAAATCCACACTTCACGTATTATCTTGATTTTTTATTGATCTTGTTTCTCTGAAAATACTAAGAAACAACAAAAGCATCATTAATTTCATGCATTTTGTATCATATAGGTTTACTGAAAAGGCTTCAACAAAGGTTTATGAGAGCATTTTTCAGCCAAATAGACTTTCAGTTGCAGTCAGCAGATGAGAACGTTTGAGGATTTCAAGGAGGCCACAGTCAGCGAGAGGACTGAGGACCAAGAGGCAGGACTTTTTCCAGGCTGATCTCAGCACAGGAGGAGAACTGTTGACAGACTTGGATCAGAAGACCAGAAGGACCTGAGTAAGGGTGAGGACAGTGTGGGAGGAGCTTAAAGAGCGTTTTTTTTCTTCAGGGTTTGTACAGCAGGGAAGGAGATCTACTTGCACCGCCATTTTCAAAGAGGGCAGCTGAGAGGCGAGAGGGCTGATGTATCATGAATCAGCAGACTGGAGGAACCGCAGAGGAAGAAGGTGGCGCAGGAGGAGCTGAAGGTCATGAACAGGTTCTGGTGAACCATCTGAAGAGTGAGGAAGGAGAGGCAGCGCTTTTTCCAGGCTTTTCCCAGCAGAGGACTACATGTATATTACACGTGTTAGCTGGCTTAGAGGACGGCAGCTTCTGTGGCTGCACAGGAGGAGCTCAGGGAGGAAGATTTTGATACCTCCTACCCGACAAAACGCTGCGCTTCACTTCACAACCTCACACTCTCCTGGGAACAAGCCAATGCAACGGTCACCGATGCCCCTGCAGGAGAAGCAATAATCATCGACTTTTAACCTCTCGTTATCAAATCTATCAACTACAGTCTCATCGATCAAAATAATGAGGACGCGGCGCTGCACGAGGCCGATAAATAATACTAGAAAACAAAACAAATAATGCAATTATTTCATGGACGATGTGAATTCAATCATGCTTCTAAATATAAAATGCATTTGTGTGTTCCCTTCCTGCATTAGAGGAATGTGCTCTTGAGGAAACACAGGTTCAATACACATTATGACCTGATGGCTATTACCTAATCTATCATCATTATTGAACATAGTACTGTATACCGCCATGAGCGCAGCCCACACAAACACACAAACCCTTAACACGAACTATTCCCTGGTGGAAGGGTTAGGGCTATGCTTCATTTAAGGGGGTGGGATAATGTGTAATGCAGACATGAAGGTGATGTTATAGAAGCTTTGTGTGTGTGTGTGTGTGTGTGTGTGTGTGTGTCAGTATGCTTGTGTGTGTGTTAATACAGTATGGGCTCCGCAAGTGGAGCAGTGAGCAAACACAAAAGCAAAGAGGCAGAGGATGACGAGGAGGTAAGGGGGGAGAGTTTAGGGTCGTGGAGCTGGCCAGGTGGGTGGTCGCTAGGGAGTTGTGATGTGATTAAGAAACTGATAAACCGTGACGGAAACAGAAGGTTTATCGTCTCACAATGTTACGCTGAGTGGTGAGAGACCTTTACTAAAAAAAACTCAGTGTGTGTGTGTGTGTGTGTGTCTGTGTGTGCCCTGCTCCTCTTCCATTATCCTGTTTATCTGCAGACTGGGTTGAGTGAGTGTAAGTGATGCTGTGATCACCCTCGCTCTCGGTATCACACACTTAAAGTCTCCGCACCTGTTACAGTAGCATTCACGATCTCCGGTTTGACGCTGGAAAGAGAATGAGCGAGTCGATGAGAAAACTTCTGGGAGAAAAATACTAGAAGAGGAGACGCGTTCTCATCGGGAAGGGGGATGAAGGTTGGATTTCGTAGGAGGAGCGAGCGGGTTCAAGCGGAGCAAGCTCCTCTCGACACAGGGGAGGAAATAAAAGAATACCAGGAAAGACTTCATACTGAATATTTTATAAAAATAATGAAAGACCACTCTGGCCTTTTATGTGAGCGACATTTTCAGCACAACAATGACTCAGTGTAGATCCTAAAGTACGTTAGATTTCCCATTGAAATGTCATACTCCGGTACGGTGACCACAGCAGTCACAGAGACAGAATCACTACACACATGTACATCCAGCACACTGCATAGTAGTTCATATAGTTAATACAGATCTTGATCTTCACACACACCAATCCCTGTTTTCCACGATTTATATTCACATACAGTATATCACTTTTAAATGCGAGCGGTGCGGATACATTCAACTCGAACGTTTCAATGTTGTGCTATTAAAAATGTTGTTTCTCACATTGTGATAAGCCCACTTCCCCGTCTTACATTCCCTTTTTCCTGCTTGTTTTGTTGACGTGTTGATAAAAATGTGATCTTGCCAGCATTGCGTTTCCTGACTGAATGTATTTGTTGATGCAAATTAGTTGTTTGTGAATTTGATGTATGGGAGAAAGAGTTGTATAGATACACATGCACACACACACACAATATAAAAAGCTGCTCAGGAGACCGAGGAGCTTCCTCGATTAGGGTATTCAGATAAACTCGAGTCTCCGTCAGCAACCACAATGCAGACAGCGAAGAACATACTGACCTCCGTGTAATGAACGACCCTGACATTTACATCAGCTGCTGACAGATGTGCATTTATCAGGCAGGCACACATACACACACACACTGAGCATCGATTCCAGTCACAAAGGAGACGACGTGTGGAAGTATTCGCATCGTAAATGCAGCACCTGGCCTCGCTGCCGCTCCGCTCTGTGCATCATCTGCACACTAGTTAAAGGTCTCATCTGATGCCGGCTGCGGCGTGCAGATTGATGCTTTTTCAGGTAGGTGGAAGGTGGGGAATCAGGGAGGGGAAAAGAGATTGAGGGTCGTTACTGGTGCGAGTAACATCCCCCTCGTGAGAGCAGAGGTCTGGATCGATGCTCTGACATACATGAGAAGAAAAGGTCTGAGAGAATAGCGAAAGGGAGGATGAGCGTTGGATTGTGGCATCCAGCACAGATTGAACAAAAGTAAGGAGGAGACGGGTTGAAATGGGCGAAGGGAGGAGAGAAAAATGAAGAAATGTGGCAGATGGTGAGGAGGTAAGTACAGGACTAAAGAGTAATGGAGAGGGAGCAGACAAGTGGAGGACAAACAAAGGTGTAAGAGATTTCACTGTGAGAGCATAAACGCTCAGAGAGGACTGATCGGCCCTTAACATCTTCAAGGTTCTTCTATCAAAGCCTCCATCGCCATGCTGTTTTTTTTTCTTTTCTGAAAAGCTGATCTTTTTTTCCTCAATTTCTTTAAAGGACTGGAGTCAATTTTCTTTCCTTTGTTCAGTGAAATCTGCCACCATCATCAGGCTTTTTGCTGCCATTGTACAATAGGCAGCATATAAAATCGTGACTTTTAGCTTTATTCTCTTTCTGCTTTCCATTAAGAGCTTTTCTGACTCATTACTGAGTCACTGCAGAATTAAATATAAATGGTATCATTAAAGAGCATGTGTGTAAAAAAGGGTCAGTCTTGGCTTGGTTGAATCAATAAAGAAAATCATGATGAATCACACCTTAATTAGACAAATAAAATGAAATCATAATCCTTAAGCTTCCACTTCTGGTTGATTTGGCGACACCTGTGGAACATCTTCATGATAAAAGAGCAACAGTTCGGTACAAAATTAAACATTTATTGATCAATGGAGGCAATGAATGCTTGAGCAGCTATTCTATCAGGAGTACAAGCAGGGAAAAAGAGGACAGAGAAAAGAAAAACAGCCTTACTCTCATCGGGATTAGGTGAGGCGAGGATGGCACTGTGCTGCCTCTTCACCTCCTCAACTTTCTCTGCCAGAGACTCGATAAAACCCCGGATCTCCTCCACCTGTCGAGAGAGAGAGAGAGAGAGAGAGAGAGAGAGAGAGAGAGAGAGAGAGAGACCAAAAGGCACTTTAGATCTCCTCAGTGCTGAGGCAGGAAGCACCAGTGATTAGTCTGAGTGATGTTGATAGAAACTGAACTGAAGATGTCATTATCGTATTAGAGGCAGAATGAAAGCAGAGTGAAGGAGGTTTAAGTGAAAAAACGCACATATTTATAAATGTTTTTTTCATGTTAATCTGGGCTTTTTAAGTCATTTTAGATACAACAACATCTGGCTGGAAAAGCTGTGTAGTAAAAATAACTCACTTTTCTACTTTTGATACAGAAAGCTACCACTCAAGTCTTCCACAACCTGTGATGTAACTCAGGATACTGAAGTGTGAATTTGTGAATCAAGTCTTAAATGGGACTGTGCCGTGGAAAAAAAGGGTGCACAAAGCACCAAAAGATGATATGGCTACACTACAAGGCCAAAAGCATGTGGATAACCAAACATTACGCCCATATTTGATCGTGGAGTATCTCATTACAAAACCATAGACATTAATGTGCGGCTGGAACGACACCCACACTTCCTGGATGGATTTCCATTAGATTTTGGAGCCTGGCTCCAGGAATTTGCTCCAAATTCTCAGCCACAAAAGCATAACAGCATTTCCTACTGTCCACAATCAAAACATGTATATTAGGTTAATTCCCTGATTAGAGCCAATGAGCAAGGCACTGGCTTAGAACCTGGAGTTGGTCCCTTGGGCAGAGCTCTCTGAGATCTGAGATCAATGATGGTTCTTGAGTTAGTGAAATGAGACGTGTGTTGGTGGAGATTCTGTGTATGTCGCCGTCTACAAACAAACATTCCTTCGAGAACAGCAATGTACACATCTTGGCCAGAGAAGACAGATGGTTTGAAAGAGGAGTAAAATAATCCATCTACATCAAACTGGAACGACCATTGTTAAACAGAGAAGGTGGCATACGACACTACTCATCACCCACCTACAATGCTGTCCTGTGTTGGACCTAGCCCGAACACTCTACATGAATGCCAGTTGGGTCAACGACTCACATGTGACCTTAACGACTCTTTAAGGACACACCCACGCAGGGTTTAAAGCCTGCAACTCCCCTCCAGTTAGTTAGACTGAAGAAGCCTTCAAGAAACAAGTCCAGTTGCCTTCGATATAGCACTGACAAATGAGATGTGACAAAGGGGCGTGTGTATGTCTTTCAACAAAGTTTGGTCATGTGATGTGAATCTGTTTAAGAGTAATGCGAGCCAGATAAACCAACACACACACGCTTGACCTCCGAGCCAAATTTCAGCCTTCTAGGGTGAAAACTGTGGCCGCAAAAAACAAGGGAGGGGAGATTTTTGAGGACCAGATGAACTCGTCGCAGCTAAATAATTTGGGCACAGGTCTCAGAAGTCATAATTTTCTTATGATAAGAAAGCATCTAGCAACAGAAAACATACATCTGGATCTCCATCAAAAGCTCACCTCACAGTTTCTTGGCTTGTTGCCCACATTTTAAACAAATCTCTGGCATACTCTGCAGAAAGACGACAGATGAACCGACTAACTAATGAGTTGACAATAGAATATCCTCGCAGAAGATAACAAATAAGAATAAAAATAGCACATTTACAGTTTCGGTCTCTTTGACCTCATTCTCTCTCACGCTCAAATGAATTGTTACACCTTCTAGCTTAAACTAATGAGTCTTTATGCTAAGCTAACTGGCTGTTGTCTGGAGCTTATTACTTACAGTACAGACACGAGAGCGGTATCAATCTTCTCATCTAACGCTCGGCAAGAAAGCAAATAAGCATAATTCCACAAATGTTGAATTATTCCTTTAAGGACTAAACTCATTAAAGAAAACTGACCCTTTAAGTAAATTACATTCGTATCCTCCTTTGAACTCCGCATTTCGCAGCATCATCTGCCATCAACATCCAAGTTTGACACTCTGACCAATCACCTCCCTCCTCCTCCACGCTGGCTCGTCACCAGCGGTGCTGCCTCTGGCTCAGGCAACAGCTGGATGAGCAGCAGGTCACATCTGTCAGTGTCTTCATCAATCTCTACTTTCATCTCAGTCTGTCATCACTTCCTCCTCCTCTACACCTGCATCGCTACAGGTCAGCCTGTTCTCCCGTCATTCCTCCCTACGATTCGCCTGTTGTTATTTCTCTGTGCATGTCAAAGATCTGACGTTTCCATTTTGAGTCCACCTCTCGCAGCTCTGCACTCCCTCCTTCTCTCCATCCACACATTCCTGAGGTTTTCCTCCACCAAGACCGGGTCATTATTCTCCCATTATCTCTTTAATTAGCTGCTGATTGGATCTGTTTTTTAATAACAACATAATTGGCTCTGGAAGACCACTGGGGAGAGACCAGGCACCACAGAAGACAAGCTGAGGTGCGAGCTGAGAGCAGTAATAAAGTAAGACAGACAGATGAGAAGAGCTATCACAATGTTAAAAAAAGTAAGAGTGAGACAGGAATACAGGGAGGAGGAAGTGAAAGAGACGGGAAGTGAGCTGAAGATGAAACCACTTTAAGCCGACCGTGTGTTAGTGAGTCATGGTGCGTCCCTCAGGTCTCAAAACACATCAGGCAAATTTTAATAGTGTGGGAGAAAAAACAATTTTAAAAGCTCACATACATGCAGAATGAAACTAACAGACACACGAACACTCACAGGACGACTTCACCGATTTCTTTATGAACTTGACATGATTGTACACCATATGTTTGTCTTTATGGTGCAAATGCCCCCCTCTTTCTTATCATCATCTAATTTTAGTTTTAGCAGAGTAAAAGTCTACTTCTTATCTGGTAAGGAGAATGATAAGAAGGCTTGGGGCCACTGTGGCTCTGTCTTGCTTTTGTTCACTTCATTCTTGCATCATCCGGTGGAGGGTTTTGGGGGCGTGAGATGAGCCTCGTTACACAATGAAGGAAGAGCACTGACAAATAATAAGTAGCGACGGCGCTTATATGCATCTCATAGTATGACAAATACATTAAGATAAGATTTTTATTAAGCAGATCCATTTCTCTTAAACGTTGTCTCACTGCATGAAGGTGGTTGTCAGTCTTTAATTACAGCTTTTATTATAATCATTAGTGGTTAAAGGGCGAAATCATAATTTCAGTTATCTTAAGTTTATCCTAACTGCCACTGCCGCCAACTGTTGTTAGGTCTGCATGGCAAAGAAGATGGCGGACAACATGAACATCTGAATTTACCACTGGGTCTACAGCAAGGCCCCAGGCACAGCACCAGGCGCTGAAGCAAAGTAGTGGTCAAACCATGTAATTAGCATGTCATGTGATGACTTTTTTTTTCATAAGCTTACATTGTAAATGAGGAAGCTGTATAGGGTGGATACAGTTTTTGAAGCGTCACAACCCCTGCGATATCATTTCACAATCATAATTTGATCCATGTGGTCCAATAACATTTAGAAAATGTCTTGAAGAGCCGCAAGATGAAATCATTGTATCCCTATTCAAGCTAACCGTAGGTTAAAAAGGAAGTTAGCCAACTCAGTAAGTGGAGTCTCTAGTGCTCTATGGGTCCCATGACGTGTAAGATCCAGGTCATTTTATGACCAGGAAGTCAAGTTTTTTACCTTCATGCACCACTGAGCAGCTTTCACAGGAATGAACAGGGCACCATCTCCAACGCTGAATCCAGATTTAAGTTGTTAGATCCATTGTGTACTCTACTTGTGTATTTAAGTTAAGATGGGACAGCCAGTTGGGAACCTTTTCAGTAGCCTGATATTTGTCCTTGTATGGAAAAAAATAGCCCAATAAATTGAGTAATAGCAGGTTTCCTCAAGTGTTACAGCTTGGCTCATGACCGTGTATGGTTAAAGCCTCAACTAAGCATCACATATCACAGACACATGCATGCACCACCTCTATCAAAGGTGTGAAGCCAACATACAACATATGGTACAGATTTGTTCATACACATGCAGACTGAAGGCCCTAAAGTGTGGAAGTAAACAGTCTACGTCAGATGCTGTATACCTGCTGTTGTACAGCTTAGCAGAAGGTAAAGACTTCATTACAGCTCACATCTGTGGTGATTTAACCACTCCAGAAAGCTTAAGCTCAAACATTTCATTTCAAACTCAAAGACCAGGCTGTGTTTGCAGACTGCTTTGTCAGTTTGGTGAGATGAGAGGAATAAACCTCGTCAGCTATGTTCATAATGAAGAAATACGTCACCCATATGCCACAGTAAAGCTCTCCCACGTGTTGTGAAGGTGATTATTAAGGTTTATTTTTAGCATTTTGTTTAAGTGGACAAACATGCAGAGAATAAAAGTGCTCACAAGACAAATCAACATAAATAATCCTGGATGCAGCACAATCTCAACTTTTTAAAAAATTTCCCAAAAATAAATACCAATTCACTTAACTTTTTAATAATTAGATTTTTCGAACCTACAACTGTGATCAAAGTAAAGACTGGGCTGTCAGAGACTTGGATTCTAACTAATGAATGAACTAATTCTTTAAATAATGTTAATTTATTGGCATGACAGCACCTTAAGGGACGTAATAAGAAGGCTGCAGGCTGCCTCATTCTTGAATTGCCCTGTAGGCTATAAGAGCCATACAAACACACCAACACGCACAGGCATACACTGTAATACATGATCATTTAATACATTATGGCACAAAATCAGAAAGAGACAGCCACATACACACACACACTCGCAAAAACAAATACCACAAACACTTTATGAAATCAATACCCACACTCTGGGGTTCATGTTTATGCTGTGAGTGCGGACAGAGGGCTGCAGCAGTCTCTCCATCGTCTGCTATCCACCACTGCATGCTTTACTTACACTACCAGTCAGGGTGAGAGCCTGATTACTCCTTCTCTCCCTCTGCTCCCTTCACCATCTCCATCTCCTTCTGTCACGTGTTACTACCCATTCTTCCTCTCTGGTCTTGCTGTCTAACTTAGCCACATCACTCTCATTTCACCATCTTCTAGCTCAGTCTCAAACTGTTCCCCGTTGTCCCTCCCGTGTCTCCACATTTCACTCAACCGCCTCTTTATTTCTCACTTGAGACAAATGTAACAGGCTGAAACTCCAGACAGATAAAGAGACGTACGTTTCAATATCTGGGATGGATACAGATGGTCTGCCAGAGGCCGAAAAGAAGCGAGTGAGAAAAATGAGTGCAGACTGCAGTGTTCGTTCAGAGCTTGAGCGTACGTACAATGTTTTAGGTGTAATTTGGAAGTTATACCATGAAGAACCCCTGTAAACGTAAAAACCTACTTAAGAGAAACTAAACTGAACTAAAAAAATTGTGTTGCCAGAATATGGGGTGGGTCAGAAGCTGAAAGACATTCATACCTCATCACTCAAAGTGAATTCAGGCACATGCGATGTGGGCATTAAACAGGATGTACTTGATCTCCACTTTTTTGGTATTAAATTCAATGTCTGAAGAATTTCCAGTTTTCTATTTGCAGATGATGTTGTCCTTTTGATTTTATTTGACATTCGCAGGTCAGTGTGATGCTGTCGAGATAAAGATCAGCATCTTAAAGTCTGACAACATGCTTCTCTTTCCATAAAAAGGCGTACTGCTTTATCCTTAATTACATACCTCAGGTCTTTTGCTACACTTGAGGGTTGCTGAGATGTCGAAGTTTTCCCACCAACTAATAACCTTGTGACACCGCCTCGTAATAACGGTACATGTTTTTACAAGGAAAGACACTCACTATCTGTAGAGCTCTGTGTTCATGCACTGCAAAACCAAACATTTCCTTTTTTTTTGAGGCTAGGGTTAATTTTGCGGTCAGTAGACTGGAAAATGGTGCTGGTAATGTAATCAGTCTAACACCGACTACTGTGGCAAGCCTACTACACATCTTTTAGACCTATTGAACATTAAATTACCCATTTTGACTCAGGTGTGCATGAAGTACAGGTTATAAACTTCAGTTAAAAATAAATAAATACAGTTATTGGTTTCTTATCGGTATCGGGCCAGGTCATTAGCGGTTATCGGCATCTCTAGTTACAATCAAGAAGCACATTTTGGGGCAGCGGTGTGGCTGTGCTCCTGTCATGCTGCAAAATAAATCTGTGACACACGTTTGTCTCTAAGCTCACAAACACCGGGGCAGAGTGTGAGAAACATTTAAATTTACATGAACTCATTCTGAATGTATAAATCTAAATGCTAATGCAGGAGGAGGCGAGGGAGGTGGAGGGAGTTAAACTGCTAAGAGGCAGACGGTCGTTGTAGCTGCATGGAAGCAGAATGGCTGAGCAACAAATCTATTCCTGTGCCGACCCGCTGCTCGAATTAATGCTTGTGGTCTTATATGATTGGAGATACCTATATGGAACACGTGCACTTAAAATGACGTCTATGCCTGAACTCCCATGTGACTTCATTTAGCAGACCCCCTATGTTATATACAGTATGTCCGTCATATTGCTGTTGGTTAGTCACAACATTTGCTGCTTATTGAAGATGTTGTTTGTCTGTATTTCCCTTGATATAATAAATATCTATACAAGGCTTTTGATTGATGCACCTGCAGACGACACATGCTTTGGCCTCTTTGTTGTCTCATGTCGCTTTGCAAACATATCAAAGTGCTGATTTTCAGAGCTCTTTCATGGCATTCAACCTCACACGACCTGCTTTGTAGCAGCATTTGCAATGGTGATTTATCCGTTTCATTTGTTATTTGTTCAATTATACTTCAAAGTTAATGCCCCCATGTACATAAATGAACATACACAGATGTTTTAAGGAGACCTATTATACTTTTTCGCCTTTTCTTTCCTAGTGCATGTTAAAAAGATCTAAGTCCGCACCAACAGAAGCTCCTCTCCCCCACAGAAAACACTGCTCCTACAACGCCTCGTCAGTAGTCCCACCTTTAATTCTGTGACTTTGTGACATCACACTATGTCACTATGTCACAAATTTGCATAATTTGTGCCTAGCAGCTAGTTTGGCACGTAAGAATTGATTTAGCACAGCTGCTCTGTTGTTGTTAGTGGCGCTGGGTCAGGCATGTGTGAGCCGGCCAATCAGAGCAGACTGGGTATTCAGGAGGAGTTTTAAAGACACAGGAGCTAAAACAGAGCGTTTCAGACCGAGGGGGGATACAGAGCTGCAGCACTGAACAGTATGAGCAAACTTGTGTGTTTTCAAAATAAAATTATGAACCTGAAAATGAGCAGAATGTCTCCTCTAAACTAGAAGGACTGCCTCATAATATGTAAGAAATACAGCAGTGACATGATGAATGATAATAGATATGGATTATATAGGAGATACATAGTCTCCCTCAGCCTTCCTCTTATTTGAGCTGCTTTTCACTTCAAAACCACTGCGGGAGATGTATGTAGCAGGGCCCCCCCTCTGAGAGCCACGACGATGTTCGGTTTGTGTTCCCAGCGCATGTGCACAGCATGAACAGGGAAATACACTTCCAGATGCATGCATAAATGCAGTTTTAGACAGGCTGGGTTCTACTGTTGCGTATAAGAGGAAAGACTGGAAGAGAAATAAGTGAAACCACCGCTATTCTTATTCAGAGCTGGACAAGAAGAGCATTGTTGTGTTGCTGAATTAATGAAGAGCATTTGAAATGAAATAAAACATACAACGATCTACGCCACACCGGCAAAAACATCAATAGCTATAAATCATATCAGTGCACAGAGGAGAAATGGTATGAGATTGATTACAGAAGGGAAAAACCCAACACTGTGAGGTTAAATATCAGGAGACGAGTAGTACCCAGGCAGATTGTGGTGTAGACATTAATTTATGGTTACAACCCTACTATCAATGCGTTAAATGAGTGAACGGAAATAATAGAGAACTGATGGCGAGAGAGTGAGGAGGGCAGGATCAGGACAGCGAAAGACACAAACCTGTTCGAAGAATTCGTCCATGAAGCCTTTCTCCATCCCCACAGCAACTTCATCCTCCTCCTCTGTCGTCTCCTTCCCCTGAAAACACACACATACACAATTAGGAACGATTTTTGAAACAGCCAAAAGATAAAATAATGAACATGTTCATTGAATCGACTCAAAAGATGTTCTATAGTAACACTGGCCATGACTCTAAAGCATAATTCAAGGTTAACCAGAAGAGTGTTAACGCTCTCCCCTACCTCTCCACCCATCAACTGATTAGAAACAAGGAGCTCTCAACGACACTTGTAATTAGAACCACAGGTTGAGTGATTTGCAAGTTATTATTAAATTAGGACCTCGGGGAACAGAGAACCTTGACTTTTACATTCTTTAGGCAGCACACTCACTAGCATTCACAGACGCACATAAACATGTCTGCATGAAGGAGTGGTTTAATGTTCACTTTCTTGCCGAGATGAGAAGATCGACGACACTCTCATGTCTGTCCGACAAATATGAAGCTACAGCTAAACGACTTTTAGCGTAGCTTAGCATAAAGACGGGAAACAGCTAGCATCTCTTACATTACTGGGATGGACTATGTCAGGCGTAGCAAAGGGCATGCACCTACGCAGAGGCAACATAAATCAAGCTGAGGTTAGCCATGCAGTTATGTGGCTATCTACTATTAGCTGACTGAAGTCTGGATTGCAACATGAAGTTACATGGTGCAAGTAATAGAGGGGCGGTGTGGCTAAGACAGACACTGTACAATCAAAATGATTTTGAAGCTGTTATTTTATGGTAAAAAAAAGTTACAGACTGTTGCTTTAAAGCCAAAGAGAGCTTCCTACATTCAAAAATATAACTTTACAATGAAACTCATTTTTAAAAGTTAAGACTTCTCTCAAATCTTCCAGCATCTAACTAATGATTCATTCTCAAATACTAATTTCTAATCACACATCAGCCATTACGCTACATTAGCAGGGACCTCATATGGCTCCATCTCATTCATCTTGACTCAAACTAAATCAATTCCCCATTAGCGGTCTATAAGATCAATTTGCTTATCAACGCCGTGGAGAGGGAGTGCAGTTTTCATCTGCTTCTGGCTGAAATGACTCCTTATTCTCATCCCAAAGATTTTACCAACAGCAGGGAAATAATAATAGGTACCAAAGATTATTTCCTGAAAGTTAGGTGGCATTTTGGACAATATTAGACCTAAAAACAATTATTGATTATTCACTTGGTTGATTAACTTGCAGGTAGAACGTCAGAAAATAATCCTGCAACAGTTTTGATAATCGATTAGTTGTTGACAAAATGACTTCTACTGTTTCCACTTTCTTAAATGGGTGGATTTTAAACTTTTCTGTCATATAGTATATGATAGTAAACTGAATGTCAGTGGATTGGACTGTTGAATATTACTTCAATATGTCATTTTTCTTTACACTTTCTACATTTCATCCCAGTTGTGTGTATCCAAACTATGATTTTATTTATTTCTCCCTTCTCAACCATCTCCAGGCTCCAGACACCCTGCCAATGTTTGTTTCCCCACTGACCTAAAGGCAAAATCCCTCAAGTCTTGTTTGGCTGAATGAGGGGATTTCTATCTTATGGCTGCAGGAATGGTGTTAGGTTGTGGTGGGAGGACCACTGTCAAAAGTTTCAGTTTGCCTTTTTAACAAAGAACCAGTGAAAAACTAAGAAAACTATTTCCTGAGTGCCTTCGACATTTAAAAACTAAACCATTACACCCAATAAATATTTAACAACCACAAAGACTTGGACTTATTGTCATGCCATCCACGAGTGCAGGCCGTCGGCCAGGTTCGTCCAGACAGAGACACTAATGTGAATGCATTAAAGGCACCAGGAGGCAGGAAGCAGGAGGAACTTCTCCATCATAAGTTGGGGATCAATTTTCAATGGAAGTAGTTGGCTGCCAGGGATATATGAAACAGATTATTCCTCTTTAACTGTTTAATACATCCAGTATTATACATCAGTGACAAGCTACTTGATGTCTGTGCTGGAAACGTGTCTGTACATTAACACACGGCACTGTAAGTCTGTCTGTGTGGTTCTTATGAGACGATGTGGAGAGTTTGAATATTGCTATTTTAGGTTTGGGCTGGACAATATGCAAAAAAATTACATTTCCATTATTTTGACAAATATTGTGATTGCAATATAACTCATGATTTAATGGGAGATGTCATTTTTGTTAAAAAAAACAAAAACAAAAAACGATAATGTGCGTTTTGCTTGCATCTGCACCAAACAAGGACGTTTCCTTACACGTGGAGAAGATGATTTGTCGGCCTTGGCACATCAAAATGCTTCATGTTTAGTATGTTGTGACGCACTATTTTAGGTTCGGTAAAAGTAGAGCAAAACCTAAATAGAGCTAAATAATCACAAAGCAGCACTGCAAAAAAGTTAAATCAAAATAAACTAGAATGGCACTTTATAGTCCTGTACACCTCTAACCCATGACTTTAAGATCACTAGAGACCTAAATACACCTATTCAAGATCCACGCATTATTCCCTGAGAAATTAATAAAAACGTACACATCTTAATGTTAAAGAAAGCGAGAAAAATATTCCCGGATCCGTCCCTTTAACCAGATCTGCACCAAAAGTTAATGGGGTCTATTTCTGGGCCGAGACACATCCTCCATCTAGGTTTTGTGGAAACCGTTCCGTAGTTGTTGTGTAATCTTGCTGACAAACCAACAAACAAACAGACACACACTGGTGAAAACATAACCTCCTTTGTGTAATAAATGAGAGAAAAAATGGCATTTTAAGTTATTAAAACAAAGTTTGACATAGGAACATATAGGAATCATCCATCATCATCCAAGCTGTTTGTATGTGAGATGGAAAGAAGTCAGTTCCCTCTGAAAATTGGAGAAAATAACCAACCCAGCTGGCCAACATGATGACGTTTATGACGTTGGCTCTTGACGTCAACCTGCTTTTCTTACTAAAATTTAGTGTCTGTCCAAAGTCTTTGTGATGTTAAACTAATGTCCAGTGCCAGCTGGGAAGTCTCTGTGAGGAAGTATCTCTGGATAAATCAGAGCAGATAAAAATATCAGACCAAATTGAACCTAACATCAGACAGTCGGAAAACAAGTGTAAAAGAGCTCCTTCTTGAATTTTGCATCCCTCACAAATGATTAAGTTTGTGTCTAAACTGAATAACTTTCCAACTGCATTTGCATATGTCTGGTGTTTACTTTTCAATTTAATTAGAGATAGACTTCCTCATTATTTCAAACACAAATCCACTCGGGGAAGAGTTAACCTGTGATGTGCTGACATAGATGGAAAGCAATGAAAAAATGAAGGGAAATGGGGAGAAGACCAGCGGGAGAGGAACCAGTTCTACAAGACAGACTTCAGTGAGAGATGGTGAGACAACTGGCGTAAAGTTAAGTGAGAGGAATGAAGATTCACTGTGATCACGCCACTCAAAATACATTTGATCTGACTAATTTGATCCAAAAACACAAGAAAATAAAACAATTGCTTTGAACTGTCTCAAGATTCCCAATTTGAGAGCTTGTATGTGCTCAACTGTCATGACAACAGTAAATATGGTGGGTGTCATATCCTTGTCTCATTTTGGAGCAGAGCTGTCCATATGGTATTAAGAAATAGTGTTGGTATGGCAATGTGCTGTATTTGAGGAGCTGCAGACGATTACAAGCAGAGAGAAAAGAGGCGGCAGCAGCAGGAGGCAGGAGGAGGAGGAGGAGGAGGAGGAGGACGACGACGACAAGCAGGGATTCAAAATAAGCTCAGAGAGTTCTGCCTCCACAGAGAGATGCTGATCTCCTGCAGAGAGAGGAGGATTTACTTTGAGTGGTCAGAAGGGGAGAAGACTGAGCGGTGCACCCCGAACCTCCACCTCCCTCCCACCCACATGTGAAGCTCCTGCTGAGCCACAAAGAGGCTGAGGAGGACTTCAATGCTTGACTCAGCCTACAGACGTGGACTTGACTGTCCACACACACACAACAGATGCTCTGAGCTCTGAGCCAGACACGCAAACATACAGGACTGACACACTGTTAACATACAACAGTTGGTTAACACACAGAGAGAGCGAGGCCTACACAGGCCAGTCCCCATTAGGCCATAACCCCGGTCGCCACACTGCCTCTGGGGCTCACACTCGGGTTAAACACCCCGGCCGGAGCAGCGGCCTGATTATGCTGTTTATTAGATTAGGGAGTTGTTCTAGGCGCCGTGCCAGCAGGGAGTCACTCCATAAAGACAAAAGGCAGTGCCTGCACATCCAGCGCAAACAGGAGGAGGAGAAAGTGTAGTCCACGAGCGAGGGAGCGAGAGATAAAACAGACGTCTGGTGAGCAGCAGCTGCAGGAATCACAGCTGATGTCAGCTCAGAGAAGAAGAGGAGGAGAAGCAGAGCAACACAACAATTATTGAAAGCTGTGAAAGTTTAATTGTATGTGCAGTGAGGGGACGTAGCGATGGCGAGTGTGTGCTGATGTGTAGTCATCAGGTCAAATGAAAAAGAGCGTCGGAGCACTTTCCTGGTTTAATTGAGAACAAGAGAGCAGTGAGTGACAGCTCAACTGGAGAAGGAAACCCATGTGGGCAGTACTTTATTGTCCTTTTGTGTTTCCATATTAAAGCAGACCTGTTTCCTGCATCGTTGTGTTACAGCCAATTCAAGCAGCTTCCTGCGGTCCCATTAGACATGACTCATAAAAATCTGTGTCAACTGCACGGAGGAATACTGAGAGCATAACCAAATTTATTATCATAATACGGCTAGGTAACATTCATTATGGATGTGAGCTCACTCTCTCTCACACACACATACTTGAACATTTGATTATTTATTCATGTTTCCTACAGCAGATAAATACAAAGATATAAACAATAAAAACTGGATCGTAGGTTTCGTTTGCAAAGCTCTGCTGCTCACAGAGTATCTAAATACAACCGCAGGAGACATGAAACTGTAATGTTTCAGGTCATCGAGGTTCACTTCAAACACATTCTTCTTCTGTATAGTCGTGTGAATCCTCACTAGCATAACACAGCGGTCTCCAGCCCCTAACCTTTGCCTTATGTTGCATACATGTTTCCAGTAATTACCGTAATTACCAGTTTCCGGCTTGTAAATAGCGTTCACGTCAACATCAAAGACGTAAAAACAACTCGGAAACTCAGATTTTTCTGCAAGCTCTGATACATCCAAGTTAATAACACAGAAGTGCCTGAAAAGACAAAGAAATAAGATGCTTCACGTTCACCAAAGTCTGTCGTTAACGGTGTTAAAACCCACAATTTATCTGATAAAGAGCTACGCTGTCAATGGACATTATCTTTTTACAACCGTCTTTAATAAAAAACAGATTAATCAGCCCATATTACATTTGAAAAAAATACGTAATTACATTAGTTATACAGTTACATTGTATGCATTACACGATGCTATCTACTCAGTTACTTTAAAAATCAAAATTGAGCACTGAGGAAAATTTGAATGAATATCTAAACCTTTCATCTGCATTTCTATAGCCAATAAGGCTATTCGATCACAAACAGGCCATTGAAAAGTTTGGAGAGTTTTGGAGTATTGTAGACTGAAGTTGGAGTAACAGAAACCTCTTGAATTGAGTGACTGCTATTGATAATGCATTAATCATCAACGGTTAAAAAGTAACTAATACTCTGAGTAGTGTTTGTGACGGATCCTTTGCACTTTTACTTAAGTATTATTTAAATATAGTTAAATGTTTTACTTGTATTTGAAATATATTGAGTTAAATCTGCAATGGTGTAAAAATCTTTGGAGTTTTGTTTCTTATTTATATTGTTCATATTGTTCTTGCTGCTTTTTACTTATATATTATTGCTGTTTTAATTGATGCTCTCTATTTTTGCTATTCCATTTGCTGCTGTAATAACGCAAATATCTCCATTGTGGGACTAATAAAAGTTATCTTATCTTATCTCATCTTCATACATCAGTATTGTAACAGTAATCGTACTTAAGCACAGATTTTTAGTGTCCTTTTCAACACTGTGCGGCGAGAGATATCACTAGAATTAAGTGAGAAAATGTATTGTTTTCACATTTGGGTGAAATGGCCCTTTACTTAAAAGTTTTAACCTCAAACGTCCTTTTGAAGAATGGGAAGACTGGTCAGTGTCCTCACTTTCCAAAAATGTCCAATCTGGCCCTAAAATAGAAATTAAACAGCACACACACACACACACACACACACACACACACACACACACACACAGTCACACTTATAAAAACAGCCATGGCCATGTCTTCACCTGCTCCCATGCTCGAACCCTCAGGACATCTCCAGGCTGAGAGATCTATAGTGTGTGTGTGAATGCAGGAGCAGCTGGCGGTAGAAAATTCATTTTCACTCACATCCTGAGCATGAAGCTGGCGCTCGTATCCAGAGTGGCTTTATCATAAGTGCAGGAAGTGAACTGATTTCATGTATTTCTACAGGAAACATACATACAAATTAAAAAAAGTTAAATAAAAATGAGCGTAATGATTCAATGTATGAAAATTAGCAGAGCATCGGTGGCACAGAGCTGATGCTGACACAGCAAAACCCACAAATGACCAAACAGCTCTCATGACTGACGGACTGTCAGAGTAAATGACCGGCTGATGGAGGAGGAGGAGACGGTGCAGGGCTATCGAGACAGGATAATAACACAAGCAGGGAGCAGCGTGGGTGACGAGAGGACACAGGAAGTGAAAGATTGAGCCGGCCAAATGTAAAACTCAGTCACTTCCTTTCACATTAGTGCGCTGTCTCCTCACTGACGGCAACACCAGGAGCAATCTGAACAAATCACAAGGTCTCCGTCTTCTTTTCAGGGTGTTCACTGATTGCCTGTGTTGAGTTTTGCAGATGTAATCAGCTGGAACAAAATAATGTGCATTTTTCCACGTGTAGTGTTACTGATCAATGCACTCCTGCTGATGGCTTGCTTATTAAAATACAGATCAATGATTTTGTTCTGATATATACTGTATACGCTGCAGCACTTTTCAAACAAGCTCCACCGACACCCCGGAGTACAAATTGTGGGAGCAATCTCGGAGAAGAAAATCGATTCTTCTGTTGTGGCGAGACATTTGAGTTTAAATCTCGTACAAGTGGAGATCTAAACTCTCAGCCTTCTCTCTTTAATGATTATTTCAGCAGACCTGGCGCTATTCACAGCGAGAAACAGACATCAAATTCAGCATGCCCTAATTGTTTTTTGGGAAACCTGAGAAGACCTAATGAAGTTCTTGTGGCAAACTTTTAAATAATTGCCTATTTGCACATCAGGCAGATACAGAGTAAAATAGCTATTCATTGTGAGTTGCATTCCAGGCAACCTGACTGTCAGTCCAATATCAAATCTCCTTTGAGCTCTGTTTTTGGTCTCCACCAACTCCAGAGGAAATATCTGGCTATGCAGCTGCTGAATGCTCAACCGGCTAGTCTCTGTGTCCGCTTGCTGTTTGTAGCTGGCCAGGATGTGGACGTGGGCGTGGGATTTTAGGCATTTTTATGATGAAAACAGGCGAGACTGAGCTGAAACAGAGAAGAACACTTTTAAACGCCTTCAACTGCCTTTCATTTACAAAATCTTAGTCTGTTTCCACATCTCAAAATAGCACCAGGTAATTCAAGTTTTTCAGCATTCAAAATCATCTGGTGTTCTACTCCTTGTCCTTGTCCATGTGTTTTGTCACAGGGCTCACGCTCGAGGTAACGTATCTCACATTTTGACTTACATTTGATTTGTTGCCTTTCCGGTGGAAATGTTCCCACACTGAGCTTTTGGGGTGCTTCACTTTTTACCGAAATGTGCAACCGGTCAAACATATTCTCACCGATTAACATTGACATGCTACTACATACATTTGACATTTCCAGTCTGTCAATCTCTTGTTCTAATGTAAATGTTGTAAACTTCTCCCCAATGAGCTTTAAAAGAATATAAATACATTTCTCATTGCTACCCGGTAACTGCCGGCACGTGTTAAGCATCCTTGTTATAATTGTCCTTGTTGGTTATATTTTCTATTCAATTCTGTTCAAATAGACAAATGTACATCGAGTTTCTCGAGCACAGATACTTAGCATTCCAGTGAAAAACATATCTGGCAGAGGTTAACAAGAAGATTTCATCAACCCTGCCCGCAACAAGCAGGGTTCAGCAGATACACGAAGAAGGAGAATGTGGGTGGAGAAGAGATGAAGCACTGCCACCACAGCAGCAGCAGCAGCAGCAGTACAGAGTCAAAGTGTGTGCATGTGCAACAATTTCCTTTTCCTAACAATCCTCTTCAATGTCCTCCCCCTTTAATCATCTTCCTTTCTGTCTTATTCTCCCTGTCCGTCATTCTCTCGCCTCCTTCTCTCTCGCTCTCCTTCCTCCAGACTTCAGCTTCCCTACAGCAGCTGGCCCACACAACATGGACTCGGTTACCTTTGTCTCGCTCTCCCTCCGCACGCCTTCACTTTCTTTTTTCTTCTTTACATCCCCCGTTAAGACCACACCGACATGATTTATCCAATCAATATTCCACTTTAGATGTTTTCATGTTGTGTCTGTCTTATCAGCTCTGTCGCCAGGAGAAAATGTTGGAAGTTGTAGAAATGGTAGGTATGATAATGAAATGTCATAGCACGTTTTCATTACATGATTGTGACTTGAATTTCGTGTCTGGAGGTGGAGGGGATACAAGTGAGAAGACTAAGCCAGTACCCGCAATCTGAGATGGCATCTCAACATTTGTAAGTGTGAAACCGCTGGATATTTTTGTCAGTTTGGAAGGATGCCACCACAGGATATATTTGGGGAGACCAGCAGTGTTCATGGCAACACAACTGGTTATCTCTGACTGGAAGTTGGGACATCTCCAGCTGTGTTTGTGGTGACAAAACAGGTACTTCAAGCGAAAACATGATGTTTTCCTAACCCTAACCAAGTGGTTTTCTGTGCCTAAACCCAACCAGAGCATAACCACAGCATTGTGACAAAAGACAATAACCATGGTTTGCGACTGGGTTGGTCTTATTACCTGCTCCTGAGAGAAACATCTTACGCTTGAACTTCTTGATCTTCCTCATGCAATCTCCTCCTCCCAGATTTCATCCCTCTTTTGCTCTTCCTCCCATTTTCCTCCCTCTGTCTTTCATCCGCCCTCTGCCTCCCTCACATCTGTCTGACCTTTAACAGTGTAATCATCAAAGTGATGCCATTTAAACACGCCTAAACACAAATTTACAAAGTGCCACACTATAAAAGGTTAAATAACGACTTGTAATGCGATAATAGCACGTCTTACCACAGATCAATGCGAATCAATTTCAGGCTGGAATTCAAATGTCTGCAGCTGCCAATTCTCACGGAGATAACTCTTTCTGCCACAGAGATGAGATGACTGACCTTTTACACTAAATAGTGGATGCTTACTTCCATTTGGGCCTGTTAGCACATAATTGGCCGGTGAGTATGGATATGAATACGTAAATGACATGCCGTTGAGGATGTTCACACACAAACTTGGCCGCCATGGGCATGCGTGTAGGCAGCTGCGGGTGGTCGGCCAGCGATCAGCGTTGTGGGAGTGGGTGAGAAAATGTCATAAAGCTTCAATTGAACTTTAATGACAGATCACAGGCAGAGAAAAGAGATGTGCTGTCACTACTTACGCTTGGCTTTCCCCAACCCCAGTCCCTTCTTGCCCTGTGGAATATATTCAGAGCGCCTCAGTCTGTAGCTCCCTGACCATGAAGGATTATGACAGCACCAAAGTGCCACTAACACAATTATATAGTAGATATGGGAGGAAATGTAACAGAGAGTGAGACAGATGTCAAGGAATGGCAGGATGTGTAGAAAAAGAGTCATGGCAGCAGCAGGGAGGGATGAAGGAGCTGTAGGACCGAGAGTGCAGAGGAAAGACAAGAAACATATCAGAAAACAGAGGCTGAAAGAGGAAGATAAACCATTTTATAAAACTAAAGATTATTTTCATTACAAAGTGATCTGCCTATTGTTTTCTCAATGAATAGTAAAATGTCAGAAAACAGTAAAAAACAAAAAAATGTTGATCACAATTTCCTAAAGCCCAGGATGATCAGGGTCTTCAAATAGCTTGTTTTGTCCAACCAATGGCACAAAAGATAAGAAAAATAGAAACAGAAAGCCTTGAAAAATGCCATAAACAAAGGTTTCCACCAGTGTAACAGAAGACCGACAGCCTGTCGGGCCTACACATGAGGGGATTTTTAAAAATATGTTTTTAGGATGTTTTTAAAACTAAAATATGTAATAAATGTAGCGAACTCTGTGAGTGATGATGAGTATGAAGTTAGAACTAACGCTTTCGCAGTGTTTGTAGCAATTTAGGCTGTTTTCAACTCTTCAAGCCCCAAGCCAAGTTCCTGTGCCTTGATTGATTGATTGATTGATTGAATCATTTGTCGAATGTGGCCATTTCAAAGGTAGCTCCAAAAACATTGAGGGCAGCATATCACCAGAATAACTACAACAGCTGCTCTTTGCTAGCTATTCTTGGCTGTAGCTAGCTACCGTTAGCAAATCTGCTCATGGCTCACTTAGCCGTGGAGCCAGCGGCCCTGGAGTTTGTCTGGATGGAGACCTCAGATCACAGGTGGAGTCACTATGGGCAACGGGGCCCAGCTGGCTGGATTTGGCCACCTGATGTGAGAGTGAGACTGAAAGCAGCTTCCAAGACTGTCGAAGGTCAGACAGGGGATACAGAGCAGAGGTGATTTACTGACCAACACTATGACTTCTGGGATCACAAGAGTCAGACATCAGCAGCGGTTAAAGTTAAGTGTTGAGTCAGAATATTTTCACCTCTTACTCTGTGAATTGAGGATTTATTTCAACTATACCAGAGGTGATATATAAAGACAAACCAAGAGTGCTTTGGAGAGTTTTATTTAGTTTGAATTAGGGTCGGGCGATGTCTGCATATGACGATGTCTACATTGAAACATTGAGATGTGATTGTCGCAAGACAGCAGCTGCGTATTAGTTCACCACTGTAGCCGCTGCTGTTTCCTACTGTTGCTCTGACATGAATCTCACCTGGCAGAGGAAACTCCCAATCTCCCAATACCACCGACATACATCCCTGTGCCAGGTTTAAAAGCGCGCTCGTCTCCGCACCACATGTCCGTAACTTAGTTTTGTTCTGCCTCATATGCAATATGCAACATTGGCCAACTAGCCAAGGAAGCTAAGCTAAGAAAACTGTGTATAAATACGGCACGGCCGTCCCTCTGGGGGTTAATAGATGTCAAAAGTTGCATTTAGTTGTTTACTTTGGAGGACTTGTCAGTTAAAGTTGCCTGTTCAGCCTAATGCTGGTAAGATTAAGCATTACATTATTACTATTATGAAAGATTATCACCCAACAAAGACAGAGCTACTTAAGGCCTAATGAGGTCAATGACAGTTCACAGCCGTAATCTGCAACAAGTATCTGTGATAGAAGGCGTTATCTAAACACTGTGCTGCCATCGATTACAAATGATGGGAAAGGGGAGGTCAGCACATTAGAAACGAAATCTAAGCTGACCCCGAGCTAATTCTCCCACAGCAGATGCGGAAAGTTTGATTACAGAATCATCTATATTTATTATTAGGATCTCCATTAGCTGACGCCTCAGGAGCTGCTTCTCAACAAGCAGCGAGATTTTACCACACAGTCCACGCCACAAAACCCATCAGCAGATATCACACGGAGGCAGAAGACAGCTCAAGAAAATCATGAATACAAGCTCTTATTTCAGGCATCGCCGGTACGGATCAGGACAGTGTAGCGCACAACAATTCAATGGAACATCCATTCTCACATTTCAAAAAATACCTATTAGCAGCCGACAGATATCAGATATCACTGCGACTGTCAGCTCGTTGGCAAAGACAGACAAATCCCTGGTGAAATGCCAGATCGGTCACACTCATTTCATGGCTCATTAATGTAATTATTCAGCCTCTGTGTGTTGATGAATAATGTTTGCGAGTGTGTATGCCTTCCTTGCGGTTGATAGTGACAATATAGGACGATGACGACGCATTTTGCTGCTACTTAACCGCTGATTTTAAGGATAAAGGCTCATGTGCGTCGCGCAATGAGTCAGCTGCTGTGTTTACAGAGGCTCAACGCTTTGAACGAGAACAAATAAAACCTCTGACCCTCTTCGATTAGTGTTCAGCTCAACAGAAACCAAAGTGGCTTTGTTTGTGTCGACGGAGAAGTGTCACCAGCTGAGATCAGGTCAAGGACAGAAGAAAAAGGGGAAAGGATGTGGAATAAAGAGGGATCATGAAAAGAAACGAGGGAGTCAAAGACACACAGAGCCTCTGAGTCGGTGCTCCACATCCATCCTATTAGTTAATGTGTCACTCTTACGCCAAACAGGCAGTGACAGTGAGTGGCCAGGCCATATACACTCACAAAGAGCTGCCTGAACCAATACTAACACTGACTAACAAGGCTGCCCAGAGCAGGCAGAGGGGAGAAAGGAAAGGGAAAATCTAGGGGAGGACAGGAAGCCATCTGATAAATCACTGATAGGGAAAGAGCAAAGAGCCATAATGGAGGAAAGAGGAGAGAGGGTTATTATTAAAAAGAGATGGAGATGAAAAAAGTGAGAGGATAAAAAAGTCTGAGCTGATAAAATGTCTAGAAAAAGCTCAGATTTGATTGATAACAGTGGCTGCTGTGTGTGCAATCTTTAATAACCTCATCAGCATGTTTCCCCCCCGTAGGTTTCAGCTGACAAACGCATCTTATCTGCGCCATCTGTCACTAAATCACAGCCTGGCCGACTGGGAGTGATGGGACGAGGTGAGGGGAGGGGAGAGGCCGTGTGACCGCTTCACTTATTGAGACTGGCAGTTTTTCGGCAGCAGGCTAATGAGCTACTCGAGCGGCGCAGTCGTAGGCAGGTGTTGAGCTCATAAAGTAGCTTTATGTGCATATGGGCAATGTTGGAGCAGAACCTGCGCCCTCGCACACATATGAGCAAAACTCAATTTCCTGCCAATATGACACACGAGCACATGGGTGAGTAAACTTGCCAGTGTGACTCTGAAAACACACACACACACACAGAAACACACAGAAGCAACGAAATCTGTGCGGCTCAGTTCTCTTGTGCTCAGTTTGTATGAGAAAATTAACGCTTGTGTGATATCTCTGGAATATGTTTTCACACTAGAAGACGAAAAGGTCCTAAAATATTATAATAACATTTAAATGAGAGAGCAAGTCCTCGTAAATGGAAATAATCAACAGATCCAAATTAAACAAACCCAAATATGAAATATGAAATATTAATGAAAGGGTAACTCCATGTGTAAAAAGTAGTAGAGAGCCTGCAGCTTCGTCTGGAGCCACTGGAACAAAGAGCCGCTTACATCAGGGGCTGAGAGAGGTGCTATCGTGACCAAGGACCAACTAAAACTGCCAATGATCACCTTTTTTTAAAAAAACAGAGCGAGTGTAGCGTGTTCTGACTTATTCCCAAGAGAATAAACAAAAGATTTTCACTAATGGGAGCAACGGGTCATGTTTGGATGCCAATGTGAGCAAAGCCACGAGCAACACCTGTAAAGAGTAGCTGTAGTCCGCTGTAGTTGTTCCTCACAATGCTGAGAAATTGGAGATGTGTACAGCGACAGAATGATGTGACATGATGCCCAGAACCAGCCCTTGGTTCGCTTTGGTCGAAAACGGGTATCAGTGGCTTCGTTGCATTGTGGGTAATGTAGGCGCCAGGTTTTAAAAAGGAATGCGTGGAATAAAAAGGCGATATCTCTGGTTGAGCTGCATCAACTATGATCATTTGTTTTTAGAGTCCAACAGTGTTATAGGAGTACAATAGACCAGCGGACTGCTTTACAGAACCTGGTGCCTACGTTACCCACAATGCAATGAAATTTATCAGATTGCATGCAGCTTGTATACTACTTTTTCACATGTGCAGTAGTATTTCCCAAGACCTGTAATGTTTCACCTGTAATGTGGGAAATTGGTGGAGTTACCCTTTAAGTCAAAGCAGGCGGCAGAGCACTGACATCAGCTGTGTAAGCAGCATCAGCAGACGTCCTGAGCTGAGGTTTCAGAGGAGAAAGTGTTGGATCGGTGCATTCTTAAACAAAATCTAACAAGAAAATCGGGGCATCAGATTTTGACTTGGATAAAAATGTCACGTACATCTTGACTCGCTTTTACACACAATAAATGTGAATCCATATTACCCAGCAGTTGAGTTGCAGCTTACTGAGAAGTGGAAACTTAATTTGACAGATGAACTCTCTGATTTTCTTCTAGCCCGGAGGCAGAAATTCTCAAATCCCCCACTTTTCTTTCCAGTTCACTGGGAGACATTTGGGGACCATTATGAAGCTTTGCTCAGCCAGAGCACATGTTGCAAGGGAATATCCAACTACCTTCAATGTGCGAGCCCACTCAAACAGCTACAATAGACAGAAGACATGACGTTGTTTAGCTGTAATGCAACTCAAATATCTTAATCGCCATTAATCCAACAGTTTTTGTCCACTTGTGTAGGTCTTGGTTTTGGTGGCAGCAGGCTATGAACGATGGCTCAGACGTCATCCAACTGCTGTCAGCATCATGGGACGCCTTAATCCTCCACCACGATAGGGTGATGATTCAACCAAAGCTCATATCAAACTATTACAATCTTACAATGGAAATCAAAGTCTACAACTGCACGGCTGGGGTCTTGCAACTCATTTATTCAAAAACTAACTCATTTGTAATTTAATGACAATATTTCCAGGACAGCTGCTGAGTTTTCCAGCTTGAAAATCAGAAGCAAAGACCAGCGACAGCCCAGCAAATGCATACGAAAGCAGCAGGAGGTTGGTTAGCCGAATCAGCAGCGGGGTTTCAAGATGAAGCCTCAGTGAAGGAGAGAACTGACAATCACATATTGTTTGAAATGCCCTTCAATGAGAGTGTGATGTGACTTTTTCAGGCCAGCTTACACCTGTAATGTCAAACTTAATGTCTCAAATTTAGCTAAAGTGTTGATAGAAAACTATTTTGCTCATCTCAAGCAAATCTCAGCAGGGTCTCTTGCACAAGTTACAACAAGTTAAACTTTGCTGTTTTCAGACGCTCAATTGTGAAAACTTGCTACTTCTCCTGGTTTTACGCCACCGTAAACAAAATATCTTTGGATTTGTACAATAAGTCGCACAAAACAAGATGTTTGAAGGTGTGAGTTCTGACATTTTCACAGTTTTCTGCTTCAATTAGTTTAGAAAAATGACAGATTAATCAATATTAGCTGCAGCTGTCTATTAGCCGTTATTCAGAGCCCTACATGTCTCCATCTCTGTGCTGTTGTAATATGCTGCCAAGACCCACTGAGACATCTACATGTGATTGGAGAAGCTGCATTAACTCGAGGCTGTAAATGGAAAACAATATTAATCTAGTGCTGATGGGAAATAACAGCCTGTGACTCGCAATTTACTTCGATTTTGTTTGGTCCGGATCGCCTTAAATTGGTCTGGCTGGAGCTCCAGCAGCAGCTACTTCTCAGACATGAAAGATATGATCAGAAACAATAAAGGAAAATAGGATCAGCAGCTGACAGACAGACAGACAGACAGACAAGAACGACTGAATCTCTCTGAGGCTGCTGAGGAAGATTCAGGCGATTTATCCGTCTCTCCCAAAATTGTACGACTGCATCCCTCCTCCAGCACTGTGAGGAGGCAGCGTGGCAGGCTGGAGGCACGCCTCTCTCAAACACACACACACACACACACACACACACACACACACACACACACAGTTGGCGGGGCTTGTTGTCTCCCTTGAGGCCAATTCATAGCAAGATCTTCACTGAAAGCTGAGGAGCCGTAAATTGTTTGCCCTCTCTCTCTCCTCAGCTTAACTGCCAATTACCCAGATCTGACAATGGCCACTTTAACACCACACACACACACACGCACACACACACACTAACCTATATCAAGCTCAAAAGCAGCATTCCTATGGAGGATGATACATCCTCTGGGTCTCATTTCATCCCCAGTTTGAGAAACAAATGGCCCCGAGCAGCAGCAATGTATTCATTTATTATATTCATATAAATTTCTACATTTTAAAGGTTTTATCTTCATGATTAGAGGACGCAGGATGGAGGGTAGAGGTGTGGAGGAGCATCAACCACTGAGCTCGGTGTGGGTGGTTAACTGCTTTTTTAGACAGGACCGCCTGTGATGCGCAGAGGGCGGACATTTAACAGGTGAAATGGGCGAGCTGGGACCAAATTCCTATTTCAACCACACACACATAGTTGGCCAGATCGATCAAACCATAAAACACACACACACACACACACACACACACACACACACACACACACACACACACACATTTCCACACAGATGAAAGAATTTGCCATGTAACTCCTTCTTGATTATAAAAGATGCCAGTAAACACTAAAATTAACCCTGCATATTCAATAAATTTGCCTTTTTGAGATTATTTTACCATCAAGTCCAAAGTGTACATCGTCTAAACTCCCTCATGAGTCCCACAGACATCCTTTCACAGACCTTTACATTGCTGAAAGAACATAAACAGGAAGATCAAAGTGAATTTTCTGTTTGAGAATGAGACAGAAAAAGACTTTGACTTTGATTAAACACCTGAAATCATTCCTCTCAGCTGCTTTACGCGCACAGCCGAGCTGGTAGTAATGTGCGCCTGTTGATCAAACACAATTTCAGCCTCCATCAAACCTCAGAGAGTCACAACTGTTGCTCCATCAGCGCGCTGAATGCGCTTTCACGTCCTCTTAAAGCCTCTCTTCCCCTGAACAGGTGGATGCTGACCACATCAGAGAATCACACAGTAACTTACATGTCTAAGTTCTTGCATGCGGTCCTTCATGGTTCCGGTAAATCACTCTTATCCCTCCAGTTGTCTCCTGGATGTGTGAGATGATGGAGCAGGCGGGGCGGAGACCGACAGGATGTTGAGAGACCGACCGGGCGAGGATGCGCGTCTGGCGGCGGCGAGAGGCGGTGATTCTCCCCCTGTGGACACTGGGATGGTGGTGGGGCCACTTCACACAGCCCGGTGACGCGCACTAAAGGTGAGGCGAGGCCTTCCGCAGTTAACCCATTACACACCCTCAACTTCCTCCTCTGCCGGCACTAATTAATCTGCTTTAACGAGCCTCCTCCACAAGTTTCTTTGCCGTGCCTTTGTTAAAGTCAGGCCGACGAGGCTGGAGGCTGTGTTGGCAGGAGGTGACCAGCTCAGAGTGTGTCTGAGTGCTGAAATTGTGTTGGATCTGGTTATCGATTGAGCAGGTTCAGAGATAACGCCCAGGTGGTTCCTCCTTGTGCCAAAGCGCACAGCGACCTCTGTCGGCCACACATGGTGCTGACTGGTATGGAAGCAGCGAGGGAGCATAAAAATAAAAGAAATACACGACATTTTCTTTTACAGGTCTGCATTAATAAATAAATTAATAAAACTATAAATAAATAATAAAAGATAATAAAATGAAATATTGGAGGCTCACTGTACAGATTATAAAGCCCACTGAGGCAATGTGATTGTGGATTTAGGCTTTATAAACAAAATTGATTTGATTTATGGTAACATTTCTAACTAAAAGCCAAGATATCTTCATGAAACTTCCCCAGGTGATTACTTACAGTCTGTATAAAGCTTACCCACTCACATTTTCATATAGAAAAACAGAAAATCAACTAATCTGAAGTCAAGATGGATGAAAAATAGCTCAAAATCTTAAAATTGACCGATGCATGAAAAAAAATGTTTGGGTTTTATTTTAACCTATAGTTTATTTCTTTTTTCCTTATCCTTCCTTCCTTATTTCCTAATCTGTTAAGAAATTATTTTTATTCATTAAAGGTCCAATATGTAAGAATTGGCTACCTGTACAAGGTCACTCCTAACAAAGAGCGGGCATCATTTCACCAGAGTAACTGCTAACTGCTGCCAATTGTAGTTGCAGTTAGCTAGTTAGCTCAGTTAGCCGTGCAGCTAGTGATCCAGACTGGGAGCTCGGAGTAGTTTTACAAGACAGGTTTTTTTTTAAAATCTTGGTAACAAAATACATAGAAGTCTTTGAATAACGTCAGACCTGTTACTTCTTCACATTCTGATAAGTTCAGTTAGTTTTTGAATGTTTTAAACCTAATTTCCTACATATTGCAGTGTTAATGTGGTATATTTTATTCTTTTAACTTCCTTTAATGACCTTGTCAGTGGCCTACATGGTTTTATGTTATACAGTAGGTCTTTTGAGTACTTATCTCCTGATAAACATACACAAATTAAAAATTGTCTAAAAAGCATTATTTAGGGATAGTTGCTGCAGCAAACTATTTTATTTAATTTGAAAGTTAATTTAATTCTATTTTCCCCTCATGAGTATGTTTTTAAATTCTCTCTTCTCTTTTTGTAATCGCATTATCTCTGTGTGTATCATTTTGCATATCCCATCTTCTTTACAGGGTGTTTTTTGTTACATGAGCAGTGCATTTTTTTCATAAAAGCTTGGAGGTTGTTTATTCAATTTCTCCTTAATTCTGGGAAAATAACTACATATAAACACAACTCTCTGGTTTTGCTGATTTTTAATTGATACAATTCTTCAGATAGTACAATAAACAGCTGATCAGAGATTGGAAATGTGACATTTGTTCATTTATAAAAGATTTACTTCTATGAGACTGTTGTAGCTGTCAACTCTGTCCCCATTGTGCACGATGTCCGTCTTCCAGCCAACATGGAGAGTTCAGTCTTACCACAATGTGTGAGAAACAAATTGCCAAACACTCGACCAAATATAAAAATTATTCAGCCGTGATAGCACTTTACTCTTGCATCTCATCCACTTGAATTAAAGAGCTGAGATCAAACACTGCAGTTCCAGAGGTGACTGTGTGCAGGGTGGAACAGGCGGGAGCTAATGAAGGCACAGCTGCATGACTCAGAGCTAAAAATGAGGTCTTCTCTGACGTCCAGTGTATTTTGTGTCAGCCCGAACCTCCCTGCAGGCCAACAAACACACAGCAGAGACAGAAGAGGTGTCAGCTAGTGTCACAGAAAGCAGCTAATCGAGACTTAAGTATATTGCATTATTTAGAACAAACCAGTCGTATACATACCGTCCTTGTCTCCTCCTCCTCTCCTTCTTCTCCAAGATCCAGTCTCGTCCCTTCTTTGCTGATTTTCCTTTCATGTTCTTGAACCGGCATCTGTGAAAAAACAAACAGTGGCTGATTAGCTTATGTAGAAACACATCTTGTTCTTTGCGGCAAACTGCCTCCAAATCTCTGCCTCCGATGCAAAGAGTCCAGCCTCTTTATGAAACAGAAGAACAAGTTGAACATCGTTATGTAAAAGAGAGGAAAAGCTGGCCGACAGGGTTTTAAGTCAGACAGAACGATGACCCTTTTCACATTTCTCTTGGTCTGTTGGCTTCATCAAAGCAGGTATGACTGAACCTGCACTTAACATGGCCAAGACCAGCTGACTGCCCCTAATAAATCTGAATCTTTAACTGGCTTACTGTGGATAATACAAATCAGAGTAAAGTAGGGCTGAAACTAAAGCTTGTTAGAGAAGGATTAGAAAATATAAAGAAATAACGTCAGAAATTGAAAAACATATTTTCATAATTTTTCATCCGTTGGCCTCAGGCTGCATCTCATCACACATCATCTTTCATAGACTCTGCTTCTTCCAACTATGTAAAGAGATTAATTCAGCACACTAATCTGATTACAGCTGATGTGAACATCTTTACCTTTGTCCTGAAAACTGGACCTGGTTCTGAACAGATCTGTCTGAAGTTTCTGATCCCAAACCCTGAAAACAAAAGAAGATTACAGTCGTCATAATGTAGCTGACATGAAATGCACACATCCACAATAAAACACTAACTTCTCCTTTTCTTACTTTGGGCAGGACTCCTGATGCTCCAGCAAACAGACACAGGAAGAACCTGGAAACAAACAGGATGTGTAAATGTTTATTTTAATGTGTGATAATTCATCACGAGATAAATGTGACAAACAGTCGAGTCAATATGAATGTCATCATGTTCTAATTAGCCTTGTGTTGCAAGTACACTGCTGCTAATTTCACAGGCTATTAAGTAGGAATCAATTGCAGCTGGCTGCAGCTGAACGTGTCAAAATAAAAGCCAGGCGTCCGGTAGGTACTGACTTTTTTGCCTTGCTGCTGTTGGGATAATCTACCACCATGCCTCCACTGAATCCTGCCTTCATGGCCTGCGTTGTGATCAGCTCAAGCTTTAGAGAGGGAAGAAGAAGACCGAGGGTGAGGAAGAGAATCAGGAGAAAAACTCAGGTTTTACAGCAACCATTAACACATTGAAATCACCTGTTCTGAGTTTTCTGGATAAAGCTGAAAAACTGCACGTGCGCCTCTTGACTGAAAGACAAAAAGAAAGGAGAAGTTAGTAAAGGTCTCAATAATCAAATATGGTATCAGGGTGTTTGAATTTTTGTCAATGAAGTCAACAAGAGGGATAAAACCTCACCAGAGAAGAGTATAGCGTACTAAAGAAGTTGTAGAGTCTCTTCGGCGGACTATGTGTCCTCTTGTCTGCATTACAGAGCCACTGCAGGGCAGAAATACTGACAGGGAATAAAGCAAAACATAAAAAAGTCAGAAAAATTCAAAATTAATCCAAAGAATATCCTTGTGTTTTCAAAACAGCCATTATTTGTTCTTCACCTGATGCAGCCGTCAAAAGTGCCGGGTCGGAAAGGCATCCCCTGGCCCATGTCCCCGACTAAAAGGTCTCCCTCTACTTCTCTGTCCAGTGCAACATCTGACACGGGGAAGACGAATAATAAAGAAAAAATATGAAAATACATGTGAAATGATCCAGCTGTTTTGTGTAAATGTCACAGAGCAGGAAAAAAAAGAAACCTCTGATTTAATCTGTTTAAGGTGCAAAACCATCAGACTTAACCCCGGACTTTATTTTATTTTTTATTTTTTGGTCTATCATCCAGCTGGCGCTTCCTGTTTAAATGTTCGGATGTCAAACTAACCTAACATTGCAGTGCTGATGTCGACTCCAACCCAGTAATGTCCCTCCTCTGACAGGTAGTCTCCACTGAGACCAGAGCCGCACCTAAGAGACAGACAACGTACATCCTATTTAGACAATGCTAAATATAACAATTAACTTACCAAAACAATGTGTTTTATTTCTTAAGTAACGTTTTGTTTTAATCAAGTTAATAGTGTAATAGGGCATGGAAACATAGTCAGTGTCCCCCTCCCCACTCACCCCACATCTAGCAAGAAGCATGCCTGTCCTTCAGGCAGGTTTAAAAGCTCTACAGCTCTCTCTGACATCTGGGTCTGGATCTCAATCATTCGAGTGCTGTGAAGCAACAAAACAAAGATTTCAGTTACAGTTTGATACAATACCTCTTATATGGAAAGACATTCATGAAGCAAATCAAATCTCTTTAACTACAGCTCTATAGCAAGTCCACAGTATCAGACAAGGTATTCTGTATATACACATAAAAAATGTTTTTTATCTAAACGGTAAATCCAACTTAAAACAGGATTTAAAACATGGCTATAAATACCAGTGACTTTCAATGTTTTATTATTTGTCATTATACAACACTAGGTTGCACAACAAATGGCAAGTTGTAGTCTCTTTATGCTACCTCAGAAAAACTGTTTTTTATGGTGGATAAATTATCTGGGGTCTTACTTTTAAGAGTAATAAAAAAGTAACCAGGAGTCAGATGAAAAACATATTTGTTGACAAACATTATGGATTTTCCCTTCAGTCGGGAAGATGTGCACAAATAAGACCCAGACTCACTTCTGAGAGTATTTCTTTGCCTCTGCCTCATTGTAGAACTGCAGGGATGAGAACAAATCAGATTAATACATCATTAAAACAGTTTTAATAATAACATAATTAACTTTATTTATATACAGGTGCAGCTCAAAAAATTGGGATATCAAGGTAAAAAGTTGTTTTAATTTTGATGATTGTGGCTTACAGCTCATGAAAATAAAAAAAATCCAGTATCTCAAAATATTATAATATTACACAAGACTAATCAAGGTTCAAGACAAAAGGTTTTATAATACAGAAATGTCGACTTTCCGAAAAGTATGTTCATTTATGCAGTCAGTACTTGGTCTGAGCTCCTTTTGCACAAATTACTGTATCAATGCGGCGTGGCAGTTACTGGTAGTTTTGGCACTGTGGGCAGGTGCCAAGTCCTGCTGGAAAAGGAAATCAGCATCTACATACTGTATGGAGATGCTGATTTCCTTTTCCAGCAGGACTAGTAACTGGTTTGCACTGAGTGCATACATTAACATACTTTTCAGAAGGTCGACATTTCTGTATTTTTTGATTGGTCTTATGTAATAATCTAATATTTTCAGATAACGGATTTTTGATTTCCATGAGCTGTAAGCTATAATCATCACACAAGGGAGACTAGTCTAAGGTGAGTTAAAACAAGAGCTACAGTATGTACCTCTTATGTATTATCATTACAGCAGACTTCACTGGCACACTCAAACTAGCACGCTAGAGCTAATTCCCCTATTAAAGAAGGAAATATAGAGTATGTAGCCCTCTGTCTAGTCAACATCACTAACGTTAGCATACTAGCTAGTTATATTCTCTCAGGCCAGAAGAGGGGACCTTTAAAGACTCCTGCTGTAACAGGGGAGTCCACAGTTAGCCTAGCAGCTAAAAGCTACAACAAACAGCGTCACTGACCACTTCTGGAGGAGCTGTGTGCTCAGGCCGTCGACAGCTGGAGGCCATGGTTATCCCTGTGTTTGTGTCGGCCTGTGAAGACAACCCGTTAAACTGTAATATCAGTTCATAAACAAGCTAAATGTTGTGGTAGCAGACGGTCCACACGTGAAGAGCAATGACGTCACACGTAAGCGACGTAAGAACTACTTCTTCGTCGAGTTTAATTGAGGTAACCCACGCTTACATCGCCCCCTGCTGTGCACCGAGGTACTGACTGGCATGATGTGATGCGAAAATGTATACTGTTTTTACAGAAACTGTTTATGTTTTGTGTTTTTTTTTTACAAACTTTATTCGCAACAACATTTGTCATTGTAGGAATAATAATTTACATGCCATAAAACGATATAATAAATACAGAAAATTAAAAATGATACATAGATAAATGGAGAAATAAAAAGACATAAAATCAAAATAAATAAAATAACAAAATGTAAGTAAGGCAAGATAAAAGTAAGGGATTTTCATAATTCTGGCAGTCTGTCCTCGACCAGAAGTTCTTACACAAACTCTTTTTTTTAATCAACCAATTTTAAACAACATACAGCATTTACTCTATTATAGTAACAGTAGCTATCCATAAAATGCATTAATTATTAATCATTAATCATAATTCATTAATAAATAAAATTAACAAATTACATAAAACAAAATATGCTATAAAACACAAACAGGGAGAATGCACATTGTATAGGCTACTGCCATCTGCTAATTCTAGCATTAATGACTTGCTTTTACACTCAGCTTTCTTAAATACATTTAGCATAGTTTCAAATATTTTCCACCCTTCAAATATCCGCATTTATGTGTATGAAATATAACCATTTCAAGTCTTTGTTCTGAATGACAAAATAGAAAGAAAGGAAAAAAGTTGAAAAAGTTTAATTAACACCAAATTAAACCTAAATTTAAGATAAACCTCTTTATTTCTTTAAACCCTATTTGTGATTGCAAATCGATGTGTTATCCACCAAATATATAACTCTTAACGTTCCCGGCATTCTGCGAAATGATTGGTCGTGTGTGATAAGTACTTCCTGTAAACATTGACTCTGATTGGATCCTCGTCCTGTGACGTAGCCGGACGCTGCCGTTGGTCTTCCGGCACGCTCACCGCTCCGGTCTCGGCAAAATGGCAGAGGTCGGTCAGCGGCTGGGGAGCGGAGTTTACCGACTGTCCGCCCTCAGAAACAGCCAGGGTCGACAGGTGTGCACCGGAGAGAGTCCCGGGTCTCTGCTAGTAAACTGCTCCTTCAGTGACAGCCGAACAAACGAGGAACCGACCCAGGATCAACGTGAAGTTAAGTCAAAACGAAGAACAACACAACGCAAACTAGCCAAAGTTTCCAGAGTGAGAACAGGTGAAAGTCAACTGGAAATTGTGACTTTGTGTTGTGCCACTTCATTGGATTCATTTCATTTTCCTCACACCAGAGAGACCCGAGAAGCTTATAGAGCAGCCCTGTACCTCTCAGCAAGACTGCAGCCTCTCCTCCATGAGAGGCTGCTGCCTGGCAGGATGACATCCTGGACCAGAGGAGCTGTTTCCCTCCACCCTGACACCTTCAGGTCCCCTCAGCAGCTCCGAGCTTTCTGTACTGTCATCTTCATCCTGGCAGAGCAGGGATCAGAGACGGCGGGTCGTGGACTGAGACTGAGACTGAGGCGTCTGAACCTGCATCCTGATACCCTGCAAGCATCTACAACTAGTAGAAGCTACAGCTGGAGGAGCGACAGCAGCTCAAAAGATGCTCCACCTCTGTACAGAAGCAGGATGGGCTATTACGAGATCCTCAGAGTGTCCCCCAACGCTACGCAGGCCCAGATCAAGACGGCCTACTACAAGCAGTCCTTCATCTACCACCCTGACAAGAACCCAGAGGACGATGAAGCGACCGCACGCTTCTCTAAGATCAGCGAAGCCTATGCGGTGCTGGGAAACATCGGCCTGAGGAGGAAGTACGACCGTGGTATTCTGAGCCAGTCGGACCTTGCAGGGAGACCGTCCTCTAAAGAGACCCCGAGCAGATCCACAGGCTCCCCACATCAGCAGCAGCATCAACACAGAGCAAGGCGGTTCTCCCAAGCCGGGAGGAAGACCATGTTTGATTTTGACGCCTTTTATCAGGCTCACTACGGGGAGCAGCTGCAGAGGGAGAAGGACATGAGAGCCAGGAAGCAGTACATGGAGGAGATGCAGAAGGAGAAGTACAACAGGTGGAAGCAGGGGAGAATGATAGAGGCGACTGTGGCGATGGTGCTGGCCATGGCAGCGCTGCTTATTGTCAACATCGCCAGGTCCTGAAGTGGAAGCAGCAACCAGACGACGACTCTCAGCGGGGAGGAGGCGGATGGGGCAGGGGTGCTACCTCACACTGTTTTGCAGGTGTTGCACAGTTTTCTGACAGCTGAAGATGACTGAATGATAATTGTTATTATTATCATTATTGTATGTGTTGCAGGAGTCAACAAAAGTCAGCTCCCTGTGTCGCATTTGTTAGAAGGCGTAGCAGATGAGCTGATTGTGTGAAGAGAGCGACTCAACGTATTTATTTTCTGCATTTCTTCATGTACAGGAACAACAAAGCATAAACAAACGGGGATGTCAATTAGAAAGTGAAAATCTAATAGCCACATGGCAGAGTTGTTTATTCCTGCAACAATTCAAGCATGGCACTCTCAGAAGCACCCAGTATCTGGGTGATATCATGTTTCACATTTAATGGATCTCAAGCAGTATTTATTATTTAAAAAATGGTTTCAGAGGCACGCCGTCACAATCTTGTTAAAGTTCATGCTTACTAACCTGCTGCCAACGTGTCATTGCAGGTTTAGTATTTGCATCATCAACAACTGTTCAACCAATGGTGAAGCTTCTTTGTAAACTACGGCTGCAACTAACAGTTATTTTCATTGTTGATAAATCTGGTGATTATTTCAACAATTAATCGATTTTAGTTCTATTAAATGTCAGAAAACATTGAAAATTGTTGATCATAGTTTTGTCTTGTTTTGTCCAAAACCCAAAGAAAAGAAACCAGAAAATGTTCACATTTAATGAGCTGGAATCAGAATTTTGATTTTTTTTTTTTCTCTTGAAAAATTAATCAAATAATTGAATTCATTATCAGAATATTTGGCGATTAATTCAGTGGTTTACAACAAATCGATTGTCAATCACAGAATTTTGAAAAAATTACAAACAAAATGATCGATTATCAAAATAGTTTGGAAACTGTAGTGTAAACACTGATTTATATACTTTCTGTTCACAAGTGTGAAGCCAAACAACAGTTTTTGGCAGCTTGAATTGATTTCTATTCATCCTGCTGCACGAGGATGGAAAACTTGAATCTCTCCTGCTGACAGACGCACAACTCCTCTTCCTGTTCGCACACGCTGGATCTGTAATGTAAACTCTGCAGTGTGAAATTCTGAGATGATTTGTTTATTAGTAAACAAATGCACATTTTTAAGTGTGCATATGTGTATGTACTGTACAAATAAGATGCCAGATTATGTTAAATCGTCTATTTTATGTTAAGCATACATAATAAAACTGTTTCTTCTGCAGTGTTATAAGATCTGACCTCTAGAGGGCGTCTGAGTACAGCAAAATGATCTCTGGGTGAACGCTTGAAGTCTGAAGCCCTCGGAGAGTGAACTCTGTGTGGGATGATATTAATGCATGTCATGGAGGTCTCGGCCTGCTGAGGGCTGCTGCTGTTGACAGGATGACTGTTTATTTTATCCAATGTCTAAGAAGACGTCACATAAGAAGCATCAAACCTGGTAAATGTCTGGGATTACATTATCGGTCTTTGAACAGACTGAAGTGGTTAAAACATGTCAAGTGTTACAAACACACTGAATGTATAATGACTCAAAGTGCGTTCGCAGCCTAAATATGGAGCACAGGCTGACTCTATTTTATCTGATACAAACTGAAACAAGAGAAAACCACATCTAATGTTTCACGCTTGTGTTATTAATACAGATGAATAAATAACGGTGAGACAAGTTTCGTGACACTGAAGACTCTTCTGAGCCGCACGTCTGCAACATTTCAGCCTGAGCCCCCAGCTTGGGACGTTTACGAGCAAATAACTGCAGAAGAAGTGCAATAGTTTGTTCACATTTTATTCACAGAAATATAAAGTAGTATGTCAAGTACATCACTTTGTACAAAATTGCACAGACTCTTCAAAACTCAGTCAGACAACAGAAAATTTAGCTTTTAAGAAGTGTTAAGAAAATAAAAGGGAGACATGAGCAATCTGTGATATGTGAGATGGGCTCTCGCAACAAACGGGTTCCACTGAGGATGTTTCATCAAGAAGAATCGATCAATCAATTGTACATAAATAAGACTCGATAGGAAAAATGTAATTTACAACGGCTGAGGAATAAATATGTTTCAAAAATAGGATTCAAATTGGCACATGAACTGCTCCTCCTGCTCCTCCACTGAAAGTGAAACCTTCGACGCTAAATGGCCGTGCTTGAAAAGACAGATGTCGCCTGTTGATATGTTTAGTCCAGCTGAGGAAAGGTTGTGTTGCATATGTTCGAACGACAGTAGCTGAGAGGTGTCTGCTTTTATGTTCATGTTTTCAGGGGTGTCTAACATGCTTTAAAAGAAAAGCTTGACATTTTGGGAGGTGCATTTACTCGTTTTGCAAAGAGATATCTGAGAACATTTACACCACACTATTGTGTGTACGGCGTGCCATTTATTTCCTACAATGGTGAAGGAATGAGCAGCCCTACTCTGCCTCTTAGCCTATAAAATGTCAGAAAAGGTTGAAAATTGTTGATTAGTGTTTCCCAAAGCCCAAGAGGACATCCTAAAATGTCTTGTTTTCAGTGTGTAGGGGCTACTACACTGGTTTCAAAAAGAAGCTTGACCCTTCCTCTCATTAGTTTTATTATCTCTGTAAACAATTCCTTAATGAGCTCATGGTCTCAATCGTTAGTTTCAAGTCTTCATCATTACGGCATGATGTTCATTTTGTAAATTATGGTCCTGTTTAGAGTAAGACAGAGGGTAAAGCTAAAGGGTATGCTTTAGGGCAGTGCCACCTTGTAATTAACAAGCTGCTACTACAGCGTTCCCTCGGGTTCCTAGTCAGATCCAATCACCATATCCTCCCCAACTAGCTTTGGTGCAAATATGAACTTCTGGCTCCAAAACCAAGTTGGTGACGGTCATGCCGCCAAACTCGAGGCTTGGAAAAAGTAGCCCTCAAACCCATAGGTGACATCACAGAGGGTTTACAGTTGTTTGGGACTGTCTTTATCTTAACTGGTTGGTTTGTACGTCTGGTTAACTGCTCCACCTCCATAAAAGAGCAGTGCACTACACTTCCCTGAGCTTTTATAGAAGACCTTCAGAGGCTAACTGGTTCAAATCTTCATGCTAAGGTTAGCTAACTGTCCGCTAGCAGTGTAGCATCATATTTTTTTACAAGGAAGCAAATAAATGCAAATCCGGAAGTGTCAAACTTCTCTTTTAAGACTGGTACTTTGTATTATAATGAATGTGTCGGACTTTGACGTCAATTCTTACAGTAAAATAAACATCTTGTGGTGCAAAATTTAGCCTTTCTTTTGAATTATTAGCTAACTTGACAAGCTTACGCTCAATACCCTGCATAAAGTAAAGCAGCAATGTCGCATCTGCCCATTCAAGCACGGCCATCTAGCACCCTTCACCTCAGCGCCTGTACCGTTTCCAGTCCACACCAGGCCGCACAAACAGTACGCAACACTGCCACCTTTCTAAAAAACTAGGCCCCAGTCCCTCCGATAAATGCTGGATTTGGTATAATAATATCTTAAAGGCATTACTTCATAGTGAACTCCTATATTAACAGCATATCTATTCTACAGGTTATTGATATGATAAGCTTGAATACAGAACCAGCACCAGACGGAGGGACCTCGAAAACCATTGTTTTAGAAACACTACTGTAGCACACCGATCATTGAAAAATATTTGGACTCTAATACACCACCACACACTCATAGAAATAACCCAGTACGACAGCAACACTGGAGCTGCCCTGCCTGCTTTTGTGTTTTTATCTTCCGTTTCAGCATTTTTAAACTCTCAACATATGACCACCTGTGTGTATGTTGCGGGCATCGATGAAACTGTGACAACAAAACCGTTTCAGTGTGCAGAGATATGCACGTTGAGCGGGAAACTGACAGTAAAGTAATCACCTGCGTTTAATTTTTGGGCTATTGTGATAATGCGAGACCTCCTCGCAAACAGTCCGTTCAAGTCCAAGGAAATTGTCAGGCACTAAGACCCTTTAGGCTGTACACGTTTAAGAAAAACATCTCCGAGCTAACACTAACACACCCATGATCGCTGTAGTGATGTTAGTGTAGAGCCGAGACCCAGGGCAAGACTTTGTAGGGAAACCCTGCGGGGACATCGAGGATATCCGGGACAGACTCAAAGCAGCTTTACAAACATTAACGGGATGCTCTCGGGAGCTCTGAGGGGAGGGAGCTGTTTCTTCAGGGTCATTTCAAGCTCTCAACCCTTCAGCGGGGTGGTGACACAGGCTCTGCTCCCAGGGAACTGTGGGTGAGGATGAACAGGAAGTGGTCAGAGGACATGAATCAAAGCCATATGACTTCCTCCAGCTTTCTCTTCCTACACTCATCTGCTTTTTCTATATCTTGGTTTCATCTCCTGCCCCACCTCATTTTCTCCATTTCGTCTGTTTCTCTGTACACTGATGTTCTTGGACAACTAAGTTTGAAATGAAGCCACAGATCCGCTGAGGACACGCTGCTCGGTACGATCTCACCTCCCCTCTTGTATCAGAGCAACAGGAAACTGCCTTGAAACAAAACAAACAAACAAAACGACGGGTGATCCAATGATCTGGACCGTTTTCATCATCAGCAGATTGTCCCATGTCACCTCCAACCCAGAAAATACGTGACTGAACCCTGCCCTGGGTCGTTTAGTAGAAAGAGTACTGGTTCTCCACTGCTCGGGCCCTGCGAGTCCCATCAGCGTCGTGGTAGTCCTCGGATGCACCAGTAGAGGCCTCCAGCAGGCGTTCGGAGCTGTTGCTCCGGCTCTGTAACCCTCCTCCCACTCCTGCTCCGGTACCTGGGTCACTGCGGGAGAGGGAGGGGAGGGCGGTGGGTGAGGAGGAGGTGCTCGAGGAGAGCGGGGCGTCAGGAGGGGGCCCTGCAGGCGGTGTGATCCCAGGAGGGTGGAGAGCAGGCTGGGCTGAATCTGTCCGACAGCCTGCATCCCTGGGTGGGGTGAGGACTGGAGGCACGGTCACATCTGCAGCAGATTTTGGGAAGAAGGAAAAAAAAATCATTTTAACTGGAGATTAATAATTGATTAATTTATGCTTTTGATAATTGTTTGTTGCTTTACACTGGAGAGCTGCTGGCAAAAGGCTCCTTCATAGCGCAGCATGTAAACACAGGCAGTGTGGGCCTCCTTTATTGTCCTTTCTCTAACACTGACAACACTGGTGCCAAAGACACGCCTGAGCAGTGTATCAGTAAAGCCTTTTACACCCTGAATCAAACCCTCACTCTATGAAAGTCAGTGTTTGGGAGTGAGTGCATGTGTGTGAGTAGGTCCAGCGTTTTGGGGAAACAGAGGGCCTCTTTGTGGCCACCAGGGTGGGTTGGGGCCGGAGTCTCGGCCTGCATGCAAAACTCCTGCGGTATAATCGCCCCCTCACTCTCCTGTACAGGAGGGCATTCATCCCATGCCAGGAGAGCGGAGGGCAGGAGTAGTGTTAGTATGGACGAGGAGGAGGACGAGGAGGAGGAGGGGTTCAGTGAGTTTTAGCTCTGCTCCCTCTTGAAAACCTCAGCTATCCATCGACACATTTGACTTTCTGGAAGTTTTTAATCAGCCTCCGATATCCTTTGCTGGACTGAGGATCAGTTCATTGAATGGTCACTTGGGGAGAGCACCAGGCTTTGAAGCCAGTTTTTGTAGTGGTCAAACTGTGTAATTACAACATCACGTGATGCACTGGGACCCAAAAGCACTTTTTCCGATAAGCTTACATTGTGAGAGAAGTGGCTGTATAACAAATGGCTCTTTTTACTATCATCATTTGAGCCATTCGATCCAATAACATTTGGAAAGTCCAGAAGAGCCGCACAATTAAATTATTTTACCCATATTCAAGTAAGCTGGGAGCTAAACCGGAAGTTAGCGGGCACGGTTGGTGGAAGTCTTGAGTGTACACGCTCTATGGACCCCACAGGAAGTCGAGTGCTTTTGGCTACATGCACCACTGAGCAGCTGTCGACAGGAGGTCCTGTATTCAGATTTCTCTTGTTATATCCACGGTCAATCCCCATGAGAACCCCCATGTTAAAATGCAAAACTGTACAGCCGAAATACAGCCTGGTTCAAAATATGTTTTTTGTCTCTGTAGCTCATTTTCCCACTCATGACAACTGTACAATGGGTGATTTTTTTGTATAACTCACTCATTTCAATTATGTAAAGGCTGAAGATATATTTGCCGGCTTGCATATTCTGCTTCTGTTTGGAGCGTCAGTTGTGCACGTCCTCAGAAAAAAAAATGCTGATGCACAAGATGCACTATGCACATGAACGGTAGGAGTGGTGTAGCACCGGTATGGGGACAACATGCTAACGTGTACCTAGTGGTATCCTCCGGTAACACGTGTAGTATAGAGGCAAGTGTGAGAACAACTACGTCTACGATGTTGACTTGACTTTGACTTTTCCACCTGCTGTAAATAAAGCACCGATTAAGCATCTATTAACTACCAACCAGTGGCCTTTTCATGTTAATAGAAAACCTTGTCAGGGTCTCGACATCAAATGTCAAATTATAACCAAATATTATTATTTGTCCAGTACAGGTGTCTAATAAGAGAGATTCACGTCTGTGGCCTCTCCAGTTAAATCTGCAGTTATATTTTCAAGCTCGTATGTGAGCAGTTCATGTTTGAGTGGTGTGTACCTGTGGTGGTGGAGCTTCGCTGCACTTGTACATAGGAGCGTAATGTGATGTCAGCAGAGCCTCCAGACTCGAGGGGGATGGGGTGGGCGTGGAAGTGTCTCAACATGTCCGACACGGTGTGGAACCACAAGTGGTGGACGTGGCACTGCCCGTTCTCGTTCACTGACAAACGCAAATGCTGGGAGGAAGAAGGAAAGGAAAGAGGGAGACGGGATAGCAACAAGGGAGAGAAAGGTTTAAGATCCAAAAGAATGAAGAGGGAGAGATAGATGGTAAAAAAAAACGAGGGATGGAAAAGGACACAGGACAGAAAATTTCAGTGTGAGACACAGTGAACATCTGAAACAGACCGACCAAGACAGAGGTCAGGACATTTCTGCGAGGCATCTCGCTGTGGGAGCAGAGCGACAGAATGCCAGGGCTGACACCAGAGGAAGAGGCGGCAGCTGACACTTCCTCAACACTGCCTGCTGGCAGGATGTGATGTGCAGGGATCATGTTGCATAAGAGCACAAAACGTTGACATTACTGCATCTTTTCCAGGGACCTGGACTACTTGGTGAGCTGTGAGCTGCAGTGGCTGCATCCCAAAATGTCCTGAGAACAAGCCTGAGTGAATTTAACTCTGCTGCAGAGCAGAGCTGCAGCTGGGAGGAGATTAATGTACTCTAGTTAGTTAGAAGTTAAGTTAATTCATTATTTAAGGAATATACAATCTATAGTAAATGGCGATTTTGATAAATTATTGTTTTAAGTGTTTATTAAGTAGAATGACATTTTTTTTCTTCTCATGTGGCAGAATTTCCTCTTTTTTTATTTCAAATCACTTTAAATTCAACGCATAAGCAAATTGAAGCCACGACTTTCGACTTATTTTCTACCTTTTATAAACTAAATTGTATGTATAAACTAAACAGCTAATGTAGAATCAGTCACATCACATGGTGCTGTTTCTGCTCTCTCTCATCGACTCACCTTGGCTTTGCCTTGAAAGTTGAAGGTGAGGACGTACTCGCCCGGCCTCGTCTCGCTCTGACGAATCACGAAGAGCCCGTGGCTCCTGGCCCCGCCTGCAAGCACCAACTGGGCCGCACGCACACGGGACAGTGTACCGTGGAACCATGGGTAACCCGCCAGGCTGGCATCGCCGTCTGACTCTTTGGCTCCTTCACTGCCACCTGAGATGAAACAATATCAATTATTTTCTTCTTTTCCTATCCTTGTTGAGTATTCATATGCTTTGATATCGTGTGTCTGGAGAGAAAAGGACATGTTGGTGTAATTACCTGCGGAGGAGTTGGAGCCCTGGGCCTCTGGGGACTGGAGGAAGCGCTCTAAAGGCATGTGGGATGGGTGCTGGGTGAAGGGGGGTTCCCTGCAACGCACTGAGGGGGCACTGTAATGCTCTGCAGCTGTAGGACACGGCCTCTCCGGAGCACGATACACACCTACAACACATTTCTTTGAATTTTAACACATTCACGTGAATCAAACGAGTGTCATGTAAGAGTGAATGCGTCTTTGCTCACCCTCAGACAGCAGCTCGCAGCTGCATGAGGCCACCATGGAGCAGTCTTTGGACGCCTGACCGTGAGGACACGACGCCAGCTCGATGTCATCGCCGCTGTCACTGTACACAAGCAGGCAGGTCAGGAGAACCGCAAGAACGTATACACAAAACCCAAACATCACCGAGTCCCAAACTCTACACACATTCACATCCTCCAAACACAGACACAAATAATCTTTCTGTTTACGTCCTGAGCTGCACCGACAAACGTCCACTCACCCAACAAACTGGGGAGGAATGTCAGCGGTGCGAGCTCGCCCATGTTTGTGCGAAAGCAACCTGTCAGAAACTCCACTAATTTGATGATTAATGACTGTGTGTGTTACTCCTCCTCCCCCCTCTCTCTCCATCCCTCTCTTCTCTCCATCCTCAGCCAACAGCAAATATTTATCTGGTGGTTTACCCCGGGTCTATGCAGTCCTGGATGTCAGCGACCCAGGAGTTTTTCTGCAGCGAGTCAATGGTTTCCAGGATATACTCTCCCCCGTTTTCCACCTGTGGAAGCAGCCAAACACACTGCGATCACACACTGAGCTCTGTTCAAAGGACCAGCGGACAGAACGGCTCATTTTCCAACAACCTGTTTATATAAATCAATTATATCTGAGACTGAGGCAGGTGTGTTACTGTGGCTGTTGAACTGTTCCAGAGTTAATGTAGGTTTGTATTTTTCATTTTTCTTTTCAATTCAGTTTAAGTTTATTTAGTTAAATTAAAGTGAACTTTAATAACCTTGGTCCCGACCTTGAGAACAAACGTGTTGTCCTTGTCGGGCATCTCCAGCGGCATGGTGGTCCTCACCTCCACGATGGCTGACAGAGGGATGCTCACTTTGGGTTTTGAGGACTGAAACATGAAGATAAAGATGCACAAACAAACAGAATTAAAGTCACATTTAATTGAACTGTAATAAAAAGAAAGATTTTGCTTGTGATATGTGATAACTCAGCATTGAGTAGCAACCTAGACATGAGGTCAGCATTAACAACTGCAGTTATAAGATCAATCTATGGGGCTGCAACATAATCAAATAAGTTTTACTGCTACACAGCAAAATGTTTTATCTAGTCTTGCTTTTCTTCTCTCCATAGTTTTATCTTGAAATCCTCCAAAGAAATATCAAGGCTCAATAAAAATATTCTCTGTCAGCGTAAGTCAGATATTTAGCACGTCAAATGAATGTTAAACTTATTTAAGTGATTTTTTTTTTCATTTTAAATCAACTTTGTCTCCCAGTTAAGGCATGATAAAAATGTGAAATCTAAACTTTTGATTTTGTTTGTTCCCCCAAATCTGTGGGGCTTTTCCTTAACATATTACAGTAAATGTAGTTGTCAGTCATTAATGGGTTGATTGCAATTAAGTGTGTGAAAACTAAAGACAGCAAGAGAGCAGAGGAAATGAAATAGTTAGCTATCAGTAATGGATAAATGATTGAAATGGACAGCTGAAAGTAACCAAAGCAAACTAAACACTGAGAGGTGATCTGTATGAAAACACCCACTCTAATACTACTGATCAATGGTTAAATATCATCCTTAATATAATATAATATCATTAATAACATAACTGGTGGTGTTGGTAAAAGGTTACATGAGATCGTCTGACGTGGATGTGGCGAGATGTCTTACAAAAAAGGTTTGGAGCCAAAGCAACAAGCATTCACTGCTTGTTGCTTTCATACCACACTGGGTCGAGAAACATGTGTAATGTTGTAGCAACATTATTTCTTATCATTTCTACTTTAGAAAACAAAAAAAATGCATCACTGCCTGGGTGGGACTATAATTTAATCACCAAAAGCCCCAATAAACAATGATGAACGGTCCAAAGTAAAATGAGGTCCTTCAGCACATCCTGTAGGAGCACTTGTAAAAGTAGAAACTTTATATTTTACTACAGAAATAACCATAAACAGAGCTTTTAATTAGGGCTGCAGGTTTACATTACATGCTATCACTTCACCCTCTTCTTAAGTGTAAAAAACACCCGGCTTCTCCAAACCCTCAGACCTCTCCACGATAATGAAAGGGCGACGTGCAGCCTGAATTATCGGTGCAGCTTCGGCTCCAATGAGCTCCATGTGTCTCGAGATTGAATAACTCATTCAAATAAAATAAGACCGTTACTAAAAGATTGCAGAATCTGCTGGGTTGTGATGCGGTCTCTCTTATTCCCTCTCCATGTTTCGCAGCAGTTATTCCTGCTGAAAACAGGAAGGCGTTTACAAGAGGGTGAACACAGAACAACATCCTGGCCTCCGCTTGCCCTCTGCAGAGAGCTGGATCCAGACGATAATCTTAACAGATCCAATGAGTGTGTTGGAGGCGGTGAGCTGTGTGTGTGTGTGTGTGTGTGTGTGTGTGTGTGTGTGTTTATTTCTGTGTGTGTCAGGAGAGGCAGAGCGAGAAGGAGGCTGACTGATGGTCTGGCAGAGGCTTATCAGCTGATCTGTCTGGAGCAACACTGTTCTCATCTTGATCTGCCTGTGCAGCTGGCTGCCATCCACGCCCACAATTCCTCTCCGCGTATCAGATGTCAAAAACCACTTCCTGTATTAAACTATCTGACCGTTTCCTGTACTGTACTGTACCTCACTGTCTGTGGAAATGTGTAGTTGGTGGGAACCAGTGTTAACCAGCGCACGTGACTGCATGTAGCTCTTACAGGACATGTGCATGTAGTGAGGGTGGTCTTACACTTAAAGGTGCAGTCCACCCAAATGACAAAACATTTTTTCTCTCTTATCTCTAATCGAGACCAACGCCAGATTGTTTTGTTTGTATTGTCCATGTTTTGAGATACTTGGTGATTGTTTTTATTTGGTTATAGTGAGTTTGTTTGTGTATAGTGGTCACAGCAACACTAGCATTCATCTGACGCTGTGTTTCTGGTCTCCTGATGAGCGAAAGTCCAATATTCACTTTACTTTCCACCGAACTCCTGAGGGAAATGTTTGGCTCTTAAGATGCTTCACTGTGTTCACCCGGTAATCGCTAACTTTGTCTGGTTGCCACATGGTGCTGAGCAGTTAGCACACGGTTTTATGAGCTTGCCCCATCTAGAAACAACACTGATAAGTGATAAGAGCGGTAAGATTGAACCAAACTTTTCTTTTTTATTTTAATACTTGTGTTTTTTTCTTCCTTTCCTCTGTTTAGTTTAGAGCTTTGATTGAAGATCTTTGTAATGAACTGTAAGCCAGGAAGCAGCTAAGCTATATATAGGGTTGCTTCAAAGCTTCGACTGTTGCCATGGTAATCGACATCCAAATCAATATTCAATGGCATCTATTGTTTTTTTTTGTTTTGTTTACTTTTTTAACGCATTTCATAAAAAATCCCAAATAACCCAGTAGTTGCAGTGCAACACTTTTCAGTATGCATCCCATTAATTATCATTACTTATTCTTAGACAAGGAGATTTAAGCTTGATTGTTTTGTGCGTCACAGCTTTCATCTAAAGTCACCAGCACTGCACGGAGCCAGGGACAGTGATTAGTGACCGAGCAACAGCCAGGCTTTAAGTTACATCGCTAGCAAAATGTTGAGCGCTCCCTCCCTCAAGTCAAGCGTCTGGAATAATTTTAAAAATGGAAAGAAACCCTTACAGAAAAAATAAAGTATATAAAAGATTAAATAAAAGAACCAAATCATTCAAGTTAGGGGACGTTAAGAAAAGAAATACAAATATCTGTGGGTTCATCACTATGAGCCATCCCTCTCCATTACACATGTTATCTGATCTATTGTTAACACAAAGCGGAAACCACAGAGATTTAGACACCTTTGAACATTGTCGGGAATGTGAGATACACAACTCAACAGAATATATAACGAAAGGTCGAGTCGTTTTTAGACATTTGTGTTGTGTTACAGCTACTCTTGCTCTCAGTTATTGTTCCTTCGGGTGGTGTGAACCTCAGAGTGTGTCGTCGTCTCAGGACCTGCCGCTGTGTCATAATGCAGGCCGTTAGCATGCTGCAGTGTGCCGTCTCAGATTGATGACCCTGACAGGGATGGAGCCAGAGCCAGTCAGCCAGGAGCAGGCAGGAGGAGTGAGATTTTATGAGTCAGTTTATCTTTCCGACACTGTTGACTCTGCACCGTTATGATTTGTAAGACCTGAATAGGACGGCAGTGATAAAACAAGTCGGAGTGTCTGCGGGGCAGGCCTGTCGAGATGTGTGCGTTTAATTAATGTGTCACTTCGCAGCAGCTCTGAAGTTTCTCTCAGTCTCAGTCTGCGACTCATGACAATTTTCTCACATGTGGGTGCTAATAGAGCATTACAGATGAAACTGCTGACACACAGTTATTAAGTTTCGTTTCGTGTGTTCCCCTCGTGGCTTTCAACAAGTTTGTGAATGACTCACCAAACTATTTTGGTTCCTATTTTCAGTTTGTCACAGCGGACAGTTTGCCAAAGAGCCGATCGATACTTATTTTTTGCACTTGAAAGGGAATCTTTGTGATCCGCTCCCGCTTACAGAAATCAATGTAACAGCTTCCTCTCTCTCTCTCTCTTTCTCACAGTCTCTGGTTCTCTCCACCAGCCCCTTCACCCCCTCCCATGCCTGTCTCCCACCTGTCCTTACCCCTCTCCCCCTCTCTGCACAGCCTTATCCCCACATTCCCACCAGCCATGATCAAAGGACGTTGGCAGATTTACACACACTCAGCTGCACAGCCTCGCAGCCTTCTTAAGGTCAGGGGCAATGATCTGGAAATCCCATAAAGACAAATGTGAAGTGTGCATGCATGCACGTGAGTCTGTGAGTCTGTGTGTGTGCGTGTGTGTGTGTGTGTGTGTGTGTGTGTGTGTGTGCAGTTTGACTTCAGGCAGAGCTCAGAGTCAGGGTCACAGGGGCTGGATTATCAGGCTGGATTTATATCTGGGATTCAGAGAGGGCTGTTACCAGTGATTATTTTCATGAATTATTCAATCAGACATGTGCGCTTCTAAACAGTGGATTGAGGAAGTGACTTTCTCACTGTACCTGCAAAAATCTTTGCTATGATAGAAGTGGCTCTGGTGGAAAGTTTTGCAGCATTTGGGGTCTGGACAAAGACCCCGATAGAGACTATGAAAACACAGATTTTCCTGCACCTTGTTTTGTAGTCCATAAAGGTGAAAAAAAAAATCAATTTGTGATCCTGTGGTTCTGGAGACTTGGATTATGCCAGACGAGCTGTATGGAGCCTTTTTATTGATTCTTTTAGGTTGTTTTTTTACGTTTTAAAATAAGTCCCCATCTACCTTATATGTTTAGGAGAAAGCTGCAACACTATTTTGCTAGGAAGCTCCAATTTTCTTTTTCAAATGAAACTTTTCCTTTAAGGATTGTGGATTTAATGGACACATTCGTAAATAATTTGCTTGTGAGGGCACAATAGTAGCTCAGATGGTAGAGCGTGCACCCCAGGTATGGAGTCTGTGTCCTTGCTGCAGCGGCCCAGGGTTCGAGTCTGACCTGTGGCCCTTTGCTGCATTTCATTCCCCCTCTCTCTCATCCCATTTCTAAATAAAGCCATAAAAAATGTGTTTGTCTATCCGTTTTATTTCTGTCAGGCAGGGTTGGGTGGAAAAAGTGTTTGATGCAGTTGGCGTAAATACATTGAAAGACTTTAAATGAAGCTGTTTCAAAAAGAGGGAATTGACTGAAGGTTAAAAAAAAATGTGACGTTCTCTAACGGATTGTGTTGGCAGCCCAACTGTTCAGAAACTTACATTTTAAATACTATCAAACGGTGAAAGAAGCTGGCATTTTCCCAGCTAATCATTCCAGCACTACATCCGTGTTTTCTGCCTACTTGTGCTCCATGTCTGTGTGTGTTTGTGTACCTTGGGTGGTACGTAGAACTCCAGCAGGAACCTCTCGCCTCCTTCGTCCCTCTTCGTCTTCCTCAGCAGCAGGCGGCACTTCTGCCACTGTGCAGCGCCCATACAGTTTGTGTCATCAGCCACCATGTACCTCAGCGCTCCCTCCCTCTGGATTTCCAGCATCTCAGCCTTGTGGCCCTGGGAGCCTCTGGGAAGCCGCAGTTTTTGGGACCACTTCTCTCCCCCTGCTGCCTCCCCTCCTCCTGCACCTCCTCCTCCTCCTCCTCCACCAGCCCCGTTAGCCTTCCTGGTTCCGGAGGGACCATCGGGTTCAGGGGAGGCCCGCCTGTGCCACATCTCCTTCACCCCGTCCACCACACAGAGGCTCATGTTCCTCAGGGAGAAGCCCTTCTTGAAGCGAGCCTTTGGGTGACTGACCGACACGTCCTCTGAGCTGCGGGACTGTCCAAGAGCAGAAACTTTGTGAGCTGGCTGGGGGCCTCGGGAGGCAGTGGTGCCACTGCCTCCTCCATCTATCCCTCCACCTCCGCTATCCATACTGTCTAGGGATTCACTAGAAGCCCCTGCGTCCTTGCGTCTCTGGTAAAGGTCGTGACCGTAGGACAGCGGGCAGCCCTGGATTCCTAGAAAGGGAACGATGCTGTACTTTGGCGCTGCGTTGGAGCCGTCCTCCCCTGGCGAGGACGCCTGGCTCTCTCGAGCCTGTGTCAAAGCTGCAGTGAAACACTCCAGAAAGTGATGAGCAAAGTGCTGTGAGAAGCTCACATCGGCGCCGGGCGAGTCGTAGCACGGGTTCTCGGACAGGAAGCGCTGGAACTTGTCAGCGAAGTCTGCAGCGGAGGCTCGAGCGTGGAGCTCACAGAACTCTCGCCAGTCAGGCAGTGGGCACGAGGAGGAGAGCTCCGGGCTACCGGGCACCACCGCTCCGTTCATCACTGGGCCATGCCAACCCACCGAGGAGAGGCTGGAGAGGAAAAAGAGGAGCAGAGTGTTAGTGTGGCTGCAAGGAGAAGATTGTAGCATGTATTTGTGTGTAACTGCTGGCTTTGGATCAGATGCACAACAGTTGTGGAACAGCCTGCATGTGTGATGGTGCAAAGAACAAAAGATGTGTGAATGAAGCAGACTGCTGGACCAGCTCCTGTCTGTCAGTGGAATATTTATATCTCGATGATATGAAACATGAAGTCCTCGTGTACAGACTCTCTGTGACACGTGTTTATCAACAAACTAGAATGGCACCCAGTAGAGCGTATACCTCCGCCAAGGCCCAACAGCCCTCTTTAGTTCAATCAAACCTAATCCGATATCAAACTCGATAGCCGTGTATCACCACCAAAAAGTGCTTAATCATAATTTGATGTAATAGATACTAGAGGCCTACATACACCTTTCCATCAAGATCCATGCATCATTCCCTGAGAAATTAACGAAAATGTAAAAAAAACGCCCTATCTCGCAATGTTGAAGACAGTAGGTCATTCCTGGATGCGTCTCTTTACTGTATCTGCACCAAAAGTTAAAGGGATTCATTCTGGGCCGAGACTCATCCTCCATCTAAGTTTCAAAAACAGGCCAGCATTAATCCAAGACATTTTTAAATGGTTTCATGTAGCCAAAGATGTTAAAAAAATGACTCAACCTCTGAAGAAAAATCTTAAGCACACAGTGTATATAACTTCTGCTGCAGGGTCTCTAAATCACAACAAAGACATAGTTTGATGATTTTGTGAAGTAGTGTGTGGTCATGGGAGTTGTCGTCTTCATTGTTATCAGCTAGAGGTCGAACATTATGGCTTTTTCAGGGCCGATATGATGCCGATTATTAGAAATCAAGAAGACCGATGACGATATTTGGAACAACGAGCGATGGAATAAACCCAAGTACAATCTATTCAAGTACTGTTCTTTAGTACAAAGCGAAAATGCTGAATATAAGCCCTGAAAATCAGTCTATCTCTATTATCAACCATCACTGCTGGTGAGACTCTATCTGTGCCTCAGGCAGAAATGTTCCCAGATGAGGTAATGTATTAAAGTTTTATTCGCGCTGCACTCAGTCACGTACCACGACTTCCTTCCTCACTCTCTGACGTATCATCTGATGTTTCTCAGGATATAAAACTACAAGTTACCAAATGTTGCATACTGTATCTTTAAGGCGATGATGTCTCCATCCTAAAACCCTCACATTTCTGGCACCGTGACCTCATTGTCCTCAGCATCCTTCTGCACTGCGATGGGATTTTATTCACTTTGAAGCTCAAGATGGGATGGCACGTCATTGAAGGTTTGAAAAACAACTTATCGACAGATTCGATGTGACAGCAGATCAAAAAGAAATCAGTGACTGATGGTTTCTGACAGGCGCTCAGAAGATGTGAGTTGTCTCCAGTAGGAGTGTGTTGTGTCAGGGCAGGTTAACACAGGCCGATCGCACAGCTCCTCTTTGTGTCCTCTCGCTGTTGTTTTTCAACATGAGCTTTTTTTTAAGCCTCTCGTCCCCTCGTCCTTACATTCCTCTGCTCCTCAGCATGTGTGTGTGTGTGTGTTCGTATGACTCAGCCTCCCTCTCCGGCTCGATCGGTGCCAAACCACATCACATCACTGATAAAACTCTTCTGCAGCGAGGATCTAACACAGAGTCATCCCACCGCTTGTCTCCTCTCTCTCTTTCTTTCTCTGCCTCACCACATCAGTGACTAATACAGCATCAGTGAGCAGAATCGCACAATCAAACACATGTTGGTTCGATTATTGTTGTCTGTAAGTCGCACAGATAAAAGGATATCATCTGAGCGGGCAGGCTGGGTGACATACGCGCGGGGACGGCCAACGCTCCCCAAGCTGTGAGAGCTTATTCTCCGAGTTCTTGGCAGTTCCCTCAGAGTCTGCACTCAAATGTTTGCTTTCTGAAACTGCCCTCTTCGACCAAATCATACATCCAAGCGTACAAGCCACAGAGCTTCTCCTTTTCCTCTTTACTGTCACTTTCAAAAGCATCGGTGTGGGTTGTCTTTTCATAAAGGATTAGCGCAAAAAAAAACTCTCCACTGGAATTAAGTCTGACACACACATTTAACTACAAGCCAATCTCCGTCTCATTCCTTCTCCCACAGATCTTAAAACAAACAATATGCCAGATCAGAGAGAGGATGAGATAAGGGAGACTACACAGGAGGCTCATCTCTTAGCTCATCGCGTAGAGAGAGAAACTCTTGGATGCTGAGACCCGGTGTCAGAGCTTCAGAGGAAGGCTCTGATGGATAGAGACACTAGAAAGTAAAGGAAAGGGTAGGATTAGAGAATAGTAGTAAAATAAACAGAAAGGGGAATGATTCTGTTATCTGCGTGGATGTCCGAGAGGAAACTAGAGCACCAAATGATGACGACATTTAGTTTCACTTCTCTTCCTCTCTCCACCTATAGTGTGCAGAAGTGGGCCATCAGGGTAGATTAGAGTACTTCTGCACGTGTCATGGTTTGGGTGTTTAGTTTTGTGATTTCATGTTTCATGTTGAAACTTTATCCTCATGTGTCATGTTTTACTTCCTGTCTTTGTCTGATGCCTGTGTTTTCCCCTCACTCTTTGTTTAAATCCAGAATATAATAATGCAAAACAAAAAGCAGGCACACAAACAAAAGGAGTAATCCAAGTAAAACAAACAAAGTACAAACCAGAATAACACAAGGACACATACTGAAAGAAAATACTTCCTACATGAAACTGCTCACAGCAGCATCTGTTGATTGTTAGATCATGAGTTCACGGGATCATGATTTCTGGGAAGAGGCATCGCTGTGACATGTCTTTTTTCTTCTAGATGTGTCATCTAGCTCCATTATAATCAAGGGAAGGCTAATCTATACAGCTGGTATCTCCAAAGTGAGCAACACACATCGAAACAATCCAGATGAATAAATCATACAACACAGGTAAGTCAACCCTTTTTTAATTGGAAGCACAGCATTACAAGATACTCTCATGTAGCACTGAACAATGTGTTGTTGTTTTCTCCCTCATTCTGCTCCCCGGGATGAAGCACAACCAAAGATCCTGAGATGTGAACGCTGTCATAACGTCAGGTGAAAGAAATGCATCCTGACAGAGTCGAAGAGCAAAAAGACGAGATGTTCGACTTTGTGACGCTGATCTTATCCACAAACTGATGAAAAGGCAGAGAGAGAAGAAATAAAGAGAAAGAAAGAAAGAAAGAAAGAAAGAAAGAAAGAAATGTACAATCTTTTACTAATGAGTATGAATGTTTAGCGCCTCGGAGGTGTCATTAAGGGAGAATATAATACTATAATTCCTCATCTTCATACCTTCAGTCTTGTCTTGTTTGTTCTCCAACAAGACAAGACAAGTACTGGATTTGATATGATTTTATTCAGACCATGGACTGATGTGTTTATTTCAGGCTGTGGCTGTTAAACACAACTCTGCGTGTTATCTTTGAGATCCCTTTAACGTATTATACAGGATGTTTTGCCGTAAGGACGATGATGATATACTGCAGATGCCATCCTGTTCATAAAAGCTCATTCTAGAGGGTCTGGAGCGCTTTATAAATGTCGTCTTCGTCATCTTCAAACTTCCAGCTGACTAAATCAGCCGAACCAAAGGCGTCTGCTGGCCTCTGCAAGAGGGAAGGAGGCCAAACATATAATATGGTGTTGACTTATTAAATTGAGAGGATAAATTGGTAATTCTTGTGACACATTTTAGAATTAAGGGCCCAAATTATTAATCAAACCGTGCAAAGACATTTTTTTTTTTTTCGGCCAAGACACCTCCCAGGCTCCATAAAGAGGTAATTTCAAGCTGTGCAAATTTGACTGGTCGTTATAAGGTTTCTTAAAGGGATTAGTGAAATTCAGACACCCGAATAAAGTACTAAAAATTCTGACTGAAGCATGCTTGCCAACCCTCCCGAATTTCCCAGGAGACCCCTGTTTTCAGTGCTCTCTCCCAGTTCCTTCCCGGAGTCACAATTCTCCCGTATTTCTCCAGATTTATGACAATTTTTCATATTTTTCCCCTTTTAGTTATCATAACCTGTTTCTGGCACTGTACAGTGTGTAGTCTGCTGCACTGTTGAGCCTCGTCCCTCATCAGGGAGTCAGAGACAGACAGAGTGATGGGGAGGACGTATATAGAGTCAATCAGACCTCGGTCCTATCAGGTTCTGTCAGTCACATGATCTGAGAAAGACAGATTCAAGTTTTCAACCCTACTAATTCAAACAGACGGTAAAATATTTCAATTCTGTAAATTCAGTGAAATTTTAGTATTCAGCAGAGGGTATTTGGCTGCTTCTAAAATGTAATTATTACGGCGCTTTTGGCTTCAACACCTCTTAACTTCTGGAAAAGAGCTGCAGAGCATCTGAGCCAAACACCCCTACATTAACAACTTAATAGTGTTTATAAAAAGAAGACTAGACTGATTAAGAAGCCGTATTTACATTTATAACTTCAGACACTGTGGCTTATTAGAAATTCATAAACAGATTGTCAACATTTATAACTGATTTACTACCCGACAGAAAGGAAAAACATCAGCTGGAGGGATTGCTCACAACCTGGCAACCCTACATGTGTTCTTTTAATGGCTCATAATCGATTTATAAAGCATTAGTAAATGTGTTCATAGCCATTAAAGTGGCTTTTCATAAGGAGTGTGTAACTAGAAAGCAGCGAAGAGATGATAAAAAGTAAAAGTAGAATCACTTTCATTCATGACTCCATCACTTCATTCATCCAAACATCCATCCATTCACTCTTTAAAGCCACGCGAGATGTGTAGGCTAAACTGCTAATCACCAAGTGTTGTTGTAATAATTAGCTCATACCCCTGTCTGTGTGTGTGTGTGTGTGTGTGTGTGTGTGTGTGTGTGTTCTGCTGCTGGCTGCGAGGAAGTCAATACCCATTCAGCTATTTAAAAACCTGCACTGGGCCAACTTTCCACTCATTCAGCAGAAAAAACAACAATACACAGTGAGGTGCATTTCTCAAACTCCTGCCCTTCCGCAAAGATGAGGATGTGCCTCTCTCTCAAGGATACTGAACCGACTGTGTGCCGCGCCCACACACACACTCACACACACACACACACACACACACATCCACTCACCGAGTCAGCATGAAACTCAAGCCATGAGATGCTGGAGGAAGTGGACAGCATTAAGGTTTTCTGAGGCTCAGCAGACTGCAGAGCACACAGACGGGTATAAAGCAAAAATAATATGAATGAAACAATATTAAGGTACTTATACTTTGAGTATTTCCATTTTACCTCTACTTCACTACATTTTTAAGGGAAATATTGCCCCTTTAATGCATTTTTTAAATATAAATCTACCATGTTACCCTGCTTTCTTTTACCATTTTAACTGTGTTTCTTGTTTGTACAGCACTCTGTAACAATGTTTTGAAAGGTGCTTTATAAATCAAGTTATTGTTATTATAACTTTTCACTCAACTACATTGAAAAGCTGTTAAATTTGCTAAACAAACACATTTCTTTCCTAACTTTTTGGCACAGAAAAGCTAAGATTAGAGAAAAGTCCAGAAGAAGAATCTGTGTTGCAAACCTTTTTCTTTCTTCTTTCCAACCCCATTAATCATCTCACGACCCCTCAGTTTAATCTCGTGACCCTTTGGAGGGAGCCTGACCCAAAAGTTGGGAATCACTGAACTAGATTGCCTATCAGTGACACTGGGCGTGGCAAGTGTAAACTATGATATCAGCCGTTGGCTTGTGGACTGCCAGTTTGAAGCACAGAGTTTGGCATTACGGCTGTTGCCATGTTGTTTTTTTGGAGCCAGAAGTGACCATCTTTGGACAAGAGGTGGAGCTGGTGAAGATAACATGACTGGATCCGACCAAGACCCAGAGAAGACACAGTGGGAGCAGCCATGCCGCAAAGCATACGATGCGTTATCGTCTATTTGATTGTAAATGGGACCTTAATTTACTAAATAATCATCACGCTGTATTGATGAAGCGATTGAGATCATAAACTCATTAGGAAACCGTTTACTGATAAATCAAGTGAGAAGTAGGGTCATTTTCTCATAAGCTTACATACAATTGCACTTTTGCAACCAGTCGAGTCGCCCCCTGCGGGCCATTAGAAAGAATCCAGGTTTAAGGCACTTGGCTTCACTTTTCAGACCCGGAAGCTCAGCCCATATGTTAAAGAGTCAAACAGTGTTGTCGGAGGATAAACAGGCTTCAAACCTGAGCGAGCAGCAGAGGGCTGCCTCTTCAGCCCGGTGTTAGGGTACTCATCCATCCAGCCGTTTCTTTGCAACATTATCATTTATTCTGAGTCGTGTTTGTGTCCACCTGGTAAATGTAAATCCCACATTAACTCTCTTTTTAGCTCAGTTTCGGTCTCCACCACCTCCTGAATTTAAATATCTGGCCCTTAGCTAATCGCTAACTTTGTCTATTTATGAATAATAAACCCTGTTCATTTATGTTTAATGTAGTAATGTTTGCTGATTCTCTATCCTGGAAGTAGCACCCTGCATTACAGTAAAATGATGTAATTGTCTGAACATTAGACTGTTCAACTCGCTCTCATACTTGCCTTTAGCCACTTAGTCAGTTTTTTGATAATCATCATCAGTAAGGTGGAAATAATGGTTGAGTTAATATTTCATGAAAGTACCAGCGTTCATCCCTACCATATTGTCGTATATACCGATATCGAGGTATTTAGTCAAACATATTGTGGTATTTGATTTTGCTGCCCAGTCCTAGCATTTATGAGGTGCTTTTGAGGAAATTTAAAATATTAAGGCACATATTGTGTATCATAAACACACTGCAGTACTTTGCCATGTCCCCCAGCAGTCGAGAGCGGAAAGAAAACTGCAGCCGAACAATGAGCTGACACTCAATATAGCTCTGTAAAACTGAGGGGGTGGTTTCTTTAACTACATTTTTATCTTAATTCTTCTGTAATTCTACCGAAGTAAAAGACTTTTAATTGTAATAAAGTATTCCAGCATTGTTGTATTAAGCACTTTAAATTAAGTGAAGGATCTGAGTACTTTATCCTTCACTGGTGGGGGGGCCATGTTATTTTGCTCCATAGGCCAGCTGCTAAAACAATCAGTGAGCGTGTGGAGGTGGAGGAGACATAAAGAGAGGGAGACGCACTGCAGGACGAGGGGGAGCAGAGGCACCATGTCGAGTCTCACATCCCCACGACTCCCTTCAGTCTTTTTTTTCTTCCCTGAGAGAAAAAAAAAGACTGAGGGGAGTCGAGGGGAATCTAAAAATGTTCACCTCCATCCTCCAGGCCTCAGAATCCCCCCCGCTCCTGTATCTCCTCCCTATCTGTTGTAAAAATCTACCACTGCTGTGCCCCCTCCTCTTCCTCCTGCTGCTCCTTTACCCGGGGGAGCGGGGCTGATATCTCTGTCAGATGGTTGGGAGTTCTGTCTGTAACAGTAAACTGACCGGCGGGGAGGAGAGGAGAGGAAAGAGACATTACTGTGCAGGGAGAAGCTATCAACTGCAGCCTGCAAAACACATCGTACAAGACACGTTCACTTCATGTACTTCGCGGAGCCCTCACAGGACTCCACTGTGCAGAGCCAAGAACTACACAGGCCTGATTAATACAGTGGTGTTGTAACGTAGAGCTACTGAGGAAATGATGCTGTAGCCAAGCATAACGGATGTCCAAGGATTTGTGTTTTTAAAGCTGTGTGTACACATACCTCTGAGATAAACACTGTATGCATGTAGTGTACCAGACTCCTATATCCAAACACACACGCTCCTGTGAGCAGCTTCATGCCAGCAGTGTGACGCTCAGTGATTGGCTGATGAAGATGATTGGTGATGTTGTGCTCCCACCCCAGGGAGTTTGGGCCATGTTTTCTAAGATTAGCCTGCTCCACAGCACAGCAGCACACTCAGTCCAGTACAACACACACACACACACACACACACACACACACACACACACACACACACTCACTGCTTGAATCCATTAATTATGTGGTCTTATATAAGATGTAAATATTGCAGCAGTAACATGTGGACTGAGGACATTTAAGGACATAAAACATGATGTGTTCGCGGCCGTGTTTATGTTGGTTCGTACATATTCACAGTGATTTTCATGAACTGTTCATGCATGTCCAAATATTACTGTATATTAATGTCAGCATATAATTAGAAGAGCTGAAACAAGTACTCGATTAGTCTATTAGTGGAAAGTACTTTTGATAATCGATTCATAGTTTAAATCGTTTAAGAGGTAAAATTATCAAAAAATCTCCTGATTCTAGCAGCTTTTCTCTATTTTATGAGACTCTACATTCAATATTTTACCATTTTGAACAATTGATCAGACAAACTTGGTCATCTGAAGGCATCACTTTTGGCTCCAGGAACTTGTGAGTCCAAGAATCAAAGATATTCACTTAAATAAAAGCAGCAAATCATCACAGTTGAGAAGAGAGAATCAGTACATGTTTGGCACTTTTGCTTAATCAACTAACTGAAACGATTAATCATTTATCAAAATTGTTGAGGTTTGATTTTCTGTCAATTAGTCGACTAATTGTTTCAGCTCTGAATGAATGAATCGATTGTGTCATCTGTTAAGCTTGTCAATCGTGAGGATTTGCTGCTGTTCTTCGTTGTGCAGAATCGTTAAATGAACATCACTGGACTTCTGCCTGTTAGACGGACAAATCCTTTTGAAGGCAACACTTTCACAAAGGATATTAGTCTTTCTTTACTTTACTCCTCGATGACAGTAAACTGAGTATCTTTGGGTTGTGGATAAAGCGAGACATTTGAGGACGTCATCTTTGGGCTTTAGGAAACACCGATTGACATTTTTCCCCATTTTCCGACATTTAATAGACCAAACAGGTAATCGTTTAATTGACAAAATAACTGACAGATTATTTGATATTGAAAATAATCATTAGCTGCAGACCTAAATACTGTATGTACATCATTTTGTGCAACTAACAATGTATTTGTGGCCATTGTAAGGTTAAACGTGAGCTTTCCGTGTCCAACATTGGATTGAAATCACTGTATTAATATTTTAGTTTGTGTAAATAATCCAACTGTATACTTTGTACTGGGTAAAGTTAATCCAGTATTGTGTCTGTGCTGCATTGACATTTAATGTGACATAAACAACCTGCACTGCAAGAAATATCCAATTACTGACAAACACTAAAAACCAAATTACGACAAAAGTAGGTGACAGTGATGCAGATATCATCACAAACATGTCGTGATGATGTTCAGTTGCTACTGAAGGTGGACGGAGAGAAAAAAAGCAAGACTCTGACACAAAGAGGGAAGTCACTCTGACAGAAACCCGACGCAAAGAAGTCAAAAGACAGATTATTAATGTAGGGGTGCGTGTGTGTGTGTGTGTGTGTGTGTGTGTGTGTGTGTGTGTGGAGGCGTGTGTGAAGAGATGCAAACCAGCTTCAACACTGAACAAAGAACGGTGGAACACAGAGGAGATGTAGACACAAGATAACAATCCCAGGAGGAGGAGGAGAAATCGCAGATGGAGATGAAGATGAGAGACGAGGATCAGGAGGAGGAGCAGGAGTCGAGGTCAGCAGTAATGGCCCCCTTTTCTCTTCCTACTTTTAGAAGTGTCCACTTCAGAGCAGCCAGGTCGGTGACCTTTGAACTGACCCCTGATAACTTTGTCCCTCATGTGACTGAACAATGTCTGTCTGGAGACTCTGTATCATAGCAACACACAACAACCAGAGAGAGAGGAGATAGTCTACCTTCACTGTGACTGACAAAAGAAAGGTATGCAGCCCTGATCCAGACAGTGATACAACCACCTGCATGAAGCGCTCTCTCTCTCTCTCTCTCTCTCTGTGTGTGTGTGTGTGGATTCAGACAGATGCAACTGGTGATAAGAAACCAGACATGATGATGAGCAGGGCCTCATCGCGCAGATATTAAACACATTAATTAGCTTGTCCTCCACCAGCAGCCTCTCCTCTCTTGTGGTTTCTCTGGCAAGCAGTGGCAATGTAAATATTGAGTGAGCTCAGGCATCCATATGGCAGCCGGCGATAAAGGACGGAGCGCGTGGGAGTACGCACATTCTGCCACTGACTTCCATTTCCTGTCTCTCACCCACCAGGTCTAACTAATTTCACAGATGACCACAGGCCTCGTGCAGAGGAGGAACACTGTACAACCCGTGTGAGCATCAAGTGGAAGAGATGGGGTTTTTAATGCGCTGTCGCAGAGCGAAAACAGCCTGATAATCACACAGGGGGTGGAAAACATGTATGGCTCTATGCAACATGGCTTCCTGATAATGTGCCAGCTTTTAGGGATGCAAGATATGAATTTTATGCAGCCAATACCGCTGGTACTGCTGATACTGCCAATACCACAGATACCGCCGATACTACAAATAACGCAGATACCACTGATAACGCCAAAACTGACAATACTGCCGATACCAACAATACTACAAATAACGCAGATACTGCTGATACTGCTGATACCAACAATATCAACAATACCGCCGATGTCCCCAATACTACAAATGCTGATACCACTGATGATGCTGATATTGCCAGAACTGCAGATACAGCTGATACCGCCAAAACAGTTAAATTAAAGTGGAAATTGACAACTTTTCAGATTCCCTTCCTCCTAGCGTTTCCCTGTTTTCGCAACATGGCTTTTTTACACTTTGCAGCTGGTAATTACTTCAGACTGATAACGTATAAAAGAAGTTCATCACCTCAAGCTTTCTTTTACACCTGAGAGTAAGAGAGGCTAGCACGTAGAGCGCAAAGACCAGTGATTTAATATTCCACGGCTCTAATAACATTTGTTGTGTTAAAACTCGTTAACATCTCCCCTCCTCTTTGAAAACCTTGCAGGACATGTTTTGTAAATGACGTTCATGTTTTCTTCCTCTGAAACTGTAAAAAATCGTTCACACCAGTGACGACATGTTCTAGTCTACGGTGTGCTGCACTTCTTTTACTTCTCCTTCTTCCTCTCTGGATGTATTGGCGGATCGCAAACCAACTTGTGTAGCTGCTGCGCTTGTTGGATAAAGCAATTTGACTTCATATAATTGGCTCCATTTATCAGCTACAATTTCAAGGTTACAGTTATATAGTCGATAATATAAATTTCCCAATATCAGGACGATAATTCGTCAGGACGATATTGATCTTGCAGTAACACTTGTGTATTCCAACTCTTCTCTCGTGCTTTATTTGATATTTGCATCATTAGATTTAAAACAAGGGGTAAAGTAACAATGCAGCACAGTTGATAGAGCTGGAGTTTCCTGATAGATAACTTCAAACTTTAATTAATTGACTAGTTGTTTTAGGATGTAATGCTATCCAATACCCTTTATGATAAAATACGAATCTTTGGAAGATTATGCTATTAGTTCTTGTTGAGACCCTGTCGGAAAAGCATTTTTGTGATGATATTTCACGATATTATAAAGTGTTCTTGTTATTTTGTCCACACCCCTGCAGAATACATATACTCTAGCCTGAGTGGTGTAGCGTCACTCAGCTTGACTGAGCTGTGAAAAGCTGAAGTTTTAGTGAATGAATGTTTGTAAAACGTGACTTTAGAGGGAAAACACCAAAACAACATCCCTGCAAGACTTTTGTAGACTAGAGTTATAGGTACGGTAATAAATATTGATCCCTGCCTTTGATTAGGTCACTATGAAATCATAACATAGTAGCAAAGATGTAATAAAGGCCATTGTAACACATTTTGTGTGAAAACTCATCTTTGTAAAATGTGACTTTTGAGGGATGTTGCTTGAAAATCACAACAAAACAACAACAAGAAATAATACTATAAAATAAGTCCCTGCCTTTGATTAGACCACTAAAAAATCATTACATAGTGACGAAGATGTAAAGTGGGCTTTTCACAGTGACGTTAAGGCCATTCTTACTCATTCTGTGGTGTGTAATAACGATAGATTGATTTTCAGGGCCGATATTCAGCATTTTTCCGATTATCGTATCGGTAATTTAACAAGTTTAAAAATGTGCTACTTAGGCTCTGATGCAGCATCCTCTCACACAATGTCCTGCCCTAGCACTATATGATTGGTTACACGTCACAATTATTAGCCCACAAACACTAAATAATCTGAATCTGCAAAGTAACTAGTAACCAAATCTATCAAAACAAAAGTCGTGGAGAGGAAGTATGAAGTAGCAGAGTCAGAAAATACTCAAGTTAAGTACCTCAACATTGTACTTTCATTCATTCCATCACTGGTTATTCTACAATTTGAAGCTAAGATTTTATTCTTTACTGCAAATGTACATCAGTTCCAAATATCAGCTATCGCTCTCCTCGATTTCTAATAATCGGTATTAGTATCAGCTCTAATAAAGCCATATCAGTCTACCACTAGTGTGTATGGTGTTCTTATTATTCTGTCCACCCCCTGCAGATGATATCTTGCCCATGGTGGACTTGGCAAACTATGAGCTCTGAATATCTTAACTTTAGGGTAACGTTTACGTCAGCTTTGTAGAATTTGATTTTAAACAGATGCTGCTTAAGAATTAGAACAAAAACAACATTTCTAATAAAATATTGAACAATTTAAATGTAAATAAATAAATAATAATAATAAACCTTTCTCTGTGATTGGTCACCATAAAATCACAGCACAGTGCCACAGACGCCTCCCAGCAGTCTTATCATAATATTAGCAGACGTGTTTCCTGTTAAAATCAGGCTTATTAGGCTTCATATTAACTGACTGAAGCCTATAAAAAGACACATGAGAGAAAGTCAATATCGGGCCTGAAACAGGCCTGCTGCAGGCCCGGAGAGCCTATTTAAAGCCAACAGTGGATCGTTGTGCAGGCTGCGTAATGGACTTCATGAATGGGAATGGGCAGCAGCCTCCTGCTGAATGGCTGACAGCTCCTGGTCCAGACAGCGGGAGATGAATGGGAGCCCGGAGTCACGCGTCGGTACACTGGTTCTGGATCATCTCGAGCGGGCCTGCAGCCTCCATCACATCACATCACATCACATCACATCAGGCCCCTGAGCCGTGCTCTGACTGACCACACTTCACTCCCTCAAGGCTATTAAATGGATTATCGGAAAAGCCCCTTTTACACCGCGACCCTCCTCCAGGAAGCCTCGTCCACGGCGTCCGCGCTCAGACACCTCCACCACCGAACAGCTCCGGCACGAGGAGGCTGACTGCGAGGGTGAATCTGGGTTTAACACCAAAACACGGCAGCCTCCTCTCCTCTCCTCTCCTCTCCTCTCCTCCTCCTCATCCTCATCATCGCCTCATCTCCTCCTCCTCCTGCTCCTCCTCAGCACCTGGAGGTTTGTTGTTGTCTCCTGACAACAGAAAACCCTCCGCAAGATGTCTAATCAGACGCGCCGGGACGGTCCACACGCGCTGAATGAGAAATAAAACGCAGCAGCAGGAGGAGAAAAAGAAGAAGGAGACGGAGGAGAAGAAGCGGCTCTCACCTCAATGCAGGACTGGCTTCATGACGCTGGTCGCTGCCTGTGAGACGGTCCTGGTGCTGCAGAGTGGATGCGGTCTATTCAGGATCAAACATGGTGATCCCCCCCCTCAGCTGGTGGTCTCCTCCCCGGGTTAGACGCGCTCACAGCCGGCCAGCTCTCCCTCCATCTCTCCGCTCGACGCACTGTGCTGCTGCTGCTGGTGGTGGTGGTGTACCTTTGACTCTGCTCTTCACAGACCAATGACAAGCCAGACAGGCTCAGAGGAAAGGCTACTTCCGGTAGATACTTTCAGAATAAAGCTGCAAGGTGCCGCACAAGCGAGAAGCCTGTAAGTGTTTATGAAAGCAGTAAAAGGTGAACATGTTTGAGTCTTAAAAATAAAGACATCATGTTGAAATAATAAAGTATCTAAAGTACAACTAAAGGTAAATATACATAAGCCTATATTCACACGTGTGTACTGTGTATACAAGGCATTTTTTATTACATTTGATCAGAATCAGTGTTTTGTGTTTTGCAGATAAAATAAATTAATTTAAAAATGTGCCGCTTTGGCTCTCATGCAGCAATCTGCAAAGTAACTAGTAACTAAAGTAATCAAATAAATGTACCAGAGTCAAAAGTACAATATGTGTATTCAAAATGTAAAGTAGTGGAGTGAAAGTATAAAGTAGAAGAAAATGGAAATACTCAAGTAAAGTACAAGTACCTCAAAACAGTAATTAAGTACAGAACTGGAGTAAATGTACTTAGTTACATTGCATCGCTGCATTGCATTCCTGGTATTCTCCTGATCAGTATGTAAAAATGTATTGAGAAAACCGTGAAAATATTCAATTGTTTTGTGTACTGCAGGACAGATGACAGAGGAAAATTATCCTGGGTGTGTCCCTCTTTTATGGACAACCAGTGAAGGAATGTAACTAAGTACATTTACTCAATTACTGTACTTGAGTACAATTTTGGGGGGGTTTGTACTTGAGAGTTTCCATTTTCTGCTACTTCGTGCTCCCACTCCACATTCTGGTGACAAACATTGTACTTTATACTCACCACATTAATGTAATAACTTTAGTAACAAGTTACTTTTCAGATTACATGCTGTATTAGAGCCAAATGAGAGTTTGTTTAAATTAATAATAAAAATAATAAACACTGATTCCAATAATCGGAAAAATACTGATTATCAGCTCTGATAATTGGCCAGCTCGACCCAAACAGTCCATGCATACATGTAAATATATGACAACCTACACAACCTAGATACCAGATGGTTAGACTGTCATTGTCACTGTTTAACTTTCATTTTCTTTGAATTATTGAACATATTGTAAATGTGGGCGACGTTTCACAGGCTTGGAAACAGGTTAAGTTTCAGTTTTATTCCAGCATCAGAGTACTGGTTCATTCCTGAGCCTCTGAAGCTGCTTTTTGTTGACTGTGCGCTGCACGTAGAGACGAACTGATCCGTCACTGTAATCATTAGAAAACTAAGGGTTTAATGTCGTTCTTCAATTTCGTTTCAGGGACTGATGACGGATGAAGTTCCTGGAAACTTGGATAACATAGTGAACTGAAAATGAACAGCGGTCCAGATAAAAACGCTTTTATTCTCAGTTCCTGAAAAAATGACATTTTAAAGAGAACCTCTTTAAAACAGGGCGTCATTGAGCCCAGAAAAAAATCATCTTGTTACACAATAGTATTTCCCAAAATGTCACTTTTAACAAAAAGACTCTTATTTTGAAGGCACAGTCAAATACTGGCATATCCTGTGTGTGTTTGGCTGAATTGACCACAGCTCCCTTCACTGGGGGGCGTGTGTGTGTGTGGGTGTGTGTGTGTGTGTGTTTCACTGATCTATTTAACAGCCAGCGATGACTGTCCTTAAAGGAGCCACGCCCTTTCATTGTTGCCATAACTGCCACTGACACAAAACAATACTGTGTGTGTGTGTGTGTGTGTGTGTGTGTGTGTGTGTGTGTGTGTGTGTGTGTGTCTGCATCTGTGTCTGTGTGTGAACATATGAAAGGAATCATTTTGCCCCCCTGTTACACAGTTGCTTAGAAAACCAAAACACAAACTGATCTATTTTGACTGGGTCACTGAACGCCTCCTACACACAACCACACACACCTGCACTCACACAGCCACACACACCCACATCGGATTAATCAAATCAGTGACTTCAAACCTTAGATTTATAAGCTGAACTGGAGGATTGATCAGATGAAAACAAAGAAAAAGTGGTTGATTTCTCGACTTCTCTCGACCGACGGTCTCCAACGGTTCCGTGCAGATAAGAAGTTCACGTTGTCCTACATTTATTCAGGATGTTGTGTGTTTTTTCACGAGACAATCCTACGTGGACACCAGGGATGCTGCACATATCTGTAGTGACATGACATTTATTTCCTTTTGTCCATGTAAGTCAGATTGTGCAGGAGCAGGTGTCAGATGACTCATTTCCTTCATCGATCACTCAGATGAACACGGTGAGATGTCACTCTCGTAACGTGGGTTTAGTTCTGAAGCTGTATGTAAAGCATCTGAATACGTCCTCCATCAACTACCCAGGAGTTGTAGGGACCAGCTGGATTAACTCTCGACCAGCTAGAAAGTCTCTGTCCTTCAGAATGAATGCTTGACTGCTTAAAGGTAAAGTTCACCCAAAAATAAGATACATTAATTAGTCATGTTTGCACCCTCAGGTGAAGTTTTGTAGCTCACAACATATTTCTGGAGCTTCACAGCAAAACAGCGCTGCACCACTCCCTTGAACGACTGAAATAGATGGGAACTTGTTTTAAAATGTGAAAAAACAACAAAAGAAGATAAAATGGCTCCATACAGCTCGCCCAGCATAATCCAAGTCTCAAGAAGCCCAGAGATCCCTAACTGACTCGAAAAGACATTATTTACACCCTCGGCATGCCGTCGAGCTCATGCATCCAACGCTTTTAGCTCGGTAGCTACAGTGAAGATTCAGCTTAAAAAAGGTGTAAAAATGTCTTTTCAAATCAATTTGCAACTCAAACGCTAGAATAAATGTAAGATAAATACATTCCTGCAAAACCACAGATAAGTTAAAACAGAGCTAGCCACCTGCTTCTGACACCACAAAAACATCTGGAAATGTCCACAGGTGTGACACAAACTGCGGCCAGCTCGGACGTATCTCTGGTTTGCAGAAGCATTAACTGCTAACATTATATCTTCACGACTTTGTGAGTCTTGGATTATGCCACACGAGCTGTATGGGGGCATTTTGTTTATCATTTTATGTTGTTTACGTTTTAAAACAAGTCCCCATCTACTTCAGTTGTTCAGGAGAAAGTTGCAATGCTGTTCTGCCGTGAAATGTTTTGTGGACAACAAAACTTGAGTATATAATGACTGAATTTTCTTTTTTTTTGGCGGACTATTCCTTTAAGTAGTTTAATTGTCCACTGATCAACAAAACAATGTTAATGAGCAAAAGTTAGCAACAACAGCTACTTCCAACTCAAATTGTTTAACTACTTTTACTTGAGAATACTTTTATCTCCACCGAGGTTTAACACAAAGGTGCAATATGGAGGCTTTAAAAGAGACAATCACTTCCTGTTCTAAGTTTCATTTTGAGGATCTACAATGAGAAACTTTCAATTTGAGACGTAGTAAGTGTCTCAACATGATGTCACCTTTCGTATATATTTTAAGATGATAGTTAAATTGCTTTAATTCAGCCATGTTTTGACCGAGAGCTTGTTAATACAGCAACACTGACATTTCTACACTGAATGACTGAATTGTTATTAATATGACGGTGGCAGAGGTTATGATAATGATAATAGTATATTACTGAGGTTTTATTTGACTTTTCTTATTTCTTATTATCATTATACCATTTGACACCATTACACACATGTTGTTTGGCCAAATGAGACTCTTCACGTGGCTCGGAGGTGTTTATACCTCAGTGAGTGGCTCTAGCGTAGCACACCTTCACTACTAATCCTCTGTGAGAGGATTGACTCCGTGGCTTCATGGTGGGGCTGAGGGCTAAAATAATAACCTGGTCAGGCTGCGGACAGGTGGTAGTGGGAGAGGACGAGCTGCTCCTGAAGGTCAGCGCCTCTAATCTGAGCGCTTCCTCTTAAACGAGCCGCTCCACAGTCCGAGCTGGCAGACTGTGTGATCTTGTTTTGCAAAGCGTTTTTCTCAGCTGTTAAGCAGCTCTAACCGATCCATGTAATGATTAGCAGGAGACGAATGATTAAATGAAAGCATGTGATTGAAATGTTGCCAGTGGTTTGATGTCCTCTGCACTCAAGAGTCTTCAAGGAAGCAGCTCAGGGATTCATGAAGCTTTAATGTAAAACAGATCTTCAGATGGGAGGTCCTGTCTGAAGATCTTTACTGTTTTGTTGCGACTGTCTAAACTCTGGTAGAGAGTTAACAGGAGGAGATTATCATACAATCTAGTGACATATTGTTAAATAATTAACAATAACTATCTCCTCTTACTTATTTGGACATTTTTAAGGAAACTTCTTTTATAACCTCAACAACAAGGTGGTCTTTGGACCTCATATTAGGAAACACTGTACATATTGTTGTACCTACAAACTATATGTGTAAAATAAATGCGGTGTTGTAGCATAAAAGTAGCATAAAATGGAAATACTCAAGTAAGTCAAAAGACATTTAAGCTGGTGATTCTCAAACCCAGGCTGGAGCATGGAGCAGCATAATGAAACCAAAAGAGACGTGGGCTGGGCGAGGGCTCTCTCTGCATCTCCCTCCAGAGACCCTCACTCCTTATTGATCCTCACACACTTCCTGCCGGAAGGATGAATCGACAGGAGCCTCGAGGGGACAGGGGCCGCCGCTTCAACCTCAGAGCCGTCACTGTCTCCCCCACATCACCTTCCCTTCTACATCCAAATCCCTCCGCTCAGACATCAACTTATCACATCGTTCTTTCTTAAGTCCTCCCATCTCGCCCCTAAAGGTCACGAATTCAGTCCTTGAGAGAAACCTTCCTCCGTGCAGACAAACAGTACAGTTCGATGGCAGAGCAGCAACCCATAACACAAACAACACGGTCTCCTCTGTGGGCATCATTGATCGGGAGTTCAAATATATGCCTCATTTAGACCTCAGAGAGGTGAGACGGGGAGGGAGGGGGCAGCTGAAAGACAAAAGAGAAAAAAAGATGCTTTTGAGTGGATTTCCTGTGAAAGCATCTAAAGTGGTTGAGAGAGAGATTGGCCTCCTGAGGCTGTTTTAGGATCAATGTGTCAGCAGGCTTTAATAAGAAACTGCCCCTCGCTGTTTCCTGACCAGGAAAACACACCGACAACCTGCCTTTGAAGACGCCGTTCAACGTCAGATAGACTCAGATCATAGCTGCAGCCTGCATTTGTGGAAATAAAGCTGGAGCTCTATTGACAACATGTTTAATTATTTTCCAGAGAAGGAACAGAGAGATTAAAAAAAGGAAGAATCTGAACAGGAAATGATGTGAAATGGGGAACAAAACAAACGTATCTGACAGGGCGTGAAGTTTCAAGAGTGGAGTCACAGACGTGGGCCAAGACTGCTCCACAACTGACAAACCCTTTTTGATTTAACATCTATTGTTTGAAGACGGGAAGAGGAAGAGGGCTCAGAACAAAAATCAGCTCTGCATTAAAACAACACAGTCCAGGAAGTCCAGCTGGGCTGACAGATTAATGTGTTTAAAGGACAAGTTCACCCAAACATGAAAATTCAGTCATTATCTACTCTGTTTTGTAGTCAGCAAAACATTTCTGGAGCTTCACAGCAAAACAGCATCGCAGCGTTCTCCTAAACAACTGAAGTAGATGGGGACTTGTTTTAAAATGTAAACAAAACAACTGACAACAACTTTTTTACACCTGTTTTTAAGTTGAAATCATCACTGTAGATGTCCTATTTAGACCTATTTAGACTATTTTAATATTAATTTAGGAGGATCTATTGGCAGAAATGGAACATAATATATTTAATTATGTGTTCGTCAGTGTATAATCACCTGAAACTAAGAACTGTTACTTCAGAATGAGTCTTCTACTTCTGCCCACCTGGCCGGGTTGGTTTTCCAGCGTGTGTAAACTGGAGCATCTCTGATTAACAAACACAAGTCATGTCTCACCTGAATGGATGTATTGGGCTGCTGACTGGTTTCAGTCCCAGTCAGATCTCATCACACACCATCAGAAGTGTCAGTCTGCCAGCTGAGTCACTCCAACTCACACATGCCAACCGCTTCAAACTGAGGTGACAAGAAATTAACAGCTCCAATCCTCAGATGACCTGCTGCTGAACCGTGTGTGTGTGTGTGTGTGTTAGTGTGTGTGTGTGTGTGTGTGTGTGTGTGTGTGTGTGTGTGTGTGTGTGTGTGTGCGACAGCCTGTACCTGAGGTTGCGTCTCCCCCGCAGAGCCGCCAGGAGATGATGCACGATGTGTGTGATGATGTCACCTGGAGCTCAGCCCAAAGATAGCACTCAGTGAGCCACACTGTCAGTGACACCGTAAACAACACGGGGAAACAACAACAGGAAGGAAACACACGTCACTGAGTCGAGTGCTCGAGAGGCTCCTCTAATACTTACTACTTTAATACTTTAAGTACATTTTGTTGTCAGTATTTCTGTACTTTACTTAAGTCATTCATATGCAGGACGAAGAAGTATCTTTACTTTGTTGTCATTTTAAAATGAATTATACCTCATGGTTACTCTGGAGCTGCAAAAATGAATTCAAGACAGATAAAGAGGAAAAATAGCCAATAAAATAGGCTAAATATAAATATATCAGTTTGCAAAATATTACTTTCTGGTATATGTGGATATTTCTTTCGACCTACAGACATTTTTATATATTTTTTTTAAAGAAAAAAGAAAAACTTGTTTCCAGACATGTGAGAATAATTGCTTTAATGTTGTGTTTTTCAAAAAAAAGTCCTGTTAGTTCATAAAATTACTATAAAAATTCAAAATTTCTGAATTTGCTTAATTAATGCTTTTAATTTCACCGTTTAAAGGTATAAGACCTTTGTAAGAAAGTTTGATTTTTGACTCTCGCTTTTGAAAACTTGGCTACCATGAGACTCAAATATCATCTTTTCTTACAAATACATCCATTAAATATTGAACACAACATGCCTCCTTCTTCAATAAAAGTCCATTCTTAGTTTTTGAGAACAGAAGGTTTCAAGTTTTTACATTTGGACCAGGACTGGCTCCCAAACTAGTTGTGACATCACGATGCTCGTACGAACGCATGTTAAATTCAGACCAAAGGTGATCGCTGAGAAACGTTCCTCCTTCAGCAGCTGAACGTGAAGACAGACATCTAGTATCAAAACGCAGCACGAACATCATTCAATCATCCAAGTGAAGATACAATTAGCAAGATAGATTTTTTCTAACAGGGACACCTTTAAAAAACACGTGCTAAATGATGATTATCATAATTATTATTGCAAAGCCAGCCTTTTTCCTCCTTAATATAATTTTCTTTTGTTGTTTACTTTATCGACAAAATGTCCATAAAGTATTGTTGTTACAAAAAATGTAAAATATTGTTTTAAAGTCTTACGTCAGACAAAGAAATGTAAAGTATGTCATCTTGTGTTTGTTGTAAAACTCTAATGTCAGAAATTTAAAAATATGATGATTTAGGAGAGGTAGCGCTTCATAAAAACTACAATGGACTCTATGAAAATCCATTTCAGATAACAATGTTTAACTCTCTAAGGCCCCAAACAGAAGTAATGTATGGTTTGTAAGCAATTGTCATAAGTCAAGCCGATAAACCAGCTGTTTTTGAGCAGTTAGAGAAGGTCCGGAGAGCAAAAACAAACCATCAGGATGAATTAATTTAGAAACGAGGCTGTGATTTATATCATTTGAATATGTTAATGATGTTTTTTTCCCCCCTGTGCAATGACTGTACATTCACATCTTTTGTCTGTGAAATGATGTAAAACCAGCCATCACTTCCTATCACCTTCCCCCAGATGAGGTGAGAGGAAGGCCGGGTGGGGAGGAGACTTCAGAGGTGGGGGAGAGGGAGAGAGAGAGGGAGAGACCGGCTCCATGTTCAGCATCCGGACTCGTTGATCCGGGATCACGTGGCCGAGTGATTCAGCCAGACGATGTCAGAGCAAATCAGAGCGCCGGGGAGCGTTCAGCATGGAGCCACCTGACAGAGGAGGCCTGTTTCCATAGCAACACCCATGGGGGGAGGGTGATGGGTGATGGGGGGGGTGAACTGACTGCATGCAGACAGAGGAGAGGGAGAAAGAGAGAGAGAAAGGGGAATAGAGAGATTTCCAAAGGGGATTTTGAGAGGCCAAAATATGCTACTGAATGATTTATGCATAATAAAAATGAATGACACCTCCCAAACAAACACCCTGAGCAATCCTCCCTCACACACACACACACACACACACACACACACTCCCACACACTCTTTGTATCCATGCAACAGTCCTCTGCAGTTTATGGTCTGAGCTACTTAGCGACACAAAGAGGAAAAATCCTGAATGGTGTGTTAGTTCAGTGAAAGCACTGAATGAGATTTTCACAGCCGCAGAGAAGTGAATGAAGAGGATTCCTCTGAATGGAGGAAAAGATCGTACCTGCCAAGTTAAAGCCGGATTCATGTGGAGTGTTTACACAATCCCCCACCCGCACCAAACTCTGTTCAGATCTTCAAGTATTTAAAGAAAAGTTCACCTTTTGTTTGCTCAGTTACATTTTCTGTATAGTTTTCCTACATTATAGAGAAAATATTGTTTAAAGGGACAGTTCACATAAAAATAACAAATATGTATTTGTCCTCTTACCTGCAGTGCTGTTTATACTTCTAGATTGTTTTGGTGTGAGTTGCAGAGTTTGGGGATATCGTCTGTCTCGTGAAGAGAAACAATAGTTAAAAAAGTCAACAGCAATGTTTCTTTACAGAAATCATGACCTGATTACTCAAGATAATCCACAGGTCCTGTTGTGATCACTTTCATGTTGGAACTAGGTACTAGGGTACAAGCTAATGCGTTTAGCTTAGCAGCTACAGTAAAGATTTTGGTCTTAAAAAGGGTGTAAATAACGTCTTTTCATATCGATTTGGTCACTGCTTCCAGAGACTTGGATAATGCCAGACGAGCTGTATGGACCCACTAAAAGTTTAGTTTTTTGTTTTGTTTTTTGTAGTCCCTATCTACTTCAGTTGTTCAGGAGAATGTTGTGACGCTGTTTTGCTGTGAAGCTCCAGAAATGTTTTGTGGACTACGAAACTTCACCTGACTCTCCATCAGCATCGGGAGAGCAGATAAAGACTGAATTTTCATTGTTGGGTTACTCATCCTTTAATATAGACGACACCTGTACAAAATAGATGTGCTGAGGTGTTTTTGGATTTCTTTATTGTGTCAGCAAACATCTTGTTTGTTAGACTCTCGCCTACCTGCAACACCCCCTCCAACCTGCTCATATTCATCTGAATATTCAAGTTCAGACGTGACATTAGTGTCCTCAGTGGGAGCGCCCTGCTTGTTTTCAGACAAACAATTTGAGGATGTCCCCTTGGACGATGAAAACTTGGGACATTTTTCAGGTTGAAGATTAACCCTTAGAAGTTACTTCCATCCAAAGCCCTCCTTGGTGTCAGTGGTGGGGTCACAGTTGATTCTGGAGGAAGACAACAGGAATAATGTTCACGAGTGTCCCATTAGGAATGTTAAGAGGACGTAGTAAATATGTTATATGCTATTAAAAAATCTGTAAGGGAAATGGAAGAAGCAGACACAGACAGGAGGGACTACAGTCAGAGGAGTCAGCTAAATAATTCATATTCGTAATAAAACATAACTTTACTGCCCTCTGCTGAACCTGTGGTGGAAATGAAAAATCTAGACATTGACAGGACGCTGAAATAATTCAGTATTCCTCTCTTTTAATGCTCCTACAGAGCATGACTTCTGCTCCTTGGAAATAAACACGACATGGCACAAATGAAATTGCTGACCCATCAGTGTGCTGTCATCAAAGTCCACAAGAAATGACCCATCCACTGCAGTAAAAGAATAACCTCAGGCCATTAGGCTTACTTAAGACTTTTGTTATTCCACAGATGGAGGCTGTTAATATTTATGGAGCTGTCGAGGAGCAGAGACGAAGAATAAACGGGGGAGAGAGAGAGACGGAGATCAGGAGTTTGAGGGTTAAAGGTGAACGGTGCTCTGGAGGGCAGAATGAGGCTGTAATTGTGCTGAGATGGCTCAGAGGCTGCTCTGATTGATAAGCCAAAAGGGGCTTAAGATAGAGGAGGAGGAAGTGTGTGTGTGTGTGTGTGTGTGTGTGTGTTGTCTGCCGGTCTCGTTAGTCTTTAATGGCTGTGAACTGAGGTGCTCTTAAAGAGGAGGCCTCTCATGAATAATGCAGTCTGATCCAGTCAAACGCAGGCAGCCATCAGTGGGACTTGCTGAGGCCCGACTCACTGATCAGCACATTCACTGCCTCCGTGTGTGTTTCAGTGCAGACATCAGTCAGTCAGCTGCTTCCCCCCCATTTCTTCCCTCCTGGGTCAGCTTTTAAACAGACCTCTCCTGACTGAGTGCTCACTATCAGCCCACATTTGTCCCTTTAACATCATGACTTATGTAGAGGAGACTGTTGTAATTAAACTGTAAGGTTTAAATGTCAAGGCGAGTTGAATTATCGTCAAAAAACACGCACCGACTGTGACTCAGTACTCTGTCTGCCCCGGTTTTATTCATCCCTGCTGAAGACATGAACCTTTAAAACCTGGGCACTTTAGTTATTTGCTAAAATGACTCAAACAGGAGTAAAAAGTATCTATTGGGGACTTTTCTCAGCTGCGTATTGATACACATTTGATGCTATAGTGATGATTGAAGGCTGCAGGATGGTTTATTTGGGATGATTTTTAATGACAGGACCATGGTGCGGTGCTGCTCCATCAGGGGTTGTCTACTGGGTGGCAAGGAAGCTGTCTGAGATGATCAGATGTCATAAATCCACTCTTTCCTCCCCTCACCGTCATCCAGCAGGTTCCCTCACTAGCACAAGGCCAGATTACGAGGAATGAAGTACCACATGCTTTCATGACGTCTGGCTCCACCATCAGCCACCACAAACTTAGGCTTCACACTGTATAAAACAAAAACACCTACCCAGCCTTTGTCACTGTTGCATCCAGTGACAAATTAGCAGTTTCAGTTCAGAGTAAAGGCGGTTTACCCTCCTTACACATCTACATTATAAAGGATGGGAACCCTCTGCAGCACCTGATTTATGTGCAGGTCCCGGCAGAACATGGAAACTCAGTTCAACATTAGCTCATAGTTAGCAGAAATATCTTGTTGAGACTTGGAAGTAAAAGACTTGACTTGAATGACTTGTCTCCTTTGATGTTTCTAGCTTAGTTTCTTCAGTCTGGCCGTCAGTTCTTCACTCTGTAAAAGTGATGCGGATTGAATATTTTTCAATTGAGAAGAAATTAAGTTTTTTGTTTGATTATATTTATTTCACTGAATCTCAACAAACATTTATCAATTTATTGTCATACTTTTTGAACAGGTTGGATAAATTGGCTAATAATATCTAACTGTCGAATACTAATAACTTGTCTTTTATCTTTATAAACACCGGATACTGCAGGTTAGACTAGTTTCTTGGGTTTTCTGGCTTGAGTTACATGTCTGGTCGTTAGTTCAGATCAGTACATTTCTCAGGTCATGTGGTCAGCTGCCCACAGTGCACTTTTGACGATCTGTGCAAAGGGAAAAAAATAAGACTTACCATTATCAGGAGGTTTCCATCATGAAACAGGTTATAAATGTGATTATCATTGCCTATTTAGGATGAGCATGACTATTGCTGTCCCCAGAAAACTTTCCTCTTTCGACCCCTGATGGCACAGAGGAACCAGCTGTATCATGCTTCTGCTACACAGACAACACGTCTTGATGGTAGGAAATTTTGAAAACGACACAAGAAAAACTACTGCATAGTCTTTATTTGGAATATATTAGTCAGAAAAGAAAGAAGCAGGTAAACATGCACAGTACTTTGTCTGACAGAGGAATAACAGGATCATAGACTCAGTAACCATCAATACATTACTGCTGCAAACCCTCATCGATCAGCTGAGGAGCAGAAAGTGACAGTAACAAGGTGATTTCTGCACTAAAGACATAAATCGTTAAATCATTACAGTACTTACCAATTAATCAGTTAGTCAAACTCAAGTGGGACAAATCTCAGAGGAATGAAATGTAAACTTATAGCTACTGTATATTTTGTTCCACCACCAGAATCCCTTAAAATAACCACCTCATCCTTTACAACCCACCTCTCACAGTCTCCAATCAAACATATATTATAATGGTAACTATACCACCTTTAATAATCAATATTACCAACTTTATCTTTATTGATTAAATTCTCTAATCCTTATAAATTCCAGCTAAACCCAGAAACACAACCTGAAGTATTGTGGTCCATTAGATAAACAACCTTAACTTCATATACTAGTATGTCTATATAAGAGGATAAGAGGAAATCTTATCTTATAGTGTAATTCTATATCAATTGCAACTTATTAAAAATCAAGAATCTGCAAATAAAAGCAACAAGAAGCTATTTTGAACCAACCAACCGTTTGATTTGAAGTTTACAAGCTTAAACTGCCCCCTAGTGGAGATGTCAGCTAATGCAAGAAGAAGAAAAGTAGAGCTCTGTCCTCGTCAGGAGCACAACTAGGTACATTTTTTTTTATGAAGGACATGCACGCTGCTGAATGTAGAAGCAGCCTCCTCTCACTGGGGAGAGGTGACGTCACTGTGGGACAGCTCAAAGGTTTTGGTCGTTCTCGTGGAATTGGTGGAGGTGGTCAGCGAACCTGGGAGTAACAGGGAACGGAGGAAAAATTAAAAAACTTCAAAACATCGTATTCAATTCATCCAGTTGCAGGGTAAACAAACTCACTTTTTAGCACAGAAAGCAGAGCAGTCTCTGCCGATGCTCTCGCTCCACGCTGTCTTGTACAGCACCTGAAATAAAAAAAAAAGTCACAGTTTGCATGTTTTCCAGCCGACGACACAGAAGCAGAAATGTCACTGGGGTCGACAGGAAACTCACCAAGAAGACCAGACAATGCAGGAACAGGGTGTAGAAGAAAGCAATGGTCCTCGCCATCTTGTTGGAGAGAATCCCACGACCCTGAGAGACACGAGAACAGGAGGATCAGGACGCTGCACCAAACACAAAAAGTTTAAGTGTGTGTGTGTGTGTTTGTGTTTGTGTCTTACCAGGCTCAGAGTAGCTTTATCCCAGGGGCTGAGGCTCAGGTAACGGCGCTGACGCTCCTGCAAACAAACAGTAGTTAGCCTCAATAAATAATACACAGACTTTTGAAAAATGTGAATACATGTCGGCCACAAGTAATATTAAAATAAATTCTAAAAAAGCGCCTGCAGATGTTTTTACATTTTACATACTGCAAATTTATCCAGAACATTTGCTTCAGTGTGGTTCAATTCGTTTCAACACTAACTCTAATTCAGGACCTACATTTCCCAGAATGACTTTCAATGAAGCCCAAAATATGAGACAGGACTTGTGGCTTCATGTGGTGGTAGAATAATTGGAAAAATGTATTCCCGACTAGAAAAACTTGACGTGAAGCCTCCTCAAGTTGGAGCCACTGGTTTGGTGCACTATAGGGGTGTCGCAAAATCATGATATTCATGATAACTGTAATATTAAACAATGAAATATCGTAGTATCGTGTTAATAACACAGCACAACAATATAAAAATATCGCCTTGTCTTGCCTTTTCATTAGTAATTTAGAAGTTGATAGTAACTGTTCTTGTTCCTGTGTAGTTCCTCCCTACACTCGTATTTTAATGGAAATTTATTGAGCTTGTTTGCCCACGATAATCAAATCTGACATGGAGACAGCCCGAGTACACGACTTGCCGACTTTATTCTAACATATGCAGAAACGTGGCAGGCAACTGTATATGTTTGGTCGATCCAAATGAGTTAGAAAGGTTGAGTTAATCCTGACAACAACTCAGGTAAATCAATGTTTTAGTGGTTTTAAGGAGTGTGTTGGTGCAGCAACAAGTCTAGGACGAAATCACTTTGTGATATAAGCCCTCTCTTTGTAGTGCTCGTGTTGTTTCCACATTACAACTAGAAAAGCTCTTGACCACATCAATGACTTTAGCGACTCAGGAAATGGATCCATCCGAGGAGCACATGAATGCATCACTGTCATCAGTTGTGTGACAGCAATTGAACGAAAACACAACATCCTGTGTTGCACTCTGGTCTCAGGTGGCTAAACTGGAAACTTATTCTCAAGAATTATGAATTATTTCTGGAGAAATGGAGAATTTACAAATGACAACCTGGCCGATGATTCTGTAGGACTGACACCAGATCAGACTCGACTGTAGCTGTGCTGGAATCCATGTTTGGTCAGTTGTAAGAAACTATGACAGTTAACAACTAAATGGACCAATAACAGGCAGAAGATTTGCATTTGTGCGTCCTGTACCTTCCTGCTGAAGGAAGCAAACGGATCCAGTCTCTCCTCGTACTGGGAGGAGTAACGCATCACGGTGTCGTCACTGCCTCCAGCCTACAGCGCAGAGAAAACACACGCGTAAATCAACAGGACATTAGAAACGTTGCTCATGTAGAGCACAGTTCCATCATACAGTCTCACACACACACTGACGCACTCTGCCAGGGTAGCTCTGCAGGAACTTGATCTTCTCGTAGAGCTTGATGTTGTCCGCTCTCAGGCTGTCCAGCTCGCTCTGCAGGGCCTGCATGGTCTGCTGCATGGAGCGATTCTCCTGCAGGGCGAAAACAGAGCAAACAAACAGATGAGAAAAACAGTCCCCCTCAGAAAAAGACGCAGGGACACAGAGTGTGTGAGAGAGATGGTGACTCACAGCTTCCAGCTCCTGGTTGCGGGAGCGAAACCTCTCCCTTTGGCTGGAGATGATGGAGAGCAGAGAGTCCATCTGACCCTGAGGAAGCTCCGGATGAGGGGCCACACCTGAACCTGGAGATATGATTTACGATATTTTGAAATCAGGTTAATTTAGCTGGATTTTGTGATCAAAATTGAGGCTGTTATCCGTTTTATTTAACTGTAGTGAACACTTAAAATCTGGACTCCATCTTGACTGTCACATGGAAGAAAAGAAGCACTGAAACCCTTCTAATCAGGCTGGTGTGCAGTATTTCAACAGACAGCCCCCCTGCAGAGCCTCAGCTCAGCAGGTTTACCTCATTTCAATCAGAGAAGATGTGCTGACTTCAGTGTCTGCGCTGTTTTGCCTGCGAGGACTGACGCTACAATCATGTGCTCTCAACCTCTTTTAAGAACAAAGACGTTTCACACAAGCAGCAAAGCTGGGAGATGATTTCAAAAGGGACTACAATGACAGATTCATCGAGCGTTTAACCTGCATATTAACATCTTTAAAAGAAACATTCTTTTCAGGACAAATAGTCTATAATCGGTCTTCGCATGATATTTTGTCATTTTTGACATGTGGAACAGGAACAGGACGCTACTGAGCAGACAACTGAATTGTCCCAAAAAACAGTTTGGGTTATTTCAAATGACAGATGTTTGTTTATGTGCTCCTCTCACTGGACTAAAGTGGGCGGGGCTCCGCTGGGAAAAGCGGCTGTCACGTACTTCTGTGCAACAATCAGAGTTTAGCAATATCTGAATCAATATGCGATTAAAGTATTGGGGTTGTTGGCTAATGTTGACACACAGTCATTTTTATTGCCGAGTGTTAAACTTGTGGTAAAGGCTGTTTTCCAACTTTAACTTCTCGTTGTTTATTCAGTCATCAATCTTTAAAGTTACAGCGCATCTAAATATTGGGACAGTGTGGGATTTTAAGGGTGTGACCCTGAAGAATGTTTTTTGTGCTGCTACGTGTGGGTCGCTGCTCAGCTCATTTTTAACATGCATTGCCATTTGTTTTAAGCATTGGAGCATGAAATAGCCATTTGAATGAGGGCTTTTTAAACCCCTCTGTCAGAGGAGTGCACTCGATTCAAATCCAAATCCACCAGATTACAAAAGAAATGTACTTTAATCTGAAAAATACAAAATGCCTTTTTTTCAGCATTTAAAATCATATGATCCTTACAAACATAGTACTGCTGCAAACTACAGGTGTACCGTATGTACCCTACAACACGCGGGATGCTGTTTCTTTTGTGTAAGCTTTTGTTACTGCAGTTTTTTACCGTAAAGGCAAGATGAGGGACTTTGCTCTTGTAGTAAAGAACTTACTCAAAACGTTCATCTCATATTTTCAATGTAAATCAAAAGGAATTAGAAACTTCATCATCATGAAAAAATGAAGAGGAGTAATTTACTTTGATATAGTTTGATATAAATACAGCATTTGTTATATACATTCAAATTGCCATATTTTTAAGACGTAACCAAAAACGTAATCAAGTTGACAAAGTAACTATAATGTAATTACACATTTGTTTAATTGCAAAACGGCCTGATTATGTTGCTTATTTTGTTCGAGGTGAAAATTCACTTCACTTACTGTTTGAAGGCAGATTTAAGGGTTTGAATTAAATGTAACATTTATATCACTTGAGCAGAGGCTGAATTGTTCTTCAAGTGTCCAAAGAGAATCACTGTGTAATAACACTGAAGGCTTGATCTTTAAAAATGTCTGACATAAAGTAAAACATGTTCAGCCTACTTAATTAATTCAACAACGTACCGGCGAACATGGCAGTGGCCTCTTTGATCGGCTCCGGGATGTTCCCCATGTCGCTGACCTCCGACCCGTCTGCGTCGGGGCGCTGCATGGAGGACATGGCCTGGATGGTGCTCAGGTCGTGCTCCAACTTCAGGATGAGCTCCTTCTGCTCCGCACTGGTGGACACTGCGGACGAAAACTCCACCTGCAGGTCTGCATAACGGCCTGTCGAGACGGAGACAATTTGTAGATTATTTCGTATTCAGGATTCACACTTGTCTTCATATTTTGTTTTAATTCCCAAAGTAACTCACCTGTGGAAGCAGTAAATGGCAGAGGGAGTCCAACATCATGAAACCCCTGAAAGATTCCCCCTTACTTTCTCGCCTTTCCTGACTTTCTAACTGACCTCTTTCTCTGAGAATACTTATTTCACACTCTTCAACAAAAGACATTTCCAACATTGTTTTGGCAAAGAAAAAAAACTAACACAGCACACTTTTAGTATTTGTATAAAAGAGATTTACTTCAATTATCACACCTAGGGTGCATGTGAATAATAATGATGATGAATCAAATGTCAATCATAACAAATACATTGTGAACGTTTCATACAGTGATATTGCTTTTCAATGTTGTAGAAGGGACTGTTTTACAGTGCTGAGAACAAACAACATGATACGTTTAGTAAATAGAAAGATAAAGAAACAATGATACATGAGGAAAAACGAAAGGGAGGGAGACCCCGACGGAGAAAAAAGCATCTCAGGAGTGACAGAAGTGCTAGGGAAACGACTTCCAAAAAACATCTTAACCATCCCTTTACAGTCATGCAGCCTTTTGTACTACAACACACATGTACGCGCACACACACTCACAAAAAAAAAGAAGAAAAAAAAAAGCAGTGGGAGAAGTTATGAGAATTATTACTTCCACATTGTTGATGACAGGTTGGACAAAATCTTCTAAAAACACTCTGAACTCGCTAAAGCCTCAACAAGCATCTTAAAGCTTTCCAAAAGGGGAGAGGGAGAGGGTGAGGGGGTGAGGGGGTGAGGGGGGCTGAAGATCTCCCCAGGTCATTTGGTTGTCAGACTACACTGTGGTATAAGCTATGGGTGAAACTGAAGCGACGACACAAGGTTCAGAAAAAAAGAAAAAGAAAAACTGTCAGCAACCTTTCAACAGAGGTGGAGAACTACGTCACTATTTGGCTTTTTTGCTTCCTCTTTTTAAGTCTTCTGCGAGCGTTCGCTGAAATGTTTTTTATTGTTCCAGAGTCGATCTCTGGCTGTTAAAACCTGTACAGTTATGAATGAAATAACTAAAAAGAGATAAGAGGAAATGGTTTAAGACTTAAAAACAGCTGGAGCCAATGTGAGAGGTGAAATAAAAAAAAAATAAAAAGCACGCAAGTTAAAAAGGTGTAGGGTGGGGGAAGGTTTAAAGGATGAGTGTATTGTGCTGTATTATGTGTGTATGTATTACTGAGTGTGCTATGCATACAGCACCACTGATTCGGAAAGTGTTTCCTTACAAAACCCACTTCATAAGATATATTCTAAAAGTATTACAAAAAACATCTGAGGTTTTTCTTTCTTTCTTTTTTTTTTCCTGAATATGGTGACCAGTGCTGCTGTTCGGGCTTCCATTACAACTAATATGTCAAATGAATAACCACTACTTCAACAGATCATACAGTAAAGCTTTACAACTTCAGAAAACATGATATGATATACAGCATCTGTTACACCTTTACAATGTTATTCAACAGTGTATAGAATCATCTGATTTAAATTTGTAGAAAAATATCTGTGGATCATGGAAAAGTCCTGAATCGTCCCTTCTCTCCTCCTGCCTTCAAAACAAAAGCATACTGTGACAAATAGTGAATCAATAGCTACTTGATCGACCGTATTTACACGTCTCTTTTCCAAATAACCATTAGAATTGGCACGCGTCATTATCAATACCTGTAGTGCCGTTATTAATGTCACAGCAAACCTGACACAAACAGAAAAATACAAAATGCCCTATGAATAAATTCAGTGTTATTACAGTGTACGCTGTTTCTGCATGCTTCCTCCTTCATTCAATGCTCTGGCCTTTCGCTGCTAGTTAGGTTATGTACAACGTAAGAAATGCATTGTGGGAAAACAACTGTCTGAATTAAGACCCGCACCGAAACGCGCCCGCAGGTCAGTCATGAGAATACACGAGTTTGCTTCCTCCTTCTACTCTTTCACTGCACTCCAGCGATTATATACAACCCTCTCCGGAGAGCCGAGATCAACTTTAAAGTACCAATATGAAGTGGATGAGAAATAAATTTTGGATCAAGATGCGGGATATATCACGAACAAATCAGGTGAGGTCGTCGACATCTAATGACATCACTAGTTTGGTGCCCTGCTTGGCAGTTAAAGGCACAAATCTGATGATCTCACGTGGTTTAGGTGAGTGGATGGATCTGGCTATAAAATGGTAAAATGGGTTAAGTGCTTATACTTTTACAGTAGCTATTCATCACCATAAAACACACTGTGGCTGTCCAGTCCAAGCAGTCCAACAGAAGGCAATAAGCCCTCAGTATTCTGCAGAAGACAGATGTTTCACATCAGTCGTCCACAGGAAGAGCCGAAATGTTTGTGGAATTTTACAATTATGAGACACATTAGAAAATCCAATTTTGGCTAATGCATCTTGATGCAGTGCAATGAGGTTATCGGTATCTTTTGACAGGCTGCCAATATATCTGGATGTACATTCGGGGAAAGGGGAGGCTTAAGGATGGACTGAGGAGATTCTGGATAGAAACCAACTCATAATATCTACAACTGTACAGGACAATGGCCCTTTTCTGTCACACAGTTCTCTGTAGTTTGAAACAAGGGGCTTCTGTATGAGTAGAAAACATGGATACAGCTTTCTTATGTTTTAATTTTAGTGTTAGGATGCGGATGCGGAGTCTGTGCTTGGTTCACAACCACTTTTTTTTTTTTTTTCTTTTTAAAGGCATACATTTCCCAGGATCCCGGGATCGTACTCTGTTGTAGTGTTTACAGACCCTGTCCAAGGTAAGATCCCAATAAGTGCTTTGTTACGGACTGCAATATAAATTCTGCATAATCATAGGCTGGCTATCTGTTCAATCTGGCGTAGCACACCTGCTCGCTGGTACACTTCTCTAATCTCAATTTGGCAGATATGACCTCCTTCAAGTTAACATGTGTTCTCAAGTTTAGGTAATTTCATTTGACCTATTCGACAAAGTGTATACATTTGGACCTGTTAATTATGTTAATGTGATTAATGAGAGGGCGAACTCCATCTAAAGAAAGCTGCATGCCCTGCCGAGCGTTAGTGTTGGGCTTGCCCAAGAAACAGCCACAAATAAAAGTAAAAAAAAAAAAAAAAAACATAATCGGAGAATAGAAAACAGGAAAAGAGATATGCTATCATATATTCACTGATCTTGATATGTCCTTTGATTCTCTAGCTAGCAATTTAAGAGCATAACTGTTGTGGTAAAAGCTTTATGCTTACGGGAGCATGAACTGTAGCAAACACATTTTTCAAAGCTATTGAAATGACACTAAACTTTAGGATTCATGAATATACAAACAAATGAGAACTAGTACATCTTTGTAAATATTAACCAATACTGCCGGCAGTCTATACGTCTAATAAAAATGTTACTTGCCCTCAGGAACAGTATAATCCCTTAAAAAATAGACAACTCAAATGATAAGACATTAAATGAAAAATACAGCACCTATAAATAAGCAGAATAAAAACCAAACTATAAATGCAAAATAGCAATAAAACCAAGCTACAGTAAATCATAGTATTACACTACTTTGTGAGAAGATTAATGTAATGGTAACGCATCAAACAGCTTAAAGAAGGGTGTCAGTTGTGCACTAGTAGTGTGTGCAAGTAGATACGAAATATGACCCAACTCATTGGAAACACTGAACACTCCTCGATCGCACACACACACAACCACACACACTTGTGCACACGCATGTATCGACAGGCGTGTGTGTACATGCACCCACGCGCTCGCACACACACACACACACACACAAAGGGGAGGCAGTAGGCTGACAGGCACTGAGGGCTTGTGTGGGACAGGGAGGAGGTGATATGCCTTATAATTTGTAGTGTATACAGTAGAATTCAATGCAAAAGACTTACATCCCTGGATACAGGATAGACTGGAGGAGAGTGGTGACTACTCACACCAGGGTTGGGGTGAATTCACTTTGATAGAAATCTACAGGAAGTACAGATTAATCAAGTACTGTACATTGCAATTTATTCGCTAAAACCCATTTTTTTCAGTCAGAAAGTTCATCATTGATAACGTACTTCTTAAATTTAACTCTGAGTGAATTGACCTCGACCCTGACTTACATGCAGGCAAATACAAATGCACACGGGACACACACACACTCACACACAGAGACGAACATACACACACACTCTTCCTGATTTGGCCTATAAAAAGATGTGTGTTTGTGAACAAATTTGTTGGTGGTGCAGACACACACACCCAGCAGGTCCAGTGCTGGGTAAAGCTGTGACGTGCACAACCTAAAAACAACAAGAGACACGTAAAGTATCACCATGTCAGACAGCTACAGTACTACGTGAATTCATCGTATCGTATTTCAACAACGCAACATTATTCCACTCTAATTTGTTTTTTCTTTTTTTAAAAACAGTAACTCGTTATTCTCTTATTTTCTGTTCTTATTTTGTACTAATTAAAAATGCTTCCTAAAATTCCCTATTTTGTACTCTTTAGAGTCAATAGACTGTGCAATCTCTTATTGGCAACCAAATTGCAATATAAAACAAAAAAGAGATCATCCTTCATCCTTAAAAGAAGGGTTTAAGGAGGCAAAAAGAGGGTTCCTTCCTTCCTTCCTCTTCAGATGAGTGCGTGTGTTTGTGAGGAATTAAGAGATCCTTCTGGCCATCACATGGCTGTCAGCAGGATAGGATATGGGACACAACAGGTCAAAGTTCATCTTTCTTACATCAGTAACCATGGCAGCTCAGCCGGCAGGCCTTCCACTACCCTCTGAGAGTGTAGGAGTGAGATACAAAAGAAAACATGCTGCCATTGAGAAGAGAACACACACACACACACACACACACACACACACACACACACACACACACACACACACACACGCACCCTTTTTGGGTGTGCACACACACACACACACAAACACACAGGTGCACACTGACACAACCCCTAACATACAAACAAGCACACACACACGCAGTGAGTGAAAAAGGCAAAGGGTTTGTAACAGTCACTCTACAGTGTGAAAAATGAGGCGTCTCACTGAGTGAGGGGAGGTTTGTGGACACTTGGGAGGTGAGAAGAAGAGCGGAAAAAATCTCCTTTAAGAAAGTGAGAGTTCTTGTAAGAGAGTTCCTGTCTCTATCTATCATCTATCAGTGTCTATCACTGTGACAGCTGCTGTGTCAGGCCTTGCCTGTGTTACTGAGTCCAGGTTTCGACCCCAGCTGTGGGTCAGACCCCAGCTCAGGACTAACCAGTCTGGTGCACCAGTGGCTGGTGATAGGGGGAGGTACAGCAGGGCCGGAGGCCAGCAGGACGGCTAAGTGCTTTTCTCAGTACAAAAACAAAACTCAGTTTAAAAAAAAAGGAGAGACACGCAAGTTCTCTTATTTTGTTCTTCTAAGTATTCAGTAAATCTTCTTTTTAAGGGTTTTTCCAACCACTCTTTGTTTCTTTCCTCTTTTGGGAAAGCTTCTATGTAATAAAAATGGCTGCTGAGCTTGACTTTGGCTGTGTCCACTCTCCAACTGGAACAGAGCAGGAGGGGTCCAAGGTTAGAGGTCGTGAGGTTATGAGACAAGAGGGATGAAGGATGGTCAGGGGGAGCTAGAACTCCCACTCTGAGGGATCCTCTTTGCTGGCAGCCTTCTCCAGCCTGTGGATGATGTTATTGAGATTGGCTGCTTTCTTCTTGCGCAGATTGTTGTCCCTGGGGTTTCTGGCAGGGCCAGAGGCTGGGATGTTAGTACTAGAGGCAGAGCTACTGGAGGATGCCTCTGTGAGGCTGAAGAGCCCCAGTCCAGCCTGTCCACAGCTGGAGCCTGGCCCGGCTAAGCCTGAGGTGGTGCAGTCTAGCTCGGCAGGGGAGTTATTAGAGCCCCCTGCCTCAGACTCAGCCTCCATGTCGTGGTCTTTGCATGCTCCTCTGTGATCCTCCAGGCCAAGGCCAAGTCCCTGGCGCGTTTCCACTGTGCCCTCAGATTCTGTCCCATCACAGCTGTCCCCCTCTCCTGATTTGGACCCGCGGAGGGAAGGGGAGCCCCCCTCACTGCCAGGCCCCATCCCTCCAGCTGCCTGGATCTCCTCTATGAAGAGCTCTCGCCGGATACGTGACCTAGTAGAGACATACAAGTTAGGTTAGGAGTTCAGTCACGCTACTCAAACCCTGACACACAGTTTGTCAGTAACATCTAAGACAATGTTTTATATGACAATACAGTAATATCTTTCTAGGAAATTTACTTAAAGCACTAGAAACACTAGATTCATATTTAAGTGGATCTCTTTTCCAAATGCTGACCTGTAATTATGGAACCAGTTGATGACTGTACTGGTCTTCAGGTTGAGCTGGGAGGCCAGCTCCTCAATGGTTTTCGGGGAGGGATAGGGCTTCTGCTGGTAGGCCCTTTTCAGGGCCTCCTTCTCCTCGGGGCCCAACACCACCCTGGGCTTCTTCAGATGCTGCTGTCCCGGACTCTGGGAGCCCTGGATGTATTCTGGCCCCACTAAGCCCGGGTCCACAGAATGGCCATCACTCAAGGAGCTCAGCCGCCTCTTCATGTAAGCTGAACAAGCACACAAAAACAAAGAAAGGGAAGTCAGAAACAAATAAATAAATGGAGTATCAACAATAAAATCATGTCTGCAGCAGATTGGTGATCTAGTATCCCATCTTCTTTTTTCAAGAAGTTTGGTTGACAATGTATTTTTTGTTTTGTAAAATTGCTTTTGGAGATTTTACACTAAACCAAACATGCAATAAAATAAAAACAAAACTCTCAGCTGTAGTTATATCTTTCTTTATATCTTTGGTTGATGAGCATGAAATCTGACATGCAATATTCATGTGCAGTAAAACCCGTCCAGTCCAAAACAGCTATTATGAATGTGGCCTGCCAAAAGTGGCCTGCCAAAACAAGGTACTTGAAGGCATCACCTTGGACATTTGTAACCGAACAATTTATTGATTATTTCCATAATTAATTAATAATTATGGTTTGTTGCAGCCCTAGACCAATCTGTATCTTTTTAGGCTGTTATATATTGCTGTGTTCAATTATATTGCTGTTTTCAAAAAGCAGAATTCTGTGTTTTTATCAGCATAAAAGACTCTCTCCTGAGCTGAACTTCAGTCCTAAACAGACTGTAGGTAGTAAACGCTTTCAAGATGCGGTTCAGACGGTCTTGTTCATCAGACATCAGTCACAGTGGTTGTCCCGTGTTTGAGGGGTGCATGCCACCAGGAAATGTTTTGTGTTATCAGTTGTGCATCAGACAATGTTAAAAATATAACCTGGCCATCCTCTTCTCCGTCCACTAGGTGGTGCTATTGTCTTTCTCAGGAATTCTAACAATGAAAGCATATCTTCCATTTTATAGCAAACAAGTAGCACCATTCACTCCGGGCACCAGCAGCTGAAAATGAACAGCTCATGGCAGCTTCGCATGAGGTTGACATTTTCTCAACCCCAATACATGCTGCCAGATATATTAGTGTTGTGGGGAAAAACCCCTCAGAGCAAGGTTAGACCACTCCGAAAGTTGTGTGCTGCCTTGCAGGCTTGTACCACGAGGGTGAGAGGTCAAATACGGTTACTCCAGACTAGGTCCGTGTCTTTCCTCTGGGCTCTGCTGTTGGGCAGGACTTTTCCCCATTGCTATTTGGATACATTACTTTGGGGTCAATAATCTAAAACGAAGTTGAATGGAGAGTAACCCCACCCATCCGACGCCCCAAACACACTGGTGTGAGGTCAGCTTTGTTTTTCGCCCTTGTGCGTAGTTTGTGATATCAGGAGGGTAAACTGATCCTGGATGATTGTGCCTACTGGCAGGTTCAAATGTGCGTATCCCATCTCTACAGAGCGAGCTGGAAGTGAGCAGTCAGGGGTCACTGTGAGGCAGCAAGCAGGGTGAGGCCTCACGGCTTTGCTGATTCTTAAACACATCATGTAAACAGAAGGGAATAAAGAATGATGGAGTGATAGTGCGGGGGCTAACAAATGACAAAAATACGAGCTTATAGACACTGGTGATTATTATGATGATGACGATGATGAAGAGGAGTGCTGATGACTGTGAGTAAGCAGGCCCCCGGCAGTCCCCTAGCTGTCACATCTAATACAGTATGTGATGTCTGCAGTCCTGATTGGTACTGACATCACACCAAGATGACTGTGATCTGCACAACATGCTCTGCTGTCCTGCACAAAGGATATTGTGTGTGCAGATGTGCATGTGTAATTCAAAGGCTGCTGTTTGTCTTTTTTGTTAATGTATTTTTAAAGTAATTGCATGCTTAAGCAGATAACATGACGGTTTTGTCTTTTGTCTCAGTCTTTTGTTTGTTATCTCTGAAGGCATGCTGCGCTGTGTGGAGCGTGCATTTGTGCCTCATCGCCGAGCTTTGACTACACACCTTTCTTCTCCAGGCGTTTCATGTCCATGAGTTTCTCCACACTGTGTGGGTCCTGGAGCCAGAGCTGCATGCGGACGAAGGGCTCTCTGCCCTTCAGGCTGAGCTTGTGCCAGGGTTTGGGCCTGGCCAGCAGGTCTGAGACAGAACCCTGAGTCAGACCCAGGATAGTCTCCCCAAACAGACGCTGGCCTGGTTGGACGAGAGAGAGGGAAAATGAAACGGTCATTTCAAAGAACCGATTTCAAAGCTGAATAATTCATCAATAGGTCGAGAAAGAGCAACAAAACCACACAGACATTATCCCCTGTGTTTCTTACCAAGGTTATTATCAGTCAACACCTCCTTAACCTTCTTAGTGATGGCGTAAGTATCTAGCTCAGGAGACATTGCGACCATTTCCTGGATGCTGAGACCCGAATGACCAGGTACAGGCAGTGGGGTGCCAAGTTGTGACTCCCCACCTGAGGGATCCTCAGATAACGGTTTGAGACTGCAGGACTGCGAGGCGAGTGGATCCCCTGCGAGACCGTTGACAGACTCCTCAGCTGAACTGAGGGGCGACTCTGGAGCGGGGCTGCAGCTGGCTGACGTCTTGGGAGTACCCTCTGCTTGAGCCGAACAGACAGGGCGAGAGAGACCGTACAGGTTAGGAGACATGTTAGTGTGTAAGAGAACGAGTTTCCTCTCCTCTTCCTGCTGGGTTTGGGAGGGACTTCAGTCATACTACATCAATTAATTTAATTCCTGTTAAACAAACAGCAAAGGTGCTTAAGTTTTCAGTTTGAAGCTTTTTTGGCTTCCTCCTTCTATTCCTTCATCTCCCTGTCTCTGTCTGTGTAGTACTGCTGTGCAGCTCAGCAGGCTGGAAGAGAGCAGTCATGAGGAGCTGTCAGTGTACATTAGCTGCTGTTTACACCCCCAGAGAGAAAGAGAGACACGCACACACACGCACGCACACACACACACGGAGCTGCCATCTGGCGCTGCAACACTAACTTGTCTATGACATGACAAACCAGCAGCTTGCTGGCTGACACTGCCACAGCACTGAGGATGGGGGGATGGTGGGAGGAGGAGGGAGGATGGAGGGAGGGTGGTGGTGGTGGTGGTGGGAGGAGGGAGGGTGGGTGAGTGACAGACTGACAGTAACAACTAGCCACTAGCTCTAATCAGGCTTTCAGAGTAATGCTCTAGCCCAAGGACCCTGGTTGTGTGAATCCATGTACTTTCTGTGCTGCTGGTGTGTGTGCTTGTGTGTTTGTGTGTTTGTGTGTGTGCATGTGATTTGTTTACCCTGGTTCTGAGCTTGCTGGATGTGTGCGTTTTGCCCCTGGTCTCCATTGAGCCACGGCTGCATGCGGAGGTATGGCTCTCTGCTCCTCTGGTTCAACTTGTTCCACGGTTTGAGTCGAGACAAACCGTCACTCAATATTCCCTGAAACACACGAACGGAGAACAGCTCAGACATGCAACCACTGTAGACTGAAAACAGAGTAATAAAACACACACACGTTTTTTTTTTGTGCCCCCCCCCCTTACCTCTTTGGAGTCTTCCTGGTTGCGGTTATCCTCTCCTGTCTGGGCCGCTATGGTCCTGTGCTGGTCTGTATGCATGTTGCTCCACCACTGCTCTCTCCAGTATCCCACTCCTCCAGAACTTCCAGAGCGGGCCGACCCCTCGGAGCTCCGGCCCAGCCTGTGAGCTCCGTCGATAGACATGTCTGAAGCCCTGCCCTCTCTCTTCACGCTGGAGCTGAAGTCCAGGATGGGAGACGGGGACGAGGGGGAGGACAAGAGGGAGCTAGGAGGCTTCTTGAGGGAGAGTGCCAGGGGGTTGTAAGGAGGGAGGGGAGCGGTGAGCTGGGAGCTCAGGAGATCCCTCTGAGATAGCGATGATATGGAGGAAGAGGAAGACGAGGCTTTGAGGATGGGCTCCAGTGCAGCCTGCTGGGCCTCCATCTCTCTGCGAGCTTGCTCAAGGATGGAGCGGATGGCCTCGTCTGAACCACTGCCACCTCCACCTCCTGTGCCGCCTCCGCCCCCTCCTTTCAGTCCTGCATACGAGGGCTGAGCATGGGAGAAGTCTGTCGTGGGAGGAGAAAAGGGTTGTCACGGGAGATGCACACTAACACTCACAGCCACAATGTATCATCTTCAATACTTTGAGTCGTCTGGAGATGAGAAAAAAACTACGACTCACCTGCTTTCTGCACCTGCAGCTCTCTTTTGGCCTGCTCCAGAATCGACTTGATAGCCTCATCTGAACCAGCCTCTGGGGTGCGGACACGGGCCGTGATGTTACCTGGAGGGAGAGAAAGAGGGAATGGGAGGAGATGAAAAACCGCGTCAGATTAAAAAGCAGACATAACCAACAAAAACGGAGCCTATAAGGACATCAAGTTATTACACCATAGCACAGCACAAAGAACAACATTCCCACCAATGAGCTACGAGGCGACTACGCTGGAGGGATTGTCATAATTTCTCTGGTCCCTCTGGAGCTCACACATGCACACGTGCTACAGGGTTCGTACAGTAAACGCTCCCCACAGAATAACAACTACCAATAAAATCCCTAAATACACATGCTGGCTTTTCCTTTGACGCAAGTCACTGAAACTGTGCGGTTACCTTCAAGGCACATGTATATCTGTGCGTCTGCTCGCAAATTAATAAAACGCCAACTCACACGCATACACACCATAGATACAGTTCATCCCAACACAAACATGCCACACAGACAGAACGTGCTACAATCTCTGTGTGTGAAGGGGACAGACCTGTGTGTGAAGCTGTATTGGAGAGGGTTCTCCGCTTCGGAACATCCTGAAACACTCGGCTAAGCTGGGGCTGGCCTGAGCCCTCTGTTAAAAACAATATACCACACACTATGTTACAGCACTTGTGTGTTTTTTTTTCTCTTTTACAGCTAGACTATATGGTGCCTGTGATGCTCTGCAAATATATGGCATGTGTGGACACTTCCATCCAATGCACATTATAGTACCATAAATGCATCGATCTTCACCATCTGTGGCCCCGGTAGGAATCAAACCTCTAACAGGAATATTAAACTAGTACAAAGACAGAGTAGTGAAGGATAAAATATTTAATAGTACGTATTAAACTGCAGCCTTATTTTCAACATGGGCTATTGTCCAGAACTAGGATAGTAGACTTTGCCTTATTTTTTTTTGTACAACTGAGACCACCTTCAATCAAAAATGTCCTGATGCGTTAACAAAAGCAGGCCCTGGCTAATCGAATCTACCCGTAGTTAACAGTACCCCTGCCTTCCTCCTAGTTCCCACCGATCAATACTATTGATGTGTGAAAGGTTTCTGTATTGACTGCGATAGCTAGGAGAGGCTCTTGGGATCAGTGCGTGACTAGGAACTCACTCAAAACACACAGGTGTGGCACAGGATGGGAGTAAGGAAAGAGAAAGAAAAAGAAAAAGCTAGTCCATATTGACAGGCTAATCAATGGCTCTGTGCAGGGCTGTACACACACACACACATGCAAGACACATACACACACACTCTCACGCACGCACTGACACATTAAAGATACACCGGCTCACCTCTCTGCCGTCCCTGGATGCTGCGCAGTGCGAGGATGTTCTGCTCATCGGCGAGGAACTGCCTCATCTTGTGGAAAGGCTCCTTCCCTCGGATGGTCAGCTTGTTCCACGGCTTTGGTCTGGCCAGGATCTCGCTGACTGAACCCTGGGACAGTCCCAGCACATAGTGGCCAAACACGCGCTGCCCAATGTTGTGCTTGATCAGCTGCTCTTTCACCTGCCGGGCGATCTCTGCTGTGTCCATGTCCTCCCCGTCCAAAATACTTCCTGTGGTGGCGTCAGAGTGGCTGGGTGACGGGGACGGGGCGCTGCCGGCCGTGCTGCTCCCGTTAACAGGAATCATATCTGGGCTGGCTGGAGGGGGCTGGGGGCTGCTGGCGGCCAGCGGGATGGCAGCGGACCCAGAGCCAGGGGTGGAGGTAGGGATAGAGCTGAGGGTCGGGGTGAAGGGGGTGAACAGTAGAGCCCCACTGGGGATTCCAGATGATTCCTGCAAGGCTTTGGAGTAGAAGGTCTGGAGCAGCTGCCGCTGAATCAGGGAGTTCAAAGCCATCTTACCACCCACCATAGGGAAGACGGGAGAGTAGAAGTCCTGTCCAATGCCCGTAGGAGTGAAAGGGTGCGTTTCGCCGCTGCTGGTGGTGGTGGCAGTGTTGAGGGGGTCCGTGTGAGTGCGAGACAGGGGAAGCTGGGAGGAGGAAGGAAGAGAGGGAGGGGGAGGAGGGGGCGAGGAAGAGGGGTCGCTGGGCACGGTCTCCTCCTTCAGCGTGGACTCTTCTGTCCCTTTTCGCCCGGCTGACCCTACAAGAAAGGTCAAACACACCATGCATTATGGGGGAGTCAACAAAAAAGGGGTTCCAAAAAGAGAGAGGAAAAAAAAAATTAACAAAAGCTGAAAGTTATCTTAATCAGGTCTTTTTCAAATTAGTGAACTTTGTTTTCCTTTTTTGCCAACCCCCCCAGACAAAGTGCCCATGCATTTGTGATTTCAACCTTTCTTGTAAGCCACAGCCTGGAAGAAAAAAAGGACAAACAAAACAATTGACACTGTGCCACTTAGGCAGATTAGCTTGGCCCAGGGCTCAGTCACACTCTCTCTCTCACTGTCTCGCAGGCAAAGTGGAAGTAAGTGGACAGGGTAAAATGATGTCCTTAGATAGCCAATACACCATGTGAGTCCTCTTCCATGCTGCTGCTGCGTGTTCCTAAACACTGATAAATCCCGTTGTAGAAGCAGTATCATAGTCTTTAGTTCATAAAAACACATCCGGGAAAAAAAAAATGGAGCAATAAAACTGTTTTGAAAAACATTTTTTATGTCTCAACAGAAAACAGATGCATGTCACCAAAAAAACAGAGACTGTGCGGCTCTGCCTCATTTCACTTCTTTCCTCAATAGTTAAGACTGATTAAATTTTTACATTCACCAAAACAAATAGAGAAATAAACTCTATTTTCTCGGTCTTGTAACTACTAGAATCCATCTTGATAATAAGCGCTGGGAGAAATATTATTCTAATGCATAACCATTGAGACTTAACATGATTGAGTAAGACAGTAAGCTCCCCTTACTGTGAATGTTAATCAATTCAAAGCTATTCAACTATTCAAGCCTAAAGCCATGACATTTCAAACCCATAAACACTGTTGCAGAGGGCAGGAGTCCTGACGCAGGGCCGATAGTATGGTGTCCTCATTTTTGTGTACTGCAACTTTGTTACTGTTCAGGTTGACCTCCTGTTGTGGTAATTCAAAGACACCAGACATACATTTCCTTCTTCTTTATGAAGTGAGGCACTATAGCAACATTTCAACACCATGATAAAGCATTTCTTTTGCATATTGAGGACCAAAATCATTCCACATACAAACAGAAATGGTTAAGTATTCTCAGAGAAAAAGAATCTGCATGCATACATACATTATGTATTGTATGTATGCACTACCCTGATGCAACACAGCCTTACCTGCAGCTGAGCCCTCATCTAAGCTCCCATGAATACTGGACTCCACTTCTGTAGGCATTCTTTCGCTTTTGTGAAGATAGTCTGGCCAGATGAATCCAGCCCTTACCACAACCTTACATTTGGGCACACTTACCACTGAGCTCAGAGTTGGCAATGCGCAGAGCGGCGCTCTCGGACTGAAGACTACGGTTCCTCTCCAGCAACAGCACCTCAAGAGGTTTGGATGAATCCTGATGGAGGGGAACAAAGGAAGAGAAGTTAAAATAACTTTCCACTGGCCTCTGCCTTCAATTGCTCATGTTGACTGATCTAGCTATACAATTTGTTTCATCAATGACATGTTAACTATAGCTGCAACATTACGTGTACGCTCCAGTGCTAAAGGTCACTTATTTCTACAGATTGTAGCTTTTACCTGCACAGAGTCAGATGTTCCAAACTCCATAGACTTGAGGATACTGAGGAGAGAGAGAGAGAAAAATTCAAGATCAATACCGCAGAAAGACACATGCACACTCATACAGCTACCGTGTGGCATGCTAGCCTCACTATTTCTGTCTCTTTAAGGACATAGAAAGGATAATGGAGACAGGAGATACAATATTAGGCTACAGTCATACAAGCTTCACCTTCATAAAGGGCATTCAATTGAGTTACACATCTTAAATGAAGACACGCACCTTGTTTAACATCATTAAAGACATCAAACGCATGCAAAAAATAGACCTGTGCTGGACACACACACACACACACACACACACACACACACACTCCTCTGTACGTGCTCCTCACCTCAACTCCTTCTTCACCTCCTCATAGTCAGCTTGCTTCTGCAGTTTCTCCTCCAGTTCCTGTAGATTACAAAGAGACAAGATGACATGAAGATGAATAAAATAATAAAAGCACTCCTTGGATCTTTACGTGTCATGTACTTATTTCAGTGACTTGACTCGAGACAACAGAACAGAGCGAGCAAATGTGTGAATATAGTCACAGGTGTGATCAGAATACAAAACAAAGCTGGAAGAAGACAGGAATACAGAAATAGCCCTATTAGAAATTAATAGCTGAAATAACTGTGTTTTGTAACTACCTTGAGAGTGGCAGTCTTGCTGCTGAGCTGCTCCTCCAGCTGTGTGATCTGGGAGCTGGTGGTCTCTCGGAGTTTGGTCAGGCTGGCCTGCAGTCTCTGGACGTCCTCCACCAGCTGGGCGGTCTCCCTTTCTTTGGCCCTGAGCTCTGCCTCCAGACTTGAGTGGGATGCCACCTCGGCCGCCTGTTCCTAAAAGTCAAAAAGGGATGACAGTTTAATCTCACAGGCAAAATGAAACCTACACAAGTAATTACAAAAACAGCCATAAAAGGTCCGGATTTCTGATTCAATTAATCACTGCAGCAATCAGTGTTTCTATGCCAGACAGAAGCTGATCTATGTACTGATTAACTTTTCAAAAGGCTTCCTTCTTTACATCCATAATCAGATGTGCTTTATCACAAGCAGATACTTCAGTGCAGCAGTCAGTCTGAAAGTTAACTAGTCTCACCTTGTGCAGGTCCAATAAATCAGTTAATCAATACACCAGTCACCTATTGACCCAATGTCTCCAGCGTCTGACCTTTAAGATCAGTGATCCATAAACTGAAGCTTTAATCAGCTGATCGCCAGCAGCACAAAAAGGCCAAGCTGATCTTTAGCCTATCAATACCTCTTCGTCAGCCATCTAGTAAATCAGTGAAGCAGTGAGATGTGTTACCGTGTCAGGGTCGGCCTTGGCCGGGCTGCTGAGCGGCTGGGATTGGTTACTCAAGGACAGGCGCTCTCTGAGCGACTCCGCCTCCCGCTGAGCTGCTTCTGCTCGCTGGAAGGAGAAGAGAAAAAGTTGAAGGGAAAAACCAACTGGTGCAGACTGTAACATAGTCAAACACGATCAGTTCAGTGCTACTGTGTAATGTGCTTTTTGTCATTTTCCACTGGCCCCAGAGAACAGTTGAAAACCTACTTAATACATGTAGACAGAGAGAGCAGACTGACTGATAGTAGGAGCAAGAAAGAAAAAGTTCTTCTTGTTAAAAAGTTAAAAGGTGTCAGGCAAGTGAATTCCAAAAAGGCAATCAAAGTGAAGCAATAAAGTTTTCCAAAACACCATCTTCTGCCAGCCAACTGTGTGTCTGTCAGGAACGGAGGTATTCCTCTTTCCAGCATAAACAAGTGTTTACCACAGAGCAGAGGCAGAGAGAATACAAAGAAAGTGTGCAACGATGGCAGACAGTGAATTTTTCCCTAATTGAAAATATTAAATTAGTCCTGAGGATTGAGATGATACCCGACGCCTCGAATTTATGGCCTGACTGGCGCGCTCCAGTTGGGAATCATCTGCAACACCGGCCAACTTGCCATCATTAGGAGTTACAGGGAGCCGATTCTACAGTGTTCCTAATTGCAACCATATTGAGAGCTGTTATTGACTGGGTGGGAGTTGGACTGCTAGTCGCACAAGAAAAATCCTGTTTTCCATTTTCTCCTTATAAAAGCGTATAAAAAGTCTGTGACTGAGCTGGAGGCCACGCTGTCATCCTCTCTAAACCTCAAATCAGAAGTGTGAATAGTGTGTGTGTGTGTGTGTGTGTGTGTGTGTGTGTTCGTGTGTGTGTGTGTGTCTGTGTGTGTGCGTCTGTCTGTGTCTGTGTTTGTGTGTGTGGCATTATAGTCGGAGCGCTAACCTTCAGGCTAATATTAACATTACATGCCTATGCTACCCCTTTAGCCACAAATCATACTCTTGGGCTAATAATGAAAGTTAACAACAATGACATTAACAGATACCACAGGAATATTTACAACACGAGGGCAGAGGGCGCGCTGGGGGGCTTATTTCAGCTGGTTTAGTAGGTGTGTAATAAAAATGTAAAACAAACAGCAGCCCTCACAGAAATAAAGAAAGTCTTTATGTGTTAATATAGGCCACATTTCATAGATTCTGAACAGATACGACTATTTATATTTTCAAAGATAACGCTGGTGATGTGTTATATTTTTGGTACGCTCACCAAGACCCACACAAGAAGACTACTGTTGATCTCTTTTTTTTGTTAAATGGCACCTCCACTAAATTTGGGAAAATATGGGGTTCATTTTTCCTATCTGTTAGCAGAATAAATTCCCCACTTAGTCCTGACTGGAGCAACTTTTGTGGTTTGAAGTGATATGCTGCTGTCTATTAAGGACATACACTACTGGCTGATTTTGTTTGTTTTAGTTTGTTTCTTGTCTGGGTTTTTTTTCTGTGTTTTAGTTTGTTTGCCTATGGCTGCGTTACTTTAATTTTCTCAGTCTTTGCATGCTGTTTTGGTGTTTAGCAACATGTGAACAGCTACTTTTCAAATGTCTTTTCATTAACTGAATATATACTTTTTTATTTTTTACAAAAGCTCTGCTGACAAAACCCAATAAGAAAAAGGAAAGAAAAAAAAAAAACACTCAAGTATAGATAACAAATACAGAAAATATATCAATGTATTCCAACTTTCCCAGACCCTCTCAGCTCCGGTTTGTTCCTACTGAAGACGTAAATCTTTAAAAAGGGTCAATAATATATTTGTTAGGCTGGAGGAAATCTGGAGATAACGTGGTTGATAATGCTCATGTTTCAGAGTTTCTGGAAGAAGGAACAACTATCTCAAAAACCCAGGGTTTCAGTGTCAGTACAACATGACTCACATCCCTCTATCTTGGAAACATCCCTGACAGGCTGAGTAAAAATGATACCTACCTCTGTAAGAACTTGCTGGCAGCAAGTAAAAAGGCCATTACAAAATACATCTGACCTCTTTGTCAATATTGTTAAACACCTACATCTACAAGAAAAATGATGATACGTCCATACAGCTCCGAGAGGATTTGAAAGAAAAACGTGTGAAAAATGTGTTTATTTAGTCAATGAGACAGATTATAATTACTGTATGTACCATGTGCGACATTTTATTTTAAAGTCGACAAATCTGCCCGATTTACTGATAACCCCATGACCATGACTTATCTGCTTTTTTTGATCATTTCCTGTTTGCTTTTAGCTTACCGTCATTGTCATGTGAAAGATGATTCATACGTAAAATCGTTGTTGGATTGTTAGAAAAAGCTTTACAATTCTCTAAGTAACAGCTCGACACTGAAGTGTTTCTCAAACAGGAGACGACTGGATATTTGTTGTAGACTATTTTGTTGATTAATACACATTTGGTCAAGAACATTTATGACAGTAGGGTGATGAACATGAGCAACTCGAAATAAAGCCATTGTTCAACATAATGAAAGAACATATCACCCCGTACAACTTTGTGGCTCATTGATGTGTTTTTAAATCAATGGTCTGCATACAGAGACAATACTTGTTGATTTCGTCTTTTCACAACATTTGTTGATAAGAAGAAAAATACAGAATATCATTCGATTAGATCCTTGAGTAGTAGTACTTCCGCACATCTTATTCTAAGGATTTTGGTCAATGACTAAGTTGCTTTCTCTGTATTTTCATAATAAAACAAGTGGAGCCTGGTGTTGTGGACAATCTAGACAATGCTGTGTATAAATGTACAGTCGGTATGTTAAGTTACCTGATTGGCTCTTTCCAGGTCTGTCATCACCATCTCAATCTCATCGGCCCTGAGAAAGACATTTATTGTTACAACAGAGGATGTGACAGGGCTTTTAAGAGACTCACTGAGATACAGCACACAAATAAAAACAAGGAATGGATGAACAGAGACGATTCACAGGAAGAAGAGTACACTGTGCACACATCACGTGTGTGTGTACGATTGTTCAGAGAGGACACATTTGGAAAATACTGGTGCCGTGTCCATTAAGCTACTGTCTAAATTTCACCTTAATCCATTGATTGTGAACTCCATAACCCAAACAGCTTGTATGTGTGCGTGCATACATGTATTTAAGTGTGTGTGCGTGTGTGTCTATGTGTGTGGGTGTGCACATGTAAGCCCCTAAACCCAGGCCACACTAAAACAGAGGGATTACATTAATAGAGCTCTAAGTCCTAATACAGCAGACTAATCTGCTATGAAGCTGTGTGATTGTGTCTGACTAATGGTCTGGATGGGGGCCACGGTTCACCTCTCACTTGCTAGAGGTCAGATGGCAGGAATACATCCCCATAATACTAGGGATGCACGATTGTGAGATTCTTGGCTGATACTGATATGTTGCTTAAAACAAAATTGCTTTTTATTCCCCGTTTTGTGCCAGGAAACGAAGCGCGAAAAATATTAACTTCAGATATTTACTCAACTTTTTTAGAGTCATTCAGGTTTCATTACACTTTCTTTGCAAGAGCACAACTTCAATCATACAAATTTATGAAGCAGCCCCTTTATATAACCTCCTTTCACATGAAAAAGGCTCCTTTTTTTAAAAAGTAACGGCTTCAGAAGCCTTTTTAGCCTGTTATACAACTATCTGCTCAATGAGAAGAATTGTTCGGCACTTAGATAGCCTTACAAAGTGACGGCAGAAATGTCACGTCTCACCAGCAAGTAGCTCATGAATCTGCCAGCGCAAAATTAATGTGACACAACAGATAAACCACTATCAGTGATTTTTATCTTGCTTGCCGATAGCAGTGACCAGGGCAAATATCAGCCAATGCAGATGTTCAGCTAATAAATCGGTACATCTCTACATAATAACGCTTTGGAGAAACTGTTAAACAAACTTCTTTCATGAATTTTGAAAAGACTTGCGTTATATTTCAGGTTATACAGCATCCCTAAATAAATGCCTACATATGACTACCTTCTTTGTTCATTAGCGGTCAGTAGAACTACAATAAGTATTCAATTAAATCGATCAGTCGATCAAAATAAAATTAGTTGCCAACTATTCTGATAAATCAATTAAACATCTGAGCAAAAATGTCAAACATTTGCTGGTTCCAGCTTCATAAATGTCAGGATTTGCTGCTTTTATTCATCATTTAAAATAGAAAAGAGTCTTTTTGTTTTGGTGTGTTTGTCAGTCAAAGCAAGAAATTTGAGGATGTCACTTGGGGGCATTTTATAGACTTAACAATTAATCAATTTTTTATGAAAATAATCAGCAGATTAATTGATTATGAAAATAATCGTTAACTGAAGCACTAGTTGTGTGCGCACAAATATACATTCTGAATACATTTCACTATATGACGAAGTTACAATTGAAAAACGTCAATAAAATCCCTACAAAACTCCTTGGGTGCCGTTCATTGCATTACAAAAACGCAGTGTGTGTGCGTGTGTGTTTATTTGAGACATAACTTGCTAATAAGAGTACATGGGTGGCACTAAACACCGAGTTGTGAGTGCATATGTGCACCACTGCGTCCATTAAGACCTTTTGATTTCACTGCAATCTTTTGATAGTGAACCCAATAACCCACGCAGCTTTTGTATTTGTGTGTCACAGTATGAGAAACAGTGTTATGTCCCATAGGCCTGAGTACTACTGATTTGAATGTGTTTAACAAAACAGACACAGTTGATATTAGGTCAACATTGTGCCACAGGCGATGCAGCAAAAAGAATCAGATGTGGGTGGGAGAGCTTTTCACTCTCCGCTTTTATTCTTTTCCCTAACAGTTAAAAGGATCTAGTATGCATTTAAGCAACATAATAGTACACTACCTCACCAGCTTTTATCCTGTCTTAAGCTATAGTGTGCGGGAACCACGTGTGCACTCAATCGCGATCCCGCACACACAAACGTAAGGTCAGGGAGCCAACAAGCCAGAAAAGCTTGTAATGGAGAGCGTTTATGGGTAGTAATGCAACCCAAATACACCACCGCTCCTGCTCCAAATGTGATCATTTAATCAAAGTACAGATGCACAAAGTCTTCTTAAATAACCTTTGGATTTGGCTGTATTTGGGAATTATAAAGGCAAAGCTAGAGGCTGAGGGCCAAAGCAGATCACAGGGAAGGGATTTTCTGCATATCCTGATACAGTCAGTCAGTCGCCGGGCAGGGCAGGAAACTGTCCATGGCCAGCCGATGCACCCGGTGGAATTAATTCATCAAACACTGAACAGTAAAGGGAGGGTCCTTCGTAATGACAAATCCTGATTTTAGGACACCAAAACTTTATGGATAAAGCTCTATATAGCAGCCACAGGGAGGAGCTATAGAGTAGATGCACAGCTGCACTCAAAAATCGCATACACCAAAACACACACACATTCTTTTGTACCATGACAGCCAATGGGTGCACCCAGTGACATCAGTGAGTACTGTAGGACTTCTGAAACAAGCCCAGAGCCTCTAAGCCCCTACTGTACTTCCTCCATCTCAGACAGGCCTTTTCATCTCTTATCATCTTCTCCTCTCTCTTGCTCCTCACTCGACCGGCTCCTTTTCTTTTTCCACCCTCTGCCTGCCTCTATCCTTTCCCCCCTTCAACCCGTTTCCCTTCCCATTGCCCTCCACTTTTTCTCCTTTCATCTTTCTTTTTCACCCCCTTCCACCTCCCCTCTCTCATCTTTCGCCCTCTCTTCCTCGGCCTCTGTCCTCAGTGCCAGCAGGATATTCCCCTGATTTAGATTTTCATTTCCCTCCTCTATCACGCTCTTATCCCCTCTTCCTCGCTGTAGCCTCCAGCCCGACTTGCTTTTTGCCCTCTAGCTTTCATCACTCCATTCCTTTTCTTTCCTTGGCTTTCTCCACATTGCGTTTTCACAGCGTGTTACCTTGGGGATTTCAAGGAGGCTTAAAAAGAAGCTAGCTGCAAGAGTGTGCCTGTGTGTGTGTGTGTGTGTGTGTGTGTGTGTGTGTGTGTGTGTGTGTGTGTGTGTGTGTTTGTGTTGTGCGCCATTTTGTATTTATATGTGCTTCAAATGGACACAGGAAAAGCCTATTGACTGTTGCTTAATTATCAGCAATTAAATGCTTTTCCCAAAATGGTATCAAGCCTTTATGCGCAGATAAAGCTACACATACACATACAGAGGAGCATGCACACACACACACACACACACACACACACACACACACACACACACACAGACACACACACACACACACACACACACACACACACACACACACACACACACACACACACACACACACACAGAGCATCCTGTGGGGCTGGGGATCAATATATCATTAATCTTTAACAGGGACTAAACGGGTAAAACGCGGCCAGTCAGACCCTCACAGCGCTAACACAGAGAGGGGGCTACGCTACATCTGCAGGCCCGCCTCCCACTGAAGCTCACACACACTCTGGGCACTGCAACATCGACCAAAATTCTCAGGGAGTGTGTGTACATCTGTGTGTGCGTGTTGCGTGTGCTGGTGTGTATTTTAAAAGGCAGATTACCCGAATGCAGCAAGAGGATGGGGGATTTGTCACGCAATGTCCTCCTTAGTGGAAAGTTTAAAGCAAGTGTGTGTTTGTGCAAGTGTGTGCCTGTGCTTGTGTGGAAAAAGCCCATGATATGTATGGCGTTTGTGTTTTGCAGCGCCAAAATGTATGCAGTCAAAGGGTTAAAAGTTGTGTTCAGCCAAACACTGGCGATTTGCTCAGCCAAGCAGTAAACGGGGAAAGGACTCCAAGGACTGGGAGGGTGCAGGGTTAGAGAGGGTTTGTGTGTGCTTTAAAGCGTTGCATTAAAATTTCAGATCACAGCACGCCACATAGTCAAGGACCCTGACTGCCTCAGGCTCACGAGTGAGTGCGTGTATTTGTATGTGTGTGTGTGCAAGTGTGTGTGTGTGTGGATGTGGGCCGGCATGTGTTTATTAGCTTCTGTAAGCAAATGGGGCCTTACTATATGTGTCCTTTCAAAATGCGTTTTCTTCCGACATGAAAAGAAACAGACAAGGACAGGAAAACAAGAGGAGCGGTGCAATACAGTCATGGGGAGAGAAAATAAAAGAGATGGGGGGGCTCCGATAGACGGTGAAACCTATTGATTAGTGCCATTACACTGCATGTAATATCTTCCTGTGGCCTTTCCTCTTACACTCACAAACGCACAACGTAGGAGATAAAAGACAAAGTGTGGGAGTGAGGGAGGTAGAAACAGGAGAAAAAAGTACTGTGAGGGAGAGAGAGGGGCAATCGATCTGTTTTTAACAGCCAATCAATTTAACAACTCTGTTAATGGAGAGACACAGTGAGTTTGGGGCATGGTAAATGGGGTGGGGGGAAACCTTAAAAGCCAACTTGATACTCTCCCGCACTTTCTGTACGTGGCACATGCAGGATACCCTTGATCATTTTTGGATTTATAAGACACTTGATGTTTAAAGGAAAGTGCGATCTGGTGATGAAAGCTTTGCTTTTCTTCCCAAAATTGTAAACTTTCTGAATGCCGTTCAGATGTTTGAGTGGTTCTGGTTCCCGCTACTAAACCCGAGGGAACAAGGGGTGTGAATGCCATAAAGTGCCACTTCGCAGTGTGGAGTGCTGACATGGAAAAGCTTCTGTTCTCATCCTTGCCACCACTATGAGATCAATAATGATAGATGCCAACAGCTCAAGTAATTGAAGCTACCTTATCTTAGAAGCCTGCGTGGCTTTAAGTCAGAGATCTCAAAGTGACCCTCGTCAGCCTCGCCTCTCTGTCGTGACCCTGATGAATCACAGGGCGCTTTAGCCTACACCACACAAAAAATGTCTCTATTTTGGTGCTCAGTGTGGCGGCAGACTGCATCACAATCCGCGTCAGTATTTAGAGTGTGTGGGTAATGCTGGGATTCGGAGGCTGCTGAGCGTTGTGGGAGACGATCCAGCTGTTAGGGAGAAAAGGGGGAGTTTCCGGGCAAGGAGATGCACTAAACAGGATGATTATGTCAGGCAACAGAGTCAGGAGGAGCCAGAGGGGAGAAGTCATCCGCAAACACACACATAGATCAGCGAGACACGTACTTTGCTGTGGATTCCTCGTCATACTTGGTCTTCAAATCAAAGAGCTCGGCCTGAGTTGTTTCAAGTGCTGTAAGAGACGGGGAGAGAGTCAGTCGTAAGTTTCCCCGCTGAGTAAAATGAAGAACTTTAGTGTAAACAATACTTTTTAAAAGGCCCTGAAAACACATTTTGTTAAATAACTTTAATTTTTCACATGAGGGATTTCTGTTTTCGTGCTTTCCTCGCTGGTTTTAAGTGACAGTTGTGGAGCCATTAGCCAATGTTTCCCGGTCACTGTAAATCTGATCAAACCACACCCGCTCAGTCCAGATGATGCAGATTAAGTTTTAAGTATTAAAAAATGGATGAGTTTTTCCCCCAAACTTTAGCGTTGAAGGAACATAAAGTGAGACATACTTAAGATTTCAGTTTTAGAGCACCAACTCATATTCAGCCATAAGGTTGCCATTTTCTCTGAGTTAGTTAAAACAGTGCCCAGGTCTGTGAAGAAGGCTGGTACCTGTCTGAAGGGACTGGGCCTTGTGCTCGGCCTCTTCCAACCTTGAGGACATGGAGTCCTGGTTCTCCTGGAGTTTCCTACAGAAGGCAGGAAAAAGAAAAGAGCAGAAAGTCAAAGATAGAGATACTGAGTCAGTAAATCTTGGGTTCACACTTTGTGGCAACTATTCTCTATTTTCCCACCATTTCTGAAGTGTTTTCCCCACTAAAATCCTCCCAAACACAACCCACTCCTCATTAAGCAGCCCTATTAGGCAGGAATGTCTGGCCACTGGGGCACACTGCACCCGGGGGGAGAGAGAGAGAGTGAGAGAGAGAGGGAGAGGGAGAGAGAGAGCAGGGGTTGAGTAAGGGGGGGCACAAACCACAAGGATAAAATAGATTCATTCTTAGCATATAAAAAGTTGGGCTCTGCTGAGAAATTGCCACTGCGTGTAAAAACATCAATAATCTAGCACAAAGACAGTCTTTATGGCACTCTTTGATGCCCCCCTTCACCGCCAATCTGTCTCTCCTGTCATCTCTATTTTTCTGCCCTCTACTTCATCCTTTCATCTCTCCCTCTCTCTCCCTCCTTCCCTCACTCCTTGCAGGATAAAATGCATCAGAGGTGCCATCCATTTACTGCCCCTCTCAGACACAGGAAGTCAGCTCTCTGCAGACAGGAAGGGGCCTATAAAACACTGACGTAAAGGAAATACAGTTGGACAATTGATCTTCTACAGTACGCCTGAAAGGGGCAGCGAGCTTCAACGCAGCTTCGCGGGAAACAAGATGATTGACATGAGGGGAAAATATGAGATCTGCATTGTACGTTAGTCAACACAAATCTTGTAAAATCGACTTCATGCGGGCCAGACTTTTATCAAAATGATCAATGAGGGAGATTTCTTCTGAAGTGCTTTAATGATTGTAATGGAGTGTGAAAACATCAGTGGCAGTCTTTGGCACTGCTTCGTGGTTTAGAATTAAAGCAGAATATGATGCAACTGTAAGGACATAATATAAACCACTGACATGTTTTCTTGAGAAAAACTGTGATAATGAAAAACTTTTTGACAACCTGTATGCTGGTAGAAGTTGCGAGCAGTATTCAAAATACAGCTAAATGATCAACAACCACAGAAGAAGTTACCTTCTGCGTAATAAACTGATGCAGTGGGAAAATATAAAAATGAGACCCCATTCAACAAAAATAAGGTTTTAACCTTGTTAACCTGTTCATATGGTTGTATATGATACAAGAAGTATCATGAGCTAAATAAGAAGTCAATGCCACAGCTGAGCATTTCTGCTTTGTAACTGCAGTGTACCAATGAGTCTAAAACACAGATTCAGACAACCAAAGTTTTATACGTCAGAAACCTAGAAGAACCAGTCCCATTAACTTGCAGGGTGGGGCGTTCCATATAATTAGCATAACACTGCTGGGAAACAAGTTGCATCCAGTAGAAGTCAGGTGTGCCAGGTGTAGCCAGTTATCTGTATTTGCAATCAAAGTTTCCCTACTTTCAAAGAAAGGCAGACACATGTTCGGTTTTCACCTGCAAAGTTGGAAAAACTGTGAGCGATCATGTTTTACCAAAGAACCTGAAAATCTGTGAGAAATAGGTGCAGTTTAAAAACTTTGTGATGTTCCAGCCAAACTTCCAACGAGAACTTGTTTGTTGACAGTACTCATTTTTCACTGAGTACTGTTATGAGAATTTGACCCAAAAACAAATAGGGTTTGCCACAAAACTGATGTTGAGGACCTGAAGCCATTATGTGTAGCCTACAGATATAATATATATCATTCTGACAATCAAACTAAATATTGTGCAATATGATGCTATCGTGCAGCCCTAATTGTTTCATGTCCATGGTGGAATCTGAAACAAACCGTACATTTACATGACTGGAGAAGCTCTCCATACTGTGTAGCTGAGCTTTACACCTGACATGTTGAATTTAATCTATTTGTTATTTGTTGTTTTAAGAATTTGTCTTCATTTCTCCGCTACGACACGTTTTCAGATTCGATACATCCATCACAGCCTTTAACTCCTGCTCACCCTCACTTGAAATGTGCCGTCTCTTTAAGCCCCGAGGCTGCAACAGCTAATCGTATGAGGGCTCATCATTTCAACACTGCGCACATGTATATTTATGCCTTTAATTTAAAATAGGAGCACATAGTTATCGAGGATAACTACATTTAGATTGACGGCTCAATTCTCCACCTGCACATGAAAACTGAACTTAATTTGGATTTGCATGATCATTTAAACTGGCCATAATCATATTAATCTGCATTTACTGAGCGATGTATTAGGAGGAACGGTGCCTGGTGAAAGTCTGTTGTTAAGAGAGCCAGTATTATGGCAGCTCACACCTTGGGCAATTAGTTTAATTAACTTTGTGTTGAATGGGCTCCTTCCTGGGAAAGGACAGTATCAGAAGTGACTTATTCCAGCCTTTGTAAGACTTAATCACACCATTTCAGTAGTTAGAATTGCTTTTTTCCATCTTCCCAAAATATCTGGCAGCAATTTTGAGTGTATTTATTACTGCCACTGGCTTCCTGTGTATCTGAAAATCACACAAACTTCAAAATGCCCTGAAAATGGGTTTTTGAAAAGGAAGTAACCTATTAAACCAAAATATATTACTTTGTGTCAAAATAAAGAGACAGGGAGGCACAAATTTTGCCATTATAGTTATTTGGTGGGTTTGATTCGGGGTTTTAGACACAGTAGAAGGCTGTGGCAGCAATTATTCAGAGTGAAATGGTTGAAATATATCGTGGTAAAGACAGAAAATGGGAGTCTGCGGTGTTGATTCCCATCAAGACAAGAATGGCAAGCACCCACATGACAAAAATGCTGGCATTGTCTTTTATGTAGGTTATTTTCCAGTCCTGCATTCAGCTGTAAAAGGGAGGCAATGCCGGGGAACAATTTGCTGATTAAACTGATAACTTCAAGAAAAAGTCCAAGGACTATTAGCTGAGATGAAATTATAAGTTGTGAATAACTCTGCTAAATAAAGTCAGGAATCTTAAACTTAGCACTCAAAGATCAGAATCATAGCAGGTCTGCCAGAGAGCACAATATCCCCAAAGGTTTAAAATGGCACAATAATGCAGAGGTTGGTACTTGAAACACAGCCACAGCACAAAACACACACACATACACACACATACACACACACACAGCTATACCTCTCCTTCTCTGCATAGTCGTTGTGTAGCTGGAGCTGCTTCTCTTGGGCCAGGTTTTCAGCTTGATTCTTCAGAGACTGCTCGTACTCTCGGATCTTCTCCTTCAAGGCCTTTATGGTCACCTCTGGAGGAGGTAAAAGCAGAAAGTCCAGCGTTTAGAGGAAATAAAGGGTGAGTTAACACACGGGCAATTTGCAAATAAACAGACGGCAGCGGTTTCCTAGTTGTGATGAATGGCAGTGATGACGATAACAGTTTTGACTAGGGGCATTTGACCTTTTCTTAAGGAGCAGCTTTTCATATCCCACATTCTTCCTCTGTCAGCACAGACGAAGGCCGTGGCCCCTATGGCTCCTGCCTAATCTTTACATCCACGACTGGTATAGAATATTCAACTTTCACCAACAGTAGATATGCTGTATTCATTAGGGCTGCATTAGTGCTGAAACCCCATAACCTGCTGACGGCTGAGCTCTGTATGGGGCAGCCTGAAATAAATCTAACACATAACTGGGGTAATAAATAGGCCTCCGTGTGTGTGTGTGTGTGTGTGTGTGTGTGTGTGTGTCTGTGTGTGTGTGTTTCTCAGAGAAAGATATAAGTGAGTGAGACAATGATAAAGAGCATTGCTGCTTGCTGCCTTTGACTGAGGGCTCTTAGCACTTTGTGTGCGTGTGTGTGTGCGTGTGATTTAAACTCCAGTCTCACTGCTCTGACACATAATCAATAGAGGAGAGTCCCCTCAGAGCCCTCTTACCCCTTAACTGCTTAACTGAACTTTAAACATTTAGGTTGCGGGGATCAATGGCCCCTGCACTCTTTGTATGTGTGTGTGCGCGCGCGTGTGCAAGTGTGCGGGCAGGTCCGCGTGTGTGTTTAACAGGAGTGGGAGTTCCACAGTGTGTTTTGGGGTTTAAATATCCCCCATCTATTGAGGCGGGAAGGAGGGATAAAGGATGAGGGAACAGGAAAATCAATGGCAGAATGGAACCCTGCCGCTATCGAGCTGTTCCAATTAACTCTCGCTGAGGAAAGGGGGATTCCAAAACATTCCCTCCTCGCTCACTCACTCCTCCTTTTTCGACTGAAATTACACCACTTTTATTACGGCTTCTCACTCATCCCTCTGCCTTTGTCAGTTTTTCCATCTTTCTTTACCCCGAGGTAGCCTGTCGTTTTTTATTCATGAAACTGCGCCTCATGTTTTTTTTTTCCCCTGAATACCTAGTTGAAAATGTAAAACCTTGTACATTTTTTGTGTGTTTGAAAAATTTATGAGGCATTAAAATATGTTGAAATGTGGCCTCTTTCTTTGAAAAGGGCTTCTAAATATGTTTCTTTGACCTTATATTTGCATTTAAAAGTTGTCTATATATCAACATGCAGGCAAAGTGGTGAGGTCATCCTCAAGCACCACTTTGGAGAAACTCCGGTCTTTTCGTTAATAACTTGTTTTTGATTGGGAAATAAAAGTCTGTGTTTCATACGTTAATCATGTTTTCTCCAACTCTGCACCTGAGCATTTATAATTGACACATTTTACACGTTTTACTTTTGCTAGAGTGGAACATCTTAAAATGACTTGAAACAAACGACCTTTTGGAGTCATCACAACCCAAATTGGAAATATGCAAATTGTTTTTCATCTTGCCTTGTGGAGTATTTGCAAAAGACAGACGTTGATCACCTAAAACAAGGGTGCAATATTAACTTTTTTGTCCGCTAGGTAAATGGCTAGTGAATGTTTAAATTTTAACAGCAAATCAATAGATTACCTGTGTTTTTTTTGGCTAATGAGTGAAACAAATCTATCAGCCACTTGCATATTTCTTTATCAGTATCTGGCAAAATGTTTTTTAGGGCTAAAATTCCATTTTTATATTCATGACTTGGCAAAACCCTTCACTCCGGGACTTACGAGTTCACATCAGGTCACTCTGAAGTTGATTTGATTTGTTGTATTTTTACATGGACAACCCACACTGATCAACATCATGTAAATGTGCCGGTGTTAGCCAAAAGGCTAATTTCCAAGTGTTTAGTTGAACATTAGATGTTAAATTTGCCATTCAAATAACAATATGAGTTTTGATTTTCACAGGAGCGGCCTTCTCCATCAACTGGTTACAGTAATGAAGGAGATAAACTATACTAGAGAATTTAACTTCATTAAAACACTATCCAACAACACAAAAACTGACTGCAGGTGTATGAAATTTTGATACATGATCATCTGTGAGAGGGGCATGGATGTAGGCTGCACAATCAATCAAAGTCAGTAAAGTCCCATCGTGTGTGCCTCTGCATGTGTCCTGTCTCTAACCTTGGTTTTTGACCTCTGCAAACTCTTTGTTGTAGTCCTCCAGTGTCTCTCGAAGTTTGGTGTTCTCTGTCTCAATGTCGTGCATCCTCTGGAGCTTCAGCTGCAGCTGCTGAGCCAGCTCCAACACAGGTACAGGATCTGGCGGAGACAACGTACACCGCGTTAACACAGTGCAAAGCAGATTACACAAACAAGGGCGGCGAGGTGGTGTGGTGAGCTAGGAATAACTATGTTCAAGGCCCTGGGAGAGAAAAGCGTTTGGCCTGGTGAAGTGTCCTTGAGCAAGGCAATGAATCTCTAACAGCTCCAGGAGAAGTGTCCTAGAGCTGACCGTGGCCTCTGAACTCCCTTTGGAGAATTACTGATGCCAGCAAGGACCAAAAAAGATCACAAATTACTAACAATATTTTGATGAGATGAGTTATATGCACAGTCACTCCTGCATCAGACGGCTATAAGTCAGTTTAACTATATGCAGAACTAATCATATCATCCAATACTGGTTTATCAAAGGAATCTGGATTTTTAACCTTCATTTTTCAGGTTCAGGTTAAATATATGTTTTATTTGTGTTTATATTAATGGTTATTATATCCATTTATCACAATTTCATCTTTCATTATAAAGTTTATCCTACCCTGATCATGTCTATCATGTATGTTAACTAGTCACAAAAACTATATCCAGCAGTGGTCTACTGTAAAAACAAGAACAGAACAGAGAACACTGAAAGGTCACTGGTTCATTTTCACATTCTGTATCAACAAAAACTTTATCCATAAAGGTTATTGAATGACACACTATCAGCCATTGTATAAACAGCGACTATTGTCGGGTATCGAGATAAACTTTTGTATGTGGGGGGAAAAGAAACGAATACGTCAAGTGCTGACACAGCAAGATAACTAGACAAACGACACAGACGGTACCATAGATGAGACATATTAACAACAGCGATTACTGGGCTGTGATCAGTTAAAGTGTTCGCTGTGATGCAGCTTGAAAGGAAGAAAAAAAAGAAGAGAAACATGGGAGCAGACAGATGGACAAAGTGGAGCCGCGAAATAGGCAATGCGAAAGGTAAATAAAAGATTAAAGAAACCGAGACAGAAGGAAGAAAGACAACTTTCTGGAGGCATTTTACCAACATCTCTGTGAACACACAGCAGGGTTAACTGTCAGTGTGATGAAGAGAGCCCTGTCAGTCAGGCCAATCACATCTGATTGGTGCTCATGGGTGGCAGACTGGTGACAGGCAGCCAAGAGACGCGGGCGACGCTCATCAGCATGCCAGCTAAAAGAGCAGTTTGTGTGTGCGCGTGTGTTTATGTGTGTGTGTTGTACAGATAAGAGGAACTGACAGCTTACAGCTGGGGGTAAGGGCTGTGTGTGTGTGTGTGTGTGTGTGTGTGTGTGTGTGTGTGTGTGTGTGTGTGTGTGTGTGTGTGTGCGTGCGTGTCTCATGTCTGACGCAGTTAGATATCTTAACTATGCTAATGAGAGATCAGCAGAGAACGATTGGGGAATTTCATGCTGATTTTGTGCTGTCAAGGTGACACACCATGCAGGGCTAAGCTCTGACACAGACACACACACACCTTGTCACAAACACACACATGTGCGCACTCACATATAGTCTCGTACAAAAACACACAAGTAAAAACAAACATTAAGGAACATAAGGAACATAACTGTACGCCCTGAATTTGGACTCCTATGTGCCTCGGCGCCCTTGAAAATCAACTTTCTCTCCCTCTTATCAAACCTTTGTCCTTCACATACACCCCCGCCCTCCCCTCCAAATCAACTGTACAGCCTGTTAAAAGCAGTTTGACTTGTGGGCCACTGGTGCTGAGCGCTCTCGCCAGACACCTTTAATCTAAAGCAGAGCACACTGGGCTGACTAACCAGGCCTTCAGCTGATAGAAGACAGAACAAAACACACTGTTTCCTCTTTCAAGACTGCTGCATTAGTCAGGCTGGTCTGTGTCTGTGTGCGTGTGTGCATCAGGCATTACATCATTGTCTCGCTGCAAGTTAAGAATAGCCCCGTCAGAGCTGGCGCTGACTTATTGGGAGCAGTACAATCCAAAGATATTACTGTAGGTCTATCCATGTGGGAATATGATGACCTCCTTACGCTATAGATGAACTCAACTCCTCTCTCATTCCTACATACAGGGCCCCTGCAGGGCTCCAATACAGCTGAAAATTTCCAACCAGTAGCTCTGACTGTGTGTGTGTTCTGTAACACTCCCTCCTCGGCCTCAGTGTGCTGAACGTGACTGCTCGTGTGTGCGTTCTGCGGCAGCCAATCGTGGGCGCACTTGTCATCCATATCAGGACGCACCTTCTGTTAAGACCCTCTAAAGGCTTCACCAGTGGGGATGAGATCTCGTGGGGACATATTAAGGCGTCGCACGCGCCTGGTTGCACAGTGAAGGAGCACCAGAGGGATGGTGTCATGCTTTTTCTCTTCCCCTGTTGGTGCTGTCAGCATGGATAAGGGGGTCTCCTGATCACGTTTTTTGGACTGAGGAGGTGTCTAGACAAACACACTCGAACAAACAGACACACACAGGGATGCACGCAGCACGGACGTTAGACGTGGCCTTACCTGGGACATCGATTATTTTCTTGTACACGTTCAAGAAGGCGTTCTCTGCTTCTTTACTTCTCTTACTCAACGCATCGATCTGCAAAGAGAGAAAAAAGAATGGTTAATCGTCAGTTACACCACCTCACATCTAAGTGTCACATCCATACACTCCAAAGGCAGCCCATTAATTTCACAGTAAGACTAGTCTACACAGACGAGCTGCAGAGGTAAAACCAACATAAAGTGTCTCAGCAAGGTGTTGGGCCACCGTGTGCTGCCAGAACAGCTTCAATGCTCCTTGGCATCGATTCTGAAAGTCTCTGAACTCTACTGGAGGGATGGAACACCGTTCTCCCAAAAGTTATTCCCTAATTTGGTATTTTTGATGATGGTGGCGGAGAGAGCTGTCTAACACGTTGGGCCAAAATCTCCCAAAGGTATGTGAGGGCCACAGTATATTAGTCACATCATTTTCGAACTCATTAAACCATCCAGTGACCCCTCGTGCCCTGTGGATGGGGGCATTATCATCCTGGAAGAGACCATTCTCATCAGGATAGGAATGTTTAATCACAGGATAAAGGTGATCAATCACAACAACTTTGTATTGATTTGATTTGATTTTCCTTCTAAAAGGGGACAAGTGAACCGATAATTTAAATTTACAGATTAATTTACATCCATTACATTTGCTCACACTCAGATAAGTGTGAAGATTTAGCCTAGCTTCAACTGTAAACCAAATTGTTACAGGCAATAAAAATCTTGAGAAATGGGTTTTAAATTCGGATGACTTTTCTGCATCAAGACATCATCAAACGTCTAACAATCGTTTTTTATTTCCCCACACACCTAAAAGCCATGCCAGCAAAATGCCCCCAACATAACAGAGCGCCCAGATCCCCTCACAGCGGGGGTCAAGCATTCAGGCTTCTACTGTTTTCACGGTGTAAGCCACACATGCATTCGCCCATCTGTCAAGACTATTATGAAGGATGACTAATCTACCCATATCATCTTTTTCCACATCTCTGCAGACCAGTGCCTAGGATTTTTGCACCACTGCTCTCTCAAATGTGCATACATTATAAACTTATTTATCTTAAATCTTCTCTAGTCTCTAAACTTTATAAGCCCCTCAAACTTTTTAATGAGGGGTTCATGCACTGCAACTCTCCTTTCCGATCCCTCCTTATATAATTGTTGACAAACTGTTCTTGCAGTGACGGTGTGATCATATCCTGCACTGACATCTTGGTCACCTATGGAAGAGCTGCTTTTCTATTAAATATCGTACTATTGCAAGAGCATCATGGTTATCATATGTGCTCACCACAAAGGCCACACGATATTGGATTTTTGCTGATATACGATATTTGCTAGGGCTGACCTGAATGCTTCAAAGCCTCTACTGTTGCCATGGTTATCAACATCCAAGTCCAAATTCAAATGTAACAGGGTTCGTTTGTTTTGTTTTTTTATGGAAGAGTAAGGAGGCGTTACTTAGGCCAAACCAAAAGACTCATAAAGAATGAGAAATGGAGCTCCTCTTTGGGGTTTAATTAGTCTCAAAACCTGTACACATAAAAAACAGGCACTTGCACATTGTGCATGCACATGATAGTATCCGTGAACGGAAAACCATCCTTGCAAGGGTGTATTTCTGCTGCGAGCAGGGGGCTGTGACAAGTGCAAGTTTGACCCTAACTACGTGAGCGCAACAGATCAACACACATTCCCTCGTTAAGTTCAGAATTTAGAGGCCGGATAGAATAAAAAAATGCTGGTGTCTCCCATCCTCGTCTCGCATGACACTCATAATTTCACTAACAGCCAAATGCGACAGTAAATATATGTATTATTAATTAATCTGTCAATGCTTTAAATATCCACGGAAAATTCTCAATGAAACATATGAAGATGTGATATTTCTTCAGACATACAATGCTTTTCAAAATGTACACAATCACATGGCAAAATAAGAAAACTACTTGGTCAACAGTTTTGAGTCGCATCCACATTATTAAAGCATCATCTTATTTGACTGTCACTTTGAAAAGTTCATTTCAGGCCAACGTTGTTATTTCATTTCAAAGCCTTTTGGAAAGCCTATTGGACGATACAGATGACGTGCTGAGATTATCGTGCATCCCTATTTTCTGACCCTTTATACTGAAGTCTTTCCCATAGATCTAAATGCAGATGTCACTTTAGACAGTTAAGCAGTCTTTGTGACTGAGGCTCCTGCCATCCGTGACCCAACAATGAACTCTCTTTCTCTCTCTCAACGTCACTTAGACCTTTTCCTCTTGTCATCTTAAAACAAAATCAGAATCAACTGGGCTTGCTCAGCTTTTTTTATACACGCCACAGAGCATGATCGGATGTTAATTGCTAAATTGTACCTAGCAGTGCACCTGTGTGGAAGCATCTGCATTCGTCATGTGTTCTCCAGCCGTTTATTTACGTTTTTTTCTTCATGTTGTCACCCGTCTGTATCCGTCTATCCACACTATGCGTCGGTATGTTGCATGCGATCGCGGTCGTCTTGACAGTGGCTGCGTTGGTGTTTCCTTCCCGTGGAGTCTGTTCAGCTGTTCAGCCGATGACGGATGCGTTTCGTTTGCCGCGTGCCCGTGCGTGTCCGCGTCGGTCTGTCCTCGAGTGAGTATGCCTAAGTCCGTCAGTCGTTCGGTGTGTGTGTGTGTGCGCCTGTGTGTGCGAAATGTGTGTGTTCGTTTCCCCTCCAGCACGCTGACATCATTAAACAGCTGGCTCAGTCTTTCCAGCCACAGCAGGGGCAGATTATTCAGTCAGCTCTTAGCAGCAATACAGTGTGGATCCATTACTGATGCAGCCATTAACACAAGAGGGCACGGCATGCATTCCATCACTGATATTATTGAAATGGACAGCATTAGAATGGATCCATAAGAGATTAATTCCAAAATCATTCTGGGGGATGACTTTTACACTGTTGTCAATGCTCAAACATGAGGCAGCAAGCTCTACCATAGTCCGTGTGTCACACTTCAATATGAGAAGCAGACAAGAGTAGGCGAGACGCATCTGAAATCAAGTCTAAATTGAGGGAAACACATGCCAAATAAAGACATTCAGATGGTGCTACTGTACTGGGCAGAGCTACAGCTGACTACTCTGGCTCACGCACTCAGACTAAACAGCCTTGTGTTTCTCTTCCAACTCCTCCAGCACACTCACTGAGAGAAAAGGAATAAAGACAAAAGCCTATATAAGTCCAAATATAAAGTCTTCACATTCCCAGCCAAGCCAGTAGTGTAGTTGATGGGTGGTTTAGGGGTTCTTGCCACTGTAAACAGAGCGGGCTACATGTAATACTGCCTGGGCTCCTATGGGAACCTAATAAATCTCTTCACATGGCTTTGATTCATCTCTAGTTTTTTAGCCGCAAAACATCTGGCCCTGTGTAGGCTGGTGCCAGCACCCCTCCCTCTTTTTTCCCCCCTTTATTTCTCTATGTCTCTCGCTCCCTCTCTCTCTCTCGAAATTCTCCCTCTTGTCACTTCCATGTTCTCTGACTCATTTTTTTCTTTCCCCTCAATCTTTTTCAGTGTCAGTCTTTCTCACATGTTTCTCTGTCACACACTCATGTCTAACTGGCATGCACAGGGCTCCTGTCTAGCTCTCTCTCCCTGTCACACACACACATACTATCCCACTGCTATATCTCATTCTCACATCATGCTGCATCATGTACTTTACCCTCTTCATGTGCTGTGTGACACTGAGCGATCGGGATCCTCAAATGCAAGGCCACTAATGGGAGATTACTGATGCCGAGCACTAATACCTCTCACACACCAGCGCCAAACCTGTTCATCAGTGTCGAAATGTGTGTACATATGTGCATAGAAGAGCATGTGATCAGAGGCTCAGAGGACCATAACACAATCTAATGATAAAGAAGAAACGCTCGCAAACCAACACATAAAAAATGATCTGCCGATGGCGGTGAAGGAAGCCGGCTGCGTGACTGTACAATGACTGGGCCAAGGTCAGTGGTACAGCAGCTTTATATAGCCCAACATGGGAGGCAGGAAATAGACATTTAATGTAGGACACACCCTACAGTTAGAGGCAGGTTAACTGCAGGACCAGAGCCATTAGAAGACCACCCAGGATTTGCAAATACAACCCTGCTGTTCCAAACTGCAGCTCTTTCAACCAATCCCAATGACATCTGCTATTACATGCTCCCCTGCCCCCATCCCACACACACACACACACTCACACAGACCAAGCAAAACAAATGAAGTGACACAAATGATACCTCACCAGTATCAGTAGGTTACCGATGAGAAGTGCTTGCAATTGCAAAAGGTATCCCTGACACATCCACACACACAAACACGCACGTACGTCAGCAACTTGTGCCACCATCACTCAGCACCGCCTCGCTCCCCTATCTAACCCATAGTGTGTGAAGGGCATCAGGCTGACCTGCGTGTGTGCGTGCATGGGTGTGTGTGCGTGCATGTGCGTGTGTGTGGGCCCCAGTGGAGTCTGATAAGGGGAGGCTATGGGAAGCAGAGACTGAAGCCTTGGATAATGGAAAAGCTTATCTGATCGATGGACCAACAAGAAACACTGAGCATGCAACATACACACACGTAGACGCACACATAACCCGTTTACCAAACTGAGGCCTTGTGGAAACAGTACTGTTATTGGTAATAATTATGACCCGAGGGCATCCACCTTTCAATGACAAAGATTAAACAGAGTATCAAGACCTCCAAGTTCCTGGGCTAAAACTTTTTATTGTTCTGTCTGGGTTCCACATTCACTTAGTAAAGATTCGGGCTCCTGGGTGAAATGCTTACGGATGAGTTACTGTGAGACTTCCAACAGGAAGACCCTCTGGTTTCTGGCACTGTCTTGTCCTTGATCAAAGCACCGAGGGGTAAGCAAACAAAGCCAGGCTAAAATTACACATTCTCAGAGCTGCTCGTGTTGTGGCATGCAAGCGCGCAGAATAGTCGACTGATTGATGGGCTGCTCTGAGACTGGCGCGGGTGTACAGTATTATCTCAATAATCATAAGATAATGTCTTTCTCAGTTCCGCGACCACCCACTATGCGCCTCAGCGTGTTCTGGTGTGCACGCCGTCGAGGTGTGTCAACATGAGGACGGTGGAAACAGCTGACAAAGCCCCAATTATATTGCTGCCGTTTCTATTCTCTAAATAGACTGTGGATCATCAGCAGAACATGGTGGAACCACTATAAATTACAGCATTTTTACATAACCACTGGCTGTGGTTGCTGCTCTAACACAAGAATATGGAAACTAACCCAGTGTTAAACTGTAATATTCTATGGCCAGTAGCAAAGCACCCCTGTCACTATCCATTCAGATGATTTTCTTTGTGTGCGTGTGTGTGTGCGTGCTAGGGAAGAGATACTGTTAGGCTGAATGTCCACCCACTCCAACCCCAAATAACGCCCCAGTCTAAACCAGCCGCTTCCACTCCTACCCTCTGACTTTCACATATGGGAGTGAACTGGAAATGCGTGGCTGCCAGAAAGGAGGAGTCATGATGGAAATAGGCCAAAATGATGGAGGAGGAGATAGAGGGGAACGGTGGGAGTACGATATAGCTCGCACACACAAAAGTCACCTCTTATAGGTCAGGGTACATGAAAACCTGGGGCATAACATTAAATTGAAAGTAAATAAATGTGCCACTATGAACAAAAATGGCTCATGATTCACCAAATCAACGAAAAAACAGCAAATAACCCCACCGAATCATGCAGACAAACAAAGTCTGAGGAAATAGCATTCGGTGAGTTGTGACTGGCTAGAGCCGGGGTTTTGTGGTGCTTTTTTTTTTGCAGGATGCAATTTAAACACACCCTCGGGCTACAGGACTTCATGAATAGGACAGAAAATCAAGAGCAGAGCAGAGCGAAGAAAAGAGAGCGAGAGAGGAAAGAGGGGAAATGAGATAGTGGCGAGAGAAAGAAAAGGAGATGGCGGAGAGAAAAGAGGAGAGAGAGAAGACGATTTAAGAGGAAGACCAAAGTGGAAAAAAGGAGAGAAGGGCACTGAGAGAGGGAGCAAGACCAGTCAACGAATGTCAAATGGGCTTCTTAAAATGCATTGTTGGAACGCATGTCTGTCTTATCACTATGTCAACATAAAATCCCAATAACACACTCACCTCTCCTTGGAAGCTCTTGAGCAAAGGGGCGACCTGTTTCCGTAAATCCTGAAAAAGAAATAAAGAAAAAAAGATGTTCGTGAGTCTTCAAAATGAGATAATCAACAGATCAATTTTAATCCGAAAATAGTACACAGGCACTCGTGGCAGTGATGTTCAGAGGCACTGAAAACCTGTTAGTTTCATATTAACAGACCATGTCGTGATCAAATAAGTCACTAATTGAAATCAAGTGGCGACCATTCTTGCCAAAGCCAATGAATCATGAGTGATGCGTGAGCGAGTGATGAACACGAGGGCCAGGGAGGAGGCCAGGTTTGTACCCTGAGGTGCTCTCACGGACTGCGTTTCTCATCAGAACAGGTGCAGCACCACCTGGGCCACCCAGAGGCACCGCTAGTGCGTGTGAGACGGAGAGTGAATGAGCCACAGAGTAGGCCTACAGTTAATGCAAATTGTCTCTGCGCACCAAGTTTCTACTATAAAGCAAGTGCTTTTCATCCTGCAAGTCCCATTGCATGACTTTCCAGTACGAGTCAGCGGTTTCAGATTAGATAGCCAGTCGAGTATGTATCAGGGGAACATGCAAATCACCATGCTGTTAGCTGAGCCTACATCCTGACAAACTGAACTGGAGCGTACAGTAAAAAGCACAGCAGAATAGGACATTCTGTACAGGAACATTTGATTTGCACAGTTTGTGGACACACACATACTCACAAAACTGCCTAATGAAGATGTGAAGTAGGGCAACGACAGATGTGTGCTCGGGAGACTCTACGCCTTTTAGAAACCTCCGCCTAAAAGCCTAACCGATGCTGCATGGAGAGTGCATCCCAAACTGACCTGGGACCAGTGTCTGGGGCTGGCCTAATCCCAGGTTGGTCCAGACAGGCCGCTTGTCTGGGGCTGAGGACAGGTCATGACCTCGGTGACCCTGGCCCATTGTTACCTCATAAGGGGTCGCTGTGGCTGTTTGTCTGGGCCAATTCAATATTCCCCTGCTGGGGATAATGACCTCCACCCCGCCCCTGCCCCCACCCCCTCTCCCTGCTCTGGCTCTCCCCCTCTCACACACACACAGGACAGGCATGCACAAAAGAAGTGAAGTGGCAGTTCTGTCATTTGCATTAGATTTAGATTATTTTCCATTTAGGAATTCTGTTTCCTGTCAGTTAATTTCTCAGATGACCTGCACTACTTCCTGTCTGGATTAATGAAAAACATCTTTTTATCATGATTTGCTTCAGTTTAGGTTTCATCGTTTTGTCGGAGCAAAGCACAATGCGCTAAAATATTGTTTTCATTTCAGTATTTTATACTTACATGTGCTATTATCACAGTGGCTTAAACTGTATGTAAATATTTATGTATACACAGTGACCAAAAAAAGAAGCCTCTGTATAATGTAATGCAGTCTCGTCCAGTAGTCCTCCGATAATTACGGCTAGTAGTCCTCCAATAATTACTACCTTTCTTCAAATCATAAAGTTCAACATTTGATGAGACTGCATCTGCACGAGGAGGAGCCGCCTCAACACGACCATCACTTATTCAACAGTTTCACATTTCTGTATTAATCTTATTATTTATTTTAGGCAGAGTTAATTAAATTCAAATGTTATTTCAGTTTAGATGTTTATCCTCTCAACTTACATTTTTCTTGTCTAAGTTTCGGGGGTGCAGCTTGATAAGCTTGCAAACACACACACAAGTGCACACACACACACTGAATACACACTGCACCCACAAAAACAAACACATTCAAATTACATGCAGAGGCAAGCCACTGCTTTTTGCTGAGGACCTGAGCTCTGAACCCCTTCGGTCCACTCTCTGGTGCTCCGCCCCCTGCCCCCTCCACTTCCAAAGATTTATGACCATATAACATAACAATGCACACAGACACCGTGGTCAATCTGTGTGTGTGTGTGTGTGTGTGTGTGTGTGTGTAGTGAGGGGAGTGGAGGGGGCCAGGCAGCAGGAGATGGATGGCTGGTGTGTGAGCTGCCGGCAGACAGCAGACAGGCCAGCCCGAGGAATCCTCCAGGGAGTATGGAACTCCCATTCGCTGTCTGTCTGCCCTGCAGCTAAACACAAACGTGTGTATGTGCATGCGTGCGCGCACACACGAGCACACACAAAGTTGTTTTACTACCACTGCCTCTGGCTAGCAATCTTTGGGACATTTTACAACCATTCCCACCCTTGCCTTTATAACAGTGTGGTAGAGGAGTCTTGACTAACTAAAAGGAAATTAAGAACTGGATGAATAATTCAGGCAACTTAGGAGGCACAGTGAGATGTAGTCCCACAAAAAAAAAAAAAACCCAACAGTGTGTCAGTCCTAATGAATTATGAAAACTTTGTTTTCACGCTGCATTTCTTTGCACTACTTTCAAAATGCTACAAAAGCCTGCGTGTGTGTGTGTGTATGTGTGTTATTATGCAGACCATGAGTGCAGTTCACGCCGAGTACAGCTCAGCAGACTAGACACAGTCAACGTGGGCCGGTCTCCTGGTTGTTGAATAATGGATCAGAGACGGACTCCCGCTCAGCCTAATGCAGTCTGATCTGATGTGACTGTGATCTCCGCTGACTGGTGCAGACCACAGAGAGCTGACAGCCCTGCTCTATAGGCCGGGTCCACCACACACACACACACAGCCATGCAAGAGACAGAAAACACAGCTCAAGACGATCGGGGCATTTTTAATCAAGCGCAGCCCATCGCACGTTATCAACCAACCTATTTGCTAAGCAGCCTTGATGCTTATACACCTCCAAACGCCGGGAGTTTTAGTGCTGATTCCTATTGAGCCCGTTACAGCCCTGTAATGAATCCTGTCGCTCGTCTGGCCTGGCTCAGATTCCTCCTCCACATACCAGGGAGATGCCAGGGGCCACACAGACGCCAGAGGAGCCTTCCTAAATCACAGCCTTGTTACACTGATGAATGTGTGTGTCCTGTTCTGTGATCTAGGCTATCTGCCTCTGTGTGTTTGTGTGCGCACCTCTGCTTCTCTGCATGTACGTCTCTCTCTGCCTCCGTGTGTGCTCCTACTTATGTGGTTATACTTGAAAATGAGATTAGAGATGAATGTGTCGGGTGAAGTGAAATTAGTGTCTTTTGTATGCAGGTACAGTTTTCTCTGGTGTATATGCCTCGACACCGGGGTGGGCTACAAGCTGAAGCCAATAGTCACAATCCTCATCCTGTGGTAACTATAATAGGCCCACTGTCAACTCCGTCGAGAGTTGACAATTTTCTATCCACCGTCTACTCCATTCATACATAATTCATCCTACCATCAATAATTCACCATGGTGACATTACCAATAATAACACAACAATACTTTGTTTTCGCTGTGTGGTTTAAAATGTGTTGCCTTGGTAACAGAGATGAAACAAATATTCCCAGGAGGAGTGATGGGAACACAGGAACAGGACAGAATTCCCTCCTGATCCCACTTAGTAGTGTTGTCACACTCTCTTTCTTTCTCTCCCTCCTGCTCTGTCTCTCCCGCACTCTCTCCTTTCTCTCTCTCTCTCACATACACACTCACGGACCACACTTTCTGCACGCATAAAAAACTAGGTCAGATAATACAAACTCCTGAGGGGTTTTCTGTTTTGTCTCTTTAGGATTTCAGGGAAACTAATGGAGAGACTATTTTTGGGAGCCAAGCCCGCATCTCTGCGCCGTCTCCTCCTCCCCTGCTTTCTCAGTAAATAATCACCGCTACATTTATGAAGAGGAGAACAGACACGGAGAAACACACAGGCGAGCCACGATTGTCAAAAGAATCGCGGGATGTATGCATGGCTGTGTGTTGGTGCGTGACCGTGAATATCTGATTTTCTCACCTCTGGTGTGTTCTTCTTGAACTCGCGGCTCAGGTCAATTAGTTTCTTCCTGGTCTGTTCGCTCTCGTCCTGTCTGTTGGCAAGCTGTGTGGCGGTGGCGTCTAGTTCTTTCTGCAACACAAACACACAATTTTTATTAGTTTGCTGAACATTTCATCACACTTATCAATACTGTCATGATAATCAGCATCATTGTTATCATTCAGGATAAAACGAAAAGTTGTTTTCTGACTAGAAAGCAGACGTCTTGACCCATCTGGCATGCTGCGGACTACCCATACTGCCTCAGCTGAGCTTGGCCAAGTGTTGCGGCAGAACAGAACCACAGCACCGACACCCGCCAAGTAAAACCCGCCTACACCAGCAGTTTGATCTGCTACCAACATCTGAGCCATTCAGCCTGTCAGTCAATCAATCAGTCACCGCTGTGTCGGGCATGACAATATATGTAGTAATAGACTACTACTCTTACTACAACCACACACGCAGTTGACAACAATTATTGACCCCTCCCCTCCCCTCATAACAGCACAATTATCAACAACAGTGTTGTCAAGGCTGCGGCAGGGCCCGCCTTTATCCACATCCATTTTGCATTGTTATTAATAGCTATTTATGGGACTTGTTCCAGATGATGGGCCAAGTGCTGACATTAACAAGACGTTCAGGCCTTGTAAAGATTGTATCTCTCTCTGCTGAGTGTGTTGCTGGATTATGTTTCTGTTGGATTCTTGCCTTCTGTCACGCTCACTCACTTTTTTTCCCCCTCATTTTTTCCGTACTCGCTACAGATCATCCACTCACTTATTCAACCAGCAGTACCTTCTCCTCCGCTTAAATCTCTCTCTTCTCCCTTTACTCCCCCCAACCCCACCCCTCCCATCCACCTCCTGTGAGGCCGCCCACCCCTGAGAGTGATTAAACGCTGCTGAAGGGCCGTTATGCTAACTAACACACTAATCATTTAATACACACATTACCACAGGGGCCCTTGTGGCTCAGTCTGCTGACAAGGTCCCAAAACACACTCACGCACACATCAGCCCACCGCCCCACATCGCTCTCACCCCCCAACGCACACACAAGAAAATACAACCCTCTAAAGAAATAGTGTGATCAAGTACTAATTAGGAGATTTTTCCCCCCATCAGCATTAAGTTTTATTCCCTGACCAGCCGTGATCTCGTTTTATCCACAAACCGTAAAAAATATAACAAATGTTGGTCGACTGTCCTCCGCAGTGGGTTTTACGCAGTGGCACAGGACGTTTGAGGAAAAAAAAAAAAGTAAAAAACTGCTCACTTGCTTACATGCCATCTTGCTCTCGCTGCCCATGGAGCAGTTGATGTAGCAGCCTGTCTGCCCATGGCCATGGAGCAGCTGCACTATCTGTTAGTGAATTCGAGCGTGCGCAGAAGCTTGTGCAACGCTTGATGAAAAGGAGGAACCTAATAAATTTTAATCATGTTAAATTAATTGTCAAAAAATGAATGCTCTAGTTCATGAATAGAGGTGTAATTATTATATTGGTAAAGATTAGCTACAGGAGCAAGAATATAAGGCCCAGTTGGTTCAAAGATATTAACAGATAATAGTCACTGGCACATATTAATCACAGTATGATGTATTAGGCCTTAAGGCTTACTTTCCAAAATCATTTAAATATAATAAACCAGTGGGACACTTCAGTTTTAAGCCTGAGCTCAAATCAGAAGGCATAAGTAGCAAACAATTTTAGGTATATCCCAAAAGCAAAGAGATAATGCTGTTAATCATCCAAGCTGTGCCATTAAACACTAGGAATTAATTTTAAAAATATAGAATCTCCCTCTGAGAGTACATGATCTGAATCACTACATTAGTAAAATACCATGGAGGAGCGATAGAGTATGTGTGCGTGTTTGTGAGTGTGTGTGTATATATGTGTGTGTGTGTGTGTGTGTGTGTGTGTATGTGTTATGTGCACCTCAGGACACAATTAAGTGCATCCAACTTGAAGAACAGTTTGAGTTTGAGTAAGTTAATTAAATCATAATATATTGAAATGAAGTTTGGTTTGCATTACAGTGCCTCTTTCTCACTGTTCGGCTCTTGTATTTTCTACTCTTGCCTCAGCTCTGGGTTTAAATAAGGACACAACCTCACATTGATGCTTATTGAGTTGAAATAAATAAAGAAACAATACCGTCTTTATTAAACTTATCAGAATGCTCTTTGATATGCAAATGAGTCCAAGCGAATTCAGGTAAATCTATTTTCAGTTAAATAGAGTTATCCAAAAGTCAAAGGAATTCAACAAAATAAGCTAATCTAATCTTATAAATTGATTAATGAGCTCTGTTTCGGAGCAACACTGAAATAACCACAGTCCTCCACTAGGGTTCTGCTTTACGAGGTCATGTGCCAATCCCTGACGCCCTTGATTCTTTCCAATCCCTTTCCAAAACCCTGCACATATCCCAATGTGTTACCAAATCCCCATTCCAAAAAAAAAAAAAAAAAATTCTCACTGCTAAGCTAAATAAACACATCACACATGGAAGAGGATTGATTCAGTGCCAAGTGGGCAAGTAATTATGGGCATGGTCTCAGTAAGGGGGAAAAAAAGGACCCTCAGACCCAGTCAGGTTTTGACTATGCAGCAAAGTCTCTGCCCACATCAGCAGACACACGGGCAGACTTTACACTCATCTTGCTGATAGAGCGTAACATCCACATGCACAATCCCTGCTGCCTTGTTCATACACATCCAAGTCTTACTGACCAATACTTTTCCCATTTTAAGCAACATATTATAAGCACGATTACTTGTCATATTTAAGCACCTAAAGTGAAATACTGAACAAATGTGTTTTTGTAATGTTGGTTTTTAGCAAAAATAAAGCTGTGGTCAGTTTTTATGTTCCAAAGGTGCAGACTCAAGCTTGAAACACACAGGGGATGTCCTTTTTCTCCTTTTGTTCTTTGTTTCAACCAACTATAAAAACACACTGCTGCAAATATCTGCTTGTTCAAAGGCAAATTGGAGGTTTTCTTTATAGGTAAATGGGGTTTTTTCAGTTTATAAAAACAAACGTGGACTCAAAGGGTTTGACAAAGGCTTTTCCCTGTGCAACCATTTTATTTCAATGGCTAAATGTGTACCGATGGTGTCAAACTGACTATGTTTCCTCTAAAACTGGTTTCAGAACATTTACATATGACGAACAGATGCCACTTCCTCACAAGGTGATATTCTCAAGTACATAATATTGTATGAGAGTAGAGCTGCACGGCCCACGATTGTAACTGGTTTATATTTACGCTAATATGATGTTGTAGGTATCAATATTACAGATAACAAGTTTGGATTCTTCGCAGGGAGGACTGTCAGTGCCCAATCGGTCCAGCTACCTGATCCTTGCTAACACCCACATCACAGTTTATATTACTGTCGTGACTAAAGATAGCTGATAGTTAGATTAATAGATGGCTAAATAGAAAGATGAGGACCTTTCATTTTTATAATGACTGGAATGGTGACATCTGTCACTATCCATCTATAGTCATGACAGTGAACACAAACGGCAACACTGAGTGCACACTGGGCAGCCAGAGGGATTGGTTAGAGCCCTTGCATGTTTCAGATTGAACCAAGAGGTCAGGAGCAGAGAGCTAACAATTATTTTCATTGTCCATTAATCTGTCGATTATATTCTCGATTAATCTATGTCGATCAGTGATTCATAAAATCCACAATGTCCACAACCCAAAGATATTCAGTTTACTGTCACATTTAAGATGCTGTAATCAGAGAATTATGACTCTTTTTTACCCACACCAATTAATTGATTATCAAAAAAGTTGCCAATTAATTGACAACTAATCAGTTAATCGGTGCGGCTCTACAGCAGTACAAACATGGCTTGTAAAACTTCAGAAAACTGTTTCAGAATATTTTAGAAATGCAAATAAACACTTAGGACTATATTAAGATGCATCCACAAACAGCAAGTCAATTCAGTTATTTTGTTGGATTCATAAAGCTCCAAACTTTTGGAGGGGAATACTGTTCACTTTAGGCAAGTCTGCTCTACGGGGGCTCTACCATCTGGCATACCACTGGGACTTTCCTTCCGTCATGTTTGACATCAATGATTGACATCAAGCTAGTTTGATAAACTTTCCAAATTAACATGTTTGACAAGGAGCTGAGACATGAATAAAGGAACTCTAATTATCAGAATACAAAAACAGACTAATTAAAAGGAGTCCATACTTCACAATACATAATTAATGGAATGACAAGAAATATAATTAATTACATTGGCAAATACAAGCTCTTGTGTTGACGCTTCAATGTAACGCCTACAGAGCAACAAACATGCATGAAGACTTCATGCTTGGGCCCTCAGGCCTTTGGGCTTGCTCTCTGAGGTCATCACTCTCCAGCTCTCCTTGGCCTGACTTTGAAACATTTTACTTCTCAAATCTCAAAAACAGTTTAATTTACTGGTGAGTTAATTCATTTAACCGTTCACATTAGCTCCAGCGCTATTTTTAAATCTGGCTATGGCTGGTTAGGACTGCACTGTCTAGTTTAGCAGACGATGGAATATGGTGTGTGCAGGGGAGCATTAAGTGGGCTGTAATGTCTGTGTGATTGCTGTAACAGCCCTGCTTGGCTTGGCTGGACTGGCCCACAGCAGCAGTCCCTGTCCTGGTTCATTTGGTCGTCTGGTCAGCTGTAAAGACGATTGGAACAGATTGCCAACACTCCCTAGAGAGACTTCAACACCGACTTGGCCAAGAAGCCTCCCGCACACTGCTCCACACGCGTGTGCTCTCACATGAATGCACAGACGGGCCGCTGCAGTAACTTGGGGAGCCCAGTCTTTCCACATTCTTTTGAACTCGGTTTCAAAAGAGGAAGTCTGCTAACATGTTCGCCCAGTGAAATTTGGCATGCTGAGCTATGTTTGCAGCTAGGAGGGGAGGCTGGGCCAAACGAAAATGTGTATCTCTCCGTCCGACCACTGTGGTAATAATACTAATCACCGATAACAGTCACGGGTAAACAAATCCTATTACCACTGGCCATCAGACCCAAGGTGTATGTGTGCGTGCTCATCTCTCCTAATGAAATTCCTTCCACTCGTCTGCAGGCAGAGAGAGGCCTTCTATCAGACTAATTCGCTCTAATTACTCTAATGAGCCACAGGTGATGATACAGTGAGACTGATTAATTAAATGGGAGGCACCAATCAGGCATGTCTGATTATGCCAATCATATCGACTACAGACTAAATGAGATAACAGGAGACAGACGCACTTTAATTGAGGTATCAAAACTTCATGGAATTCCTTATGCCCTCACGCTCCGCCGATGCCGAGACAGATAGGCTGGTGGAATGACAACAAAGTTATTGTTATGTACACAGTGTGAAGTCAATCTGACTGCAGCTGCCGTCTGTGCCGACACGGTGACCAGGAGAAGAGAACACCACGCGAGGATTTGCTTCAGATCTCACTCTCTGTGGAATAATTGGAACTGTAGCTGCTAGAAACACTTTGTTTACACCTCGTCTGCAGTCACACATGCCAAGTAGTCTGCCACTACTCCTTTAGTCCAAACACAATGTAGGTTAACTGCCCCGCATTCGGTGCATGTTTTACACATTAATCTAATGGAGTACCACTCTTGAACTGAAGCCAGGCACAGAAAGAGAAAATACATTCACTTCTTCTTTGTAATGCTAACACCATATTATTCACACTGCAGAAGAGGGTAATATTTTAAAATAAAAACTTTTCTGTGTACAAAGTGAGAGGCTTTTTGTCTCCTCTGTACTTGGCAACATGACACAGATGTTTAAGAGATGAAGTTTTCTGTCCTGCCGCTGCAGTCACTAATCTTCCCTTTTATCTCTGACATGTCTGAGGCTGTTATGTGGTTATGATAGTAAACAGTAAAGGCGTCTGGAAAGATGTCTTATCTGAAATCTACGAGGCCTTCCTCTGAAACTCCCCCTCCATCTCCCTTCAGAGCGTTCCACCTCCTATGCGGCTGACTGTTCTGTATGCCAAACCTCCTGTGTGGGGGTGGAGTCGTGGGGTGGCGGCTCAGTCAGGAGCGACAGCCACGCTTGCTACAACGACACGGTACATGATCACAGATCACAGGCACGCCCCCTCAAAACACAGCACAACAGCAGCACAGATAAGAGACTACAACCCCGGCTGCCTGTCTGCCTTCCTACCTTTGACATAGCAGGGTGCAGAACTTTGAATGTACCAGCAGACGCCGTTTTCTCAAACCACACAGGGTTTGAAGACGCAAGTCATATCCTCCTGAATCTCCGTTGTTGCTTTTCCTCTCACCCATTGGAGTCAAAGCCGCAAAGTTTTCTTTACCACAAGCAAACACAATACTTGCACTGTGACAACTGAGGCCTGAACACTTTTGTGTGTGTGTGTGCAAACTGTGGGTGCATCTGTGTTTGTGTGCAGAGCGGCTGGGGGCGGGGGGTCAGCCTACCACTCTCCACAGTCTTAACAAGACGCTTGTGGTCCCTGAGCGTTTTGCTCCTTTTTTTGAACACAGATCCATATCTACCAACAGCACAGGAGCTGTCAAGACTCACCTCACTGACGCTGACGCAAGCCTGGATCAAAAACAGCCTTTTTACACCGCAGCCTCGTTTGTATTGATCCATGTTTCTCTGCTGAGAGACTGGTTGTTGTTTTATCTCCCCAACATCCAAGCCTTAACTCTCCTGAAGCTTACTGAGAGCTAGTCATTATTTTGCCCGACCTATTGTCTGACAAGGGGTTTCAGAGGCCAGGACTGAGCCTAAATACAAATATAATGAGACTAAGATGGTTCCTGGCGTGGAGGAAGTGCAGCTCACTTGGTCTCATTTTGCCGAGTTCGAATTTAGCTGGAGGCCTGTGTCACGAAGGGTGAGTGGTGTGGTGGGTGCAATGGGAGGAGAGGGGTATGGCGATATGCTAGGTTGTAATGCATTGGTGAAAGGGCAAGATTTTTCATCCCTGCGTTTACAGGGTGGAACGGCTAGGATATTGAGATCTGAGATAGGATCAGAGGGTAGTGAGCTGTTTCAGCTACGATAAAGGCCACGCATTACAAACAGAGCACAGATATAGAGAGAGAGAGAACCAGAGAGAGAGCGAGCGAGAGAGTATCACACCTCTCATCCCTGAATTAATGCCTCCATTCTGCCAGGAAGCCATTCTGTGCCAGTGAGAGGAGATTGGGGAGGGGATGAGTGCACAGATACGGACTAAAAAATGGAAACTGCGATCATGGAGAGGGGCGATAGGGATTAATCAAGTCTGGGAGAAGAGTGGGGCTCTCCAGGCCCTGAAGCACATATACACAAGCCTGGGTCCCAAGGACTCAGACAACGACTGACATCAAATGCACATAGAAGTAACCATCGGTGGATAATGACAGGGTCACAGGTGCAGCCTCGCAGTGTTATAATATTGTAGATTTCCACTCATGGCAAAATTCGTATACGAGCTGGTCCTTTTGGCCTAGAAAATCTATTACCCTTCAAAACGGAGACGTGTTCAAAGTTGCTCTTAACTAAGTTAAGATCTGATCTGTTCTCAATTCGTTAGCCTATTTGATTTGAAGTAATTCACTTAAACTTCCTTTTAAGGACTACAAGCAGTTTCATGCCATTGGCACAGTTACAGAACGGTGAAAAAAGGGGCTGCATCGCTCTCATGTGCCTCTGGTACATTAGATCCCTGCTCTGCATGATGCCCTTTTCCACGTTTTAATTTAGCCTCGTCTATCTGTTGTATCCAGTAATTTTCTAGACGCCTGATGATGACACATCAGCAGGAGTTGTGTCACAGCCTATAAAAGCAACATGTTCACTTCGACGCATAAATCAAAAGCTTATATCAAAAATGCCCCATTAGGTTAGATACAACTAGACTCATTTAATGTGTCCGGCCCATGCTGTCACTATTTTCTAGCATAGAATAGCCTTCTGACTGAGTTTGACACCCATGGTCTATACGATCAACGTCAACAGAGCATGTCCCGGGGCTAAGTCTTACTCAGCCTTTATGAGTAAGAGTTTTCTGCTCTGCTTGCACGACTTTTGAGCGGAAAAGGCAGAGAAACACAGTGAGAAAGAGAGAATGAGCATAGCTAATCCTTACAGTAATGACAGAATAATTAGCTTGCATTAGGCTACGTAATGGGTTGTAATTATATCATTTATTCTGCATTGAGAGAATATGATATAAAGCCTGCACAATGAAGGAAGAGGAATTGAGCTCAGTGGGAAGTAGGATGGAGCATGTGTAAGAGCTCAGGCTCTTTCTATTGATTGATCCAAACATCAAACGAACCACTGGAGTAATGGGGGGAGTGAAGGACAGCTAAAAGCTATTTGGAGCCTTCACTGCATAAAAGACTTGACCTGTTCCACACAGCCTACATATCAAAACCATCAAACAGCAATCAATAGACCAAAGCGGTCAACTCAACAAACCGTCACCCTACTAAAACATCAAACCCCCGGCCCAAGCGTCAGATGATAGGCTACACTCAGCTTATCCATTACCATCAGATAAAGAGGAGATAAAACACAGAGCCTAATCCTTTCATGTGTCGTGACAGCCACAGCAGCCTCCAAGGCATTCCTTCAGTCTGGCTCTCAAATAGTTTTATGGCGGAAGGCAGCCATTCAGTCAGCCAGCCAGCCAGTCAGGGCTGTTCTGGTCTGTTTGTCTTATTTCACAGTTTACACGCTGTTTTATAGGTAGTTATTATGGTCACCATGGTGATGCCATACGTTTTTACGGTCTTTTGGTCTGAGGGCAGAGAGTGTAATAAACGAAAAAACACACACACATGAAAACAAAGACTCACAAAACACACTCCTGCTGTGGAAAGGTCTCCTGTCCCTCGCTGCCTCCCCCACTCTTTATCAGTCTCACCAAATGCCTATCTCCCTACTTTCTGCTTCATGTGAAACATGGATAGGCTAACATCGAATTGTCCTCTCTCATTCCACATCTGGAGCTGATCAGAGGGCCTCCTGGAAGTTGAGGCCTCTGGGCCTATTAATAACCATACCGCTGAACTCAGGGTCAGACAGCAGTCAGCGGATGAGCCTGTGTCTACTAAACACATAGTCCCTTCCCCCCTTCCTCAAGAGGACAACTCTCACTTTTAAAAATGAGACAGCAGAGCTTAGCAATGTACATTCAGTTTTATGTTTTTCAAACTGGGGACACAGAGACTCCTTCAACTCGAGCAGGAGCTCACAAATTATTCACACAATAAGTAAACAAAAACTTAAGTTTGAAACTGACTATTCATTCGGTCATCCTTTAAAAATAAAAAACACATAAGCATAGGAAAACAGCCTGGGCTAATTGTGAGACGATTTTCTCCCTTGAGTTGTTTTTTTCCTTCTTTCCACATCCCAACAAGTTCAAGTTCAAGGAGACTAGACCTGTTAAAGGCAAGACAGATGGTAAAGTCATCATCTGTTAGCTCGAAAGGTTGACCAGTCAGACAGTCCAGGTCATAGTGAGGTCTGCAGGATCAGACCACCTCTGAACCCTGACTCCACTCTGACAGCTGCTCAGGTCAAATGTCAGGGAGAGGTTAAGGTACCGTCTGAGGACTCCCAATGAATTTAACAGATACAGGACTGAGTCATTTGCATGGAATTTCCCATGTATCGGTAGACAAAGCCATGAATCAGTCTTATGGTTATTAACTGTGTATTAGGCTAAGCCTGAGCAGTAATAACAGCAGGATAGAAGTGGACTGACAGGACGATTAATCGATTAATTCTAAAAATAACTTGCATATTACTTGAAGATTAAAACAATTATTAGTTGCAGCGCTCACCACAATCTAATTACAAACACGATCTAAACTGTGATCTTTTTCCCCACTGGCTATAATTTATATGTTTACAATATTTACAATAGGCCACCCAATGCAAAGCATCACAAAGTTATTTGTCCAATCAGCAAAGCCATGTAGTTGTTTACATCACTCTATTGGTTTGTTTCTGGAGATAATACAGACCAGCTCTCCTTCCCCCATTAATATTCAGGCTTCGAAACTGGATTTACTGCCAGGAAAATAATAGCTCAAAAATCGCTCTTACATTGTTTCAGATCTAAGTCTTAATTGCTTAGAAATTCATCTTTAGATTTAGGTAATCATTACCTTCACTTGGATATTCAGTTCCAGGGGCGATGTCGAGCACTCAGCTGTTGGCTTTTTTTGCTCCAAACTATCGTAATTATAACAGCCTTTAAAAAAGTATTGGCCACGCTTGAATGTAAAGTTTGGGAACAGAAGTAAGAGGACATTAAAAACCACAATCTCTACGATTCACATGTAAAGTAGATTATGGATGCCTTTAAGATTGATCACCCCATAACAGGGAGCTAGTGGTACAAAACTGACTTTGGTTCCCTTAACTTAAATAAGACAGCTGTTTCCTTAAATGATTAAACCTCAAAACCTGAAAATATACATAAGCAGTTCCTCAACAGTTTCTAAGTTCCTCTGACTGAGCACAGCTCGCCGACTACAACCTAAAACTAGACTTGTGAATAGTATACCGACTGCAGAGAACAATTTGTTAAGCATAAACCACCCCCATCCAGCACACACATACACGCACCTGTGAATACAGGGTAGTTGAATCATCATAATCGGTGGTAGTTTTCTGCTGAGCCCAGCCAGCAGTCTGTGTTATTTTTAGCGGGCTGACACAGAAGCAGGCCGTCCATTTACTCTGTGAGCTGGCAGCAGGACCATCACAGCTCTGGTTGCTTTTAAACTACCAAAATGGGAATGAGCTCAACATAAACACTGCAAAGGTGTGGACACTAACAGAGACGAAGTTAGCTCACATTCAGAGCCATTACAATTCCATTACTTAAACATCAGGCTCCTAAACACATGGCGGCGTATGAAAATGCCAAATCCACACACACACACACACACACACACACACACACACACACACACATTAAACCATCAAACATCTCGTCACCTTATAGCCGTGAGGACGACATGTGAAAGTTTGTTCCATCCCTTTTTTCAAAGCCAACAATAAACTTTGCACCTCAGCATTGGTCACATGAGACACATTTTTTTAAATGAAACAATTCCTGCTGTAGCAAATCATAAACTCCTGGATGGACTGAATAGAAGACAACATCAAGTAAGAGAGTAACAGATTGGAGTGTGAAGTGAGGCTAAAGGTTGAAGGCTGCTCCCATCCAATGTGACTGATTGGCTCAGCCTGAAGGCCGGCTATGGATCTCGCAACTGAAGCCATGATTGACATTGAGAGTTACACAGAGTGAGCTATTAGCAGATAGCAAGTCATATCATAATTCAATCCCTACACCATCAAAGTGCACCAATATCATAATTCAATACTAAGAACCATTAGCCTGCAGCACACCAATATCATAATTCAATCCTGAGGCCATCAGCCCATGCCAATATCATAATTCAATACTTGGACCATTAGGACACACCAATAGGCCTATTAGAATTCAATACCTGTGGTCAATGATCTCGCAAGACACTGATACTGGAGTCATGGGTTGACATGGGATGAGGTCTGCGCGCAAGGATCCTTCTCAGGCCTTATTTAGCCCAGATAACAGTGAGATAAACAACACTAAAATTAGGAAGGGCAAGTGGTTCACCAAAAAGCTTGGCCACACCAGACGCTGAAGGCCACGGAGTATTTGCTGCAGGAACAAATTTCGGCAGGCTTATGCAGAGGGACACGTTTGTTGAACAAAATGAAGCACTGCATTAGCTTCAAACTCAGCAGTGCGCTCAGCCAAACTTGTCAAAAATGTTTCAAACACTGGCCCCCACTGTGTGACCGTCTGCAGTTGGTCTAAATTATCACATTGTGGTACCTCGTGGAAATGGGACTCCATTTCGTTTTCTGGTCCATTGCCTCTGTTTATATTTCCATGTTAACATCTTGTTTAACTCCTCAAAACACTGCAAATCTCATCCAGGCTCAGCTTGCTGGGTCATCAGAATTTAACAACCGATCAAACGGGCTCTAAAAGCTCACATTTCCTCAGCTGCTTTAAGTCATTTTTTTCACCAAAGTCGTCATTATTCAAAGTTATTCTCACCACACATTTCTTGAGTTTCCTCATAAACTCTAATCCTCATGTACTGCATGTACAGTGTAAAAAGACTCTGGAGAATGGAAAATACAGAACAGAATGATCCATTACTGAAAAATAGAATACATAACTGCAAATTACAGAAGATTAATCAGCAACTATTTTGACAATTGATTAACTGTTTTTCTAGTAAAACTGCCAAACAGCCATTGGGTCCAGCTCCACAGTTGTGAGGATTTCTGCTTTTCTGCTTATTATAAACCTGAGAAATATACAATTATCTATTGTTATCGTTATATGACACTGTATATTGTCTTAGATTTTGGATGTCATTATATTATAATGTGATATGGCATAAGTGTTTTCTCTTCTTGGTTTAAAAGGCTGCATTACAGTAAGTGATGTCATTTTCTGATCTTACCTGACTGTGCTTGTTAATACTTGCCTTTAGACACTACGTCATTATATCCACATTACTGCTGATTATTTACCAAAACACTTCAGAGACCAAACTATTGTTAAATATTTCAAGGAAAAAAAAAAAAGCAGCATTTCAATCAATAATAAAAATAATCTTTAGTTTCATCTCAAATTAATTGTTAGCTGCAACCCTACTTTACTTACAACACATGACAACAACATCCTCTGTTTGACAATGATCAATGGCAAAGGGATCTATAAAGTTTAATTATTAGTAGGTGTATTCGATTCCCCAGGAAAAAAAATTACACAAGCAGGTGACATACTTCTGAAAACCAACAGGTATTGAGTGCTCATAAAAAGTTGGCATTTTAATTTAGATCAACTGGATGAGGGTGAGATCGCTGAAAACATTTGGTAGACAAGTAAAAAGATAAGACCAGAAGCAAGAGGAGTGCTCAACTGTATGAGAATGGATCTGAGGCCCTGGTGGTCTGCACCTCGCTGTGTGTGTGCATTCTTACTTTACCAGTCAACTATGGATGAGAGCAGACATTTTTTTCCCCTGGGAATGCAAGTTTTTGTTTACTGAAAACCGTGGGCTTAATATTACAAGATGAACAATAGACTATACAAGATTACACTGGCCTTGGAGGCACCGTTTCAAGTGTACACTTGATTTTTAAATAGCGTGGGCATCATCCTCAAACTTACAAGAGGAAACGGCGAGTATATTCTAAAGTGAGCCTAGAGAGAAGTGTCCAGTCACTGAAGCTCTGCTGGAATACAGAGCAGCAGAATAATGGATGCTTCTGTCATGAGATACGCTGAAACTCTATGATGCTGTAGGTGAGAGAGACTCCAAGTGGGTCTGTAAATAATGCCTGCCACTTGAAAACAGGCCTCTGGAAATTGCCCCCTGTGCTCTTGTTGCTGGTTGTTAGCTGGAAGTTTTGTCTGCGTAGTCACGTTAAAGTGCTTTAGTATGATGTGGTGGGGAATATGAAAGCATTACAACAAGATTTTCTTCTCCAGGCGATTGTGAGTCACATCAAATATAAATTCGTCACATTTTCATGAAAAAAAAAATCACGTTTTTCTACGTATAACTATACTTAAGAGTTAGTGATCCAAACTGGATAAACTACAGTACGCACTGCAGCATGTGAAGTGCAGCACAGTTGACACAAATTAATACAACTTTATTTAGGTATTGATTGAGCGTGTCAAGACATGAAATATGTTTTTGAATATATTGGCCAAGACATTTTTACATTTTTATGGACTTCTTTAACAGGATCAACTTGTGTAATCCTGTTTCACACAACGTCTTTGTATGTTTAAGAGCAGCAGGAAACAAAGTAAACAAAAGAGAAGTTATTAGGATAGATATCCTCTAATATATTGTGATGTCCACAATCAACTTGTGGAGCTTAAATTTGAAACTGCTTATAATAAGTCTCATGTGAAATCAGTTGTGAAGATTCATTATAAATCTGAGAACACAAACGGCAACAAAAAGTAACTTTGCTGTCTTCATGGTGTGAGTTGGACCATCTTCAGGCATATTTCAGTACATTACTTTTGCATATATTGTAACCAGGGTACGTACTGCTTTTTGAAACTAAAATTCAAGCACTTTCAAGGTACCTTAACGAAAACTTTCCACACTTTCGAATCCTTTATCCTTACATCTAAATTGTTATAAAGCCAACAGCAATATTTTTTTTTTTTACAGAATTCCTTTACAACCACAGAAATTAATGTATACTGTTCATATTAACTTTGATTGCATGTTTTGATTGGGATGATTTAATGCTTGCTAATTTTGAAGCCAGGAGACAAGAAAACACTTATGACAACAGGATTTTAAAAATTTAAAGTTTTTTGTGCACATGACTGAGATGAAACACCAGATTATGGTGAAAATAAAATCATTTTTCAAGGAAAAATAAAAAATTAAGCATTTTCCAAACCTTTAAGACTGAGTACAAACCCTGTGTAGAAAAGTATTTTCAACTTATGAATGAAATAAAAGCCAAAAACTGTTTTCTTGGTGGTTAACAGACAGGCCTTCACAGTAATTAAGTGATAATTATTTTAAGTCTTATGACCAGGTTTACCTTTGGGGGGTTTTACTCCATACAAGAGGAGACAAAATGATCTTATTGTGTTGTTTTATATAACATTTAGACCATCGTAACTACAGGAGGTTCAAATATAAGAAACCACATTCAGTGTTTTAGTGTTGCTTCATCTAAAATTAAAAACTGTGGAAACAAAAATGGAAAATGTGATATTTTTAACACAACTTCCACACCTTCAGTTTTCTAAGGAAACATGTCTGTTTGTCACACACACTTTTGCATAAAGCCTGCATTAAGAGCTGCTGACTCCATCTGTTTGGGTACCCCTATTTTTAGACTTCTGTTAAGTGCTTTTCATCTTTTGTTCAAAAACCACACAACATTGGTCAATTTTTTTTTTTTGCCATGCGCGATAATACTGTTCAAATAAATACTCGGATATCGACTTCCACAGGGTAAAATACACTTATTGTATTAAATCGGATAAACTGAGTCGAGTGCAGACACTCCTCAAAGCAGAGTGAGGGTGAGGAAACCGAGCCCGAGTGTGACGTTCACTCAATCACTGAGGAGTTGGGGAGTTGTGGGCCTCCGCTGAGAATTAGAAACTGATAAGGTAGATGAGGAGAAGTTTTTTTTCCCCCAGTTTTCGGAGAGCTGAACATTCCTCTCAGTCCGATGCAGTGTATCGGTCATGAGGATACACTATAACCTCTTAGAAAGTAGGATGACATAGCCCTGACCAAAGTAGACCGAGGGGCAGACCAAAGACCTGACATGCACTCGTCCTTCTCTCTGACTCATGCTTAGTCGCTCACCACCCACCGACACACAGTGAAACCTCAGTCCCAATGCCAGGTTTTGTCACTGGGCAGAGAAGCGGTTGGCTACAGTAAAAGCATGACGTGATGCCCCTTCCTCTATGCTCCCCCAGCCTGTGCAGCAACAGAGGGGTAAAAATATCCCACCAGTGAGTTCAGACAACCAGCTCATAAATTAACACTAAAACTCCTACAGACAACAGTGGGCCAGTCGCTGAGAGATTTAAACCACTCAGGTTGCCACTGACCACAGCTCCGGGATCACCTTACAAAACCCTTTTCCTAAATTTACCCATTAGGAGGTGGTGAAGAAGAACGAGCTGAAGATCGGTTTTCATCTAAGTCACTCTTTAGCCGTACGCTAACGTAGTGAACTATTTTTCAAAATGGCTCTAGGGTGCGTTGTTCCAGGAAATGTTATGAGGTGAGATGTAGGCTATTAGGCTTAAATTGGGAATTGTGTATAACAGGAAGGTCTGGTCTTAATTTTCCGAGCTCACACAGAAAATATAAAGTATAGGTTTAGGCTCAGCTATTCGCTCATGTCTTATTAAGGTTTTTTGCCCGTAATGAAGCGCAATCTCTCGAGCAGAAACACAATGTTCCAGCAAACTGCTTGACTGGGTCAAAAAAAAAAAAAAGGAAAAAAGAAAAAACAACAGGAGAGAAGAGTGATGATCCCCTCTAAAGAAACTCAACTCTGTAATGGACGGACAGGGATTACAGACGTTAAAACCTCCTCCATCTGTAATTCACTGTCACCCTGCCATCATCTCTGAATCACTGATCCATTTTGCAAGTGTGCGAGACCTTGCTAAAAGCATCACTGTTGCACCCATTTGTGTTTGTAGTGGTGGGGGGGAGGAAAGGGAGGGGGAAAAAAAGCATGCAGAAAAGACAAGTTAACAGCTCGCTGTGCTGTTTCAAAGCACTCTCTGTCCTGTAACAACCACCTAGCTAGTTTCTCACACAGGGAATGGGACACACTGATCAAATAGGATTTTAATGAACATCAGCAGTTGGAGCCTGAGGAATAGACGCTATGATGGCTTAAAGCTACTGACATCTAGGTTGGGTTGGATTTTCATCATCAAAAGAAACCCAAAAAAAAAAAAAGAGGGAGAGAAAACATTCCTTTGCTGGTGCCTCTCGCACAGGAAACACAGACTGTGAATTTAAGTGCACACTGTCCACTCGATCACAAGGAAGAAGCAAATGAGAAAGCAATTGGCTGACAAGGCCATGTGTACACCATGATCATATCATACCAACCCCACATTATCCTCAGAAACTGGATAAGAAAAAAAAAAAGATTCTCCTCTGAAGGCTTTCCTCTAGGAGCCTCTCAGTGGGAGGGAGAGTAAATAAGATGTCATCAATAATAGACAGTGAATGTTCTGAGCAGTTCTGCGTGCACGCACACACACACAAACACGCACACACAAACACACGAGCTCCGACTGATTCCTATCCTGCAGACAGGCCTGCCAACCGCCAGGCTTTTTGCACACGCTCAGATTCACTGTCCTGACTAATCGCTTGTGATAGGGGCCTTTGCCATAATTACCCAGGGCCTTATCACAAACTTATGCGATGCATTTTTCATGTCCTGGCTGCTGGCAGTGCCTTCACTGTCCGTGCTGGCAGTCAATCTACGAAAAAGACTGATCTCAGACGAATTCACACACACACACACACTCACTCACATGCACGCACACACACCAGTTCTAACAGGGTGAGATGGGTGAAAGCAGGGTGAAGGGCCAAGGAAGAGGGAGGAAAAAAATTAAAAAGGAGGGGAGGGGGAGGTGAGGGAGAGAAAGATGTGAGGGGGGGGCAGGCAGGCAGGCAGGCAGGCAGGCAGGAAGGGGGTGGGAGATAGATAGTGAGCAAAGAAAAGAGAAAGCAGTCTCAAATTTTTTACATAATGCATGAACAAGGGGGCACGAGTAGGAGGACCAAACAGGATCAAATAAATAGGAGAAGTGAAGCCTTGATGATGTGGCATAAGTGCGACACAAAGCCCGCTGGGAAGACTTGTTCACTGTCCTTTTGTCTAACCCAGTCATAGGGGCATCATGACCTAAATAAAAGTTTAAATCCCAAGCTCTGTGCAATTTACAAAATGATGTATGAACAATTGGGCTAGCCTACATAATGCAATCTTATGTTAATGACGACGGCGACTGGGGCTGCTCATAATCATAAATTGTGATTTGAAATTCAGCAATGCACGTTAAATGCCACGGGAAAACACAACAGTGCCATTGTCTGCATGTCTTGTGATAGGTCAAACACGCTCTAATATACACAGGCTATATTCACACACTGAATAGGCCCAATATTTTCCTCATATCCTCCCCGGTGCCATGGATCCCCCCCGTGCACGCCGAGATTAGTGGCGTGCGTGAGGCTGGGACATTTCAGGAGTTCATCACAATCAACAAGGTCATGATCTTTCATATTTTCTCTACTACCATTTTTATTTAATTACACGGCGTCAACTAAACACTGTCCCGGTCCCGTCTACTTTCACAGACGTGGCAATGTCTGTGAAAAACCTCACTGTGTATAATTGCCGTCAGGGGAAACCGAGCGAGAGAGAGAGGAGGAAAAAAAAAAAAAAAAAAAACGAGAAAAAAAAAAAAAACGACCGAGTTGATCAACCACAATCACGGAGACGACTTCAATATAAACTGCTCCAAAACCGTTAGCCGATACGGCTGCTAATGTTTTCATTCGCGTCCAATAAAACTTAGCGATTTGACAGTAAAAAGCAGTCAAAAAACACACAGGCGAAAGAGCTGTTGTGTGTCTGAGCTGCCCGTCTCAATGGTTGGTGTCACCACAGCGCCACCGTATAATGAGTCGCACTTATTTTTCCCCCAAATTATCCAACCTTACAGCGGCTAAAGCGTCGGGCTAACTACGGCTACTCGCTCCAGTAAAAGTTGTTGAACACGCAATAAAGATAGCTAACCGAAAGCTTTCCGCCAAAGCCCCGCTGTTTTGTTTTTATTTCGGCGCATCCCCGCGGCGTCGCCCCGGCTTGCCCAGTTGCAGTGTCCGATCGATGTTGAATTGAACAAAGAGGATCAATTTCTGATCAGCGAGAGAGCCACTTTCATCAATGTGAGGAAGAGGTCTTGAATTCTCTTCCGAAACACCTACGAGGCGGCCGCCGAAAACACACAAAACACAGCGGCCGAGAGAGACGAGACAGCCGAAGCGAATACAAGGTAGACGGTTTAAACAGAGCTTGAACTGACCTGTAGTTGTTGTAAGTCAAAGCGCTTCCAATATTGAAACATCGATCCTGCATTGGCCGCCATCTTGAGACATATTGAGACAGGAATGAGATGCTGATAGAGAGCGCGGGGGTTGGAGTTCAGTGGAGAGGACCGGGCGGCCGGAACACCCGGAACGGATCACTCCCACTGCTCGCCCCCGGTAACAGCTGGCGTACGGAACGGAGTCGGCGCACGGGAGTGTTGCCTTAATAACGCCATTATAATTGCTTAAATAGCTTTTTATCAACATTCAGATATTACAGGTAAATAACCCAACTGGTATTAAATTACTGCTCATTTTATCACGTTGAAACACGCGGAATTGTGAGCGCCACATGTGTCTATGCTTATTGTTGTAGTTTGAGTGTTCACTATGTGTTATATGAAGAGCAAAGATCACATAAAAATAATGCCAGGAGGCTACTTGGAAGCCATATCTAAAAAGGGAAAAAAAAAAAAGATCCCACCAGGGGAGCATTCAGGAGCAATGTTCCCTCTGAGCTGTGAGAGACTGAGCAAGAGGATCATTCAGAGATAATGATTTATTACATCAATGATCAGTGCTACTTCAAAAGTAGATTTAGAAATTAAAAGTCCATTAGTATTAAGTGATTTTTTTTCTCCCTATGCACCTACTTGGATTTTTTTCATAGGCTCATAAACTAATGCTTCTTTTTAAAACTGCTAATTCACACCTGTAACTTTTTCTGTATAACTTGCATACATTTAATTTTAAAAAACAACAAAACAAAACTATGATTTAATTTATGAATAATACATAATTATTCATGTTTTGTAGTTTGTTCTTCAGGCAAATGCTTTTGGTTTTTTTCCATTATGGACGTTCGTGAAGGGCAATTGCGAGACAATAATAATGTTAAATATAAATTTAAACCACATTTAGTTAATTAACAGTAATGGAAATAGAATCCAGGCTAAAAGTGTCTGTCTAAATTGTTAAAACAAAACAGCCAACTCTTATAAATAATTAAAAATAACCACAAGAATTTGAGTTTCACCATACATTTGCTTTTATTCTTTAATAAAATGGTGGGTCTAGCGTACAAACTCAGCATATGCAGCATAGCAGGGTTGCTGAGGACCTGCTGAACTTGGCCATTTAAGAACGGGTAAAAGATGGAGTGGACTTGGCACAAGGTATCTCCATCTTCAGGGCTTTCTCAGTGCCTGGTTTCCTTTTGCCGCACAGATATTAATCAAATCCAAATAATTTTGTTGTGTTGCTAATCCAGTCGAGTAATTGCTGCAGCAGGGCAGCCCGGTGGTTAGACTGTCAACGTGCATACATATCTGTGGTTGAAGTGACCTTGAGCCACACACACTGAACCCTGGCTGCTCCTGAGGCGTCACTCCTGCTGACCGTGTCCTCTGACCCCCCTCAGCTTGTGGATATGCAAAGAATTTCTAATCACACTGTATGTCTGGAGTGCCCTGAATTCCTGTGTCAAACTGTGCACCTTAAAACACATCACGCCTCAGCTTCAGCCTCTGCGAGCTGCTCAGGTTTATCAGGGTAACACATCTGTTGTACACGACGTTCTCATTTTGAGCTTTTTGTGGGTTTTCCGAATTTGACTTGTCGAGTGTGTTGTGAGGCCTGGAAAAACCACGCCTGCACTCACACTTTTTTTTTTTTTTTTCTTGAATGCTCAGAGGAAAAACAGAACGAAAATATTTCACTTTATTTATTTTTCTCTCCAATCATTTTCATTTCTTTACACTCATTGCACTTTAATCGCATTCACTAGAAATAACACAAGAATTTGCCATAGATAATAACACCTCTTTCCCTGCATTTGTGTGGATACAAAGGTGGGCATTTTTGTGCTTTGGATTAGCTCAACTTTCAGGTCATTACTTGATTTGATTTGAAGCTGTTTGTGTCTCCCACCTTCTACAGTATGAATGGTGCTCAGTGCTCGACTCATATGTAGGCTCAATAGGTAGCTGGCCTGATTTTATACTTCATTTATGGACATAATACAGTGAATTCAAGGCATGCTTTAGTTTGGCCGTGACCCAGTCACATGCTTTTAATAGCATGTACTGAATTACTCTGTATTCGACAAATAGCAGCAGCTGCTTTAAGAGATTTAAGATGATAAAAGACATAAAAGCGTCATGATGTGTGTTACAGTCAGTGTCAATTACTGATTCTTCCTTTTTTATGATTATACTGTTAAAAATATATGAGCAACTTGTCTTCAGTCTGACGCATATAATGAAGACTCTTTGGACAAAATGCTGCATATAGTTATCTGTGTTTAATCGTCCCATTTTGTTCCCTTTCCACCACGTTAATCAGTGTTTCCTTGGCTCGACCTGCATGACTTGTGATGCTACCTATTATTAAGCCAAACCTGAAATACAGGTCTGAGGTAATCCGTACAGGTTTATCAGCTCTGCGGTGTGTCCATTATGCTGTGTTTCTATGGGTTTCTCTTACTCTCACACAAAGAAAGCCAAAAAGTAAAAGGAGTATTACGCATTGTTACGCCAGTAATGTTACCGTGAAACAATATATTATATTATTATTTACCATTAATTAGCCCCCCCCCCCCCCCCTTTTTTTTTTTTTTTACATTTTACTTTGGACATTATTAAATGTTTCCAATACTGTAGGATTGTAGTTACTGTGTTTCTTCGTTATTTATTGTGTAATGCACATAGCCTTTAAGGTCTAAGCAGGGCTGGGAGGGTTTCCTTATAGATATATATTCTGATACAGTTACTAATTACCTGTTAAAAAATGTAGTAAGTAATGTAATCCAAGTATCACAATATTAAAGGAATGAAACGACTTTGTGTCACTTTTGGATTAACCTCAATACCAAACATATGCAAATAAAGACAAGAAACATCAATGAGATGACTTTTATTTAATCTTAATAACGAGTGTGTGTTCTGTAAGAATTGTGTGTGTTTGGTTTCACTTAAGACCACAGTGATGTTGTGTGAGACTCTTGAAGTGTTGTCAATATCATTCTTTATTTTAAAATTGTAATCCTGTTAGCAATCCCCTCTCTTACTGAATGTGCCTGTAATCTTTTTTTCTGTAACTAAAGCTAAACACTGTTACCTTTTTTTAAATATCTTAATCAGAAATCCCATTACATGTATTCTGTACCTCCTCAGGCCGGATGTTAAGCCCACAAAACACCAAAAATACTTACAGAGGTGTCAAAAATGAACATAATATTACATCCATATCCCAAAACGTTGCAAACAAAGAACTCTATATTCGGACCCAGTTTATACAACACAAACGTGCTCCTCAAAATATTCCCCATGCATCTCAAAAGGTTTTTAAAGTATCCATCCAAAAGAAGTCATTAGAAATTAAGGATATTTTGCAAAAAAAAAAAAAAAAGTGGGATCCTTAAATCCTCACACGCTGAACAATAAAACATGAAATGGACTTCATCCCAGTTCTCAACCAAAAGACAGAACAAATGGAAAAAAAAGTATTTTCCTCTCAGGGAGACCGTTAAACCTGTCTGTCTCTATGGGTTGTTGGATGTTAAATTATTTCAGAAGATCTGTATTAAATTCTGCTTCACACAAGGCTCTATCAATGACTTCCTGCATTTGTTGTACATTGTCCCTGCACATTTTGATCCATATTTGTGTTCAGTAAAGGAATAATTTAATCTGGTAAAATTATCCAAACGCAAACGTTGTCGTGAACATTACAAATCAGCCGATTTCATACCGCCAGATGCTCCTCTCAAACACTCTGAATTCCAGCCAACAGTATCTCCATAAGGATTTGACTGTAGCTTCGCTAGGCTCCGGATTACTTTGAAGCAGTAGGGGGTACACAGCGTAAGTCGGAACAAGTAAGAGTCTGAGTTATCAATCCACCTACAAATTATCATGTTCCTGCTACAGAGGCTCATGCATGTCTGGCATGAATGACTTGAGAGGGCTTTTTTTCCTCCTCACTTGTCTTTTTATTACACTCTATGGTAAAATTAGAGAGGAGGGGAAAAACAACGTAAATTGTTCTTGACAAGGATGGCAGAAGGAACATGTTGGAGCCCACTGATTTAGCCTCTGAAAAGCCTCATCAGTTCATGTACGTTTGGTTAAAGTTTAAACATAGAGAAACAAACACACATTCTTTGTGTCAGTGCCATTATACAAGTAGATCTTATACCCCGACAGAGCTACAGGCGATGAAATAAAACAGCCTTTCTGTCCTTTAGCTTCCCCACTTTTCCTCTGTTTGTGTCCCTTTTCCTCCTGCTCATTGACTCTGCCTGCAAGGTGCTTTTAGCGGGGCCTTGTGTGGCCGGGTTAGAGATGGATGTGTGGCCCTTGGGAGCCGCGGGCGGAGAGCAACACTGATCATGTCAGACAGGCTGGGGAGGCTGCATAAGATCATCATCACCCAGCAGTGGAGTGAATCGCCGTGGTGGCACTTTCACACAACCTCTGACCTATGTGGTAACCTCTGAGGTCATGATCAAGGTCAGGGGTCAGCCAGGGCCTCTGTGATCAGGGGGGGGGCTCGCAAGCCCCTCCTGCCGCTTCCTCCTCTCCCTCTCCGTTCGTTTTTTCTCCCTCTTTCTCCCTCGTCTCCTATCTGTTTGTCTATCGCTCACACTCTCCTTCACCGGCCGGGACCAATTGAGACATCCCCTCCCCTGGGAGTGCAAAAAGGAAAGCAAGAGAAAATCAATAGGGAAGATGAGTGAAGACCTGGGGGTCCCATCAAAAACTGAACGCTTCTCTCTGTGCTGGTATGATTCACACGCACACAGAAACACACAGAGATAGACAGAGGTAGGAGTAGGAAGGCAGAGGTAAACACGGGCTCGGAAAATGTACAAAACTAGCCTGCGAAATATGTCATTTTTTTGTGCTTTTTTTTAGGATATTGTCCACATAAAATGACCTGAGAAGCCCTTGCATCCGTGTACACATGCAGCAAGAGAAAGATGTGAGATTGATCCCTTCATGGAGATTTGTTTGACAACAAAAAGATATTTTCTAGAAAGAGAGAAGAGGGGAAAATGAGGCAAACATAAATGCCAAGCTTTGTGTAGCACCCTGGCTGTAATTTGAGCTGAACAAAATGTCACCATATCGCCAATCAGTGCAACTTTAATTATAGCACAGTTCCAGCAACATTTGCATGGTTTCCTCCGCCTGCAAGAAGGAAAAAAAAGGATTTAAATAAACAAGACTGAACCGAAAGAAGACAAACAAAACTCATTCCTATGTGTCATTTCCTGACCTCAGCCACCTCTGCTGTTTCTGAGGAAAGACACACGTCTCCATAATGTTGAGCGTCAGGGTTAGGGTATGTATCCATAACTTATAAGTCTGCTGTGCTCTTCCATCCCAACTCGAGATAACCCCGGGCAGGACATTAAATGATCGTCTGAAAATAGAACCGTTCAGATGAAAGGAAGGATAAATAATGCAGAAAGAATACAAAACCTCTTATGGGGATAACTAGTCACACACACACACGCACGCACGCACTCAAACACACAAAGATTTTTCCTTTTTTTTTTTGGTCCACAGTGAAGAAAAGTGAATGGATGTAACAGGAAGGAGGAGGACCCAGTGGAGACACACATGCTTCTTGCTTCATCTCCTCCCACTCCTCCTTGTCTGCCATTTTTTTTCCGCTCACAGTCAGACTTCATGACATACTCTGTGTCTGTGGGGAGGAATAATGTTGTCCCAGTCACGGCGTGTTTTTCCTGCCCACCAGAGATCAGACACAACACACAGAGCAGGATTTCCAACCCCGCTGCCTCATCATTTTTTCATCAGTTCTTGATCAGAATGCGTTCAACCAGGACGGCTGATCCATTTTACGCAGAGGCTAATGTGTCACTGTCTGAGGGTTTGTGTTGTTTTTCCTCTTTTTTTTTATTCCTGTATTTGTTAAGGTTAGATCACCAAATTAAAACTATGAGTCATTTATTATGATTTCTGGTTATGGGGTGTTGCAATGCTGGGTCATGTCTGATAAATAAAACATTCAAGACAAACCTTTTCAAAGCCCGCCTGCTGCCTGACTAATTTCCAGCTGAAATGTTTATTCATTGGCCAAATTAAACATGCATGTTTTGAGGAAAAGGCACAATGTCAGTGCACTTTACAGGGCAGCTTTGTGCTTGTGTAGGGAGACACCTAGTGGTCAGTGACGCATGTAGCGTTTATATGGGCATGAAAAGATGATTGAGGGTCCTTTAACGTGGTTTATTTGCTTGACAAGTGCAAAAAGGGTTCTTTAAAGGTGCGTTACATAGTTTTGGGGAGGACATTTCAATCAGAAGAGAAAGGTCTTTATTTATATATTGTTTTTATGACTGAATAGACAAACTGATCTTAAAGGACAACACATCTTCATACTGTTTTACTTTGTTTATATGTGGCAGACCCTGCCACCTTTCTAGCTTCAAAGAGTGTTCTGTGACCTTATTTTCCTCTGTGAACGGCTTGGAAAAGATAAATATTAATAAATAGAGTTTATATTATTACCATCAGACTACAAACTGCCCTTTTAACTTTTAAGGATTAGTTTCATATGAGTTTATTGGCCAAAACTCTTAATTAGGCTCCAGTAATGCCCCTTATGCTTCTGATTTGACTCACAGGCCTACCCTAAAACAGACTAATTTAAAGGGGCAGTATGTAGTTTTGGAGAAGAAATTCACACTCAGATTTTTAACATTGCAATATTAATGAGGTAATATATATATATATTTTAATAACTTAATAAACAAGCTGTTCTCAGAGGAAAATAAGGTCCCCAGAACACGGTTTGAAGCTAGAAAGGTGGCGGGGTCCGCCAAATATAAAGAAGGGAAACGGTATTAAGTTGTGTTGTCCTTTCAGGTCAGTTTGTTTATTCAGTCACGAAATGAAGAGAGTTTGTTTATCAAGTTTATTTAGGCTTAAAAATCAGTCAATGAAGATCTTTCTCTTCTGATTGAAATTTCTCAACCAAAACTACACAGCGCACCTTTAAAAGCTAAATGACTAATATGTCTTGCTCTATTTACAAAATGTCCTCTGCTTATTCCATCAGCAGGACACCGCGCCCTGGCCCGAGCTGTTTACTCAGCCTAAAAGTGTCTGAGAGGCCAACAGGTCTCACAAAAGGCCCATTCACCGGTAACAGGAGCCCGGACCACCGCTGCCACGTCAAGATGTTTGAGCATGCAGTAAACTGCTGCTGCAAATGTTTGTCTGTTTAGAAAGTGTTGCTTAATATTACGACAATGCAGCTGGACGGACCTGTTCTGCCGGTGTCAAAGTTGACAAACAGTGTCAGCACTCCTTCCTGGAACTGAAACAACAGGGAGATTAAAGTAGGGCAGTAAGGTGTGCCAGCAGGATGCGGGGGGACTTCTTTTCCTGAAAAGTTTCTAATAACAGCTGATTCTGTGAGAGGTTTCTGCAGGTGAAGGGCGTCGATGGGAGCTGGAGCTCATTGGAGAGCAGCGGGCCGCTCCACAGCGCACAGAGCAGACTGGAGCTCCGGTCTGTCCCTGCGGATAAAATGTTGTTTACGTGTTCTCAAGAGGAGAAGCTCCCCTGTGTGCGTGGCCATGTTCAGCTTCGTGTCATTCCTGGGAGTCTGCCTGCTCTACCTGCCGGACCCGCCCGCTGCGCAGTCGTTGGTGTCTGAGGACAGCCCGGTGACGCTCCTGATCTGGACGCATCCGTTCGGCCGGTACCGCAAACTTCCGGACTGCGCCGCGCTCCATCAGATCAAAGGGTGCACGCTCACAGATGACTGGGGCGCGTACCAGCAGGCTGACGCGGTGCTCATACACCACCGGGAGGTCGCCACCGGCACCACCGAGCTTCCGCCGGAACCGCGGCCGAGTGCGCAAAAGTGGATCTGGATGAACTACGAGTCCCCCACGCACACGCCCAGACTGTGGAGGTTTGAGGGTGTTTTCAACCTCACACTGACCTACCGGATGGACTCAGACATTTCCCTGCCTTACGGCTACCTGGTCCCTCGTGGACACACAGTTAAGGGTCCCCAGAACCGCTCTACGCACCGGCTCGAAGTACCCTCAAGCACAAACCTCCGCCGGTCCCGCCTCCTGTCCTGGGTCATCAGTAACTGGTCGGAGTCTCATTACCGTGTGGCTCTGTACCACCAGCTCCGCCAGTACATCCAGGTGGATGTGTTCGGACGCGCAGGCCGGCCGCTCCCAGAGGACACCGGGGGCGACGTTGTGCGGCTGGTCCGTCGGTACCAGTTCTACCTGTCTCTGGAGAACTCGCAGCACACCGACTACATCACGGAGAAGCTGTGGAACGCGGTGCTGGCCGGGGCCATCCCGGTGGTCCTGGGTCCGTCCAGGAAGAACTACGAGCGCTTCCTGCCGCCCGAGGCCTTCATCCACGTGGATGACTTCCCCACGGTGAGGGGGCTGGCCCTGTACCTGCTGAATCTGTGGTACAACCCGGCGAAGCTGCGGAAACACCTGGACTGGAGAGAGAAGTACAGCGTGCACCAGCCCGCCATCTGGTCTGAACACTACTGCACGGCCTGCAGGGCGGTGCGGAGGAACAGAGGCAGGACTGATGTGGTCGAATACCTGACCCCCTGGTTTCACTCGTGATGGACAGCTGCAGCACCTCGAGCAGCTGTGAGAACTGATGGACAGTGTTGTGATGAAACCTTTTCTGGTGTTAACTGCTGAAACCACAAACATTTGGGAGGCTTAAAGGAGCACTATGTAGGTTTGGAGAAGAAAGTCAAACTTAGAATTGTAATATTTACAATATGAATGAGACAATAATACATTTTTCCCTCCATAACTGAATAAACAAGAGGAAAATAAGGTCCCCAGAGCACTGTTTGAAGCTAGAAAGGTGGCAGGGTCCGCCACATATAAACAAAGTAAAACACTATGAAACTGTTGGAGGACGGTTTGTTTATTCATTTTATTCAGTCATGAAAACAGAGAGAGTTTGTTTTCAAAAATAATCAGTGAAAGAAGATCTTTCTCCTGATTAAAATTTCTTCCCCAAGACTTCACAGTGCTCCTTTAAAAGGGAAGAGATTATTCTATATTTGGATTTTATGGTTGATTTCTTTCACTTTCCCATGATTAGTGGGTTGTTTATTTGTCTAGTTTTTATAAATATGAACTGTGAACATGTGGACACTTTTGCAATAAATTCAATTGAGTGACATTTTTCTTGCTGGCATGTGACTTATTTTTTATCATATTTTGTTCTAACTTGTGTCACACTTCCACTGTCAGCTTGATCAAGTAGTTTGAACTCTTTGTCTATGTCCTTACACACACATGCATCAAACCACATAAAAAAAAAACTCATAACATTTTACCAGAGATAAGATTATAATTGAATATAATTCCTAAAATACAAGATTAAAACCCTGTAAATAACCATTGTGACTGAGCAATCCATGACCCTTCATTCACTCTGAAGTAGTTTCATGTCCCACATGAGGCGAATCATACTGTCGCACTTTTTGAAAAACATATTTCCTAAAGCAGGATGATAAATACATCCTGATAAAAGTGAGCTGTATATTTTTATTCATAAAAAATGTATACCCTTAAAATTAAGTTTGTCTAAACACAATGTCACTGACCCTTTGGCGGTCTTCACATGGGGAGCGTCCAGTTTGAAGAATGGTCTACTCAAGGCTCCGATCAGCCACAACATTAAAACCACTGACAGGTGAAGTGAGTAACATTGATCGTCGTGTTACAATGCAATGTTCTGCTGGGTCCTCTTGACACTCACCACTCATCCAAACACCCACCAGCAGGACAATGTGCTCTGACACACCACAAAAACTTCTCAGGAACAGCTTGAGAAACACAACAACGAGCACAAGGTGTCAACCTAGCCTCCAAATTCCCCAGATCCCAACTCAATCGAGCATCTGTGGGACCTGCGACAACAAGTCTGATTCATGGAGGACCCATTCCCCAACAAACATGACCCAAAGGATCCACCACAAATGTACCAGACACCACAGGACACCCCCAGAGATCTTATGACCATGCCGTGACAGGTCATGAGATCTGTTTTGGCTGCACAAGAGGAACCTGCACAATAATGAGTAGGTGGTTTTAATGTTGTATTTGCAGCACAGCTTGTGTTAAACCATACATTTATTGACCTCCATTTGTTTGAGAAGCACCTACACCCACTACAGCTCAGGTGTCCCACAGGCTCATCAGACTGAACACTCACATAGACAGCCGGTTTTGAAAATCATACTATTATGAATATTTTCTCTTTTACATTATTTGACATGTTTTGAGGCAGCTACTGATTTCATCTGATTGCATTACAATAAGCAAATCATCTGACAGACACAACGCTTCCTTAAGATGATTCATCGCTGTAAACATTTACTGTTGTCAAATATGACATTTCAGCTTCAGCATCGTGCAGTCTAAATTGTATGGTGTGACAGTACGAGTTATTGACGAATGGTGATAAAAACTGTAGTTTATTATCTAGTTTCATATCTTTGCACGTTGGGCAATTAAGGGCATGTGATGGATGTATTCAGAGGGAGTGTGTGTATTCAGAGGGAGTGTGTGAGAATGTTTAACCTGTGTGTGCACAAATCAGGCAGGCAATATTGCCACTCTCTCCAGGAAGTAAAAGCTGCCTGTTTACGTGTCTCCTACATGTATAGCATCCCTGGATCTGACCTACTATTAGCTTAACGCCATATGGTTGATGCTCGAGTCATGATAGGCCAAAAATAGCTCTCCAAGCCTGTTCTTTGAGTCTTCACGTCGTTGATTGATTGATTGCAACACTGTAGAGGTGTTGTTAGGCCCCAGATAGTGTCTTTTTAGTGCTCTTCATACCTCTGGCACGACTTGCTATAGCGTGAGACAGCTTTACTAACCCACTGATGCTTTTACTCTCCTTAATATGTCATATAGTCGAGGCTGTAGCAATAAGGCAGAACAAAGGTAGAGGAGAAGTTGAACATGACTGCCCCTTTATTAAAAGGAAAAAAAAGCTTCAGTAGTCACTTGATAGGAATCAGAAGCTGTGATGTGGATCGTTTAAATTTACACCTCTGTGTTAGTGCCCTGACACAGAATTAACACTTTACACTGTCAAATGAGATATTTCCTGCAGGCACACGGACGGCGAGTAATGTTGCGCTCCATAATGAGCAGCTGTTAAAAACCACTGACGTCTATCAGCAATAATGCTTTCAGACGGCCAGACCCCTCATCCCTGTCATCGTCCCATTCATGCACATGAGGGACTTATTAGCATATCTCGTTACTGTGACTGAAATCACTCTTTATGCTTTCTAATATAGATGAAGCTGAAGCTTACATGTCTTTATTCAAAGTATCCTGACAGGCCATACGTCTCCACTGTGGGATGTTGTACAGTTGACCTAGTAGTATATAAAGGAAGGGCACACCTCTTATTGTTTCTAGTGAAACATAGAAGGCTGACAGATGATCCACACCGCAGAAACAGGCTGTGTAGGATGTCTTGCAGGTGTATTGCACTCACTGGTGTGCAAATATTGTGCTCCTCATGTATCTCCTCCCATTTTACTGCAGTAAAAAGCAACTGATACTGAAAATGATGGGGTCAGTCTGTTTTAAGGCTCAATTAATCTGTCGACTATTTTCTCGATAAATCGATTAATTGTTTGGTCTTTAAAACGTCAAAAAATTGTTGATCAGCGTTCCCCAAAGATTTCCAGTGATGACGTCCTCAAATGTCTTGTTTTGTGGATAAATAGATTAATCGCTGCAGCTCTAGATTGTTTGTAAAGAGAAAAACAGCCATCCCGAGCTGTCCTGATGTAGAGAAGTCACATTTTTTTGTGTTTCTGCTGACTGAGGTTGGTTCCCACATCTGTTGATTTGACACAAGGAGAACCGCCATTGACCTCCTCTCTCATCGAACGCATCTGTTCTGTCACAGGACGAGAAGAAGGTTGATATGTTTAAGCAGAACCAGATCCAGGAGGCTAGAGGACAGATGCTGAGGTGAAACTCAGTGGGTAATACTTTATATTACGGAGCACATGTTGACCATTAACCTGTTGCTCATTAGCATGCATATTAGTAATACACTGGCTCTTTATTCGTCATTGTAGAGCACTTCATCTGCATGAGTATATGCTACGAGAAGAGTTTTCCGTCAAGAGCCTCCTACTTGCTGCTTATCAAATGAAAGTAAGGAAGCTGTCGTATAAATCACGATCTTCAAGGACAGCTTCACCCAAAAATGTAAATTCAGTCATTATCTACTCACCCTCATGCTGATGGAAAGTCAGGTGAAGTTTCATAGTCCACGAAACATTTCTGGAGCCTCACAGCAAAACAGCATCACAGCATTGTCCTGAACAACTGAAGTAGACGAGGACTTGTTTCAACACATGAAAAAAGCAACAAGAATGGCTCGATACATCCGGTCCAGTGTAATTCATATCTCCAGTAGCTCTGATATCTCCGATTGATTCGCAAATATTTTATTTACACCTTTATTCAAGCCAAAATTTTCACTGCAGCGGCCAAGCCAAAAGCGTTAGCGTTTTATCACAAGTCCCCAACTACTTCAGTTGTTTGGCAGAGTGCTGCAACTCTGTTTTTCCTGTGAAGCTCATTAAATGTTTTGAGGACTACGAAACAAATTTTTGGATGAACTTATCCTTTAATATGCTTTAATGAGGATGACACGGACTATTTTTCTGTTACAAAACCCACAAAACTACAGGTGTTAATTATGTCCTGATAACTCTAAAATAAATCTGTCAACCACAGAATATTTCCCCCATCATGAAGTGCGGCCTTGCTCAACCTGAACCTGAACCTGTTTAGGTTCATAAATGTCAAACTACAAGTGAGTTATGAGCTTCAACTGAGATTGTGGAACATGTTCTAAGCTAGAAAGATTTATGTGGACACTAATAACACTTGTACATTTGTGTTTTGTAAGCAATAAGAGGTATATAGGGGTTTTTTGAAGGAATAGTGGCCTAGAAGATTTAGATAATGGTCGTGCAGAATAAGGTATGAATAAGTGCTTTATAATGATTATAAAGAGTCATTATGCTGCTTATATGCATGCTAATAAACAGCTAGTTATGGGATGATATAAAGTGTTACCACTGTGTGTGTATGTGTGTGTACAGTACATGTAGGACTCCAGCTCTGTCCTTCCTGCTGTGTGGAGCTGTACTGCCTCCTCTGGTAACCTGTGTAACTGACCTCTGCTTGCAGGCGTTCATGTTTATGGAGCAGAACAAAGACAGTAGCACTGATAAGAGCGATAGTAGAGGTATTTATTAGCTATTACTCGTTCAGGCACATTTTGTATTTGCACATAACAAGCTCAGAATGCAGCTGTACATCTGGACCTTTCTTTGTGTTGGGATTTTCTTCTTGCTTTTGTTGTTTCACTGATGCGTATTTCCCTACATGATCACAGTCAACAAGTATAATGAATGGATGGCAGGTTGCCTGAACGTTGGTAATGATTACCTCAGTGAGATGATGAAGGAGTGTTCAGGAGCCACTTCAGTGTATTGCTCAACATGTTTTTTTTTTCAATTTTGGAGTTTCAGCATTAGTTTACTTGTCTTTTTCTTTTCAGTAGAAGTTGGACACATGGGTGATTTAAATTTCATTCTCATTTCTCAGAAAAACAAAGTCATATTTATGCAGAAATGACTAATAATCATAGATTCCTAGTGTCTAATGTTGGGTATCTTGATCTAAAATATTTTCTTTTAGTTTGGCTTGTGTTATTGTTTTAAGTGATCCTTTATTCATGCTTAGCTCAGTCCAAATCTTGAAAAACTTGCCTTGGATTGAGGGAATTGCTGCATGAAAAACATCAACAGCATCAAAAACATTAAAGAAAAGCCAGCGATGACACATAAAGTATCATGTGAAACTGCGAGAGCGCAGTCCGCATCATGTCTACACAGATGAGCAGTTGTTCCTCGCAGCTTTACCTGTGTTTTGTCAGGATCTGACCCAGAGGAGACGATACACAACGCCTTCAAGCTCTGACCCAGAAGGAACAGGAGTCCTCTGGGGGGAGGAGTGTGTCTGTGTGTGTGTGTGTGATTTTCCTCTCAAATCTGCACAGACACGGCAGAAATGGCTCTGTGGCTCACACAGAACGAATCAGCTTGTACTGTGTAACAGAATGTGCATCATTAACAAAGTCCCTGCGTGCAGATAATGCATATCTCGTTGAGTGAAGATCACAGTTAATTCAAAGTCAAAGAGATGAAACAGTAATTCTTCTTTCCTGCTCTTCTCCTGCAGGATAAGATATCACCTCGTGTCACAGGCTGACAAGTTTACAGAGGATGAGGTGAGTTGTTGCTTGGCAACGGGGTGAAATATTGGATGTATCAATATGAGATATGTGATTCAAAGGTACGGGCAGCGGTGGCGACACCCACTGAACAAGTTGAAGGTGAGCGCTGATGAATACCCAGAATCTGAGGCCATTTAATTTGATTTAAACCCTTTAACTACCAGCTACAGCTTATTACAAAGATCCTTCTCAGCTCTCCTCCAGACCCCCTCCTCTGTAACAGTGCCATTCATAACCTACATGGCCCCCGGCTAGAGACACAGTAATCTCATTTGTGCAGCAACAGATGTTTCTCTTAAAAACATCCGCTGACTGGGGAGTGAAAAGTCTGCCTCTCATTCTCTCAAGGGATCAAAGAGACCGGTCTAATCGCTATGAAATCTGTCACATTTGTACTGGTTTGAGGAGACATATTGACTTACAGAAGGCTCACCATGTTGTGAAACGTAAACGCTCTCCTTCTCTCGCTCGGCCTTGCACATATTTCACCAGGAAGCTTTCATGTTCTGTACATCAAACGGAGGGGGGAACAGGGAGGGCGGGGGGAAATGCATATGAAACAACAAAACCCCCAGACAAATAAACAGCACAGCGTTCCCATGGCAGCGCGGCGCAGTAATCTGACGGCTGGTTTCCCATGGCTGTGTCTCGCTGCCCCATAGACCTCCACTCTGTCTCACTGATGGCTCCTGTGATTGCAATCATCCATCTTACTGTCAAAGGCAAAAAAAAAAGGGCAAGAAAGGGGAAATCGCACACACCATCTCCCTCTCGCTCCCTTGTGTCCAGCAAACAAGCCACCCCACTGTGACTAGAGCCAACACATGGACCACATGCCCTCTGCAATGGGTGTGTGTGTGTGTGTTCGTGTGTGTATGTGTGTGCTTGTATGATCTATGGAGAGAACATGTGTGGGTGTGCATCTTTGGTTGTCTGTGCCTGCCCATTATACTGCATGATCAGTCACTGGAGTGTACACGGGGGAGCTGTGGACATGTCTGATCTTGCAGCTGATCAAAAGCACCAGAGACTCGTTCCCTTGTGGCCGTGCAAGCGGGCCTCATATCAACATGTCTCTGTTCAGTAGACAGGAAAAACAAGAGGAGAGAAACAGGCGGAGGAGGAGGTGGTGGTGGTGGTGGAGGAGGAGGGAGGAAGACAGAAACAGGCAGGCAGAGCGTAGATGAAAGAGTGCACAAAGAGGCCAGAGTGGAATATATGACAATGATACATAACTGCACTTATCTCCCCGTTCTGATGAGCTAATTGAATGGCAAAAGCCAGCTCTGTATTTGTCTGTAGATGTAATAGCATGTGTGATCCTGACAACTCCGCTCGTCACGACAGCTGTAACAGAAAAAAGTGCGGTAAACCCTTTACCTGTTTGCTTACAGGTAGATCAGATGTTTGCAAATGTCCCTCTGGATGTCGCTGGTAACCTTGACGACAGGAGCTCGTGTTATGTGATCACCCACGGAGAGGACAAAGAGCGAGGAGACGAGACAGACGCATGAAAAGAAGTAGAGGAGGAGGACGAGGAGCTCCTGCTTGTAAACAGTCTCGCCTGGCTGTGAAGTTGCGGTGCAGCTACAGCGGGTGTGAATGTAATTATGTGCAATAAAGTGGTGACTCTGCGAAATGAATCCCTTTGTTGTTGTGACTTTAATCTCACTTCAATAATCAACACAGATAAATATCTGCTGAGTCTCACGCAAATTAAACAACAAAGCACTTGAACATTGTTTAGTATTAAAGGTAATGAAACATGCACAACAAACAGCTGTACTTGAAAGAGAGCAGACTCAGTCCTCTGTACATATGACAACTAATCAGAGACTCAACAACAGATGCAGGCAGATTCATCACTTTTCTGCAAATAATGGTTAAAGGAAAAGTTGTACATCTCGGGAAATGCATGAGAAAATTGATACCACACTCATATTTCTCAATCTACAGCTGGTTAGCTTAGCTTAGCTTAGCTTAGCTTAGCACAAAGACCAGAAACAGGGTGAATCAGCTAGCATGGCTTTGTCCGAGGCTAACAAAATACACCAACCTCTTAAGGCCCTGAAACACCAAACAGACGCCAAAGAACAAGCTGCGACGAAGGCCGACTGTTGCGTCGCCTCATGTCTCCTGTGTCTCGGCCAAAGAGCTGCACTTCAACACACCGCATAGATGGCGAACAAACTCGTACGTTCTGCGCCTGCGTAAATTAAATACCTCTCTGCTGATATACAAACTGCTGTTATTATTAAGCAGCGTTCACATTTCCGACAATCGTAATTCACGTGAACACCCCCTAAGAAAAGTAAACGTTGGGTTGATGGTATCATGCATATTGATTGAAATATATTTCATGGCCTACATGATCCATTTCCTTTGCTCTTCCTTGTCACTCAAATACCAGAAACAGCTGTCAATGTGTTGTTTAAACACTCTGAACGATAAAATGCTAAACATCTATAATGTTGCTCTCACATTCAGACTTGAATGTGAACACACCGGAGTGGGAAGAACGATTTCCGAACTCGGGAAGTGGGACCATCCGAGGAGCACATGAATGTAACACAATTCATCGTGCTCAATCGGCCAAAAAGCCACTGACAAGAGCCGTCCAGTGCTGACAGGAGCCACAGACACTCACTGACGGCCTGGACAATGCCCGACAGCCAACCACTGGCCTGGTGTCAAGGGGCCTTTAGTCCTCATTGCATTGTGACGAAAATAATGGTACCTTCGCATTTATTTTGGGAGCTATATATATATATATATAGAGAGAGAGAGACGGAGAGAGAGAGAGTTACTATTAATGGAGATTTGTCATGTCTTCTTATGGTAAGCATGATAAATCTCCGGTGGTGACAGGGTGAAACAGCCATATAGGCCAGAAACACACACATGCAAAAACATTTAGTATCTATTATGTTGTGCAGTGCTTCAAACAACATCAAGCTGCCAGGAGAGAGGAGGGAGAGGAGATCTCTGGTCTCTGCAAACTTGTTGCGGATCGAGAAAAACTCTCTGGAAGAGCCAAAAACCGGGCAGAGTTCATGAACCAGACTATGATACTCTCCCAGAGATACTCCACACAACAACCCTGTGCCAGTCACCACATTGGCCTGAATGAAAGCTCATTAATTAGCACTCCTTCACTTAAGTGTAACAATGACACTTTGTGGTTGGCTGGGTGCAGTGACTTTGTGGAGTCTGCATCCAAACAATGTTAGTAAAGTGGGAGGAAAAGGAAAACATCATTATTATTATTTCACATGGGTTTCCACCACTGCTAAACTCGTAGTCACTTGTATGCTACATATTTGTAACACTTCACTAGCAAGTAGCATAGATTAAAAGGTTAATTAACATTATATTGGATGTTTAGATGTAACTGTTAACGATGATGACTTTTCGCATATTGTCCGATGTTTTGTTGACATTTGACACGACATGAGCGCTGCATTGTCATCACCGTGAGTTTGCAAGTGCGTATAGGAGGATTTTAAAAGGGGGAAACAGCCAGGTGAGCTCTTTCCCCTGTTTCAGTCCTCGTGCTAAGCTCAGCTGTTGGCTCCAGTACTGATCCTCTCATCCAACTCCCAGTTTATACCCCCAAAATGCAACACTATTCCTGTTACATATGAACCCTGTAATGGAGAAAACAAAGATTGTACTGCACATGGTCAAAGCTTTAACAGGCTTGGTCTCTCAGAGACTCATTAAACAATAATCATATCAGTTTGGAAGAAAAGTCCATGTAATCCTGTCACGTTCACTTCTCCATGAGCCAGTCGCGTGAAGGTGCACTGGAGACGAGCAGGGTTTACGGTTTCCAGGCCAAAACTAAACTGTTTCACTGTCTCTTCCTTTTGCTCTCCAGATGTGCGGTCTCCAGATGCTATTCATTTCACCTAACTTTATTTTAAGCAGATATTCTTGGCCGCCTGTCATGTCTTACCTCAGTTTTAACAAGGCAGAGCAACCACAGAGAGACAGAGAGAAGAGAGAGGAAGAAATATGTTTGACAGGCTAACACGAGATGAACCCTGAGGTCGTTCCAAAAATGTGTTCGACACTAAATAGTATATTTTGGGTCCAGCTCTCGGGAACTCTCATCGCAGCCTGAGGAGCTTTGCAACATCAGCCAAGAAGACTGATGTGTTTACTAGGCAGTCTTTTATCTGAGGAAAGAGAGATGCCAAAACCTTCATAACACTTTATGAGATTATATTTCATTGTACAACATTGTACGAAGTGCTGCTGCGAAGGTTATGCAGGATCGTGCAGCAACAGGGTGTGGATGAAATGCTCAACATCTCATGTCTGCAAAGAGTTATTTGATAAGAAAGGACAATAATAGGCAAATAGTAATAATAAAGGTACAAGAAACATGATATAAAACAAAAATATGCCACATCCATCACAATTATACACATACATACAAAACTAGACAATATTCTTAAAGGGGAGCTGGTCTGTGTCTCTCCTCCAGCGCTGGAGGGGTTTGAACAGGCTGAAGACGCTTGATCTTTATGGCAGAGAAAGACAGGGGGTCCGACATACTGCCAAATCCAGATCCTTCAGAGTTGTCTGTGGAAAAGACGGGAAAAACAATCACCAAAAAAACACTGCTTTAAAAGAAGAGTTTGACATATTCGGAAATATACCAATTTGCTTCCTGGAGGAGAGTTAGATGAGAAGATCGATACCACTCTCTTGTCTGTTTGTTAAATATGAAGCTACGACCAGCAGACTGGAAACTGGCAGAAACAACTCCCCTGGGTCGAAGGTAAAGAAATCCTCCAATCGGCACAACTAGAGCTCACTAATTAACACGTCATATCTCCTTCGTTTAATTCGCACAAAATCCAAAGATTAAAAACAACAGTTATGTGCCGAACTATTTCTAAATCCCTCTTAAAACAATGAATTGTTGTACGCTGTACTCTGTCCGCCACATTGTCCTAACCGCTAACCGTACCCAACTACCTCCTGTCTCACCGACATATAAAAAAAACACCTCGTATTATCATAATTTATGTAAACAACAAACATGGCTATTGTTAGTTCTCACTGCTGTCAAGCTAGTGTGTTCGTATCGGGACAAATTGGCTGCACTTTCTTTGCCATTCTTGTGCAACTAGCTCGCTAATAGCTTTAGCAGTACATCTGCCTTTTTCTTGTATTTGTTAAAGCATTTGATTTATTGATTGCTGTCAGGATGTTAAGAGATTTTCTACATATACGACAAAAAATGTTTTTCGAATAACTTACCAACCCAAGCTTTCAGTGAAATGTTAGCGATTGTTACCTTTTGTCAGATCCATGTCTCTAAGCTAAGCTAAGCTAACTTCAGCTGCTGGCTGTTGCTTTCTGTCACTCACTTTCAAAACAAATTCACACACTAGCAAGATCAAGATCTTTATGACAGGAGGAGGTGGTGGTGCTCATACCGCTATTGTCCACAGGGGCCGCCAAAATCAACAAAAAAAAGTGTCCTGTTGTAGCTTTAACAGACAAAATTGAGAGCAGCATCAATCTTCTCATCTGACTCTCCCCCAGAGAGCAAATAAGTATATTTCCCCAAAATGTCAAACTACTCCTTTGACTTAATCATTCGGAGGTCTGGAAAAATGCTTTCCTGCATCTCTGTTTTCCTCCTCACCGTGAACGCCGATCATGTGCTCCAGGATCAGGACCCGCTCGGCCAGGATCTTCAGGGCCTCCCTGAGCTGCTGCACAGCCTCGCCCTGAATAACACCATCATGTTCATGTCGGACAATTCTTCAAATGGGGGCAGGAGGAAAAGATATAAATGTCTCTTACCTCATTCAAGCCTTCTCCAGGCTCTCCTTTTAGCCCTGGCGCTCCCTGTGAAAACAGAGTAAAGTAATCTGTGTTGTGCATATACAGTAAGTGTGTTTCAAACAAGAGAGTAACCTTTTACTTACAGGTAGGCCCTGCTCGCCTGATACACCTGGAGGCCCCTGTAGAGGAAGAACAGAGAGAAATAATTCAAGACTCCCGCTCACACACATTTCCCCGGCTTGCATCCTTTATCCCCCGTACTAATCTTCCTCTTCACCAGATCTCCAATCTTAAATCATGCTAGTAGAGGAAGGGGATCAGGTTTAAAGACAGAGGCCCACTAGAGAGCCGGATAAAAGAGGGGACCAGACATGGCCGCCCTGATTAGTGAGGCCTGGCCTTGGACGAGGGAGCTAGAGAGAGGGGGGGGGGGAGGAGGATTAGTCACGGCTTGGATTGCGTCTTTGAAGAAAAGCTTGTTCACCTTTAATGTGTTTAAGGTTGCATGACAGCTCGGACCATTTACAAACCGTAGAACAAAAAGCATTTTGATAGTTCATCAGATTCTAATATGTTCAGCCAGCCTGATAATCCAATAAGGAGGACGATTTTTAAAGCAGCCTCACCCTTTCCCCTGGATCTCCTTTAGGCCCAGGTTCCCCCGGCTTGCCTTGGAGGCCTTCAGTGCCCTGATGTAAATGAAACAGAAGGGCACGCGTTATAAATGCCAGTATATATCTATATTTTTATTAATCAACAGATGCAGATACTCACATCTGAACCTGGCAGGCCTGGTATCCCTGCCAGTCCTCTCAGTCCTGGAGGGCCTGTAAAAAAAAAAACACATTTACACATGAGGAGGACGTCAAAAAATTGCACAATGTCAAAATGTAATTCATTCAATTTAACACAGTTTAATTTAATTCAGAAATGATATCGTCCTGTGGGAGAGATTTGTCAGGCCTTACAAAATAAACATGATTAACCACTCAAACCTTCTTCGTGTTTAGTTAAAAATTCCCCTTAAATTAGGTGGTTTTATAAATGTTTTCACAGAACAAAGACACATATTTATCTATTGGATCTGTTTGTACCTGTGTTTTATAGAATAATGCTGATATTGCAATATTTTAAAAACTTCAAAAGGTCACTTTTTTGTGGCTACATAATTAGATCAAGTGTTTCGTGCTTCTCTGGACCCATTACAAATCAGCAGACATATCAAAAGTACACACATTCTTTACTCCAGTAGAAGTACAGATACTTTTTTTTGTCAGTTTCTGTCTTGTTACCAGTGCCGTGTCTGATATGCACTGATAGTTCAGTCTTGTGATGTTGGGAGGGTGTCGTGCCATGATGCAAAATAAAAACAATTGATAATTCCCCTCTAATGCATCAAAACTAAAGCCTGTTTTGAAAGCACCTCATATATATTTGTGTTCAAATGTAGGGAAGAAAAGTAAAAATAAAGTACAGATACCTGACAAATCTACTTCATTACTTCCCACTTCTGAAACAGTATGACAAATTTTAGGATCTTGACTAGGATTTAAAAAGTTTTGTGAATTTGAGCAGCACCTGGCTGCACTACGTCCATTCATAATGACGTCCAGAAGGTCAATGCTCAATCATATATACATAGATAACACATATCTAGGACAAGCTGTGGTGTTTCGCTCTGACCTGTGAGCAATAATTATTTTCTATTCATACCTGAGGGACCGACGGGACCGGTTGGACCAGGAGGCCCAACTACGATCTGAGGAGCAGGGAGAGCTGAATGGTCGGGGATCTCCTCTGTGAAACAAAGAAACAGGAGAGCAAACAAAAGGTCTCATTTCACCTTTGCACAAGACAATGGAGAGTAGTGACGGATCAGAAACTAGAACTACCACCTCATGGCTGTAATCCTCCAGTGACCTGAAGATCAACTTAAGTAAAACCAGTTGGACTACAATGCTTCAAATGGGAATGTTAATGGAAAGAAGGTACAAATTATAATTATAATTTGACATTAAAACATTTAAAGGTACTCTATGTAACTTTTTTTAGTAACACTTTCGGTTATATAGCACTTTATTCTTGAATTGTTGGACCTGTAGATGTGAAGTGGACTGTATTTGTTCTCACCCCACCATGACTCAGAATACAGGCTTGTTTTGCTCTGATGTTTGCAAATACAAAGTACATCTAAAACTCATTTGGCAGACTGCTGTTCATCAACCAAGAGCTCTATCTCCCTGTTTATAGGCCTGTGATAAGGTTGCATAGTGTACCTTTAAAGTCTGTCAGGTTCTGCTCATTTTCAGGTTCACAGTTTTATTTTGGGTTACTACTAGAATACATTTACATGCTTTAATGCTCAAAAACACATCAGTTTCCTCATACTGTCCAGTGCTGCAGCTCTGTATTCCTCCTCTGTCTGAAATGCTCCGTTTTAGCTCCTGTCTCTTTAAGGCCCCCCCCCTTCAATACCTAGTCTGCTCTGATTGGTCAGCTCACCCACGCCTGAGCCAACATTGCTAACAACAACAACAGCTGTGTTAAATCACTTCTTACATGTCAAACTAGTCACTATGCAACATTTTGCTGTTTTTATTGACACCAGTGTTGTAGCTGGTGACAAAAACTATTCCCTTTGTCTCAACCCAAACAAAAATACACACTTGGTTCACTCTTGGCACACTGAAGTGCATCATGGGTGATCTAAATGCACCAACAACAAGGTCACACTAGGGCCCGATAACTCAAGTCACACTCACAGGGTGACCACAGATGCATGTGACCATGTAGTGTAGTGTGAAAGCAGCTATTGAACTCTGCACTCGGTGGCGGCGAGCACAGTTTCATCACAGATATATTCAAATTAGAAAGAAGGTGGATTTAACCAGAAGCAGTCACTCATGATGCATTTGAGAGACACACACAACCTGGAGCCAAGGACACTAAATCTTATTTCCATCTTGGGCATGTCTTTACATTTTCCAGTATGCTTCAAATAGTTGTTGGCTGTATCTATCCATATACTAACACTACTGGGATCTCAAACAGCCAAGACTTCAGGGAGTAGGATCCTTATTTCAACCTAAGAGAGGAGTTAAGACATCACGGGTGACCACAGGGTTTCATCAGCAGTCAACAGCCGGATTAAATCCAGTGTGATCGACGGGAACAGCTGGTCAATCTAAAACAGGTCCCGTTTAATGGAGCTGTAAATGCTTACACATGATCTCTCCTCGTAGAAAACATGCAGGAGGTGGAAGCGGGGCCTTGTTCCCAGCATGTAGGTTATTTCAAAGCATGCTGGTGAGTATAAATTTTGTTTGCAGCCACACTTCCACTTCCTCTCCTCTCCGACATATGCTCAGAATCAGTCTGTGTTGAGACAGCGCTGTTACATTATGGCTACAGTCCACAGAAAAGGGTCTAGAAGGAGCAGATCTCCCTCTGGAACTAATTTTCTAATGTTACAGTCTCCTCGAGCCTGGCTGCCTCCCCGAGAAACTCCACATGAGTGGCAGACTATCTCCCTCCCTCTCGTTCAGAGCGAGCCCAGATTTTGGCTCTGGGCCTCGGCCTGTTCCCCCAAACGCAGACTGTTGTGCTGACAGCTAACAAATTAGGCCTGATTTACAGCCAGTTGGCCCCCCTCAGCTTACATGGTCCCACAGACCCAAATCTACATAGTTCCAGACCCGCAGACACAGTCCCGGGCTCAGACAGGCAGACGCAGCCAAAAGCTTAATCGGAGCCAGCAGTCCTCATGAGGTAATGATTACAGCGTGGAGTTATGCTGCCTCCCTGTGGTGATCGCTGAGAGAGAGCTTCTGCACAGGGCTTTTTCTTCTGTCATTTATATTTTTAAAGCTTCAAACAAAAAAAACTGTTATTTCTATGTTTAAAGGCACAGTTCACCCCAAAATAGAGAAAACGTATGTTTCCTCTTACCTGTAGGGCTGTTTATCTTGGTTTCTTCCATCATTTGCTCAACTGTTAAAGGGTTTTTTTTTCAATGTGGCAAGTTCTTCCTTATTTGAATCGAGGGTTTAAGGACAGAGGATGTCGATCTTTGGACGGATTGCCATAATGTCTACCTTCTCCTGGATATAAAGGAACTATAAATTGCACTCAGCAGCACCAAAATAAATACATTTGAAAAACTCAACAGCCAGTGTCTCTTTCCAGAAATCATGACCCAGTCGCTCAAGATAATCCATGGCAGTGTTGTGAACAGCTTCGTGTAAGAACTGCCAACATTAGGCTGTGATAAAGGCAGATATTGTCAACGCCCCTGCCCCCATATAACCTACACCACGGATTAATAGAATAAACACAATGTGAAAGTAAAATGACTATTAATATGGCTTAAATTCATAGCTGACAGTAAAATAAAAACAGAAAGCATACATGAAAAGCGATCAAAAGTCAATATCTTAAATTTACATCGTAAAAACTGGAAAGTCTTGCACCAAGTGGAGTGAATCTCTTCTTCATCTTTAGACCCGTTTGAGCCATTTTCAGATACAAACTGAGCAAAGCGGAGGGCTTTGTAGCATCACACAGATGTCTTTTGAAGTTTTATTTTTGCTCTCTCTCTATTTCATCAGCAGACGCCATGAAAACTAGAACAAAATAGTAGTAGTAAAAAAAGACATAAAGGTTTTTAAAAAAAACATACATCTCCCACTCACTGTTCAAAGCGAGAGTCCAATGATTAGCAGTCCGAAACATGTTAGCTCAACAGAAATGTGCTGAAATAAAATAAAATGACTGAAAATGTCTCACCAATGTCCATGTAAGGGTACAATAATAACATTATATGTAAATATAAAACAAATGCAAGATCGCAATCTAGTTCCACTAAATTCAGGAGAAGGAAGACCTCTCTACAGGGGGGATACCTCTTAAACTCTGCAACTCACACCAAAATCTGTTGCTTTCACACTTGCTTTACATGTTTGATTGTACAGATGTTTGAGATGAGAGCAGACAAAGAGGTGAAGCTGTATTGATGACGAAATGTCTAAATATAATTTTCTTTTTTTTGATTCAGTCCCTTCAAAACCACCTGAGCTAATCTTGTGATTTATGTGCTGGTATTTGGCTCCATTGCTGGTGGTGGTGCTAAAAGAGGTTGCAGTAAACAGTGGCTCGGCAGCAGCAAAAACACACGGAAACAATTAAACTAAATCTAAGCCAGCCCTCTGCTGCAAAGAAACAATACTCTCTCTTTAGTCCTTCGCTAAAAGCTAACAACACAATTTGCTCACTTAAGCACTTGGTAACAGCTGCAGTATGCTTTAGCCTCCACCTGTGCCCCGTTTAAACCCATTTTCAATACATAGAAATCCACCTGGCCAGGGTTCGTCTTCTGCCGGACACAATGATTGCACGGAGAACAATAGGATGGACGTAATAGATGAGATATGAGAGTGTGTGAAACTACTAAAGCACATGACTCATCGTAGGATGAACTGTGAAAATGGACCTGCGGTTTTGGCATCAATTCAGACCATCTAAAAACTGAATGCTTGAATGGTTTTACAATTGTTCTTGGGTCAGAATTCAACCATGTGTATAAGATCTACTTCTATTATGTTCTCATTTGAGGCCATATGGGACAATTTAGCCCTCAGTTACTGTAAAAGAGTGAATTTGGAAAGTGGAATTGTTCACTTACCTTGATTGTCCACATGAAAAACGTCACCACGCTCTCGGACGCGAGAGGAGCTCGGCCCTGGAGGACCCGGCGGACCAGGAGGGCCAGCGAGACCTAATTCTCCTGGTAGACCTCTGTCCCCCTTTGGTCCTGAGCACCAAACACAAAATACAATCAATCAATTAATCAGTTAAACAAGCAAACAGGATGTTTTTTCTGCCATTAGTCACAATCGTCACATGATATTTTACCGACGGGTCCAGGGAGGCCTGATCTTCCAGCCGGACCTGCAGGTCCAGCAGAACCTGGAGGCCCCGGTGGTCCGATGGGCCCTGGAGGTCCTCTGCCAACTGGTGCTCCAAAAAAACAAAGAGATAGCCAGAGTCAGCTGTAGAGCTCAAGGAGGAGTTTACTACAAAATGATTTTAAGGTACGGGTGGGAAATCTTAGGTTGAATCTGAACGTCCATCCTTCAGTCATAGGCACCGTGATGTGTTCACTGTCATTATGTCAAGACTGCAAGGCTGTTTAAGCGTTTGGCACAAAGCAGGGTCTAATCAAGGAAACTATTGATTTGTTTTGTTGGAAATGCAGAAACCAGCGTTTGACTGGGACTAAAAATCAGGATATCTCCACCTCTGCTGCTTCAATATTTCCCTTTGTTGTTGTTGTTTTTACTAAATTGCTGCATCTCAGTGTCTCAACAAAGTACTGATGATGGTGAGCGAGGAATAAATAAAGTATCATGATATTTTCAAATAACATATCATGCATCTGTGGTTCTTTACTACTCTCTACTGTAATTACGAATGTAATTATTGATAATATATTTCCACCCTATTGTAACAGCAGCTGTTGTTGCTGCTGTTACAATAGGGTGGAAATATATTATCAATAATTACATTAGTGCCATCGTTAGTATCATTATTGCGACTATAATAACAGTAATGATTTTTCATTTTTATTATCATTATTTTATCTTCACTCTTATGTCCTCTCCTTGTCCTCTCTTGTGTTTGTCTCCTTCTTTTGTGTTGTGCTGTTTTGTTTTGCTCTGTGTGCTGTAAATGAGTGCTGTAATCGATGCATTGTGAGTAAAGTGCTTTATAAATAAAGTTGAGTTGACTTGAAAAATACAGCATTTGTCTGTGATGTCTCTGGAGTAAGCAGGACCAGCTAAATAAAGCCAGTGAGGATGTAAATGTTGGACTTTTGGACCCAGAGTGTTTTTTCAACAAACTTCACTGGAGGCTTGACTTAAAGGTGCTACATGTAAGAGTTGGCCAACTTCATGAAATTCATACTCCAAACAAATAGGGGGCAGCATATAACCAGAGTAAAAAGCTAACTACTGATAACTGCAGATGCCATTAGCTTGTTAGCTCAATTAGCAGTGCAGGTGTTTATACCACCTGCACAGGAGCTTTGGACCATAGGAAGGAGGTATTCAGGTCATTTTGTACTAATTTTTGAGAGTTTATTATTGCATCAAATTGCAGTGAAATATTCCTTTTCATTTAAACCTTTTGACTTCAAACTGTGCATTTACTGTAAATCCATATTCAAATATTAAACACACGGTATGTAATTTCTGTCTCGAGGGGACTCTCAGTCAAACCGATGAAAACAAAAGAGTTGATGACGATGTAAAGAAGCGTGCGATCATTGGTGTTGTTGTCTTTATTGCTAAACAATCACCACAACACAGGCAGAGATGTTCATGAACGAGGTGACGCGTTTAAGTTGAATTAAGTTTAATATGTTGAGTCACGTTCACCGACGTCCTGCCTCACCCTCTGTTGATCATCTGATGTTTCCCCAGAAGTTATAACGACGTTACCTTGAATAAAAGGTTTTTCTCTGAGTTTGAACTTTGAAGTTTCTATTTATATTTACTGGGTTTATTTAGGCATTAAAAAACAGCTCTTTAACATCTCCTGTACATATTCCTGAAAGCATATTTGATGTGTTGACACCTTGTGGGAGGTAAGATGGCGGTCCAATAGGAGTGGGTTGTGGTGTGTCCACCTCATTATCTGTGGAGCCCTCTGGTAAACTGCTGACTGTCGGCAGGGAGGAACGTCCCTCTTCTAGCAGCTTGATCTGAAACAAGACCTGCAAATGTCAGACACATCTCTGCTCTGTATGAAGACGTGAAATAATCTGTGTACAAATGATCACAATCAAATTATTCATGGGAAAAGAAACAGGCGGGTGAGGACGGATTTACCTTTGATTCAATGGTCTTTATTCTGCTGTTCATGTCAGTGAAGCTGGTGCAGTTCAAACACTCTGTGAGGAAGAAACACAAGACGAGCTCAGTTTCCACATTACAGCAGGCATACATGCTGCTTCTTCTCCATCTGTCTTTCCCTTTCTCCCCCGTCTCTGCCTCGTCTCTTTCATCCCTGCTTCTTTTTTCATCCTGGCACCATCAGCAGTATCTCTCTATCTCACGCCGAGCCGCTCGAGCCAAGACACACAAGAACAATGTCCATCAAACCAGACCCAAGAATTTATTAGGAATTCCTCCTTAAATCATGTCAGTCACTCACAGAATAAATATTATTAGACCTCTCGTGAAATTCCCTCTCCAGCTGACACCCATACACACATCTCCCTCTCTGTGTAACACACACACAAGCCTGGCACACACCTGCACGTCTCCTGACTCGGCATGTTTTCTGTCCGTCTGCCCACTCGCAGCGATGGCCTGTGTGCCCACACTCACATCCTCCTCCAAACACCAACACCAAAAGCATTGCACATGAGAACGCAAACAAACACGCACCATCATACAAATACTGTCATTTTCCGTGCATGTTCCACAGTAACCAGCTCAGCGCTGTCATGTCTTGTCTATCTTCAGGTCATGCTTTTGTTTTTTTGTTTCCTGTTTTATTTTGGTGTCTAACTCTGCTCTCGTTTCATATCCCTTCCTGCCTCTGTGTGTTTTCCCGGCACTGTGATTGTCCCGTGTTACACCTGTGTCTCGTCGTCCCTTCCTCTCTGTGTGCTCCCTGTCTCCTGTGACAGCCTTTCTAGTGTTTTGACCTGATTTTGTTCCTGACATTGTGTTTCCGCCTGATCCTTTTGTCTATGTTTGCTCCGCTGACTGATCTCCTGTGTACTGAACCTGAATCCAGTAAAGATTTTTGCCTTTTTGAACCTGATTTGTCTCGAGCCGTGCATTTGGGTCCTAGTCTAGTGTGTCAGACCTCGTCACAGCGCTGCATCTCACTTTTTGTTGTTCTGATTTGGTTGTAGTCCCACCAAATAGTGCCCAGAGGCATTTGGGTCTGTGCTAGTTGAATTGTTTATGTTTATTAAGTTAATAAACAAAAAAAACAAGGGAGTTGGGAACTGGTTTGGTGATGCCAGGCTGTTCTCCCTCAACTCCTGAGGAAAATATCTGCCTCTTCATCTGTTAAATGCTCAACTATGTTCACCAGCTATTTTCTAACTTCGTCTGTTTAGTGTTGGGCAGGAAGCTTATCAGAGCATTTTGTAGAAAACAGCAGCCCGCTGCAGCAGAAGACAACACTGATTAGACTGTTGAGTTGTGGCTGTCAGACAAAAACAATAAGCTGAGAGCCGATGAAATGCTTTCTATCAAGTCGAGCTACTGTGTTGTTGTTTTTCTTCTTTTTATAGAATTTGTTTACATAACCAAAATATTGAATAAAGCCAGACTTATCCTTTCAGAAACAGTGTTCACACTTGAGGGATAAAAGGCACGGTTTGCTTATTTTCTCAGGTTGCTTGTATTCATTTTTGCTGTCAGCACCAGCAAAATATTTATGTGCATGGGTCTCGTTGAAATTCTTGCTCTGCTATGTTATCTTCTGCCTCTTCTAAACACAAATTACACCAGTGTAGCTGCCGCTAAGCCGCAGATACCTATACATTCCTCGCTGTGCTGTAATTTTGGATCCTTTACACGAGCTGTAACCCAACATCCAAAACACAGCATAGCACAGTTTGACAGAAAAACCCAGTATTTGTTCTGAATCTGAGCCGTCCTCTGGTCTATGGCTCATAAGAAGTCAGGAATGTCAGCTGTCAGTCCCACAGACGGGACCCACCCACATTGTGGTCATAGCGGGGATACCTAGAACGAGGAACAACTGGTGCTCATAAATAACCCGACAACGAAAACGACCCAAACGGCTCCGCTTTGCAGAAATCGTCGTCTCTGACCGCAGCACGCAGGACACTAATGTCAGCCGCTGAGGTTTCTGCTTCACTGAAATAGGACGGGGTGAACGTCTGAGCCGTGTCTGCATGTCTACAGTCATCTCCATCCAGTCCTGCAGCGAATCAGACCGCGTGGGTGTGGTTTCAACGCCTCATTTCAACATCTTGGATCTCGCCCAGGAGCACGGCCGCAGACGGAAACAACAATCAACAGCTCAACCCAAAACACATTCCTCAGGATTCATCAACCCTAGGACTGAGCTGTTCGACCGACGAGGCCAAAATGACCCCACACGAGCGGTTTTAATGTGACTGACTGCACCAAGGACACAGCACAAAACATGAAGACTGCGGGCAATCATGAAGCTCCACAATGTGAGAGGACTGATGAGTTGATAAGCCTTCATCTCCCTCCTCGGTTATTCATCATCAGCCCAGAGGAAGTCTCCACCCTCTGACACGCTCTCTCTTATATACAGTCCATCAGATCTGTGAAACATTCCAGCAGTTATTTCGTGATGATGTGGTGACATTTAGGTTTCAGTCACGATAGCGGTGTGGATGTGGGAATGTCAGTCAGTCTGTTAGCAGGTCCAACTATTCAACGGACCGCCATGACGAGGGTTAGGGTTAGGCTACATGCTAAAAATTAGTATTAGTACTGTCTTGTGACGTTAGCATTGAGCTCAAAGTGCTAGGTTCAGCCTTTTTCACTCTACCTCTCATAAAAGCATCAAAGAGCTCAAATAAAGGTGCAGAGAGTGATGCTGACTGTGTCGTACTTTCACTCAAAGTGCATCATGTCTTGCTTGTAGCTGCTTTGCTGTGTGGTCACTCCACAAGCTGCCTGGTCCATGATGGCTTTCTCCTCCACACAAGGTCCACTGCTAACGAGCTAACCTGTCCAATCTTCATTACATGTCCGCTGACAGCCAGAAATACAGCAGCCATATCTTATTATGTAATAAACACATACCACAGGAAAACACCAGGGCTGACTCAATCTGCCATAAATGTGAAGCAGAGCAAAACAACTGTTCCTTTTTTTTTTTCTAAAGGTGGTGGGGCGGGATTTCCGTCCCTGCAGTTGGAATTTAATTATGTCGGGTTAGAAAACCAAACTTCCGCTGTGCTCGAGCTGATGTTTAGTACGGGACCGCAGCTATAGAGTCTGTTTGGATCCATAATTACACCATGGCAACATAAGACAGGGTTATTTTTCTTGGATTGCGCTCAGCTCATGGGAAAGATTCAGAATCGTGTTGTCTTTAGTGGGAAGCCAAATAAACAGAGAGAATTGGGAACAGTTTCTGCCCCAAAGGGAAGAGAAGGAAAGATTGTTATGTTTGAGCTGTTTTTCAGATGCTAAAACTTGTCTGATAGTATTCGAGGTTCGCTGACAATGAGTCTAGCACGTTGTCGGTGCAGAAGACAAGAACATGTGAAAATGCTACAACAGACACAGAATATTTTAATTGTGTAAAATGCAATTAATAAAAATATCAGATTGCTGGGTAATGAGGCAAATGACATGTCCTTAAATTAGACGATACTACGGTGGCCCCGAGGGTCAAAACACAACAGTATCCCAGAAAACACAACATTTCACAAAACACAACATTTGTACAAAGCACGCCAATATTTGGGTAAAAAAACTGAAATGTTGCCGTGCTTTGTACAAATGTTGTTGTGCTTTCTGGAAAATTGTTTGTTTGTGTTTTCCAACACGCTGGCGTGTTTTGTTAAATGTTGTGTTTTCCAAAATGTCGTGTATTTTGAAATGTTGTTGTGTTTTGTTTTCCAAAAAAATGTGTTTTCTAAAATGTGTATTCTGAAATGTGTTTGCGAAGCTGACGTTGGTTTTTCATGAAAACTGAGACTAGAGCAGACTGGATCAAACTCCCCACAGGAAACGAACAGTGAGAGTAAATAAGATTTGAAACTTGGAGGATAAATCTTCATTCAAACATCAGAGGAACCAAAACAAACACCATATTTCATCTCGGTAAACTGCAAAAACACAGACCGCCTAAATGAATCATCGCTTCCATTATTGTTCTGATCTACAGTACAAGACAGGATATTTTGGCAAGAGCGTAAGTCAGACTGTGGGCATCGTCTGTTGAGACAGCAACATTTCCTACATTAGACCTGGATATAGATCAAAGACATCACTCTGTTTCCTGCAGTTTTTTGCACACACACACACACACACATACAGAGAGACAGACAGACAGACGGACAGACAGACAACCACAAAACAAACCATGACGCACACAGCTGGGGACAGTCACTTTCATCGCCACTAAATACTCGCTCTGTCCGTATGTGTGAGCCGGACAGAAGGATGATGTATTGAAACATCTTCTTGGACCATCTTAAGAGTCGCTGTCACATTCCCAAGATACACAGACAAGTGTGTGCCCAGTCTGTAAGCTCTGTGTGTGTGTGTGTGTGTGTGTGTGTGTGTGTGTGTGTGTGTGTGTGTGCAGACCTCGGTCGGCCTCCAAGAGCTGGCTGCGTCCCAGGAGCCTGTTGTGTGTCGGCCCCAGCCAGCAAGTGGTCAGCTATTGCTGGCACGGAGAACAGCTGGCACAGAACACACACCCACACAAACACACACACACACACACACACACACACACAGGCAAACATGCACCGACAGGCACACACACACACACACACACACTCCTACTGTCACAAACTCTCTCACTCACTAAATCACACACCCACTTTGGCTGCGGTGGCTGGTGGAGGTCGGTGAACAGAGCGGGTTTTTTTCGCAAACCAAGATGCCTCGTCGTCCACAGTGGGAGCATTTACTGCTCTTCACCATGATGCCAGCTGACAGGCCACACAGCATTTCTTTAAACTCACGCTTTGCGAGGAAGAAATACTTTGCAATTAGTGGAATTTGCCATTAAATTTGATGCATGGAGTCATTATTTCATGCAGAGTAAGCAAAGGTAAACGACTAAATAATAGACTTGAAACCCACAGTGAGGCACCAGCATCAATCTGACGTTCCTCCCTGCAGTCCTGAAACAATGACAGGCTGAATCTCCTCCAACGTAAAAGTGCACCTAATTTTTCTGTCATCCACTCATCCCGACACGCTGCACTGTCCGGTCCATCTCAGCACACAAAGCTCTGGTGCTGAAACAACAGCAACACAACGGCCACAGCTCGATGGATGGCCCTGCTGGTGCACAGGCAGACGTACAGTCATCGTCATGCTATGAGGTGATGTGGTGTGAATTTGGTGAAGACAGACGATCCCAGTGATTGGCTGAAATAAGGTCAACGTTTTTGAGGTTCAAATGGTTTTTGGATGAAATGGAGAACGAGACAGAGCCGCTAACAAGTCGTATTGGAAATGTTGTGAATAAGGTTGGAAGTACCTAGAAGAAATTCTCCATAACCCCTGATTTTCAGAGCATGGAGCATCTCAACCACGGAAAAAAAGTAGACTTATAGAAGGTGTGAAGACAGTATCAGCCAGCAATTCGACAGTGTTCAGTTCAGCATGCTAACACGCTAACCAATTAGGTCTGCCACGGTGTGTACAACACATGATAAACATTTTACCTGCATGTTAAAACTATCACTGAGAGCCTGTTAGCATGCTGGTGATAGCATTTAGCTAAAAGTCTCGCTATACCTGAACACAGAGCTGCTAGCATAGCTGCAGACTTGTAGTTAAGTCCAGTCAGTTTTATTTATACAGCCCAGAATCACAAATCACAACTTCCCTCCTGGGGCTTCACAACATGCAACATTCTCTGTCCTTTGACCCTCAATTTGGACGAAGAAAAACTCCCCGAAAAAACCTTCCATTGGGAAAAACAGACAGACATGAGAAACAGACATGAAGCAGATGTCAGGTCTAGTTTGTATTTCGTGCACAGCTTAGTCCCAGTGTTGATAAGAGAAATCACCACAAACAATGGTGGTTTGTTTCTTAGCAAACAAAACAAAACAGAACACAAACATGTCTTTTAACTTTTAAACTTGCAACTGGGAAATTTGGCAGCGGGGCTTGAAGGCTGCAGACAACTGGACAGATAGACCCCTTACAGACAGGGCTCCTGGCAGCAAAAACCCACAGATTACACCAACCTTCATGGACACATGTGGCTCTTATCGACTCAGGAAACCTTTCCAGGAACCTTTTTAGGAACTTTACCTGCTAAATAAGCAGATGTACGGAGCTGCAGACAGAAAGGCAGAGGGACAAATGGAGGCAGGAAGACCTGGCGATAAGCTTATGAAAGAAATGAAAAAACACAGAAGGAGTGTGAACAGATAGATCATCATCCAGCAGGCAGATCAGGACCGGCTGAGCTATCCCATAACTCCCGGCAGGTCAAAGGGTGCCATCTGACCTATATTTGAGCAGAGGCAGAGATGTAACAGAGACATCAGTCACATCCACACATGTGGGATAAGGCTCTGTTTTATCACTTTACTCCAAGGAGAGGAGAGCGGCAGATCTAAAGGACATAGGAAGTAAGATAAGTGGAAAGCGGTAAAGGAATACAGAAGATAAAGAGGCCGGCGGTGGCAAGAAAAAGCAAGGGCAAAGCAAGGATAAAGGCCTGCGAGGGGATGAGAGAAGATGAGAAAATGGAAAAATGGAAGAAAGGTATTTTTTGAAATGATATAATATAGCTGCTGTTGTAGATAATCCCACGAAGGGTTTTAACACACCTCCCTCACGTCCTCCTCATCCAGCTGCAGAGGGGAAACAGTGACTTTAGCAGCTTCATAGCTGTAACATTAACAAATTAACACGTTTGACACCCAAAGCTTTCAGCCAACTTTTCACTTCTTTAATGAAATTCCTCGTTAACTTCTCAGAAGTAATCCAACGCCGGCATTAAACTCTGTTAAACTCCTTCTCCTGAGATCAGAGGTTACCACACTCATCACGGGAGGTCCTGGCACGTTACCCACAATCCCTGCTGTTAATATGATCATGTGTGCAGATAGGTGCTGCCGTGATGGAGCAGGGGGGACGAGGAGGAGGAGGAGGAGGAGGAGGAGGAGGAGGAGCGGGCCAACAGCAGGGAAATTGCGAACACATTTCTCCAAAATGTGTTCCATGCCGTCATGTGTTAGCACAACTCTGCTGAAAGCAAAATGTAAATCTTGAGATGCACTGTGCACAGCCAGCACAAACCAGACTGTCGAGAATATTGACGGGTCAGGGTGTCAACGAAATGCATTCGGAAAACGCCCACTTTCCATTAGCAAACACAGAAAAATCCAGGCGCTGCGACCAGCTCCGCCGTGGGGCTCGGCCACAAGCTCCATGATAGAAGGTTATTACAGAGGATAAAACACAAAGCAGCCAACACACTGGAGGACTTTGAAAAGCCAAAAACAACTGTGAGGCTACGTTTAACGACTGATGCATCAACCAGCTCAAAGTACAGCATCACTTTTTCTGATTCGCTCACATTCAAGCGCTGAATGTCAAACAATTTTCAGGCTGAAAGGAGAAAAAACTCACAGCTGACAAACTGGAAGAAATATACAACCCATCCGTCAGAATAAATGTCGGAAGAGCACGTTTTTGTTGAAACCATGCGTTTCTTTTGGGTTTAAAGGGGCTCTGTGGATCTTCAGTGTTGTGCTGGAAGCCGGTTGTTAGTTTCTGTTATTTCTAAACTAACGTTAGCTACTGTTGCTCTCTGTTAGCGGAGTGGAGAGAGGCTCTGAGACGAGAACGTGCATAAAGTCACATCCTTTGGACCGTCGCGGAAAATCCGACCAGAGTCCTTCACAAAGAAATCCACAGTCCAGCAGCGTTAAACAAATTCAACAAATTCGTCAGTATTTGGGGCTTTGAGGACACAGAGTCTCACGATGATTACCCCCATATCTTAAAGAAATCAGCTACAGGCTTGTATAGGCAACCGAGAGAGACGGGAAAGGTCTCATTTTTCGTGTCACATATGGCCAATAAAAAGACATGTGAATTGCTACAAATTGTTCCATAGAGACCCTTTAGCTTTTAATTTTATGTTGTGCTTCTGATCTGGTCAGGTTTAGGCACAAACCACTTGGTTAGGGTTCGGAAACAATAATGTTTCTTGTCACAAACATGGCTGGAAATCACCCTAACGTCTCTTTAAAAATATCCCGTTTTCGTCTACAAATTGTCAGGATGTCTCATTAAAAACAACCCGTTTTGTGGCAACTAACAAGGACAGAAATTGTCTCCATGTATCATTGAAGATATCTTGTGGTTTGGCACTTATCAATGTTGAAACATCATCTCGAACAGCGGTCTCTCGCCTAGCAGCTGTCTTCCCTCACCTTCCTGACATGGAAGTCAGCTCATATTCACGTAATATGAACGAGAAATGACACATTTTGTAAAATTGTTGATATCGTGCATATAAAAACGTACAACATCCCTTTATAACTCAAAACAAAGAAAACACTTTTCAGATCACAACAAACCCAAAGAAGGTAATCTTCTGCAGCTTCATAAAAGGATATTTTATAAGTTTTTTTAGTCAGAACAACGGTAACACAAGAATAAGAACCAGAATTAGGCACATAATGATTCAGGGTCCAGAAGATGAAAACAACAGGAGTGTGTGCAGAGGTGAGAGGAACAAGCATCTCCTCAGCTTACACAGTCTTAACTCTGCTCTCCAGCCTTCTTTATGTATCTGTATCTACATCTCTGAGGGCCTCGGGGGCCTCTGAAGTGGAGCCAGAACCCCATCAAACTAAAACCAGAGGTGATGTCATTTTCATTGGTGAAGGCTGTCCTCTCCCGCCCTGATAAAACAGCTGGCTCAAAGCCGCTTTCTGCTGCATGCTCAGTGTTGGCTGAGTGACATAAAGACACAAGGAATCTGTTACTCGCCAAAAGGGAATAGTTCAGACATTTTAGACATTTTGGGAAATGTGCTTGTTAAAGCCAAGAGTTAGACGAGAAGTTTTATACCACTCTTGTGTTCGCATGGTCAATATGTAGCAGAGAGCAAATTAGCTTAGCTTAGCACAAAGAATGGAAGCAGAGGGAAACAGCTAGCTCGGCTCTGTTTGAGGGTAATAATCTTTCTTAAGCTCACTAATTAACATGCTGAAGCATTAAATTGGTGCCAGACTAGTTCTTAACCAGCAGCTGAGGTCTCTATGCTAAGCTAAGCTAATTGGCTGCTAGTTATAGCTTCAATAATTAACAGACCAGGTTTTTGTCCTTTCCTTCAGTGTCTTATGTAAGATCTTGAACATTAGCCGGCACATACTGTACAGGAGCTCATCTCTCCCGAAGAAAACACTGCTCCTGAAACACCTCGTCAGTAGTCCCGCCTTTAATTCTGTGACTTTGTGACATCACACTTTGTCATACATTTGCATAATTCATGCCTATATTCAGGGTAGAAGTGAAGTGAAGAACGGAGCTGCAGCACTGGACAGTATGAGGAAACTGATGTGTTTTTGAGCATTAAAGCATGTAAACCTGCTCTAGCATGTACCCCAAACAAGATCATTAACCTGAAAATGAGCAGAATGTCTCCTTTAAATATGATGCATGACTTACTTTTACAACTGTCATACCGTCTCCTCCAATAACGACTAGACAAAAGACAACTGAAAGCAGAAACGTGTCCGTATCTGAAAGCTTTCTTTGAAGAACCGATGACAAAGTTTGTTGTGCAACCTCAAAATGTTCCCCCGTGGTATCACTATGAAGAACAGACATTACTTTAAGGGTATTCCGGATGTACGTTCATACTTCGCCGACTCTGTTGCACAGAGGTTAATCTACTGGGCGAGAATCGGTCTTTGTTTCAGAGCTGTAGCCTGATCTTAGCGCGGTCACGTCTGTTACAAAGACCTGGTGGAAGAGTGTCATGCTCATTAATCTCTGTGGGGCCACTTTCCCACAGAACCGGTTCTCTGCTCCGCTGCCGTCTGGGCAGATTAGCAGCTGGAGCCCAGTGGGACAGAAACACTCGTCGTTACACTTCACTCTCCTCTCCTCTCCTCTCCTCTCCTCTCCTCTCCTCCTCGCTGCCAGCTGCCAGCTCTCCCTCCACTCCTCAGTGTGAAGCAGGCCGTCCTGTGTCATCCACCTCTGTCTCCTCCTGGCCCTCTGTCTCTCCATATGGAGGCAATTTTCCTCTCGCTCCACAGCCATCAGAACTTGCAAATACATCTCAGCAAACGTTAAATAAACAGCCAGATTACTTCTTCACACTCCTGCAACCACTTTGGTCTCAAGTGAACCATAATCTCTGGCGTTACAGCCTCAGCGGATACAGCTACGTGTTAATCTTTGCGTGGAATAATATCCACGGCCGTATATCCATAATGGTTTCCAAAGGCTTTTGTAATAATGTCTGTGTTTATTCCATTAGTATTAATGTGTGTTTTCTTAACTCGTGGTAAACCTCGCCCATCCAAGTGCAACAATGAATAATTTTTGCAAAACGGAACAAGGTGTGGTAATTATGACCAGTGAGTTTGCTCATTGAGGTAACTGTTAATCTTGGACAAATGCGGACAGGCCATGCCAGCATTTTTCAGTTACTCAAGAATTACTGTAAGCAGCCCACAAAAATGTCCACCAAGTTGCTGCATGCGCTACATAATTTTAATAGAAAGCCGTTAAAATAACTCGGCATTTCAAGCAACCGTTTCTCAGCCTGAACCACCCCTTTACAGGCTTCCACAATGTCTAAAATACAATATGTGAAAACATGTTTGTCACTGTGGTTGTGAGCAGTGGACACATATAAATATAAATGTGTATATATATGAGCAGCAGACCTCCATCCACCCTCCCTCTGACTGTGGTGGCTCGCCCCTGGGTGAACGTTTTGGCCTCTTCTGGGCTCAGAGTCTGCGGTCTGCGGGATCCAGGAGCAGAGCTGCCCATCACCGAGATCTAGACTACCTCCCACTCTACAAGCTGCTCTTCTGCAGCCATGATGATATTCAGAGAGACAGGCAAAGCTGCCTCTGTGCTGTCGACGGTGTCATGTGTGTGAAGTGAGGTGCACATACTCACACATACATGCACAAAGAAAGAAAGCAGTGTCGTAAAAAGTACCCAGAAGTTTACTGCTACAATAGGTTTACATGCTTTAATGCTCAAAAAACACATCAGTTTTCTGTTTTAGCTCCCGTCTCTTTAAGACCCCCCTTAGTCTGCTCTGATTGGTCAGCTCACACACACCTGAGCCAGCACCGCTAACAACAACAGAGCAGCTGTGCTAAATCAATTTTTTAATGAAAAACTAGCTGCTAGGTATAAATTCTGCAATCAAAAACATAGCGGAGTGGGAGTACAAACCAGCAGAAAATGTAAATACTCAAGTAAAGTACGAGTAGCTCCAAATTGTACTCGAGTAAATGTATAAATTTCATTCCTTCACTGAGACGGTTAGTGATTCTCCTTCCAAGCACAGAAGCTGTAAAAGAAAAAGGTACAAAACCGCAGAGCGCAGGATCCCTTTCAACTGCAGTTTAACTGCAGCCAGAGTTCCCAAAAGTAATCAAAAACAGGCTTTCAATCTTAATTCAAAACAACTTTTACAATCATATCAAAAGACCAACTGCCCGACTACACACCACCAAACATGATAAAAGGCCCTGATGTGGGTAGAGCAGCTAAAAAGACACAGATGGCTTTTATTTTAGTCCTGGAGAGATTTAGCCTCCAACCACATTCCCCCCCTACGATGTCTGAGAGAAGAAGAAGGAGAAAAAAAGCAGAAGAGAGTTTCTCTCACCTTCACGACACTCCTCTCCCACAAACCCCGGGCAGCATCTCCACTCCAGCGCTGTGACCTGCTTGTAGGCGACCTTGAAGGACGGCCTGATCAAAGTCCTGTAGCTGCAGAAAAAAACCCAGCACATGGTCACTGATTTCAGAAACATGCACTGCAGCTTCAGACAGAAACACACACGCACAGACATGAGCTAACTTTCAAGTATTAATGTCTGATTCCTTCTGTTTTAGTACTTTTGGGGCACTTTTGCTTCATTGACAGTGGACATGAGAACTGGGGACCAAAAAAAACTGGAGAGAGCCAGTGGAAATAGCAAGATTTGAACTGTTAACATGACAATTACTTGTACTTGACTTAAATATTTCCATTTTATGCACCATTTTACTTCTAATCCACTTCAATGAGGAGGGATTCAGTCTGTTTTATCCAGGGGGAAACCTTTAAAAGACTTCTAAAAAGAAGTTCAAGTCAGTTGTATTGATAAAACTTCTGTCACAAGTAAAAACTTGAATGCAGGACGTTTAACAGAACATTTCTACAGCGTTGTACAAATAGTTTTACTCTTGTAAAAGATCTTCTACTGTCAATCCCAACATTTCCAAAGGTACAAATAAGACATGACAGAGGTCCTGTGGCCCCATAAATCTCTGCTTGGCCCGATATTCATTACTGATTCTTGGCATCAAGACAGTGTCGGCACCACAGACAACTGAGAGAGCTGTCAGGAGAAGAGGACTGGGCTGGAGGGGGCAGCTGTGAGGACCTACCTGATGACTTTGGAGCAGGGTCCAGGCCACCGGCAGCCCTGAAACACCCTCTGCACTGTGGTTTCTGTCCCATTGTGCACCTGACAGGACACTGTTCTGGAAACAGTATACTGACACCAGTTCCTAAAACACAAATTAAATAAATGTCACATTCATTAATCATGCGTAATCAATGAGAAAACATGACAAACAACGAACTGAAACACAATCTAATGTTGCTGCAGCATTCAAGACGCAGAATCGGGGTTTTATTTTGAAATCTGCAGTGAAAAGGCGCCATCTCCAGTCTGCACATGTGCTCACCTGAGTTGGGTAGTGCGGTGTCCGGTACCTGGCGGTCCTGTGCTGCCGCTCTGCTCCGATTTGATGCGCTGCCGCTGCACAGTGATGCCCGGGAAGCGATAAACAAACCCTGTTCCCAGCGACGGACACACTAAACTGATCCACATGCACAGCGCGTAAAGAAGCGATAAAGCCATCATCTCCTTTTGATCTATCCCTGATATCCGCGATAAAGTGTCTCCTGAAGTTATGAAAACCCCTTTAAGTTAGACCTACAGAAACCGGGAAATAAAGTCTAAGCGAACCGCACTGAAACCATCAATGCGTCGGTCATTTCGTCTCCCCGACGAGCAGCAAACTGGCCCTCTCAAGAGCCCAGAATGAATGACACACAGCCTCTTCCTATAGAATAATGCGGTTTTCTGACGTTTGACATCGTGCCGAGGACTGAGGAGTCAAATATCCAGTGTGCGTAAAAAGCGCGCGGAGTGTGAGGGCTGGAGACGGAGTGCGTAAAAGCGCATCTGGTCCCGATCGAAAAAAAAACCACGACCCATATAGGTCCTATGGTGTGAATGTGAGGGCCAATGATGAATAGTTACTTAACCCCACAGCAGCGTCTCTCTCTTAATGTCTCCTCATTCACACACTGATGTTATAATGAGGGGAGGAGGACTTAATTTAAACCTGTCCTTTAAATCTACCTCAGACAAAGGGGATAGATAGATAGATAGATAGATAGATAGATAGATAGATAGATAGATAGATAGATAGATAGATAGATAGATTTACTATTTTTGAGAATGGGAGAAATAACAGCAGACAAGGAAAAAGGGAGATAAAGGAGAAAAGAAAGAGGAAAAAACAAAAACAAGCACACCCAGAAGGTATCAGTCAACTGCAGTCGTAAATAAATAAGTTTCTTTCTTTTCCAAAAGACAAAAAAGGAAAGGGAGCAGAAGTATTTAAAGAGCAGTATGTACAGTTAGGTGCTGCTGTTTTCTGGATATTTAACCAGGATTGGCTTCCTAACTATTTGTGATGTCACAAATCATGCTCGTAGCCCCGCCTCTTTGGATCAGGTTTTTAATGAGCGCAGAGAAAAGTTACGCTTTAAGTAATGAAAGTGAAAACAGCACAGGGAAGCTCAAACAATTAACTTTGGGGACAAGAAGAAAAATACATTTTTGACTGGAGGGGCCCTTTAATATGTCATTGATTTTGATTTAATAGGCCATGTCTGTCTATTATCTCACACTCTCATTAAGGATATAGGCTTTCCATTTGTATCCTGAACCCTTGTTGACAAATAGAGACAAATCTTTAAGTGTATGATCCATCCTGGTCTGCAGCGCCCCCTGCTGACCCCAGCGGCTCCCTGCAGGCTGCAGCAGGAAGAAGACGTGTCCCACTCTCAGATTAGCTTCAGCCGGGGAGATGGAGGCAGACAGCACCGGAGGCAACATGGGAATAAAAGCAGAAGACGTGGAAATGGCAGAAAATCCATTTGAACCTTACATTGAGTCTCTTCGCCAGCAGCTCGAAGACCAAGACCCTGCGTTTCTGATCGCAGTGATCGTCGCCCTGGCTGTGGTTGTCATTACCTGTGGTGAGGACTTACCGTTAGAGCTGAAGGTAGCATGCTAGCGTTAGCTTAGCGGGCTAGGCCTAGCGCTGAGCTAACTTAGCATTGTTAGCTTACAGTGTGTTGTTGGAAAGTAGCTGTGTCAGGACACTCATTGCTGACACTTTATTTAATTTTAATGCTAATTCGATGAAATAATGTGTGCTTTATAGCCATTAGCTAAATTAGCACGCTAGGAAGCTAACTGCTAAATCGAAGCTAACGTCAACAGCTGTCAGCTGCACACCTAATCGGCATTTTCGCACGGAAGTCATTCAGATTTACTGATTGTCATTGGTTAATGGACAACAGGGTGTTTTAATCAGACACTGCTGTCTCTTTTCAGTGTTTCTGAAGTACTTTCTAACCAGTAAAACTGTCAGGAGTGCTGTGCTGCTGGTCGGACTGTGTGACTCTGGGAAAACCCTCATCTTCAGCCGGGTGAGTTCATGTAATTGTAACGTGGTGTTCATCGCCACGTTGTCTAGCAGAGGATGCTTTGCTGATGCAAGACTGATGCATGTTTGTAAGTGATTGCCAATTTTATGTGTTGGCAGCTGTTGTCAGGAAAGTACAAGCGGACACAGACCTCCATCACTGACAGCAGTGCTCCATACAAAGCCAAAAATGACAAGGTAAGTTAAGTTTATCATCAGTTGTCATCCTTTCGTGATGATCATGGTTTACAGATTCACCCTCTCCCTCCTGCACACAGGCCTCCACCTGGACTCTGATAGACCTGCCAGGACATGACAGCCTTCGCTCGCAGTACCTGGAGAAGTTCAAATCTGCAGCCAGGTGAGGACATGTCATGTCAAGCTACAGGTGAACTGATTAATTCGCCCTGATCACACCCTGTTCTCATCATCACGTCCCTCTCACTCGTCTCTCCAGAGCGATTGTGTTTGTCGTGGACAGCGGCATCTTCCAGAAGGAAGTGAGAGACGTGGCAGAGTTCCTGTACATGTTGCTGACGGACACCGTGATCTCCAGGAACGCCCCGGCTCTACTGTTGGCGTGCAACAAACAAGGTTCAGCAACACGTTTACTGGGAACATTTTCTACCTCGTGTTCATTATATTCATTAGAGACGTACTGACACCATTCGTTCCTTCCCAAAACTGATTGTAGAGGTTACTGTAGTTTTTGAGGGGGAGCAATCTCCAGCACAATCATTTCCTTTGGAATAATAACTTATATCATATCATATCTTATTTTATCTTTTATTATTACATAACAGCTTTATACACCTTACCCTGTATGGATGTCATGTTATGGATGTGAAAGTTAAACAGTTGTTTGCCATTTCTGGATATTGCTACTATTGCAGTAAAAGAAAAACAACAGGACGCTGCTGGGAGGAAGCAGGATCCTGTTTCTAATAAATAAATTATGCAGTATCAGATCGGTGCATTGACTTGTGTGTGTACTAATACAGGCTGTATCTGGGGCATTTCCAATACTTGTATTTGAACAACTGTAATTTTCAGCCTACACCTACACCTACCTTTGTTTGTTATGTTGCACCATTATTTACTTTTCTCCTTTTTTATTTTTATTTTTACAGATATCACCATGGCAAAATCAGCTAAACTGATTCAGCAGCAGCTGGAGAAGGAATTGTGAGTAACTGCTACATTTTCTGTATTTTTGGGCTGTATTTCTTAACCCCATATCATCTTTATTTGAGGGAAATTTCAATAAAATATACACCTCCTGTGTTAGATTATAATAACTAATTATTAGAGCTGCAACAATCAGTCAATACGTCGTACACTATTGAGTTACATCTCCCACTATTTTGATAATTGATCAATGGGTTCAAGTGACAGTTCAAAAGTTCACCCACACTACTCGAGGCCATGCAAGGTGCTGGATTGGCCATTAGAAGCAATCAGGATTCAGTGTCTTGCTCACGGACACTTTAGTTTGGGATTGAACTACCATTTTGCCTCAACTCTGTCTCTTGTTTCTCATAGGAACACCTTGCGAGTGACGCGCTCTGCAGCCCTCAGCTCTCAGGACGGCTCTGTGGGCGGCAGTGTGTACCTGGGGAAAAAAGGAAAGGACTTTGAGTTCAGCCAGCTGCCGCTCAAGGTGGAGTTCCTGGAGTGCAGCGCCCGCGGCAGCAAGGGTGAAGACGGAGATGCGGACTTGGAGAGCCTGGAGAAGAGCCTGGCTAAACTGTAAAATCAGCAACTGAACATCCTCGGTGCAGAATTTGCCCCAAAGGATCAGTGTCCACTGTCACTTCAAATGACAGTTGCATCTCAGTGGAGGATTTATTTGACAGGGAAAGCAGTCCAGCGGTCCAATCTGTGCTGACTGTCAGTATAAAATGACATTAAAGGTGGAAGAATGTTTGAGACATATTCAATCAAAACACACCAAAAAGACTGATGTAGCATTTCGTCAGGGTGCTCTGCAGTGCTGAGAAATGATCGTGTGCTCATTCAGTGTAAATCTTACTGTGAACATCCGCCTTGAAACGCTTATTTGGCTTTAGAGAAGATATAGTTTAAAGAATTTAGGTAAATTACAAGATTTGCTGTTTATAATTGCGATTTAAAGGAAAATTCTTATTGGCTGTCACATATTTTCACCATTTTTGTGTTAAACTCAGCTAGTCTGATGTATAAGCTGCCTTTGTTAAGACAGATAGGTGTGAATTGTATTCATTAACTCAAACAGTCAGCCTTGTGCCTTTTTTCTGGTATTCTTATAGAAAAGTGTTGCTTGTTTGCAAAAGAATGACGTTTATTTGTTTGAAAGTGTTGCGTGAATACAGTGCATTTGCAATGAATGTATGAATCTGTTCAGAGTTTGTGTTTGTAGTTGTCTGGCTTGTTTAAAAACTGACAATATAAAGTTTTTGATGCTTGACAGTGATGTAAAGTCCACAGATCAACAGGAACGAAAGAGGTTTGGTCTGTCTGGTGTTAAATAGATTCAGCCTGTAATGATTAGTAAGCAGCAAACATGATTTAATCATTAACACACACAGAAACAAATCTTAAGCATACATCACATGAAGGTTTGCTCGCTGTCTGTTCACGAGGTGCTGCTTTATATTAATTTTAAAAATAGCAGCACAGCTCCCCAGAGGACGAGGTCGCCACAGAGCCCCGAGCAATTTAGAAATGTGGCTGTATGATCTGTGTTAAAGCTCAGCGCATATTTAAATATCTTAAGTCTGAGACGGAGCAACGTGTTTGAAATGTCACATCTTAGGAGCAGCTTTCATTTATTTAAAAACTTTCTGTCTGGCACCTGGTTTAGATTGAGATGTTTTTACTCTATAAAAAGCACCACACACTCAGTTAAACATGCAGATTTCTTTTGTCTTAATGTGGTAGTTTTTACAAGTACAGCAGGATGTTTGAAAGGAGGCCACACACACGCAAAACCATCAGATAAGTCATATCAAATTAGTAGAGCTGCTTCCAATGAAATCCAAACATCAATTACACATGTAGTTTGTTGAATATTGTGTGAAAACTCATACAAAAAACAATTTATGTGACATCTGCCTGCTTCTGTAAAGATCTACCATCCTGTACTGGTTTTGTACCAGTTATGTTTCTGGCCACAGTTCAGTCTTAATTAAAAGGAGACCAAGATCTTACTGTCACAACTTTATACCAATCGCCATTTAGACCAGAAATCCAAATATCGATGCTGTTAGCTCTAACAGCATCAAACACAGGAGTACTATTTCAAAAATGCATGTAAGCTAAAAATAAGGCAAGTGGAAATGGTGTATTGCTACAACTGAAACAAAAGACTACAGAATATATTGCAAAGTGCTCGAGTCTATAGTTGAGTCAGAGGGTAGACCGTCAGACTGGAGCTCTGATCTGCTACGACCACACTGGGTTCTCCTTTCAGCACAGCGGGACACAACCAGTTCACCTTGTCCCCGTGACTGATGCTCAGTTTGGGCCCAGGCTTCTCCTCCATCACCTCCTCTGAACCTGCAGCCACCTCATCCTCCGCTTCTTTCTCTGCTTCAGCCTTCGGTGGGCTCTTTGCTTTGTCCTGGGATTGTTCTTTCCTCTTTGCTTTGCTCTTGCCCTTCCTGCGTGGAGCTGCTGTCACTCGTGTTTTGGGATTTGCCTCTGGAGTCACCACCGGGTGCTTACTGAGGTCCCACAGGGCGACCTGGCCGTCGTTCCCCCCCGTGACGAGCCAGTAAGGGTGAGGGAGGAAATTAACAAAGTGGGCTTGTGAGGCGCCCTGACTGTGAGCCTTGACCGCTCCCTGTTGTTCCAGTTTAGAGCCGCTGCCGATCCGCATCAGATGCACCCGGCCGTCCTCTGCAGCACAACCCAAAATGTTCCCACAGCTCGCCACAGAAACGCAGTGGGCCAGTGGCGGGTTGAAAAGCTGACCAGGACGCTGCTGATGGTCGTCTTCTTCCTCTGCTACATCCTGGAGGTTGAGGGTCCAGATAGGACGCGTCTTCTGCAGCCCCCACAGCATCACCTGAAGCAACAAAAAACAAATCATTAAGTGTTTTCATGTGGCATGTATACAAATGGTTTAACTCTCTAAACTATCCCTTACCTGCATGTCTAATCCAGCAGACAGAAGGTTATTGGGCCTGTGAGGCCGAAAGGCCACAGAGGAGCAAATGTTTGTGTGCCTACGAAGAGTCCTGCACACTTTCCCGCCAGGAAGCTCCAGTACCCGGACTGCCCCGGAGTCATCAGCCACTGCCAGGGATGACCCTGACTCGTTTAGTGCCAACGCGTTTATCTCCTCCTCCCCTGCACCCTGAAACTCTTCCACGGGGCCCTTCAGGTTTCGGGGGTCGAGCACACTCACTGTGTCTCCATGCGACACATACAGCTGGCTCGGAGCCGCAGGCGAAAACACAACACTCGTGCTGTCCTCTTCACCAGGGAGCGTCAGACGGCCTATGATGGTTCCCTCTTGGCTCCACACAGTGACCTCTCCGCCCTCGGAGCCTGAAGCGAGGAGACCCTCCGGGCCTGAAGACGCTCCAACACACAGGATGGACGTGGAGTGGCCCTCAGACCACTGCTTGGCCATGCTGACCCTAGGACATGGAAGTTAACAGGGAGAAACATGAGTTTGTGGTGTTTTTATGTTTTCAGTGGCAGTGAACAGAATATATTTGGGTTTGAATGAGACAAATTGTGCTCTGGGAACTTATAATGAGCATCGTCACCATTGTCTTGTATTTGTAGGATTGATCAAGCAACTGAATGTTTTATTAATGATCAGCAGATTGAATAATAATGAAGAGAATAATTGGTTGCAGCCGTAAACTGAACATAACAACCCAGAAGGCAGGTAAGCATGATTAAACACTAAAACATTTTGATTTATGTATTCAAGTGCTCAAAAGTTGCAGCTAAAGAGCTGTAACGAAATGGTTTCCTGTCAGCTGTCGTCTCAGCTTTACGTCACGTAACATTTAAATACCCAAGAGCCACACTGACTATTTATAACACATTAAATGTCAAACCCGGATCAGATCAAACAGTCTCCGCTCTGCAGCAGCTCTGCTAATGTATTAGCCTACAAGCAAACAGTTAGCTAACTTCCAGCTAACGGTTTAGCTACGATTAAAAAAAAACTTTGTGTTAATCTGCTGATTGAAAATCAATCATAACACTGTTCTGATATTATTGATAACTTCAATACTACAGATTTACGCTACCTTTGCAAGTGCCGTCAAAACTTCAGCAGGCTGCCATGTGGGGCTACGTCGCTCATTGATGTCGTCATAGCTCAATGAGCTCACTATGCCCTGTGTTTTGTATGACAGGCAGATTTATTTTGCTTTTTTCGCCAGGAATGCCAGACATTTACCAGCAGTTATCGACCTAGCATCGATGTAGTTTGCTATATCCTTGACTTTTAATATTTATCAGGTGGCAGTTGATGCTGGGTAATTAAAAAAAATGTGAGGAAACACTGCCTGAAATTAAAACCTCAGGGCAAAATGTTACCTGTCATTGGTCAAAACCAAACAGATTTTCTGTGCTTCGTGCACAGTGCTGTGGGTCTGCACAATATAACTGATCCCCTCAGGAGCACGTCATATAATAATAATAATAATGATAGTAATAATAATATATTTTACATATATCTTGGAATATATATCATAAAAACGGATGAGAAAACATTACCTATATTTATCAAAATTGTATTTATTTGTGCAAATATAAAATATCAATAAAGGTGCAAGTATTAATAAAACAATAAACAATGTGTGTGTGTGTGTGTGTGTGAGAGAGAGAGAGAGAGAGAGAGAGAGAGCATATGTATGTATGATGTCAAATCTTAAATACATGGTTAATTCAAATGTTCAGTGATTATGTCCATGATTTTGCACATAGAGCCCCATTATTGCACATTATGTCCCATAAGTTTACAACATTATCTCAAACATAACAAGCATGAAATACAAGCCAAGCACAATCTGCAGAAAACGAAGCAGCGCACAGGACACAGAGGAGTTAGATCATCAGATGATTGTTCAGCGGGTCCCCCCCTCTGGCCTTCATTTCCACAATGGCTGCTCTCCGCTGATTCATCCAAAGCTGTAGATGTGATGAGTGTGGTTAGTTTCTGGGTCAGTGAGCAGCGTGCCACACTGCCGCACTGAATAGGGAACAGAGAGGAGAGGCTGTGAAAACACACACAAACTAACTACACACACACACATCACACTGTCAACCCAACATTCAAATGCTGACACATACTGTATACCCTCACAAAGAAGCTGCACGTTCTCACAGAGCACTTTGAATGTAAGTATTCTACTTTTTCCTGCTCGTGACCTGTGCATCAGATGCTACTTCCTCTTTATAATGCAGTTACAATGACAGATTTGACCAAGCAGATGGATATGTGTTAGATGTGATACCGTAGTTGCTGAAAACAGTGAGAATTTGTCAGCAAGTTTTGTGACAGTTTGTCACAACTCTTCTCCGTGGGATGAGTGAAAGGATGCTTTTTCTATTTGTGTCTAGAAATGAAGCTCATTGGAGCTTTTGTAAAGCTTGAAGTTTAAGGTATGTACCATATTTTTAGACTTCATCGTTCATATTTCGGACATTGTGCTTGGATTAAAATGTATTTGGGGTTTTAATTCTCTTGCATGTAAATGGCAGGAATGCTCAAAAGCGGCAAGAATGAGAGATCATTGTATCGTCGTGCAAAATGTGATGTTTAACTACCTCTAAACAACAGTTATATCAGAACATGTTATTGGTAGAAGAAACTGGAAGCTAAGCATTTAAATTCCTGCACATTTAAAGAGTCTGGCTGGCCCTGATGAAAGCGTCAAGCCAAAATGCATTGGTCTGATAATAAAGTTGTTTTGTATGCTACAAGTCTTGCTGGAGTTTTGACCTCTTTAGACTTTTTCTCTTCTCCATGCAGCTTGGTAGTAGGCGAAACTGTGCCAGGAACACCTTCTCTGCCTCCACAGATTTAAATAGAAACAGGTTTCTGTTTCAGTGTCAAGTGCACAATAATACCTGCAGTAGTTATAACAAGCTGGTGTTAACAGGTTTTCTTAAAACTTTAAAATAGGAGGTTAGTCTAGGATTAGCAGTATTGGAGTTGGGAACCTACTTTCCTGTACATAATAGGCATGTTTTTGTATCTTTATCATAAGTTGTCAGAGCAGTCAAAGTCAGATGAAGCATCAAAATCCTGATATATTGATTCTGATTCTCCTCATGAAAAGATCTAGAGTTACCTTGAGAAAAAAAAACACACACCAGCATGAGGTCGCCCTATTTCCCAGCGAGGACGGTGCTTTTCCGCAAGGAGGCAAACGGAGTGACGTATAGAGTCCCAGCGCTGCTCTACCTGTCCCGCTCCAGATCCTTCCTGGCCTTTTGTGAGGAGAGACTCAGCCCGTCCGACTCTCAGGCTCACCTGCTGGTCATGAGGAAAGGCACCTTCTACAGGAACTATGTGGAGGTCAGTGTTAGTCAGTGGGTCTGAACTGACCCTTTAATTTTGATTATTTTTCTTGATCCAGCCTGTTTCTGAGCTTACTTCCTCTGTTTAGACATAATCTGGTATTTTTAATTCCTTCTTTCTTCTCTTTGATGCTCCAGTGGGAGGACATGCGTGTCCTTGGCACTGCCTTCCTGCCAGGCCACCGGTCCATGAACCCGTGCCCGGTGTACGATGAGTTCACGGGTACTCTCTTCCTGTTCTTCATCGCCGTCTTCGGCCACACATCAGAGTCCTATCAGCTGGTGACAGGGAAAAATGTGACCCGTCTCTGCTACATCTGCAGCACTGACGACGGAGACACCTGGAGTCCTGTCACCGACTTAACCAAGAAGGTCATAGGAGATACTATCAAAGGTCAGAGGGTGCTGTTTTTTCCCAATCTGACAGCTACAGTTTTTTTGAGTAGAAGTGTTGTATGTCACTCTACTAAGAGGGACTGAATAATGATGTCATACCACAGATTAAGCTTCATACAATGTGTGCAAATGAATATCATCCAGCTGCAGGCACAGCCAAACACCACCCTCCATGCATTACCACGGTGTGTCCTTTCGCTGGCCTTGGTTGTGGCGATGTTCACACCTCTTGTGACCCACGGGGGCTCTCTCACAGGGTCCTTATTCACTGATATCAATGACGGGCACAGGAAGATGACCTGCAGGTGCCAGAGCAGGAGGTGTGTGGAGAGGCATGTTAAAAAGCTCAGCAGTCAGCTCCTCTAAACGCTCTGTGTCATGGGCTTTGTTTGCTGGAGTGCACAGAGTTCTTTGTGAATGATGAAGCTGTTGGTGATGGCAACTTCCAGAAAATGATAAAACAGATGTCTGCAAAACGATCTATGTTGTGCAGAGTGATACTGACTGAGCAGGTCTGGTCGAGACACGGGATTTGTACCTTTATCAGTAAGCCATCTGGCAGTTTCATCTTCCTCTGTAGAGTTTTACCAGAGTTTGCAGTGTGAATTGTGGAGCAGACTGAAACTTTGCTCCTGTTCCTTCATTTCATGGGGCTGATTGTTTTGTGAGGGCAGCCGCTGCGGTTCTCCCTGTAAATCCCACAGGCAGCAAACCTGCGCTCATGAAGAGCCCTGAAGAAGAAAAAAAGTTCCTTATAGATGTGGTTGCCTGTGCCGAGGTATCCTGGTTGCACAAGGGACATCACAACATCATAGGATGTCCAGAGGGAATATCTGTTTTGCTGGTGTCAATTGTAAAGTCCACAGTGTAGCCAGTCTCAGAATCAACCAGGGCAAACAGCTTGAATCCCTGCCATGAGGGTTGTGCTTCCATCCCAGCTGTAGCCTTGAAGGAAACCGTTGTTTCATGCACAACCAGATCTCTGTGGGGGTGATAAAATGACTTGCATGCATTCTTCATGGTGTCTATCAGGGGATTCAGATGGATGTCTTTGAGATGGTCGGTTTATTCTGTCGTAACCGACGGCCAGCTATTGATGTGTATCTGTCCCATGCTATAACCTGTGGTGGAAGAGGCAAAGAAAAAAAGTGGTTCTGCCTCCAGTCATCCGTGATGCTGTCATGTACTACCATTGTCATGTACAGAAGCAGCCTAATGTCCTTGTAAAACCCCTCTACGTGCAGCCCGTCCATCTGTCCTTCTTTCCCCCGTGATTTCCGTTAAGCAGCCTGCTTGTTTGTGTTCAAAGTGTTGAAAGAGGACTGTGGATTTTATTTCTCGTCTTTTACTTTGGAACTGAGTAAAGAAAAGATCTCTTCTCTGCACAGGAGAAGTGACTACAGTGACCAAAAACCTTTGATGTTCACACCTATCCTTTAAGTGTCATGACCCCTTATGCCATTTCCCTATTTAGTTTATTTGTTTAATTCAAGTGTATCACTCATGACTGTGTCACTACATTTGAATCCGTCTCTTCCCCCTCTGTCCTTGCAGAATGGGCCACTTTTGCTCTGGGCCCGGGCCACGGCATCCAGCTCAAGTCCGGCCGCCTGCTGATTCCTGCCTACGCTTACCACATCGAGTGCAAAGAGTGCTTCGGACAGCTCTGCCAGACCACCCCCCATGCCTTCTGCTTTCACAGTGACACCCACGGGCGAAGCTGGCGTTTCGGGGAGGCAGTGCCGGGGCCGGAGAGCGTGGAGTGTCAGATGGTGTCTGTGGATGAAGAGGATGGGACTAACGTGTTGTACTGCAATGCTCGCAGCCCTCTGGGATACAGGGTGCAGGCCCTCAGTCTGGACGACGGAGCAGTGTTTCAGGAGGGGCAGCTGGTGCAGCGGCTGGTGGAGCCCCGAAATGGTTGCCATGGTAGCATTGTGGGATTTCCTGCCCCTATACATTTATGTCATTCTCTTAACCATCACTTACACCAGCCGATACATCACGGCAGACACTGGACTTCCTGCATGAACTATTCAAATCACACCAACTCTCCCTCTCCAAAAATCACTACTAATGTTTCACACAGTCATACCTCCCCTCCGGACTTCCTCACCCCCACCTGGGTGGTGTACTCCCACCCAACATGGACCACCGCACGCAAGGATCTGGGCGTGTTCCTCAGCCTATTTCCCCGTGATCCAGACAGTTGGCGCGGCCCCTGGGTGATCTACGAGGGCCCCAGCGCCTACTCTGACCTCGCCTATCTGGAGTTGCCACCCTCACCTGGTGCACCACCCGCTGTGGCCTTCGCCTGCCTGTTTGAGTGTGGCACCAGAACAGCCTACGACGAAATCTGCTTCTGCATCTTTACCCTCTACGAACTTATTGATAATCTGCCCCGCAGCGTGCAGCTGGGGAAAAATAGCAAGGATGAATGTAAAAGACAGCAGAGTCAAGTCTCAGAGACAAGTTGCACGAGTAGACATGATGCTCAGAGTATGCCAGGTTTCCATCAGGTGAAGAAGAGGAGGAAGAAGAGCAAGTTGGCTGAGATGTGCTCTGTGTCTTAAATGTAGTTTTTAAGCTTTGATTACAGAGGGAAAGTGTAAATACAGACACACCTGTACAATCTGATGCAGTCCAAACCGTTGTGCCATAAAGACTTATTTTAATGATGCCTATAATGTTCTGCGTTTGTTGACGCTGTCTTAGAAGAGTTCGTTCACTGATATGTTTCAGCACAGAGGTCATGATTATAGTTAAATCAACACAAAACAAGGAGCTTTCATTTGTGTGGATTGTGGCGGCCCCTGTGGACACACGTGGTACGAGCACGGCTGCCTCCTGTCACGTTTCAGGCTGAGACACACTTCTGTTGTGCTGTTCTGATTCTTATCTCTGCTTATAACAAACATATAAAGCTATATTTTTAATGGGGAATTGTAATAAATGACTGGAATGAAATTTTGTAATACATTTTTTTGAGTAGATGTTTATATATATATATACGATCAAGCTTTATAGGATGTGTGCAAATAAACAATGAGCCTTATAACAGCTGTTCTTTTTCAAACAAAATATTTTGCCATGTATTAAAAAAAACACAGAACATATTACGTTATATAATGTGCACTTTTATTTCTTTTCTTCAACTGTTATGCCAGACTGTAAAACAGTTTCTGTCCAGCTGCAGGCACAGGCATTTCCACGGTGTGGTCTTTTGCCTGCCTTGGTTGTGGCAGTGTTCACACCTCCCACGTTGACTCTCATCCTTGAGAGAGTCTTCTGCATTGGCATCGATGAAAGGAAGAGGAATATGACCTGCTGACACCCGGGCAGGAGATGCGTGGAGAGGCTTGCCAAAGAGTTCAGCTGTCAGCTCCTCCATGAACGCTTTATGTGTCATCTGTTTTGTTTGCTGATGGTTGTGGCAATGTCCAGAAGGTGATAAAACAGGTCTCTGCGCCCGTGGTCTGTTTTATTTTGTGCAGAGTTACATTGGATGAGCAGGTCTGGTCGATGAAAGGATTTGTACCTTTAACAGTGAGCCATCTGGCAGTTTCATCCTCTTCTGCACAGTTTTCACACAGTGTGCCGTGTGCATTGTGGAGCAGACTGAAACTTCCCTCCTGTCCGTCCATTTCTGTCACGGATCCATCTTAAAGAGCCTCTTTCGGATTCTGATTCGTTCTGATCCGTACGAGGGCAGTCCTACTACTGTTGTATGATGTGCATTTCCTTTTTAGCCTTGTGCACAAAAGATAATGCAGCTGCATGATGATATTACAGCTACTTGTGACTCTTGCCAATCTGATGGTTGGCAAATCAAAAACTATTGTTTTTCACAGCTACTGTCTAAAGGAAAATTCAATCTTTTCACTCTCAGTTCTCTTTAATGTACCATACACAAAAAAACGTTTCAGCAGCCAAACACAGAAACTAATATTAAGACAAGGCCAAGCAGGACATCCCTTGGTTTGGCTTATCATTATATCAGTCTGTGGTTCATGAACTCAACTATTTAAGGAAATAAGGTACTGAGGAAGTGGTCGTGTTTCTGCGAAACAATTCTGATAAATGTCTGATTGTGAGGTTCCTACTTTTCTAGCCGCTTTTCTGATCTTACACAGTTCTCCTTTATAATCTCACATCTTAAACTGTGAAGATTTTGGGCTTTAACTTCTCCCATATTGCCAGGACACAGTTAATTTGCTCCTGCTCCCAATACATTCAATCTATCAGGCGAGGCTGCAACCCATCAAGCTCACATTTTAATCACAGCTGCTTCATGAGCAGCAGCTCTGACAGAATAACTGTTCCTAAACTAATCAGCTGTTCTCGTGAGGATGCTGAACGTCTTCGGGTCTGACAGCTTAATAGAGTTGCACAAGGGCGTACGAAGAACAGAGCCAGATAAAGTGGAGCAGTTTGTTTAGTTTAGAGGACCAAAAAATAAACAGGAAGACAGCAGGATCTGGACAGTGTCTCCTCTCTGCTTCCCCTCCCTCCCTCCTGTTACATAACTCCACACTGGCTCACTTCGCTGCCTGCACTCTTTCACAGAGGTGCGCTTTTTCTTTTCTCTTCATCTGCGTTTTTCAGGCTTACTACGATGAGTCTGAGGATCATTGTTGTTCTGGCTGTGTTAACTGGGGTAACTGGGAGCCCCAGTGTGACGATCAGACCTGTGGCTGACTCGGCGGACATGTCAACAGCTCATCCCAACAGCGTCCCAGAGACAGTGGAGGAAACTGAAATCTTTGGACAGGTGAGGAAGAAACTCGATCCGCTGACTTCGGTGTGTAAATGTTTCCTTTTGCGGGCTTTCATCTGTTTTTGAAGTTGCGTTGCTCATGAGAAAAATCGACACAAATTGCTCAGGAAAACTGTGAGAAGTCGTCGACACATAAATGATGTGCACAGAAAAAGACCAAGACTTTAAAAGACTGATATATATCTTTGTTGCAACCATTATTACATCAAGACTGTTCTGTACATAGTACAAAAGCCATTTCAAGCTCAAGTGAAAACACAGAGCTTTCCTTACCAACCACCACTCAGCTGTAGAGCCAAGGAGAGGTCAAATGGGGCTAAAATCAAGGTAATAAATAGATTTCCTACAGGGGTCAAACATGAGGGAGACGGGATCGCTTGAACTACGAAACAAAAGGAAAATGTCAGAGTTGTACGGCTCCACAAATTAAAGCCAATTAATGATGAGGGACGGCGGTCGTGTCAAAGTTCAACAGTTGGGACTCTTTTTAGCTCTTCCACTTGTTCTTCTTGGCAGGCAGCTGACCTGTAGCCTCTAAGTATTTGTGGACGAGTTCCTCTTGTGTGCTCGGCAGGCAGGGCTGGTATCTGCTGTAATCCATGGTGTACTCCCCTTTTCCCTGAAGACACAACGATAAAACGTGTTGGTGGGTTTTTGTCTCCTTCAGTCGTCAGTCAGAACAACAACAACTACTTTGGAAAGCTTCATAACCAGATTTATAAGAATGAAACTGCAAGACTGATACATAAGAACATGGATTAGCCTTCATACACAGATGTCGGGTGTCTGAGGTTGAACTTACTTCAGTAAAGGAGCGTAGCTCTGTAGAATAGCCGAACATGTCGTTTAGTGGGATCTGTTGGGAGACACAGGCTGAAATCAGTCAAATACAGATAGTAGAGAAGGCTGAGAGAACAGATACTGTACGTTAAAGGACAGAAGATACTTTGTGTTTGTGAACATCTTATCAACTGGACTCACATCAGCGTACAGAGTGAAGTATCCTTCAGCTGCGTCCTGTCCTGTGATAACACCGTGCCGGCGGTTTACACCAGCGATCACTACTCCCTGAAACTCCTGAGGCGCGACGATTTCCACCGACATGATTGGCTCCAGGATGGCCGTGTTGGCCTTCTCCATAGCTGAGGAGAGCAGATAGAAACCAGCGTTAACATAGACTCATGACAACACAGACTGAAATCAAATGTAGCAGGAGGTCAGATCAGAGGAAGCGCTCACCTTGTTTAAGAGCGCCCTCTCCTGCACGGATGAAGGACATCTCGTTGGAGTCCACCATGTGATGAGCTCCGTCTTCCAGGAGGAATCTGACGCCTGAGATTTTGTGCCCGCTCAGGGGTCCCTTCTCACAGGCCTCCCTGAAGCCCTGAAGCATGATGGGGAAAAAACAAGTGATGAGAGACAATTCAAGGTTTTCAAATCACTTCTAATAGTTTTAAGACATCTGTATCGCTGTAGTACAGTAGATTAGGAACCTTTTCAACAGCTGGTACAAACTGCTTTGGGACGTTGGTTCCGATAGTCTGGTCTTCAAACTCCAGCTTGGTGAAATGCTCTGACTCAAGAGGCTCCAGGACTCCAATAACTTTACCGTACTGCCCAGAGCCGCCGCTCTGCTTCTTATGAGTGAAGTCAAACCTGCAGAAAAAGGAGCAAAACATCCACATTTTGAACCATCTGGAGTGACAAAGTGGAAACATCCGTCAATCAGTTCTTTCTTTTTCATAATTACAAATCTGACCACACAAGATACACAAATCAAAACAAACACACTGAGGGAAATACTTTGATCTAATAATTGATTAAATTTGACTTTAAAAAGTATTACGGGCATTGTGCGGTCCTTTATTAATGATGATTTTAAGCCCATTTAAGTAATTACACTCTACAAGCATGTCAGGTTGCAGTAGTATGAGATTTAAACGGTACGAAAACAGTCTCCAAAAAATATCAATGTTTCACAGTATCACACAATTATTCTAACCATTATTATTGTCATTTACAATGAACCCTAACAGAATGAAAACAGAAGAGTCTCTCGGTTTAACTTTTTTTTTTGGAGGAACAGAAGAAAAATAATCATTTTATTCATAAATTAAAAGTTGTATAAGTTATATCCTTACGTGTAATTTAACAGCAGGTGAAACACTGCAGCACCAGGCTGACAGACTAAAGTTTCTACATGCCTATATTATTATGAGGAGCTGATTTAACAGGGAGGACAGGAGTCAGTAAAGGGCTCTGTCTCTTTAAGAGAGGGGGCTGCCCTCACAGCGCTGGTGTTAGACAGGAAGTAGGAAGTAGTGTTTCGGTTTGCATGAGGAGCAGCTGACACTGAACACTGGACAGATAAGTTTCCACCTGTCGATTTCAGAGGGAGGGAGTTTCAGCATTCCAGTTACAGGCAAGATCAGACTCCCTTATTTCATTATTCATCACATTTTTCAGCTGTAAACCTCTTTTTCCAACTTTATCTTTGACTTCTGCAAATCAGCTTTCCTTTCCACTTTGCTTCATGGATGAACTCCACCCTGCTGACACCTGAGGGTTAAAGTCCATCGGGGGTTCGAAGCCCATCCCTGTTCATTACATAGAGACTCATAACTTTGCTCTTATAGTCTGTACTTTCTGTGGAATAACAGGCAGAATTATTCGAGGAAGAGGAGGCTGAAGAGGATGTGATGGCGACCGGAGAGCTGAACCCCAATCACTACCCCGCTCAGAGGGCAGCCAAAGTGGTCCAACACTACCTCAACACCCGCTACGGCTCCCCGTACAGGCTGTTCGGACTGCAGAGGGTCCACAGCGGGAACGCAGAGGTCTGTTGACTGTTTCATTTTAGTGTACGGTGAGAGGAGACAAGCTCTAAATATCATCAACTAAGGTTATTTCTTCTTTTTTAAGGATGTGGCAGACTCTAGGAGAAAGTATCGGCTGGAGATCTCAGTGCAGGAGATGATCGGCAACGTAAGAAAGGATTATTTATTACACATGTGGGTTAGATAGAGCCAAGAACCCATCAGACTAGAGTAGCATGACACATGTAGTTCACAAATGTGTGTTAGATCATGTTCAATTTCTGAAGTTGTTTGGTTTTAGAGGGATAATCAACAGAACAACCTGTAAATGAGTCACTTTTCCTTGCCTGTAAGTTAAAAAGCACCATAAAAACAGAGAAAGAATGACTTACTTTTGTTTCTGAACCAGAGAATTAAAAACCTTTGACCCGCACTGCAAGATTTACTTGAGTAGTCATTTGGGTTCATCTGTGGAGGCAGTTAAAAAGTTTTAACTGATCTTAATTGGCCACGTTTATCTTTAAAATTGCAACAGCTTCTGGCACTGCATTCACATCGTGCTTATGGGAAGATATTTTACAGAAAATGTATTGTTTATACTGTGCAGCTGAATAATCTCTGGCATCAGAGTGAGCAGGTTTGACAAGATTTAACTAAACAGCAGATAAAAGGAAGCAGTGTGATGCAACCTTGACTCACTTGTCTGGACAACGCCTTCGCTCTGTAAACTCCCCTTCAGCTCTTTCTTATCAAACCTGACTTTTTTGTACATTTGCTTCTTTTAAAATTCACTGTCCTCCCTTTTTATAAATCAATCCAGACTACTGAGAAATGCTCCGCAGAGGTTTTGTTTGCGAGGGGTGAGCAGCAGCGCTCGGCCCAGGTCCAGGCCTCGTGTGAGGCGCTCCATAAGATCGACACTAAAGCTCAAGAAGAGGAGTTTTACCAGAAGTACAAGATGAACCAAAGCCTGCTGTCGGCACAATATCTACCTGGTATGTAGGATAAAACAAACTGTGTGCACTATTGCTCCTAATCGACACTTTAAAGTCAGGTATTGCATAACATCAGCAGCTTGAAATTGCATCATTTTGGGGTTTTCAGCTGTGGCTGAATTTGTGGTTTCTGACTGAACTGTGAGTGAAGTAAGTTTATATGACAAGATCTAAGTGTCATGATCTTTCACTGTGCATGCATTAACTTCCTTCATAACACTCTGACGTTCTGACCGACAGATAGCTACGGTCACATCGAGCCCGACATGAAGCCTCTCTGGCACCTCGGTACTGTGGCCTCCAGCTTCATCATGCTCAACGAATCCACTGAAAACACTCTGTACAACATGGCCCAGGTGGCAAACGTCACGCAGCTGGTAGGTCGTCCTGTCTGCTCAGTAATCTTTAATTTTAAAGTTAAATTGGTACCAAAATTAAATCATTTTTCTGCCTTTTAAAGGACACAGAAAAATGATTAATGTAAGGTTATAGTCTAGAGTGCATGTCCACAATCAGTTGCTGAAATCAAGAGCTTCAGCACATTAGAGTTAACATCTATTTAAGACATTCTTCAGGCATACTAGGCAGGTTTTGCATGAAAGGCAGACCAATTATTCACCCATTATGTGACGTTTTCTGCAGAAAGGAAGGATGAAACCTGTGACATAATTACTGAACTCAGTTTCTATCATTTGGCTTTATTTTTGCTGCAGCCAACTGAGAATGACCAGCTGAAGTTTGACTATCACATACTGCTGCATGAGATGGTGTCCCAGGTAAATACCGAGAGCTGCAACTCACCGTAACCCGAAACAAATATTAAATCTATTCATTCATCTATCAAAGCACTGATGACTTCCACAACTTATGTGTTAACTTAACTTGTTCAGACTAATATGTGACTGAAGAAAAAGTCTTGTTCAAACCCATTTCAAGCTAATTTACACCATAATGGCATCTTAAAGTGGACTGATCTGGTACCAGTTACTTAAGAAGAACATGCTAATGTGAGGTGCAGTTTTACTTTTCCTATATCTCGTGTTAATTTGACAATCTGTTATTTTTGCAGGAAATCATTCACTGGAAACTGCTGTTCACCTGGTCTCCTGCGGAGGGAGTTAAAGTGCTTCAGATGGAACAGCTGCCACACTGCCATGATTGTGAAAAACCTCCAAACACAAACTAAACTGCTCACATTCATCACACTGATGGTGCTCACATTTTGTATTCAGCTATTGGAGCATAAATTCTGCTGGTGCCGAGACTTGCGGCTGACGCTTGCAGAAAGTTTGTACTATTAAAAAGTGGATGAATCCATCATATATAATGTTATCTGTAAAATCTGCTACTATTGGTTGCTATAGTATTTTAGCCAAAATAAACTGTTTATACAGACTCCATTGCCTCAGTTCGTGTATGTGTCAGGAGATCAGCACTTACGATACAGGACTGGTGACCGTCTCTCTGAAAGCCACTTTGGGTTTTCCCATCACACAGGGACAGTTGTATTCCCTCTCCATCCTCTGAAACAATAAACCAAAACACAAAAAGGGGAAAAAACAGGTAAGGTATGTGAGATTTAAAGGGACAACTCCTTCAGACATGAAGAAAAAAAAACATTTTTTCTGCAGAGACTGATATTAATGTGAAGTATGATTCTGAGGTTTAGACATCTTGTTTAGATCTCACTCCAAAAGCACCGCTCGGAAGCATTTGGTTTGTGGTGTCTCTCTGACTAAGAGTCACTGACGACAAAAACATATCTACAAAGATTAGACTGAGTATGAGACAGTCAGAACATCTGACAACTGCAAACCTCAACAAATCACAAGTTCGCTAGATATCAAAACACCATCAGAAGGAGAAATCTTGAATTAAACATGCAGAACATCCTCTGACTGCGTACCTGCGAGTATATTTCCAGATGCAGCTCGCCCATGCCTGAGATGATGGTTTCTTTGCTCTCTGTGTCAAATTGCACTCTAAATGTTGGATCTTCTCTGGTGAAACGGTTAATACCTTTAGAGAATTTATCCAGGTCGTTCTAGTCAGAAGCAAGAAAATAACAGAAGAGTTAAAAGATGCAGTTTAGACTTTTTTTTTACAGTAAATATGGGTAAATTAACTTCTTTTTTTACCTTGTTGGTTGGCTTAATTGACATGGAAATGACCGGCTCGGGGACGTGAATAGACTCCTGTGAGATAAAAACAAATTTTGAGTAAAGGAATGAAAATCAGAACAATTCCCCAAAACATCTTAAAATGAGAAGTTATCTTGCACTTTCACAGTTAAAAACATTAAAGGAGACATATTACACTCCTATTCAGGTTCATAGTTTTATTTTGGGTTACTACTAGAATAGTGTTTACCTGCTTTAATGCTCAAAAAACACATTAGACTTCTCAAACTGTTCAGTGCTGCAGCACCTCTGTCTGAAACGCTCCGTTTTAGCTCCCGTCTCTTTCAGGCCCCTCTTCCTGAACACCCAGTCTGCTCTGATTGGTCAGCTCACACACGCCTGAGCCAGCACCGCTAACAACAACAGAGCAGCTGTGCTAAATCAATTCTTATATGCCAAACTTAATTATGTAAATGTTTGACATGGTGACGTAGTGTGATGTCACAAAGTCACGTAATTAAAGGCGGGACTACTGACGAGGCGTTTCAGGAGCAGTGTTTTCTGTGGGAGAGAGGAACTTCTGTTGGTGCAGACTTTGGCCTCTTTAACTTTCAAGGTATCTTACATGCACAAGAACATATATAAACACAGAAGTTAAGGAGAAAACAAAAATAATAAATTGCTCTCCTTTAAAGTTACTCACCATGGAGAGGTTAGCGCTGGATTTGGATGTAAAAGTGTCTCCGCTAGCGCAGTCGATCCCAAACAGAGCACAAATGTCTCCTGCATAAACCTCATCCACATCCTGAAAGAGCACGGATAGAAAGGAAACAAAAAAAATATGTGAGTTGATCCAAATGTCTTATTTTCAATGAATATTCAAACACTTTCGTGTGTTGTTTTGATGCAAGGATGGAAACTCTGAAGTCACAGGGGATGTGGTTGTTATCTTTACACTCGACTGCTGCCAAAAGAGGAACAACGCCATTTTGACCAGTCATGTTCCTCTGATGTTTAAACTGCAAGCCACAGATGGAAACCTGTGACCTCTGATAGCCTGCTGACGTCCTCACCTCCATCTGGTCAGCGTGAAGACGCACAAGCCTCTGAACTCTGACTTTCTTGCTCGTGCGTGTGTTGTAGATGTACTCCCCCTTCTTCAGACAGCCCTGGTACACCCGCACATATGTCAGCTGGCCAAACCTGCCCGCCTGTTGATAAAAGACAGCACAGGAAACAACAAAGCATGACAGATTGAGATCTTCCTGTTGAGCAACATTGCACAAATAAAGAAGAAAGGTATCTTACCTCCAGTTTGAAGGCCAGACCAACATAAGGGTTTGAAGCATCTCTTGTCGGATCCATTTCAATCTTTGTTGCACTGGAATCTCTAACAGAAACATTAGTGCACAACATTTGTTTAAGATTTTGTAAAACAAGTTAAATGAAAAATTGCATTTAATTTGACTTTTATGCTTACTCGTCATTGTGGATAGCATAGTTTTTGACTTCCGTGGGGTTCGGCAGGTAATCCAGGACAGCGTTCAGGAGAGGCTGGACGCCTTTGTTCTTTAATGCTGTGCCCACCAACACTGGAGAGAAGAGACGCTGCACAGTGGCTCTGCGGATTGCAGCCTAGAAGACACCGGAGTCGCGAGAGACATACAAACAGGGTTCATGTCTCAATTTTGACAGTTTTCACGGTCGCGTTTGTTGAGTTTAGAGAAAAGACAGGTGATGTGTCGGTCATGAATGAGCTGGTTCTATGAGCCGGCTCCCATCTGAGATCGAAGCATGTTAAGACTTGTGTATGTTGTGCTGGTTGCCAACATATAAAATATACTTCAATATAAATGAAACGTTCAAAATACATAATAGTGTTTGATGTTTTTTACATTATCTAAGGTTTTTATACCAGGCATAAAGTAGAATTATAAAATTCTGGAAATTATAAGGTTCAGTATGATTACACTGATTAATTTAATTGATATAGGTGTACACATACAGTGTGAGTACAACATCACACTCTTTAGTTTTGTTTACTTAATATGGAATATAAAAAAATCATTATGAAAGTTATTTTAAAACCCATGATGAATAAATCATTACTTTGGACAGGAGGAGAGGTGCTTTTCTTGTTATAATTTTAGGAAAACCCTCAGATTTCACACACATTTAAAAGACACAAACCTTCAGGTCGTCATTGGTTGGAATCTTCTCCTCCAAGAACATCTCTCCCAAGATCTCATCAGCGTTAGCCACACACTCCACCAGCTCCTGCCTCCGGTCTGCAGCCTCGGCACGAAAATCTGCCGGGATCTCGTCATAACGGATATTTTGACTGCAGGGAGGAAGAAACTCTTTGAATCAGCTTTGCATTTTGAGGAGTTGTGTGACAAGGATATAAATGAACACTTTTAATTTGACAGATCATTACTTTAATGATTTCTGTCACTGATGCCTGTAGCCAAGCTGTCTTCAATCCCATTTACAGTTAAAACTAACTTCCCTTGCAGTTAAAGAATCAGTAAAATAAACACAAAAACATATTAGAGTATTATTAACAATTGACAATACAAATAAAAAATTAACAGCATGTCAGAAATGGACCTCTTCATGCATTTCGAGCTACCACAGTAGGAATCCCTCACCCAAAAGGTCCTTCGAAATACATGCTCCTCTCCTTTACAAGGTCAATGATGCCGCGCATGTTCCCCTCCAGGCCGATGGGAATGTTCACAAACGCTGCGTTGTGGTTTAGTTTGGTTCTGAGAAGACAAAACATATTTATTTATTTATATATTTATATTTATATATAGAGAGTAACTGTGAACAAAAATAAAGGAAGGAAAACCACAGCTGATTACAACATTGTTTGTGGATAATGATCTCATGTGAACAAGTAAAGATATGTAGGTGTAGTTTATTACATGAGTCTAAATCCAGTCTCCCTTCAAATGTTTAGAAGTTCATGTCTATTCTTTGGTTTATTTAAAACTTATAAATCAGCAAATGTTCAAAAAGGGCCTACTGGATGCACTGTGGTATGTACGTGTATACTGTGAGCGTTCTTCACCTCATCTGCTGCAGGGCTCGGCCGGGGTTGGCGCCCGTGCGGTCCAGCTTGTTGATGAAGGTGAGGAAGGGGACGTTGTAGCGTTTCATCTGCCTGTTCACCGTCAGGGTCTGACACTGGACTCCTCCCACCGCACACAGAACAAGCACGGCGCCGTCCAACACTCGCAGCGCTCGCTCAACTTCGATGGTAAAGTCCACGTGACCTGGAGGAACAACAGGGACACTGATGTTTAGAAAGAAAAACACTGTAAACATGAGAAGGTGAAACCTCAGTCCTAGAGCTGGTAAAGATCCATCATCACCCTCATTCACATGTTGGCATGGACCTTCTCTTGTTTTACTTTCTGCAGCTTGTGTTTTTTTGTGGGCATCATATTAATCATAATTAAACAGTAAAGCACTGAGAAATGAGAGCGAGACAGTCAGTGAAATCAAATCGAAGGGTTCTCCTCATTTCTCTATTTTGCGCCTCCTCGTCTCCTTGTTCCTCCTGCCTGTGACCTAAAAATCAATCTCAGTGTGCCATACCGAAGGATATCTCATTTCCTGAAATGTTCCTTGAGGAGAGAGGAGGCTTGCTAGAGGAGCTCTGAGCGATGATGCACAGGTGTGTACTTTGCGGAAGTTGTTAAGACGGCGAGGCGAGGGAAAGAAGTCAAGGATGTACAAACTGAGAAACGAGAAGAGGTAAGTTCTGTCTCTTGAAAGTCACTGAATTACTTCAACACCACAATTACAAACTTCCTAAACAAATAACCATGAGTCATTCTGTTGATTATTACATCATGACGTTATGAAAATTGCACTCTTCTTTCTTGCACCAGACTCCAAAATGAAATCTTATATAATTTGGTTTCTGTGGCAAAGTCTCCAGTGTCTTCTTGAGAATACACACCACTGAAGTGCAACATCACATGAGACGGTACGGGCCTTTAACAGGACACTCCACAGATTTTTTTTTAGATGATCAAAGTCTGAAAAATATATTTGTATTGAGGTCATCAGGGTTATCTTGGTTTGGGCTTCAAGACCAGAGAGTCTGTGTTACAAACTGGGGGCATTTGGTTTGAAGGACATTTGCCATGCAAGTAGGGATAAAGAGCCATTATCAAATTGCGTCATGGGAAACGTATGATCCAATACTTTTGGAGCTTCACCCACACTAGAGACTAAAAGTTTACAACTCTGATTTTAGAAAATATATTTCTATAATTTTGAGTGAAAATAAAATGAAAAGATGTTCTTTGCATCCTTTGTAAATCAGAAATCTTCACTGGAGCTGTTAACATAAAAGCGTTAGAGGGAGTAAATTATGTATTTTCAAACTACTATGGGATCTATAGGATTCTGCAAACTTGGATTACACCAGACGAGCTGTACGGAGCCATTTTGTATATTGTTTTTTTATGTTTTCAAACAAGTCGCCATCAGCTTCAGTCGTTTAGGAGAATGCTGCAACATTGTTTTGCTGAGAAGCTCCAAAAAAAAAAGTTTTGCAGACTTCAAAACTTCACCCGACTTTCAATCGACATGCAGTTGAGTCGATAATTACTGAATTTTCATTTTTGGGTGAACGTTTCCTTTAAAGGCAGATCCTGCAAAATCACCACAAACAGGGGGTCAATCATTAGGGGTCACATGCAACATTTTGTCCACAAAAGACCCCACGTCAAGTATTTAGTACCTGGTGTGTCAATGATGTTGATGTTGTGGTCCCTCCACTCGGTGTATGTAGCAGCTGACTGGATGGTGATGCCTCTCTGTCTCTCCAGCTCCATAGAGTCCATGGTGGCTCCAACACCGTCCTTCCCTTTCACCTACAGGAGAAGAAACACAGCTCATGCTGGACACTGTAAACCTGTAAAACATCACCTGACAGCCACAGCTTGGCAAACACTGTCCCGGTGCTCACCTCGTGAATCTCAGCTATCCTGCCGGTGTAATAGAGGACACGCTCGGTCAGGGTGGTCTTCCCGGAGTCGATGTGTGCCGAGATCCCGATGTTTCGGATCCTCTCGTTGGGAAAGACACCGGAGGAGCATGTCCGACAGCTGTTGATCAGGACCTGAGGAGGTGAAACAGAAGAAGATCGATATTCAACCCACTTTCTGTCTGTTTACCGATGGTGACACGCAGAGGACTGATGGCAGGGCAGCTTGGCAGAGGTTTGATGTCAAATCGGTTCAACTGCAGGTTAGCTAATGTTACCTTTTTCAGAGTGACGCTTCCCGGTGCCAAAACATGCGTTTTTGCCAAAGACAGACCCGCTTTTAGTACTCTCATTTTGAAGACTGCTTGGTCGGGCACAGGGTGGTCGTAATCCTCCCTTTACACAACCCCCGACTCTGACAACCCGGTGAATGTCACGCCGGGGCCCTGCTGATGGTTGTGAAACACGACTTCCGCATCTACGGAAACACAGACGTGCCAAAATTACATATGTTTGCGTTTTTTTAAAACATGAACGATGCTCCTATAAAATAACCGCAGTGGGACAAAACGTGGTTTGTGAGTGACAAACATGTTCATGTGTATATTTTGACGTCAGAGTCAAACACATAAATGCAAAAACTACAAAACTACAATAGAAAACGCGCGTTGAGCCAAATGCTGCTTTCAGGTGCTGTCAGAGAACACTAAACAGATTGATGCATTAAAATGCATTTTGTGAACAATCCAATACAGGGGCCCAAAATGTGTAAATGAATGAATGAATGAATGAATTAAAAATGATATGAATAAATTCAAGAAGTCATTAAAGCTCAACCTTATTCAAATGACATGTGATGTTATCTCGTACTAACAGGGTTTTATTTCTGTTTTACCATACCCTACCTCTCTTTTGGACCTTTGTCGTCGCCTGTGGTGGAGAGGGTGGTGTTGCCCTTGGGATGGGTGCTGGATGGGGGTCTCTGGCTTTTTGACCCCATTTTATTGTGAATGGTGTATTGTCCCTCTATTCTATTAACGGCTGTGTTTTAACTGTGTGTTTTACTCAAGTTGGCGCTTCCTCAGTGCCCAAGTTCCTGTTTTATATTTTGCTTGTTATGTATATATGTATGTGTGTGGGGGGGTGGGGGTGGGCGGTGGAATTGTGGTATTGTTTTTACTGTGTGAAGCACTTTGTGTTACTTTGATGTATGAAAAGTGCTATACAAATAAAGTTTGATTGATAGCCTGCTTTATTTCAATAGATCATTTTTCATAATGTCACTTTTATTTTGTAGAGTCACTTTAATTTAAGCAGCTGGGTTGACTAAAGGGTATGTCAACTTTATGTTTGCCAGTCAAAAAATAAACATTGTTTTATTTAAATGTCCTCAATAAAGTCAGTAAAGGGAGATTTCCGGGAGCATTTGAAGGCAGCACCTTTAAAGCCACCTTACCCACATGTCGCGTGCTGTCATAACGGTATTTAGACACCATTTAAAACTAATACATTTTAATTTGGGTGTTAACATTCAAACCAATGACCAGCTGTTGTGGTCACTTCTTAAAAACTGTATTTAACGAGTTAATTACGTTTTAACTTCACCACTTTAATTTGAGTTTAGCTAGTTCGAGTCTTTAGCTAGCTAGATAGCTAGCTAGCCGGCTAGCTGTCACCACGGTTGTCAGTTGCAGTATCAGAGTTTGAATGTTAGCAAAGACCTGCCCCTGTTTTGACAAGCGTTTCCTCTTTCACTTAAACCACATGCTCCACGCAGCAGCACTGCACACACTGCTAGCTAAAGAGATAAGCCGCAGGCACATCCCCCTCCTGCTGTAAGTTATAAACCTCCACATCACTGCAGGCATTTAACAGCTGCTTCACACAGGATGAGGAACTCAGGAGGATCTGTCCGGTGAGTCTGATTTATAGTTTTACAATGTGTCAGATTATCTTACCTACAAAGTCACAGTAAATTAAACATCATATTTCATTGTTTTGAACATTCAGAAACCTAGTATAGTTTCTTCTTTTGCCAGTTTTAAGTCAGCTTTAGGAAGTCCTGTATATTGTCATTTGAATCTGTATTGTCACACAGGCTTAAAATCTCACTATATATACATTTAAGAAGAAGTTTTCCACCTGAACTTCACCAGGCAATGTTTTGTTAAAGATCTAACTATATCCCCAAAATGCAAAGTATACTAATCCTGCCCTTAATGTATATAAAGACATTTTTATTTAAATGTTGTCCACTGTGGCTTCATGGCTTGTCCAAGTGATTACACATACAGACACCAGATGAAAGACGACACTGTCATTTAGTCACAGATCATTTTGTGTTAGACGTGTTTGCCAAGGAGTGACCATCTTCCCATAAAGTGTGTGTCACTATTTGCTGCATGTGCATCCGTGCATGTCCACATACACTTGTGTTTAAAAGGATCCAATTAATGTTGGCGTGGCACCAGACTCTCAGTCATTTACTCCGGTGTGAGTCATCATGTATGATTATTTATGATATTCATTACACAAGAATGTACTTCAGTATGAAGTGTGTGTGTGTGTGTGTTTCAATATGAGCTGTTCTTTCCATTGTTATCCTTCCTGTCTCATTTCCTTTCTGAGAGCATTCCTCTCTGACAGCAGGGTGACTGCAGCGCTGCCACAGTAAATGTCAATGAATGACACTCAGTAGTCGACTTTAAAAATGCTGTGAATGTTTCCAGGATGCTGCGCTGTGTGTCCTGTAAAATGACGAAATGTGTCTTTAATAGGATGACAGCTGCCATCTCACAGCTGTGTAAAACTGTGAACAGCTCTCAGTCGGCTGGAAGTTGTGACTAAAGACGTATGCGATCATAATCAGTGAAAGATTAATCGATTTGCTACTGAAAATGCTTCTTAGTTGGAGCCGAACACTTGTTGTGAAATGAAGAACTGGCTAAAAATAGTGTTTTCGTCAACACGCCTTGTGGTTTTATTTGGACAAATGAATACGTCATCATGACCTAAAGACCTCAATTTGGATCTAAATAAAAATGAAGTATTAAAGGGGCACTATGTAGTTTTGGAGAATAAAATTTAAACTCAGTATTTGAATCTTTACAATATTAATGAGGTAATAATAGACATGTTTTCCATAACTGAATAAACACACTGTTCTCAGAGGAAAATAAGGTCCCCAGAACACCGTTTTAAGCTAGAAAGGTGGCAGGGTCCGCCAAATATAAATAAAACAGAATGAAATGTGTTGTCCTTTAAGGTCAGATTGTTTATTCAGTTTATTTAGTAATACAAACAAAGAGTTTGTTTATTTTGTTGAGTGAGGCATTAAAAATCAGTCACTGAAGATCTTTCTCTTCTGATTAATCATTTTAGTGCTCCTTTAATTAATTAATTAATTAATTACTTGGACAAGGACACAGTGTCCAGTCACTGGAGGGCAGTGTTACACTGACTAACTCTGGTGAAACTGAGTCTGAAACTCCCTGAATTTACCTTGAATTTATTTACTTTACTGGTATATTTTAAATCTTGTCATATTTTGGTGTTGGTGTCGTTGATTTGACTTTCCCCTGTCAGTTTATTTGCCTCCAGGAAATCAGATCTGAATATCAGAGCTGATTAAAAATCACAGATTAATGAGCCAGACAGTGATTAATGACAGCCAGTGTTGACTGGGGCTTTATGTGTGCTGTTAATGATTACATTATGGGTCTGATTAATGCACCTGAAGGTAGGTAAGAGGGTGTGTTGTTAAAGCAGGTGTTTTTCATGCACTGAATGTGTTTACTGAATTATTCATCATCTCTTTGTCCTCACAGATTCAGACAATGGAAGAAAAGCATGGAGCAATGTAAAATTTCCCAGGCTTAATGAGTGGATTGTGTGAGTAATGGCTTACTGTACATAGTAGGAGTCACAGTCTAAGTGGTGTTAACTATTCAAGATCAACCAACGAGGGTGTGTCCGGGCCAGTGTTACTACTACGGCATGCAGGATGGGCCAAACGCGCTCGGATCTATCGCACAGCGCCGCCACCCCTGGCAGAGCGAAATGGAAAGCAGGCGAGACAGCGCAGCGGCTCCGTATCCGCAGACCTAGGAGCGGAGAGAAGCGACGGACCAGTGACCAGTTAAACAGGAATCCGATGAAAAATAAAGTGCTGTCGTGTTTGGGGAGGAGAAAGCGAGACTCCAGCCAAACAGAAGCGGATTTAGGTTGCGGAAACGGAGCCGGAGATCCAGCGGCGCGCCGCGATCACAGAGTAGGAAAGTTGCCGAGGGACGAGGTTGTGTCGACGAGTGGGGAACAGCGAGCATCCCCGGGTTGTTTTGAGAGACCGTCCGGCCTAGATGATAATACCGAGGCTGTGAACCGAGAGGCAGCGGCTGGCCCGTCCGATGCGTCAGGTTTGGAAAGGCGGACCGGAGAAGTCAGCGGAGCGGGCTGCGAGGAGCCGAAACCCGAGCGAGAGGACAATGCCTCGGACCCCCCGACGAGGGCCATGGAAGATCAGCCACTGGGGGGAAACAACCAGGGTCGTATTGTGGGTGAAGTTGGAGATTTAACCGGGACTAGTGTGAGTTCAACCCCGCTGCTCACCTCTGACCCGGACACTGAGCGGACTTTGTCTGACTTGCCCCCGGATAAAGCGTTGGCCAGCGGGCTGTCGGTGGAGGAGGCTAACATGACAAAAACTGACTGTAGCCCCGCTCCCGCAGCAGCCGGAGACCAGAACAACTGCTGCCCGGTTGAAAAGGACTCTAAGCAGGCCCCCCATGGCCCCACAGGAGGCCAAAGCTACCCAGGAACCATCCCGAAACTCATCATAACCAGAGACCCCAGTCCGACCCGCTCTCAGGGGACACCGGCCCTGCTGAGCGACCGCACGGAGCTCAGCACCGGCTCGTGTCTGGACCCTCACCCGGATGACGAGTCCCCCTGCTCGGACAGCGGCTGCGGAGGGTCCCCCGCGCTGATGCGGTCCCCGAGGAAGCTGTCCAACTCCTCCTCCATCGGCTTGTCCTCCGCCTCGTCCTTCGAGGAGTCCGAGGACGACTTCACAGGGAGCGACATCGAGTCCAGTCTGTCTCCGGGCCGGTCTCTGTGCAGCCCGGACGATGGGACAGGGGTGAGTGTCTTTCACAGCAAAGTATTGATTGATGTTGACTGTGCAGTTCAATAACTATGAACAACAGCATGCAGTATTTCTTTATGTTAATGGCCTGTCAGCTGCAGTCTGTGGCGAGCTGATAAATGGGTCTCACTGCTTTGGCTTACAAAAATTACACATGCAAATATTGCGTCATTGGCAGTACAGTACAGTGTGTTGTTCAGGGCCTGTCTTTACCTGAACGAAATTACTACACACCTGCAAATACACAATGAAGTAGAACTGAAATGAACATCTGCAAATCCACACACACACACTGCATGTGGGACGCATGCAGGTCAACAACCCCATGTCCAACAGCATTTGCCACAGGCACGCATCTATTTTCATATTTATTTTTTGTTCAGCGGTGTGCACAAACATACACTGACTGAACTATGGCATTCACATCAGTCTCCATCAGTTGATATAGGCTGCTCAAACTGTCATATTGATATTTTAAGGTAGTTAATTCCCAGGATGTCAAATATAAGACTCCAGTCAATCAGGAGGTTTGTTGGAGTTGTGTCTCGAGGTTTTTGTGGCTTTGTTTGGTTCCAAGCCTGAACGGCTTGACTCTCTAAACCCTGATAATAAAACATGGTGATAACAAATTTAAACCAAAGAAGAGGAAACTGACTCTCATCTCCAACCCCCGCTTCTGTATCCCTTCTACTCCCGTGGCTCATGATCAAATTGCTTTTGATGAGCTCAACTGCAGTGCCATTAAAACAGCGTCTGAATGCATGTTTGTACAATTAGTCATCCCATTACAGCTGCCACTTCAGCACTGTACACTTCATATAAAAACAGACTTCGCAGATGCTATCAGAGCAATCTAGAAGTTAGTTTACAGCCCCCGAGGTTTATAGGTCTCCTCTCCTCCAGACATGAGATGCAGTTTAAAGTTTCCAAGTAGGAAGTCGTGATGATCCCCCCCCCCCTCCAGAGTCAGGAGGCTTTGATGCACTGCTGGCTATAAATGCCTGGAATGACACAAGTCTTAAAAACAGGATGTCTCCACGTCTCGTGTGAATCCTGTATGTCCAGGTTTTCTCTTCAGGCCACGTCAGCTAGCATGAATGTTGAAAGATGATCAACTGTCAGCATGCCTTACATATTGTGCTGCACAAAACCTGGCAGAAGCTCTACTTAGGTCATTTTTTAATAATCTAGCCCCAGTTATTTTTCCACGGCAAAGGGTCCACCCTCATCTGGTATCTTATTTAGTTTTTCCAGAGAAAGAGGGAGACATGACACAGAGATATGAGCTGCCACTTTAACACTCTAACCATATTTATGTGTTATTTATTTTTAAAGGGATAGTACACTTTGATCAGCAACAGTGTAAATGTGCTAGCGTTAATCAAATTTTCAGCTGTTATCTCGTAGCAAGACGTTAAATTAGTCATTGAAACGATGATAAAACAAGTCAAATCATGAAGCAGCAAGAAAGCAGGCAAAACATAGATATAACACAATCTTACAATAATCACAGCAAACAAACAAGCTCGACTTTATTATCTTCATATAATGTTATCTTAATTAGTGCAGAATGCAGATGAAGCGTAAATGAACATAAATCCTGCCTGTCATGTCTTGTAATACGCTTAGTCGTGTCTTGCATCACTAAATAAAAGAAAATTAAATTACTTTTGAAAATGAACATAAATCATGTCAACCAGTTGAAACTGTAAAACATTTTTGATCCACAGAAGTTCTGCCCTCATCATTATTAGTTTTGACCACACTCACATCTTTATGACTGACACTAAGGATGATTACTATTATTGATTTATTTTAAATTATGTATTTCAGCTTTAAAAGTCAGAAAGTAGTGGAAAATGACCATTTTCATTTCCCAAAACTCAAGGTGATATCTTTACATGTCTTGGTTGTCCGAGATTCAGTTTACAATGTTATAAAATCATGGAAAAATAGGTTTTGAAGGTTTTGAATGGAACCAGCAACCTGATTCTATTAAAAACATAATGTTATATTTCCTTTTTTCCGGTTGTTTGATGTCAGAGCATAAGTTGATTTCCAACATTTAGGCTTCTAAAATATCAACTGATGAAAAAAAATAAAAAATCTAACTCTGGTTTTAACATTCGTAATGTTTGTCCTAGGTCAGTCTTCGCAGTCACATTTCTCCACACGGTACACATGGTCATTGGCTACCACTTACTGTAATGATAATTTGAATGAGCTGGTCAGTGGACAGTGTAATTTCCTGGCTTCGACACTGAAAGCCAGGAAATGAGCAACCTGAGGAGTTGCACTTGAGCTGTTGTGACAAACAGGATGACGCTGGCCTGTGGTGTCTGATAAGAGCCGGGTTTCAGTGGATACGTTCTTGCCCTCTCGTAGTTGAGTTAAAGCTATATAATTTATAGGTGGCGAGGCCGTTGATTGATTGTTGTTATCGGCTTTTAAAAAAGCTGCGGCCACGCTGTCGGCTCCCAGTCAAACCAGGTACATTTTGTACGCTGTGTGACGTGAGCGGATTCTTGCTCAAACATGCATACTCAGAGACACACACACTCGCAGCGATGCCGTCTTGCATTCAGAGTTCAGTGTGTGTCATGGAAAATTGGGCTGAAGGCAGAGCCGGTTGCTAGGCGACGTCTTTGCCATATATGGTACTTTTTTTTCTCTCCTTCTTGTCTTGTTCTCTTTTTCACACACCAGACAGTATCTGCTCTGTCCCTGATATTTGAATGTTAGATTAAAATTCCTACAAATGTCGGCAGCCAACAATGCGCATATTATTTTATAACTTATTATCAGATAACTCTCCTCCCTTATGACACACTCTTTCTCTCCCCCCCCCCCCCCCGCATTGCACAAAAGCTTAATATTTTGCCCCGAAACACCATGAGACATACAGTGGAACAGAAAACAAGAGGAAAATTAGCGTAAGCAGACAAAACAGAGCACAGAAGGACACTGAAACTCTGAACACGTAACCTACACGTGATGGTTCTTCTTATTTATGCATGCTTATTCACATGAGCCACAATGTCAGAGTTGTTTTCCGCAGCACCCATTATACAAAGTCCCACTCATCACTCCCACTGTACTTATACGCAAAACCCATGCTGCAAAGCAAAGAAAGGAAAGTAATACAGTGTGTGATGTTTGTTTGTTTGGACCCACATTTCCATTAGATTTAAATCAACACCACGTGCAGCGTCAGAGGAAGTATTCAGTTAAGTAAAAGTAGCAAAACCACACGTGGAAATGCTTATACAAGCCAGTCTAGCATTAAAGATGTTACTTAAAGCTATGACAAGGAGCTTTAATCTTTTGTTCATTCTGGCCAAAAGTGAGGATGAAACAAAGTTAACTTTATTTTAGTGCGGTACCACCTGACTACGGAGCAGCTTCTTTCCTCAGGCTGTGAGACTAGACAATTCATCCTCAGCACTCTGCCACGAAACAAAGTTTGAATTTTATGACTTGTCAAATCCAGATAAGTCGGAATCCGACCTGGTGACAGGCATTAAGAGTAGCTATCATAATTGTGCAGAAATGGATAATCTTATTGCTGATTGTCTCATTTGCTTATGTCATGAGGAGGCATCAATGTTGACTTAGATGGTTTTAGAACGACTTAAAAGTTCAACGTAGTGTGTTAAAGTAAAACTATGTAAGCAAAATGTACTTCTACTACCCTGTGAGTGTTAAACTATCATATTTTATCAATGGATAAATATTACTGATGCATCAATGTGTAGTAAAGCAGTAATTTACTTTAGTAGTTTGCTGAGATGGAGCTAAATTTAACCATTTTATGTTCTGTTGGATAGTTTAATCAGTAACAATGCAAGACACTTTATTGGCTCATATATTTTGTATGTAAACTTTAATAGGGAAAATAAAAAGTCCAATAAATGTAGTGAAGTAAAACTAAAGTATTTGCCTTTTGTAGCGTAGTAGAGGTATAAAAAGTGCTATTATCAGGACTCCAGGGTGCGACTGTTTTGGTTTTTATTAGTGAAGAGAAACATTATCTGCACTTTTATTCCTGTTTAAGGTCATTATTAAAATGCGTTAAGAAATATAATTTAAATGTGTTATTGGGTGCACCTCAATAATGAGTTGGTGCACCCAAATGAAAAAATTAGGTGCACCGGTTTCTAGTTTTGTAAATGTGATTTGCTTCATTCCTCTAATACTGTATATTGTCAGTGGCCAGTGAAAAAGAGAAACGGATAAACGGAAAGATTAAGACTTCCTTTGTGCTTTTGAGAAAACTCGATTACTTCTCAGGCTAAATAAAACATTCATAAACCCAGTTGGTTCAGCTAAAAATACAATGCCATAAAGCTGAAAACAAGATTATTTTTGGAGATGCTTTCACAGAAGAGCATATCATCTGACATGAATTTGAGCTGCAACAGCAGTCATATCACTATTTAATCTTTATCTGAAGTCTCTATCTGAAGATGGGTTTTCGGCGATCTTTTAAAGGTGTGCCAGCGTCTCCTGAACATTCAGTGGCCCACCACAGCTGAGCTGCTCGAACACTCGAGTAAGGGGAAAGGGATGTGGTTTGAAATCAGCTAGTTTTTCAGAAAAGAGCTCTGACAGTACCTGAAAACACCATGTAGTGTAAGCATGTGTAGTCACTCCTGTAGCTGATGATAGTTGTCTGACAGGTTCTGCACAAACACATACACACACACACACACATGCACACACCTCTGTAAGCCACATAGTAGTGAGGAATTTGTCATGCAGACAAAAGGAGAGTACTGGGAGGGTATGGGAAGGCCTGTTGTCCCTACCCCCATGCTGCCAATCGGTCATGAATCTGGCAGGAGATTGGCTCAGCCTCAGCGTGGGGCTCAGGATAGGCCCTGTGGGGATTAGGAGGATGAGATAGAGAGAGGAGACGTACAAAGGTTAGACTGAAGAGAGAGAGAAGACGGCTCATTGTGTGAACGTCCGTACCTTTAGGGGGAGAGGAGGAATGACTTTAGTGCAGGAGGTAAAAGAGAAGGGGGCTTGTTCGAGCAGGCAGACGATAGAAAGAAAGAGAAAAATGTCAGCTTGAGGTTGACAGGTATGTGCTTGATGACAGCAAAGACGTTATCATGTATTGAGAAAGTGTTAAAGAGAGGAAGGGAGGAGTGACAGGATGTTGAAACAGGAGAAATTGAGAATTGGGATGACAAAAGTAGGTTGTAGAGAAGGAGGGGGGGTCACTGTGAGAAACAAGTGTGAGCTTATAACAGAGGAGGATTAGTTTACCAGGCAACACAAGCCTCATTTTACAGCGAGGGTTTACAGCCTGACTGAAACTGGAATAAGACGGAGCTAGGAGCTTACACTGGGTAATAGATGGTTACGAAGGATCTCAGGCCGACTGGGAGGCACACACCCCTGGTAGTGCTCGCCAGTGGAGACCCTGCGCTGATGGTGCGGAGTATTTTGCGTTGGCTGCGTTCCCGCTTCCTCTCCGGGGCCGTGTGTGCTTGTGTCACCGCCTGCCTCCTCCTCCACTATTGCTCCGTCTGCCAGGTAAGAAATGGAGAGTGGCAAGTTTATCCCGAGCGGCGATACAGGTTTGGATGCAGTCAGTCAAATCTAATAGCTAACGTCACGGTTCTCCAGAAAGATGACCCAAAGGCTGATTGCATCAAATGCATGCGACAGGTTTGGGTATTCAAATGTTATGTGATTTGATATCCTGGTCTCTTGTTTCAGTGTGTGACGCTGTGTTTGGCACACAGTATGCAGTCAGTCCTGTGTGGCTGTGATGATCTCTTTATCTGGGTTAAGCAGCCAGTAAGCCAACCATGCTTCAGTCTGTAATACTGTAATACTTAATGTAATCAGTTAATTTCTCAGACTTGAATTGTGTTAAATTGTGTTTTATCTCACAAATTCACTCAGTTGCCAGTTTATTAGCTACACCTTGCTGAAACTAATACTTTTTATTGAGAGGTACTGTGATGCAAAATAACAGCAACACAAACTAAACACCTGTTTGTATTAGTTTGCATTAATTTAAAGCTAGGTGTACCAAGGTGTCGTAAGTGCTATTGTGATTCTTTACCTGAGAGGAACTGCTCTACTACTGCATATCTAATTTAAATGTTACTGTTTAATATTAATTTGTTATTTGATATTAACCGCTACCACCACCACTCAATGCTGATAATATCGTGTATCGTCAGATATATAATTTTAAAAACAGCCAGCTGATTAAAGAAAGAGTCTTAAAAACAAAAGTTCAAATTACTAATATTGATGTTAAAGGCTTTTTAATGTACATGTAACTGTAAGATTATCCTACCAGACACATGAAGCCTAGCAATATTTGTTAAATTCTCAGTTAGTACTCAGTACTATGAGTTATCATTGATAAAAACTAACTTTGAAGAAAACATTTTTTTCCTGTGTTTAGCTATCAAGAATATAGTTTGAGAAGAAACCTTTAAGTAACTAGTTAAAGCTGTATTTATGGCAGATAATGACATACTTGAAATACTTGGTTTCAAAAGCATTTTTCCCTTAGAGCACATTGCCTCAAAAAATAACAGGTTAGGTTGATGAATGTCTTGTTCAGTGAAGCGGTCTTAGGCAATGCAACTCTTAATTCTCAGGCTAACTCCAACAATGTTGAAACAATGTTTTACAAAGAAAATTAAGCAAGTAAACATGAGAATCTAAGACAAAGACATACAATAGTGCAGAAATTAAAATATAGGAATAGAATGGTATATATATATAAAAATATAATACAGTAAAATAAGATGAAATCCTCAGAAGAGGGGTATTAGATAGGCAGTGCACTAATTAAAGCATATACTGTGATGGTTAAACAGCCTGTAAACAGGTAGTAAACAGATTATAAGGTGGTGTATGGAGGTACAAATGTCAGTAACAAATATATGTCAGGAGGAATGTAAACAGGAAGTAACCAGTAAGTAATAGCTGTATAAAGGTAAAGTGACATCTGAATTAATATGGCGCAAGAAATGTGTCACGTACAGCTTTTCTATCTGTAATTTTGGCTCTGCTGAGTTGATTTGTGTTTCCATTCGCCAGTTTAAACATGGCGAGTTGCGCACAAAATGGACCTTCTCCTGATTCTGCTTAAAGCATGCCTGACCACCTTCAAGCAGGTTGCGGTGACATCAGATGGCCGTCATCATCATTCAGGGACAAACGGTCGCTTCCTTTTCCTCTTGGAGATCTGCTTCATCATCCCATCTCAGCACTAAGCTGTAGATGCCAAGCAAAATCCTGAAAACAGTCATTAAATCAGTGGTGATAAGATAGCTGGCCACCAACTAACTAAGAAAGTGCAATAGTAAACAATAGTAACGTGAGGTACGTCATCAGTTGGACACACCTTCAAACACTGCTGTAATGAAAACGCAAATCCCTGACGCAAGTCAAATCTAGCCAGGACATGTGTTTGGAGAAGGGCTAATAGTCACAAGCTTGAAGGTTCAAGAGTTCAACAGTCTTGCGGCCCGCCTTGATCATATGTGTTATGACTAGAGTTTGTGTGTGTGGTGGAAAGGTTGAAGAGAAGAGGAAGCCTGTAAAGACACAGTGTTGTGGTCAGGGTGACTTCTTCCAGTATCAGAATCAGAACTCCTTTGTTTGTCCCGCAAACGGGGAAATTTCTGACAAACAGGGACATTTCTGAATGGCTGTTGTTGTTGTTGTCCTGTGAACTGCAGAGACCCCGGCAGAGGTAACAAGCACCAGAAACATTCCCGGCATTCCAACCCCAAAATCTCAGAGAGAAGGGCAACAAATATCAGAGAAGATGGGAGTCAAGGAAATACTGGGAGGACAAAATGGCGCTTGATTGAGGAAAAGTGTTTGGAGACAAGACCTCCCATTAATTTAAAGTGGGGATAAATAAAAATTAAAAAAAAAGGAAAGTTGACTGCTCACTTATCAGCGTCAGAGCTCTGCAGAATGTAGAGGAAGCATAGCAAACAAAGAAAGACGACATGATCCCTGTTATATATTCGGGAGTTATATAAAAGAAGACGCGGAGATGGTGAGTGTTGGACTGCGAGAGGTGGAATGTGACCTCTGTGTTTAAAAAGCTCGCCTGTGTGGGCTGAAGAGAGAGGATGAGACAGCAACACACCAAGAGTTTGCTCGGTTTGAAATCAAACAACAGTCCAGCCTTTTTTATTTAGAGGTTGTCGTGATTCTCTGCTTTTACGCCTCCATTTCCAGCAGAACATTAGCAGCATTAGCTCCGGCTGCGACTGGTAATTTTAGTCTGATATACTTGACCCCGCAGAGGAAACACATTAGGCTGTCAGCTTGAAGCAATTAGTGAGAGAGCCTGATGGCATGTTGGATAAGAGAAGTGAAAGAAGAGAGGCTGGAGGTGTGGGTGTCTGCTTCACCTTCCTCTCCCGTCGACCACCCCCCCGGACTTTCACCTGTCAGATGAGGAGAAATGAAGCAAATAATGGAAAAATCACAAGACGCTGTGGTTATTGTGGTCTAATGGGTTGGTGTTTTGTCCACAAACAGGTGTTATTTCAGGAGATTATTTTTAGACTACAGTGTTGACTGTTTCTTAAAGCAGATCTTTGACTATTTACAGTAAGTACAGTGTGTTGGTCCAACAGGCAGGTGATGTCAATCTTTGGCAGTTTTACATAAACACAGACAACATTTATAATGTCATATGTGATCTTACTCTACTGGATTTTTGCACACACACCCCCAAAAAGGCCAGTTTAAAGGGGCACTGTGTAGTTTTGGAGAAGAAATTCAAACTCAGACTTTTAATATTTACAAAATGAATGAGGTGATGATACAAACTCTTTTTCCATAACTGAATAAACAAGCTGATCTCAGAGGAACATAAGGTCCCCAGAAGCTACAAAGGTGGCAGGGTCCGCCAAATATAAAAAGTAAAATAGTCTGAAATTGTGTTGTGTTTCCAGTTGTCCTTTTGTCAGTTTATTGAGTTTATTCAGTCATGAAAATGAAGAGCTTGTTTATTTAGTTTGTTTAGGCATAAAAGAATCAGTCACTGAAAATCTCACCCTTAACTACATAGTGCACCTTTGAACATACCTTAAATATCAAGTTCAATAACTTGAAAAATATGATGGATAAACTAAGGTAAACATGTCGACAGTACATACTCAGACTGTCTTAGGTTTACAACAGGTTCATAATTATCCCTCACAGCAGCTCTGCAGGGGCCAACCTCTGGCGACAGTTTTACTGTACAGACTGGGTGGAGTGCTTGTTGTCTTTTATGTGGTAAAAGATTTGAGAGGTTTGTTGCATTTTATGCTCATCTGATATTTTTCTGCAGAAAATCTTACTGTTCCTCGGATGAGTCCATTTCCAGAGTTGGGAAGTCGTCAGGGAGCTTTATGAACAATGTGCAGCGTAGACACACTCCTAAGCTGCATGTTTGAATTCGTTTATCAACCCACTATTTAGTCTACAGATTAATATGTGTTGCCTGGCTTCAGTCTTGTCTACCATTGCCGTGACCTCGTCTTCAAAACAGTTTGATTTTCTCCTCTGGTTCGTCTCTATTGCTGACTAAGCCCTTGTTTGTGCTGGCATTATGTAACGGCAAATCTCAGGGCAAGTGCCGTCAATTTAAGTAGATTTGAGAGTCAAAGATCACAGGTGTTTTATAAATCTAACGTAAGCATGTTGGGAACTTCATGTATAAACCTTGTTGATGCCCCTGTTGTAAACATGGAAAGGAGGATACATACTGGAATGACTGGGAGATGTTTAGTCTTTTTATATTTGAGTATTTTCACCCTCTTAAGAGTAGTAGTAGTTGCAGCAAAAGATAAAGATACGAATGAAGGCGTGCATAAACAAAAAACGAATCCCCATCAATGTAGAGGAGATATTGGGGGTAGGTAGCTGTTACAATTTAAGGTGGAACTAATCACTACCAAGAACCAAAAATCTGAGAAGGCACATGGTAGTCATCCACCTCACCAGGCTGAAATGAACCACTGATGTCAGAGGCAGATTGTGGAAGATGAAAAGAAAGGAGTATATCCAGAAATTTTGCTGCCCACCATAGAAAATCTAATGAATGTGATCTAGGGCTTCTGCACAAAAGGGATTTGTGAAACGAGGCCCCATGAGTCCTGCACGGGTCACAAGGACTGATTTTGGTTCGATTACTACTGAGTCATGTCCAAATGAGCAAGAGGAAATGATCTTGTGGTGCAATATGTAGTTTCCAAGTTGCAAATTTGGAGAAATGCAATCCGTGTTTGCATGTTTTCATCAGCGGCGTTTTGCCCTGAAGAGACAGAGGTTACGTCGGGGGTTAATCTGTTGATGTGATTGAAGGCTCAGGTCACAGGTGTCTAGTACTCACTCTCATTACTCTCGTGTCCGTCTGTCTGAAGTCCTGACACTGACCAGCTGTCTGATGGAGCACAGACGCAGACGGGGGAACACAGCCGTTGATTCTGTCGGACAATCTGAAAATCTCCACTTTTTTTATCTTTTAAATCCCAAACTAGAAGACTGTAATCACATTAGTAAAAGGTTTATGTGTGTAGGATTAAAGATGGCGATGAAAAAGTATCACCTGGAACAGTTTTATAGTCGTAATGCTTCAAATATTTAACCTCTTTTCTGTCATAATTCTGGATTGTAAAGCAGTCAAAGGGGACATTTTTCTGGCTTCTGGCTTTAAAACCGAGTTGCAAAACAGCCCTCCTTAAACTCACATATATCATGTTTTTTTCCCTTCTAAGTCAAACACAGAGCCGCAGTTTCCGTTGTGTATGTGTGTGTGTATTCCTGCATGTGGACTGTTTTATTGTGACAGAGTTTCACTGGAGCAGCTGTGGAAGGAATGCATGTGATGAGAGTAGAGATACGCTGACATGTAAACATGGCAGAGATAGGCCAGGCGGGGAGCAGCACAGTGACTCACAGACGTTATTTGGCAATAAAAAGATTAGTTTTATTATTATAGCCTCTTGTCCAGGTGATTTTATTACTCACGTTTTTGCCTCTGACACACCGTTTTCTCGTTTTGTTTTTTTCTATCATCATCGTTTCTGTGGTTAACATGAATTTACATAAGGTAGGCATAAAAAGATCCAAGAGAAATATTCAATGGTATCATTTTCCAGTCAGTAATATCTACTGTGATGTAACACACAGACACACACAGACACACACACACACACACACACATTCCTATCCTGAACTGGCTGTCCGTTTGTTGTGATTTCCCACACACACTTGTTCTAATCAATACATGTCATGTTCTTCTCAGATTGCTTGCGTCAAAGACCCTGTTGCACACTGTCCTTGCTCTGGTGTTTCCCAACACAGATAACCATGACACACACACACACACACACACTTGCACACACAGTTGTGGACTGTAAGGTTCTGTTTTACGACACCACAGTGGTGGCTTTAGTAAATGTTTTATGAATGGGCTTTGTGTCACGTACGTTGTGCACCTGGCCTTGGCTGAAGGGGAGGATCTGTCCAATGTCTACTGGTGTGTGTGTGTGTGTGTGTGTGTGTGTGTGTGTGTGTGTGTGTGTGTGTGTGTGTGTGTGTGTGTGTGTGTGTGTGTGTGTGTGTGTGTGTGTGTGCGCACACACTACAGGGTGTGTTTTCCTTTAATAGATAATCATTCTATTGGGTTGTATTTAGCTCAGTGCTTTTGTCTGAGCAGAAAAGAAACCCTCGCGCTGATTAATCAGAGCTTCAGATTTGTCTCTTGTGTGACGGTCCACGCCTGTCTGGAACAAAAGGATGACGTTTATTTCTTTTTACAGAATAAGTCGTGGCAGAAACTGAAGACCATGGTTCACTGGTCCCCCTTCGTCGTGTCCTTCAAGAAGCGTTACCCGTGGGTTCAGCTAGCTGGCCATGCAGGTATTCAATTCAATTCAACTTTACTGTCATTGTAGTGATACTCAGGTACAACAAGAAGCTTATATTCTGCTGTACAACATACATGACATACAATATATACTATAGAGCAACTTAACAGTGACGTTGCATTAATAGTGAGGTAGCTTTAAAGGTGCACTGTGTAGATTTGGGGAAGAACAAAATGTTATCTTTGGTCTTTAATCTTCTGTGTGTGTGTCCGTCTCTAAGGTAACTTCCAGGCTGGGGAGTACGGCCGCTTGTTGAAGCGATACTGCGAGTGTGAGCAGCAGTGCCTACAGAAGCTGATGAAAGACACCCTGCGCCCTCACGTGCCTGGTTATTATGGTGTGGTCCAGAGAGACGAGCAGGACTATAATCTGATGGATGACCTGCTGGCAGACTTCGACTCGCCCTCCATCATGGACTGTAAGATGGGAAGCAGGTACGACTCGGCACTGGATGAAGAAAAAAAAAAAACACTCTAGACCATTTTTATCCTGTGCTTCTGGGAGACGCTGTGAGCCTTGAAAATGACCTTTTACACACTTAGCAGTTTACTCCCACCAGTTTTCCACTTCTTTATAACATTTATATAATAATAAAGGCTGTGTTTGTAGAAAACTACGTACTCCACAGGAGTAAACTTTTCGTGCTTTTATTTCAAATAGATTAGACGACTGTAATGTCCTCTTTGCCGGCTTGAACTAGAACAGGAAAGAAAGAACATAACACCCCAGTTTTAGCTCATCTGCACTGGCTCCAAATATCTTTTTAGGATGATTTTGAAGTTCTGTTATTTGTTGACAAGCCTCTTACTGGCTTGGGACTGGCCTACATTACCAACTCTTTGTTGTTTTATAATCATTCATGGCCTCTTAGATCCTCTGCTACCAGTTTCTTAAATTAAAACTATCACACAAATAAGAAATCCAGCATGTTTGCCTTTTTAGAAATGCAGCAAAATATGGAATTCCTTAAAAGTACAAGAGATTCATTAAAATTGACAATTGAAAACTCATCTATTCTACATTGACTTTGTTTTTTCTTATATTTTACATGTTTTAATGTTCTTATGCCTGAAATTTGCTGCCTCTTTTGTTATTTATTTATTTATTTGAATTATTGTTTTAATCACGGTAAAACAGTCAAATTACAATATGGTATGAATATAAAATAATAAGTAAAAATAAAGACAAAATAGCGAAGTAAGGGAAAGGAACACATTAGAAATAACCTTTCTTCTTTATTTTTCAGGACGTACTTGGAGGAGGAGCTGATTAAAGCCAGAGAGCGTCCACGTTTGCGGAAGGACATGTATGACAAGATGGTGGCAGTGGACCCCGGCGCCCCCACTGAGCAGGAGAGGGCCCAGCAGGGAGTCCTCAAACCCAGATACATGCAGTGGAGGGAGACGCTCAGCTCCACAGCCACCCTGGGCTTCCGCATCGAAGGCATTAAGGTCAGCAGTCCTCTTGGCTGTAGCACTAAGAGTTAGAGAGGAAACATGTGGTTTCCACTAGAAGTAACTCAATCAGAGGGAGTAAATATTTATCGCTGGATAGACCAAACACACTGGAGTAGAACAAAAACAGTCTGTTGAAGTTTTTTTGGCTGGATGTGCAGCCATAAAGAGGACTGTTTGTTCTTTCAGAATTAAATCCTGGGCTGGTTATCCGGTTGTACCAATATCTGTAGATTTGCATGTTACTCAGGCTGGAATAAAAATATCTGATCTTCCACCCCGCGAGCATTTAAAGCAGCCAGCCAAGGCTACATTTTCCAGTCCAACAGGTATGAGCAGTCACGCTGAGGCAGTGAAATTTAAATGTGTTCATAAGTTAGTATTGATTGTTTCCAGTTGCATCATCAATCAGGAAGCTTTAAACTACCAACTGAACGGCATTATTGTCCTCTTTATGGCTGCAACTAATGATTATTTTAACTTTTATTTTCCCTATTAATGATTAATCAATAAAATGTCATCTTCAAATTGCTTCTTGTCCAACCAACAGCCCAAAACCCAAAGACTCTTCATTTACCCCCATAAATGGCAAAGACGAGCAGCAAATTCTTACGTAAAAAGCAGGAACCAGTAAAAATTTGACAATTTTGCTTGAAGAAGTGACCGAAACGATTAATTGATTATCAAAATAGTTGACGTTTATTTTTTTGATCCACTAACTGATTAATGGAGTAATTGTTGCAGGTTTAATCCTCATGCAGATCAAAGACATAATAATACAAGGAGAGAATAAAAAATATCTTTTTCTACAGAAAGCTGATGGAACTTGTAACACCAACTTTAAGAAGACGAAGCACAGGGAGCAGGTGATGCAGGCCCTGGAGGACTTTGTAGGCGGCAACACTCAGATTCTGGTATGTTACGAGTTCACTGCTTGTATTTTGTAAATGCAAAACAACAAGAAACGTTTGACATCTTACGAAAATTGCTTCTTTCAGTCAGTCTGCTTAGCTTGCATTTATTAGAACAACTAGATATAATGTGTTATTTATTGAGCTTTAGAGATATTGGTTGTCAGATTTAGTTACTTTTGGATAGAGCCTGGCAAGCAGTTTCCCTTTGTTTCCAGTCTTTATGCTAAGCTAAGTTAGCCACCTGCTGGGAGTAGCTTCATATTTACCATATGTAGAGGTTTTTCAAGTGTATTGAGGGAGAATGAGGCTTTAGACTAACAGTTAAGGGGGAAAGAAGTACAAAAAATATATTTTATGCACATTTTGCAACTTCCTGCTTACAAAAACATTTATTTTTCTCTTTTTTTTTTTTTTAGAAATTATACCTGCAGCGGCTAGAGGAACTGCGCTCAGTTCTCGAGCAGTCCCACTTTTTCAGGACACACGAGGTGAGACACACTGAGTTTATACATTTCTAAACAAACCTGTCGGCCAAGTCCAAGATCATGATATCATCCTGTCATTAGCTCTCGTGTTGAATCGCTCACACACCTAAACTCACCCGTCTACCCGGTTTCTTCACGGCAGGTCGTGGGCAGCTCCCTGCTGTTCGTGCACGACGCCTCGGGGAAGGCCCGAGTGTGGATGATTGACTTCGGGAAGACGGTCCCTCTGCCGGACCCTCGGACCCTGGATCACAGGACTCCCTGGGTGGAGGGCAACAGGGAGGACGGCTACCTGTGGGGACTGGACAACCTCATAGACATCTTCAGCAGTATGCTCCCACAGACGCCTTGAGAGGGAGACTTGGAAGACTGCAGTGAAACTTTGCTCCAGATGGTGGATTGTGAGAAAACAGAGCCACCAGTTTGACCTTTTTCATGAACCACACCATGATCTAAGTGTCTTTATCCACCTGTGTAAGAAGAAGATGAAGACAATCACAGGATTTCTATTGCAAAGTGGAATATGCCAAAGGCTGATGTCATGCATTGGTCCATTTGTGGATGAGCTGATGCAAAGGGTAGAAATAAGAGGGAGAAGTGATAGACTGGTTTATTTTGAAAGAATATTGTCCTCTGACAGTCACTTTTTCATTAAAGACATTAAACATGGCTCATCTCTCCTCACCATCTCCCTCTGTTGGTCAGATTTGCACACAGCGCTCTCACCAACATGAACTTGATGCAGAGGTATGAAACCCTTCCACACGGCCTTCGAGGAGCATTTGGTAACGGGAGTTTTGTTTTCATCATGGACCATTTTTGATGTTTAACTATACAACAACACTAAAAACACTGGTCAGACCACGTGTTAACTAACTCAGCGTGTAAATACAAGTTTATTTAATTTTGTTTCTTTAATGGCCTTGGTATAACCTCCTGACCTTGTTTGTACGATTTGTGTGCCTCGCTTTTTTAAAGAAAGAGCTGTTTGATCATTCCAGTGCTGTGGACTCCTGATATTTTTTTTTCTTCCAAAGAGTTCACCCAAGTGTAAGCTGATTTAATCCCAAAGTGAGGAGAAGAAAGTGTTTTCTAAGATTTGGATTTTTTGTATGATAATGCAGTGAAGTTTCTTTTGTTTTCATTTAACTGTACAGTAAGCAGCTTGGCAGCCGTGTTTGTCTGGAATTTGTTGCACTATGGATCCTCACGAAGCCATTGAACAAAAATTAAGCCTTTGTGTGTCTTAAGATGGGAAGCAGCAGCAGTAAAATACTGGGTTTACAGATGATTAACAAGGATTTAATTTGCTGTCATCACTTCATTCTCTTTGATCAGTGTTGCTTTGGGAGTTTTGCAGTGAAGCGATGGTGCAAAGGGTGAAATGAAACTGGATTTACCTGATTAAACTGATGAGTCTGTTGAGGCTTCTGTGAGGTTTCATCTTACATGTGCTCTTGAAACTGGAAATTTATGATTCAAATACAAGAATATCGCTTTTAAACACTGCTGTAAGCCTCATTTAGCTACACTAAAGAGGAGGTTTGTGGGATTGATTTTTGTATGGAAGACAGTTTACAAAGAAACCACATTGTTATCTTTAGATGTTTGTGACCGTATCTATCGTCCCTCGACTGGAATGCAGCAGGTCGGTGCACACAAGTCTTCCAGACGTCCTTCGACGCTGTCAGGCAGCACTGTTTGGGTGTGTGTGCGTGGGTGGTTCACTCAGCACACACAGTTTTGCTGCAGATATCTGACTTCATGAAATTGGAATTCAAATTTAGACATTCAGTTTTTCCTCTTCTGAAAAGCAAACCTACTGGGAGAGGTGAATAATAGTGTTTACAAAGTATTATCTTTCTTTGCCCACAAATCCTCTATATTTATAACATGGCAAACTATCAGGTTTTCAAACTGGGTGCTGCTTTCTAAGGAAGAAGACTGGATTCAAACCCACATTTTGTATTTTTAAAAGGCAGTGTATTTTAAAGTCAAAAACAGAGATGGAAACATGATATTAATTCCCTGCTTTGTCCAGGTCATGGATTGCAATAAACTGGAAATAAGAGTTTTCAGAGTTTTGTGTTTTTTGTTCTCAGTGTTTCTCCACTCAACTCAACCCTACACTGATATCTGTTTACACATTTCTTTTAGTGAATATCCCCAAAAGTTGGTGTCTTTTTTTTCTTCTGTCTCACTGCTATGGGCTGGGAGGAACAGGAAATATGTATGTTATGTATCTAAACACAATTACTGCATTAATTATATCTTGAATCATGACATTTAAAAGATAGGCAGTGAATCAAGTAAACAAGAATCATTTATTGAATAAATATGTAACATTCAGTCGTATATTAGCACCAAAAGGTCATCATCACACTGCAAATTATTTTCTTTATAATTTTATTTTTCTCTGTATAAAACTGCATTTTCTGGAAACTCCTATGACAGTAAACTGAATATATTTGGGTTTTCTGTAATTTTATCAACCAAATAACTTACTTGTTGATCAAGAAAATAATTGACAGATTTGTCAATGAAAATAATTGTGAAAATAAGACCCTCAATTATATAATCTCACATTTTCACATAATTTGCCCCTAATTGGATCCATAATAACCCAACTTCAGAACTTAAGCACACACAGGATCAGCATAACATCACTGTTGTGTGAACAGTTTGAAGCCCTTTTCAAAGCACTTTTGGTTTTATTCAAAAACATTTGCAAATCACACAAATATCACATTGTTTTAAAACCCACGTGTGTAAAAACCCTGAGTTTAAATGGGTAAAACTGTGCTATCAGTCGTGAGAGTTCACTCAACAGATCAGTGTTTTCTGAGTCTTAGATGCTTCACCCTGTATCCATCTTTCTCTACATCGTGTATCTCCCTCATTCCTGCTTCTGAGTCCTCGTGTGGAGCAGCACTGCCTGTCCAGCCAGCCCAGCCTCCACCCCTCCTTCAGGAACCACATACCGGGTCCCGTCGTTGGCTCTCTGAGGGTCCATCGTCATCAGCTGCCCGTTGCTCTGAGCCACGCTGTCCAAACACCACAACTGGTAGCGCAGGCTTTTACCCTGCTTCGCCAGGATGTAAACTTCTTTGACGGCTGTGCCACCGACAGGACAGGGACAGCTGCTGTCAGTGGCGAGGGAGAGCCAGGGTAGAGTGGGGTCAGGTTGAGTGTGGTTGTTGTTCACGCTGCCATGGTCCAAACCGAGGAGAACACCTGGGATGGACAGATGTGGTTGTTACTGTGTGTCGTATTGGCGTTTTCAGACCAGTTAACCCAGCCATATTGTAGTAAATCAGGAAATTCTCTGCCTTGCCTCACTTATCATGGAAATGTATCCCTCGTCTCGTATCCCTAAATCTCTTCTATCAGACTGAAACCGTGTTTTCTCCAAAGTTCCTCTTTACTGCTGCACTGTGAATATGAGTCAGCTTCCAAGACAAGTAAGATTCAGACGTCACAATATCAACAAGGGATGCACCTAATTGCGTAATCCATAGATGATGTCAGATCGTTTTCATAGGAAATTATCCACTCACTATTCCAGTCAGACGTATTTTTACAACTCCAATTCCAAGGACGTTGTTGTGTTTATTCATGTTTTACATCAACATCAGACTTTTTGTAACCTGGGTTGTAATATGCACATGCGCACTGTCTGCAAACGCAGACATGTGTTTGAACTGCATTTTCACCATCTAGAGCACAATCCAAGTTTCTAAAAATTATCTTATTGTCTGGTCAGGGGTCTCATTTGATGCATCTCTTCGTCTGTTACATCTGAACGTATATGTTCATTTTCAGCACCAATTACGTCACTCAACTAACAATGAAGATCAGCGAATTGAAGCTCAGAGGGTTAAACTCGCCACTCACATTCAATGTTTTGATTTGTTCGTTGCAGCGACATTATTCTCCACATTATGATTATTATGTTTAATTATTTAAAGTAACATTATGTAACCTTTTACCTTGAAATAACAGTTTCTAAACCATGTTGATGGTTCAGTGTCTTGTAGGGTGAATGGTGTCCTAGCCACTCCGCCCCCTATCACTTGCACCATGTAACTTCAGTGAGAGGGTAGGATCACAGCGTTACACACATGTTTACTTCAACATGTAAGTTTTCAACACATATAATTGTTATGATGTGATGAGTTTTGTTTGTAGTCAGCACATACATCTGACAAACTGTTAAACCTGGGATTTGTGTTTACTACAGTGGTGTTGCACTCAGACACTGTGGGGGGCACCAACTCGCAAATGCCAATTTCTACATAATGTTGCTTTAATGCCCTGCTTTGTTGCTGCAAACATTAGTTTTGTTTAAATGTGTCTGTTTTCTTCACCCCTCCAGTCTTACCTGAAGCGGCTGCCCAGTGTGCCTTGTAGCCGCTGCGCTGGCATGGCTCATGGTTGAAGTCCTCATCATATCTGCACGTACTGTGAAGGAATTGTGTCCTGTAATAACAACCTTTTCTTTCACAACTTAAGTACAAAATGAAACTTCCCAGTTTTGTTTTGGGTGGAGGATACGGGATGAGTACAGGCTGTCTCCCCCACAGGTGTGTGATGATGGTTGCAGCATTTTCACCACTTAAGCCTCCCGACAGCAGCTCAGCCTTACAGCCACAAACCTCCTCTGCCAGCAGGGCCATGTTGTCAGCTGGCGAAATAAAAATCTTAATGAGAACATAAAGAAACGGCCGTAAAATCAACACAGTGTGAAACTGCATTTAGCTGCTTGTGAAACATAAAGAGGGAATTACGACTAAAAAACACATTTTAGCTGCAACCCTGGTTTTATAACTGAAAACCACATTTTTTAATTATTTATTTTTTATAACTTTAATTAATCTTGCATCTGTTTCTAGGAGTTTAATGTGATGTTGAGGTATGTTTTTGTCTTTGCCGTGCTATCATAATATTTCTACTGCCCCTAAATAGATAAGACCCCTCTTTTTACTCTTGTTACCCACTCTGTTTCTTCTACATCATTAAAACAGGCTGTCCTGATAGTTTACAAACTTTTGTCACCTGAAAACATTTCCCCCTGTGCCGTGTATCCTCTGCTCAGTGCCGTCTGAACAACAGTTTCCATGTCAAGACTCAGCTTTGGCTGTCGAAGGTGAGCAGACATCCACAAAGCAACCAGACCACACCTAGAAAATAAATGAACAACACACTCACAGTCACACCCTGGCAAATGTTCCACGTTTATTAATGACTAAAACATCTAGTCAATCTAATGAAACAATGGCACCACTGTTCCTACAATGCTTGTGGTAACAGTTTTGTTTGTGTTATAGGTATGGTATAGTTATGCGCTTTCTCTTTCAGTTGTAGATCAAGGTGTGGATGACAAATATGAGAATGACACCAAAGTGTGTTGACTTACTGTGGACCATCTTGGATTAGAGAAGGCACATAGTTGTTCACCAGGATCCACTGCAGGTCCTTCCTAAAACTGAAGCACAAAAACACACATTGCATTAACATAAATACACATTACAACAGAGGCCCAATTCCAAGGAAGACACTGACACATAAGTGTAAATAATACATAAATGCTGCCTGAGTTTTATTTAGCTGCCTTGGTTTCAGGGTCCTGGACACTTAAATAGAGCAGAGCAATCATAAGTGTTACTCGAGGCATTAGTGGTTGTCTTACTGTGACATGTCTGATGTGAAAAGGACTAATCAAAACTGTTCTTTGAGAGGTTTATAACGTTTTCGTTTTGTTTGGTATTAGACGGATGTTGTAAAAACCCTGAAAGAATATTGGTCCTAAATATCGGTTTTCAGTCTCCTTGATTCGATCAATCCCTGAAAAAGCCATATTGGTCGACCCCTAATGGTGATACAACTATCAGATGAGGTTTAAAGTATAACAATAGCTGTCAGATATTGGATATGCACACTACTGCCAGGATCATTAGGATTTGAAACAAGTTAAAGTAAGTTATACAGAGTCAGGGTTAAATGTGCAAAGAAAACGTGGGTCTCTCATAGTAAATCTCACCTGCTCTCCCTCTGACTGAGCAGTAGGCGGGCCTCTGTGTGGTTCCCCTCTACAGGACTCCTGCTGCTGGCTATAGTCTGATACAGCTTCTTCTTTTGTGTTGAGGCAGGTGGAGGTGGTGGCCCTGGAGCAGGAGGAGGAGGAGGTGGTGGTGGTGGTGACAGGGGACACTGCACTGACATCTTGTATGAGCTACTTTTAGGTGAACCCTGACAAGAGTGGTAGCTTGGTTAGTATTGTAGCAGTGCATGTTGCAAAGACAATTTCCAATACAAACATTGTAACTCTCTCCTACCTCCTCCAACTTAGCTAGTAGCTCCTCCACGGGTGAAAAAATACTTATTTTAAATCGGTATTTAAACTATTTGGGCGGAAACCGACATTCAACAATCTTCTCCTGCTCCATAAACAAGTATTTAGCTTATAATATTTCACATACTAGATAATACACCCACTTTTCAGCGAGCACCGCTAGCAAACAGCACCGGTGTTACACTCATATTTGGTATTTGACACTTTCTTCTTCTTCTTCTTCTTCTTCTTCTTCTTCTTCAACGGAAAATGGTCGTACCGCCCTCCAGTGCATCTACTGTCCTTATAGTGTAAAAAGACTGTATGATGAGTGTCATGCCGTTAAATCAAACTACTATTGAACGCCCAATTAATTCATTTATGTCTGAGTAACTTCTACCTCCCTGAGACGCTAAAAAAAGACGATTAAAAGGTGATAAAAGGCTGTAGGTGTTACACTACATACTGGGTCACTGGAATCGAGTGTAAGACCGGAAGCAGCCGCCGTGTTGTTTCTTATCGCGAGAACTGAGCACGGGATTTGCGAAGGCCGGGGTTTTCATTCATCGTCCTGAGTAAGTACTCTTTCCACACCAAGTTTAATAGCTAAAAATCGCAATTTTTCGCTTTTAAGACGATTCCAAACCATTCTTGAAGTTAGGTATCCTTATTGGACGCGTTTTGTGTCAATGAGTTGAATCAGGCATAAGCGATAAGCGGATATAGTAAGCTAAATATGTTAGCAACAGCTAGCAGCTAGCTTTTAGCGAGCGTTCACCCCACGTTATTCAAGCGGAATAGCAATCTGCTAACGCTAGCTAGGCAGCCGTGTTTCTAACTGGTTTAAAATTGATGTTAAAAGTGTTTTTTTTTTCACTCTAAGCACTCAAACAGGTTAGAAGATGGCCACTGCGGACGTACGGCTCAATCATACAATCTACATCAACAACTTGAATGAGAAAATCAAGAAAGATGGTAAGTTTATCCTCACCGTCCAGCCTCCAGTGTCTGGCTTCACACACAGCGCACAGAGAGACTCTCAGGTCAAACTTAATGGGTTTGTACTCATTTTCCCGTGTTCTTGCAGAGTTGAAAAAGTCGCTGTACGCCATCTTCTCACAGTTCGGACAGATTTTGGACATCTTGGTCGCAAGAAACGTGAAGATGAAGGGGCAGGCCTTTGTTATTTTCAAAGAGGTTAACAGCGCCTCCAATGCCCTGAGATCCATGCAGGGATTCCCTTTCTACGACAAGCCCATGGTAGGTTCAACACAGTTAATACCAGTAGAGGCTTAACAGAGTGGAAAATGCTAAAAATGTGTTCATAATGATAGGCAACATATAATCTGTGGTCTGAACTTATGTCTGTTCCTACAGCGTATCCAGTATGCTAAGATGGACTCAGACATCATAGCTAAAATGAAGGGAACTTATGTGGAGCGTGACCGTAAAAAAGAGAAGACCAAGAAAATCAAGGGAGCTGAGACAGCAGGAGCTAAGAAGGGTGTACCAGGAGCTGCTGCACCCATGGTTGCTGGTGTACCTGCTGCCATGCCTGTGAGTGGGACAATATGTGTTTTTATTGTAATCAGTTGATGTAAGTAATGTTGCCGACAGATTTGATTGAATATTTGTTGTGGGAGTTTCCATCACAAAATCTACCTGAGAATCAAGGATAAGCTCATAAACAGTGACAGTATAAATGTGAAGCGTAGCAAAGTATTGTGGGTTCAGGGTTATTTGATAAAAGTGGAAATCATAGCAATCAACTCTGAACATTTAAGTTCCTACTCTGCATTATTCCTTTTAAAAAGGGGCTTTTTTTTTGTCTTCTAACTCTGGGGACCAAAGTCTGTTGAATATTGTGGAGGAATTGGTTGACATGCTCGTGACTTTTTGCTCTGTAGGGAATGCCTCCCATGAGCCAGGCTCCCCGTATGATGCACATGCCAGGACAGCCGCCTTATATGCCCCCTCCTGGCATGATGCCTCCTCCTGGGATGGCACCTGGTCAGATGCCCCCTGGTGCCATGCCTCCTGGCCAGATGATGCCCGGACAGATGCCTGGACAAATGCCCCAGCAGGTAGTGTGCACCCATCTTCTGGAAGAGCATGTTTTTTAAAATTTATTTAACAAAAAATTAGTTGTATTTATTTTTTTTCCCCCTTGTTGCTCTATTATGACCTCTGCCTTTTATCCTCACAGGTTGCAGAAAATCCTCCCAATCACATCCTCTTCCTCACCAACCTGCCAGAGGAGACGAACGAACTCATGCTCTCCATGCTCTTCAACCAGTCAGTAACAGCTCCTTATCTGCACTGCATTTTTGTATTTTCCTATTTGTTGAAAGCTGAACCTGACTGTATTGTTTCTTCTTTAGGTTCCCCGGGTTCAAGGAGGTGCGTCTGGTCCCTGGTCGTCACGACATCGCCTTCGTGGAGTTTGACAATGAAGTGCAGGCCGGCGCTGCACGAGATGCACTACAAGGCTTTAAGATCACACAAGCGAACGCAATGAAGATCTCGTTCGCCAAGAAATAACACCAATGAGGGCCGGTTTACCTGCATACACACAGGTCTTTTTAAGAGATTTTCAGCAGTGGTGCGAACTAAGAAACATTTTTAGAAATTTGTTGATCAGTGCAGAACAGGTGAAGAATTTTTTCCTTCTTCCAGGATTACATGTAAGTATACGTTCTTTGCATCAAGTTGCTGTGTTTTGTAGTGTCACTGATTAAAATCTCCAGGTAAATTTGTGGAGGAGTTTTGCATCCTACTGATACGGATTTCACAAAATTTACTTTCTTTGGATTTACACTCAAATCGTTCAGCAACTTTATGCGTCTTCTGTTTTGTTTTCTGTTTGTTATAAAGCATTGCACCCAGAGTCTGGTCTACCAGACATTGTACCTGGAGCTTTTTTTGTTTTTATAATTAAACCTTATCTTTGAGACACTGCTCTGCTTCACGTCTTCATGTGTTCGTTGCTGTGGGAATTAATCTTAAGCCAATAGATGGTGCTATAAACCCACTTTATTCTACCTCTGATGTTGCGGTGGGTAAAGGGAGGGATGGCTGAGGGTTAATCAACTCAAATAGTAAATGTTTTTTAGAGCAACCCAACTGATTTTTAATTCTTGTGGCCTCTGCTTTTGCTTCTTCCATTGTGTCACGAGATCTGACTTGACCTAAATCTGTTAATGCAGTGGTGTTAAACAGTTTGCTTTGCGCATCTGTGGGCCTTTGTTCCAACCAAAAACTGCACCAGAAGATCTCAACTTCAGCCCTTATTCTGGGAAATCACTTGTGTAACCTTTTTCTTGGAAAATCAAACAACAAATTCTCAGCGCTGTGTAGGATAAAGCAGATTATGAGAATTGTCTATCAGTCAGCAGTGGAGAAAAGGTCATCGATGTCATGCAGCAGAAGTCCTTGCTGGACTCAGGTGGCTGATGTTACAGGGAACACAAATATCTCCACAAATACTTGCAGAAAATTGGATCCTTTGGCATCATAACAAATCTTTCATTAGTCCTGTACTTATGAAAGAATAGTCCAACTATTTCTTCAAAGCATTCTGGGCCTCCACACAAATCCTCCCTCCTGCTTGTCGAGTAAACCAATTGGAGTCTCATTCAATTTGTGCCTTGACGTACACAGTACATGCCCAAACAAGACATTTTTATCTGTATTTGTGCTCTGCCCGGTGCAATAAACCAGATACAGATTAATTTTGTTTTTCAAATCGATTAGATTACATCACGTACTGGCCGCTCTGAGTCATCATGTTTTGCAGCATTTCCATCATCTGTCTCTGTGGCCCATTTGCCCTCGGGAGTTATTCTGAAACCAACAAAAACTTAAATTTCAGTGATTGTGCGTGTCATTGGGTTGCAGACGGTGAAACTGCTTGATGCCTGAATTTAATAATTCAGCTCTGGGAACACACCTGAAGCAGTTAGTATGAATGTGTGTGGAAACCTTGATTTTACTTTATTAGACAAAATCAGTCTCCTCTGTGGTTTCTAGCTATGTAGTTCATGCAAAGCACATTTCAGTTGAATCAGGTCTCAACTCAAGGTTTCTGAGGAGGCTGTGACTTTGCAGAAACCGGATCAGTTGTATCCAAAAACAGGATTCGGCAGTGACCACACCATCAGAAGATCAATTCATCAAGATTAGTTCCCTGGAAGATAGAAAAGTAACTTCATCACAGATACAGAATTTATTAAATAAAGAATGAAAGACTCTAATCAGCAAACATCCTGTCAGAAGTGTCTTGTAGTGTCTCAGAGGACAAGCAGCACTTTCTGAACCACATGTCAGGAGGGGAAACGAGGACAAAGTCTTGAGATGAGGATGTGGATGTGTGGAAAAAAAGTGCTATTTCCTGATCAATCCAAGTGTGAGATTTCTAACGAACAGGAGAGAGAAAGATACCACAGTGTTTCAACCCACAGTGAAACGTGATGGGAAGATTCAAGTCTGGGGCTGTTTTGCCTCCTCTGGTGTTGGACACCTGCACAGAGCTGACTCCACCCTGACCAAAGAGACCGTTCTTCAGAGACACGCTCCACCCTCTGGTTTGATCTTTGTGGAGAAGGATTGATACTGCAGCAGGATAATGAGCCCAAACACACCTCGCAGCTTTGACAGAACTACTTGAAGACCAAAGAAGACCAAGGAGTCCTGACTGTCAGGGACTTTCCTCCACAGTCGCCTGTCCTCAGACTTAATGATCGAGAAGCTAATCATGCTGAGATAACTTGAGTCATCAGGTTATGCACAAACTTGTGGAGTCCATGCCAGCTTGAGTGCATACTATAATTAAAGCAAAATATGGATATAACAAATTAAAGTTATTCTGAAATTCATGGACACGTTTCAACAAGATTCAACTTTTCACTCAAGCTGATATAATTTGTAATGAAGAAATGTAGCACATTCAAAACCAATAGAAAATATAAGTTATGATGATGTTGTAGGCCTCCTTTTATAAGGATGGTATGCGAGTAATTTGTGTTTAAACAAATATCTAAATGAATGCAAATGGGTTCAATGGGTCACAATTGTCTCAACTTTGCCAATTAGTGAATGCCTGCCGTATGTTTTGCAGCACATCCTCACTGGCCCCTCGCAGCCTTCACACTCTGTAGGTTTAGTAATTACGTGCCAACAAGGACCACCTCGTCCTCTCAAAGGCTGGATTCATGAGCGCGGGGCGGAGTGATGTGTGAATTAGGCCTGAAAAGCTCGATTTAGACTCGCACTATCAACTGTGCCCGGCGCACACAGGGCCTCCCTGTTGTGGACTTAAACTGTGCCCTGAGTAATTGTCTTCAGGTCGGCTCAGCAGTGTACACAGAAATGCACATTCTTCTGTAGTTTCCCAAGCCTTTCCACACTCCCTTATTTTGCCTTGAGAAAGCGCTGACCTTAGCCACCAGGGCGCCATGTGTGAGTGAGAGAGAGAGTGTGTTTCTGTGTGTGTGTGTGTGTGTGTGTGTGTGTGTGTGTGTGTGTGTGTCGCATGTTCTTGGCAACATGCCTACTGCCTTCCCATTCACCAGCACACTGATCTTTCAGTTGCAGGGACTGAGAGACAACTTATCCGGTGGGTTTTGTGGGCCGTCAGATCAAAAATCAACTCTAAGACACGGGGCTCCCTCAGACGTTTAAGAGCTTGTGTCATGTATGTGTCATCGCTTACTGATGGTTTCTTTCTTCCTTTTTTTACTTCACACATATAAATAAAATAAAACAAACAAACAAAGGGAATGTGAAGGAGAGTTGCCTAAAAACCCTCAACTAATTGGCCAACAATATCATTATCAGACAGGTGTTAATATCTCGTCCTCTCACTTTATGAGGACGGATACTGCAGGTAAGACTGCAGCATCTTTGGGAAGAAAGTGATGTGACTTGACTCGCCCTAAAGGAACAGCTTACCCAAAAATGAAACTTCAGACATCATCTCCTCACCTTCAGCCAGGTGAAGTTTCGTAGTCCACAAAACATCTCTGGAGCTTCACAGCGAAACAGTGTTTCAGCATCCTCCTAAACAACTGAAGTAGATGGGGACTTGTTTTAAAACGTAAAAAAGCAACTGAAGAAAAGCTTAAACTGTCTCCATGCTCCATACATCCCATCGTCATCCAAGTCTCCAGAAGCCCTGAGATCCCAAATAGATTTGAAAAGACGTTATTAACACCCTCTTAAAGCGGAAGTCTTCTGCAGCATCCTCCTAAACAACTGAAGTAGATGGGCACGTGCTTTAAAATGTAAGAAAACAGCCAGCGTTTAATGTAATCAAGTCTGCAGAAGTCTCTTTTAAGGGGTAAAAAAAGAAAAAAGTTTACAGTAGAAATAGACAGAAGACATGGGGAGAGAGAAAGAGACATTAAAGGTTGACAGCCATGACATGTTTTGTTTTGTTTTTTTAGATCAATAGGAGCAGAAAAACATGCTTGCATGTGTGTCACTGACTGATTAGATGTCTGCTGTAGTCTTTCATGGTGATCAGACTCTTGCATTTTAAATTTCTGCCCTAAAAGACACGGGCGACCATTAGGTGGTGCCAAATACACAACTCACAGGACTTCCGTTCAGGTACCAGGATCCACAGAGTGCAGAGGTTGGATCCCTCAGGTGATCCACACACACACAACAGCCTCTGTGCAGACCCTGAGATGTGTGTGTGCTCGTGTGTGTCCGCGCACTTCCGGGACTGTTGGTTAGAATTCAGCTCATGTTTGGAGGTCACTGCTCCCTCTATGCAAATCAACCCTCTGCTCCTCAAGAGCCCTCTGTTCTGCTCCGGGGTCAGTGCGGAGCGCCAGGCCGCGGAAACACCAGCGGTTGTCAGGGAAGCTCTTGAGCAACAAGCCTGTGATAGACCTTAAGATAGAGGAGGAGGAGGAGAAGGAGGAGGAGGGAGGCAGAATCTCATTAGAGTTCCTCCTCGATGAAGAAGGTACATTGTGTGGAGCTCTGGAAGTCAGATGTGGAAAATATGCCATGTGAACGGTGCCAATATGCTAAAAGTTGCCTATACGCACCCTCAGTGCGCTCAGCCGGTGAGTATCTGCAGCCGACGGCATCATTAAGCAGCAAACATGTGCGCACAGGAACGAGCTCAATCATAAATGTGGGTATGATCACATTAGGGCTGCAGGTAGGGGCCCACGTGTGCGCCATGACGCGCCTTCGTGCCCAATGTACACTCTGTGTGCGTAGTGTTTACGTTCATTGCGGAGAGCTGCAGCTCCAGACGGCGGTAGAAACTTTCCCCTTTCAGAGGCCGCCCGAGGAAAACTGAGAAAATCATTTAATTGACGCGGCGGAGATGCGTTTGAAGCGTGCACAGACCTGAAACCTGAAACTGAAGTGGAACCGAAGATAAAGAAGAGCAAACAGGAAACCCGGCGAGGAGAAGTGAAACGCGCTCAGGGTAATCCCGTGCGTAAATGTGACATGCTTTGGAAATAATAAAAAGTTTTTGGGTTGGTCAGGAGAGAAAGGGGTGAGCGCATTGGTGCGCTCTGGGAACCATCCGGACAAGAGCTGAGAGACGGATATTCCCTGCCTCAGGACACACCCTCCATGCTCTCTCTCTCTCTCTCTCTCTCTCTCCCTCATTGTTTCCCACACTGACTCTGTCGCCGCCGGGGCTTCGTATCGGGTTAACAAACGGCCAACCAGCAGCTTGGATGAGAGGAGCGCAAAGTGGAGAGACGCAACTTCTCCGGCACACTCATCACGCTGAATATTATTGGTGTGGGTTGTTTTTTTTTTTTCTTTCCAGTTTTTGCGCGTGGATCAGGCTTGAAGAAGAGCAGGGAGAGTGTCAGCTAATTGGGATGAGAGTTCAAGTCAAGAGAGCCAGCAGATTGGACCTTTAAAGCCTCTTAACGCAGGTGGTGGGAGGAATACAGCGCGGAGGGGAGTGTGTTTATGCGCCGTGTGTTTGTGTGTTTGTGTGCATGTGTCGCTCCCAGTGGAAATCCACCCTGGACCCCGATCAGGTGTGTGTTTGTGTGTTTGTGGTGAGGGCGGCGGGGGGATAAATCCGAGCGGAGGCAGACAGGGGTAGTTATGGTTTCTCTCTGAGCTGGACGCGATGAAGCGGCTCTGCGGGAGTTTGAGGAGGAGAGCTGGGCGGACGGACGGACGCAGGGAGGGAGGAGGAGGTGGAGGAGGAGGGGGGCACCACCAGCAGCACCAGCACCAGCACCACCACTGCCGCCGCCGCCGAAGCGCACAACGCGGTCCCCAGCCCCTTGACGCAGGGATGGAGCGCACAAGAGCGCACAGGGTGACCACCATGAGGAGTGCCCCACACCGGGGACACCTCCACCTGCAGCGGACTGTGATTTTCCTCGTCGCGCTCACGATACAACCGCAGGTAAGCCACCGATTAAGTGCTATTTCGGGCGGCATGCCCTTAAACCCCCCCTGAAGCTGACTTTTAACTGTGGTTCAGCTTTTATTTCTCATCACAGCTGCCTGAAAACAGTCAGTAATGGAGTCCACACGCACTGTCCCTTCCCTCTTTGTGCTGCCCTCATTCTGCTCCTACATGGCGCTGTGCCCACCTGTTGTTTCAGCCCGCTGGTGTCTATTATCCCACGCAACAGAAAACTACTGTAATCCCGTTCTAGGCGCACGGGATGCAAATATGACAGCGGAAAATGTGAGAAAATTACATGAAAATCCTGTTTCAAAGCATTCTGAAGAATTCACTGCTCATTATGTCACTCTTTAAGGTGAATGATGAGGATGAGAACACACACATCAAGCATAATGAGAGCTTACAGCTGTTGCACGTGATTTATTTGAGGGATTTCAGCTGTAAAGAAAACCTTAAATTCTTTTTGAGGTGCTGTGAGGGATAAATAACACCTTAATTACGCACCACACCCCCTCTTCTCAGTCCTCTCTTTATTCACAGGAGTAAAGCAGCTCCATTTTAGCACGCTCGCCTGCTGTAACATCTCTGTTTTGCACATTATTTACAGTTCTCATCCTCATGGCTGCATGGATGCAGACTTTTCTTTGTGTGTTTTCCTTTATAGATGAGTCCAATCAATGCGATGACTTGTGTAAAAGACTCCTGACGAGCTGTGAATTTGGCAGCGTGGAAAGCTTTGGATTTTGTGCCAACAATGTGTTGGGCGTGAAGGTGCAAAACCATAAAACATTTTCCCTTTTTTGCCCTGTGAGCTGTCAAGCAGCTGCTGGCCCGATCAGGAAGCTCTATGATGTGTGACAGGAGCCAGCAGTAGCAAGAACAGGCCCAGAGGTGCTCCACTCTGTGCATGTGTGTGAGAATGTGTGTGTGTGTGTGCATTTTTCTAAACACCGAGCTCACATCCAGCATCTGTGTCTTGGGTGTGTGTGGAGCCCGGGGGGCCACAGCCGAGTAAACTCCGGGTCGTGTGAATGTTGAACGTGGGGGCAGCTCTGCGCGTCTCTCTCTGCACCTCTGCAACCCTTTCACAGCCGAGGAACAACACACACTCCACTCCCTCCATTCTCTGACTGCACTGCGGTGTGAAAACACACACTCGGGAGCCTCGGCTGCTGCTGGCGACTATTATTAATGCAGGAGACAGGAGAGCATGTTCATGAGGACTTGGAACAGACCTGCGATTCACAAGTGGAGGCTAATGAGCGTCCAGTGGTCGCTGCGTGTTGTCTGTTGTGTAGTTTCACTGCAGCTCAGTGGAGCCTCGAGGATGTTGTTCCAGTGTGATTTTCAAAAGGAAAAGCTTAGTTTGATTTAAAAAATATATTACTTTCCCTTTTCATAGCTGTTTGACATTGAACAGAGCCTGTTTGTCATTTTATAAACATGCAAATGACTTTCAGCTGCAGATGACTGAAGAAAATACATTTTCTTAAAAAACAGAAAAATAGCTGGAAGTCAATTTTGGTTTGAAAGGGAAATAAAACCTGATTAATCTTCTCACAATTGTAAAATAGATCCACCAGGATTACATCTCAGTGTGATTTTCTGAGGTGTTGAGATGCTGACTGAAGCTCAGAGCTGAACAAATGTTAATTACCAAAGATATTCTGTTTTCTATCATATAAGACGAGGAAAGTCAGGAAGTCCTCAAACTCAGAGGCTGGAATTAATTAATAAAGTTGTTCCTGTAAAAGTTTCTGCTGATCAAATAATGTATTAATTGCTAAACTGTTTCGTCTCTATAATGGCACAAACATAATGAAGATAATGCAGTCGAGTGTTTGTGGTGATCAGATAAGGTGCTCCTGGGATACTTCAGGTATACTGTACATACTCCATCTCGTGAAGTACTAATTGTAAAGGTAGAATTAGTTTCCAATAATAAAAAATAACTATCTTTTTTATTAGGTTACTTCAAGGTCCATACAGCCAATGTAGACATTTTCACAGGGCTTAATTTCCCCAGGTGAAGGGCCTTCAGTAAGTTAGAGGTAATACAACAGAGTTAATATAAAAGATACAGAAGCCAATAAAGACCAATGAAATTAATAAAAATACAGAAAAGTGAATCAAATCCCTAACAGAAAAAGATAAGAAAATAATAAATGAATTAATTAACAGACCATAATTCACATAACACAAACAATGGTCGTATTTGTTTAATGTGTGATTTAATGTGGCAGTATGTGTCTAAAATGACCAACATGGGTCTGTACAGTGTTCCCTGGTTTGTTTTTGAAGGGGACTTTCATTTTCCATTTTTTATTGGTGACTCATTCGCTCCCTGTCACAATAATAGCGTCTGAAAGCGAAAGTTGATTCTCATCAAATACTGATGCTTTGGGACAGCAGCCGACCTGACCTCCGATCCTAATGCGTCAGTGTTTGATGAGTTGGGAATGAGATTTAAAAATCGTCCTTCTCACAAAGTTAAACTTTGAGGAGCAAAGAAACTATTAATGAAACTCATGAAACACAGCAAAGTCTGGTAATTATTAGGAGCAACCCTGTCAGACTTGGAAACGTTATAAACATTAAAGACCCTCTCAAGAGTCAGTGTTCGGTTTGTCCGTTCAGGGCTACCGGGCAGTGCAACATGGTGGACCTCGAGGGAGAGTTACAAAACTCAAAACACATCAATTCTTAGCCAGAGGTGATTATAAACAAAATGAAAACATCATTATTACAATCTCTGCCAATAGATCCTCATAAGTCCCTCTAAATCTTTCACACTGGACCTTTAAGGGAGGGACTTGTCCTTTATTACTGTGAGTTTATGGGTTTCAACTTGAATGTTTGAAGTCTTCAGATGGAGAAGATTTGTATTGAGCCACTCTGAGTTTTGGGTGAACTGATCCTTTAACTGCCAAAGCTCTCCTGCAGAGATGGACTGGGCCTCGGCTTGGATCACTCTCTGTCTCTCTGGCTCTCTCTCCGTCTCTCCCTGTCTCTCTGTCTGTGTCTCTGTCTCTCTCTCCGTCTCTCTCTGGCTCTCGCTCTGTCTCTCTCTGTCTCTCTGTCTCTCTCTCTGTCTGTCTCTCTCTCTGTCTCTCTCTGGCTCCTGCTCTGTCTCTCTCTGTCTCTCTGTCTCTCTCTCTGTCTGTCTCTCTCTCTGTCCGTCTCTCCGTCTCTCTCTCTGTCTCTCTGGCTCTCTCTCTGTCTCTCTGTCTCTCTCTCTGTCCGTCTCTCCGTCTCTCTGTCTGTCTCTCTGTCAGTCCCTCTGGTCAGACTGAGCGCTGAAACGCTGGTATGCAGGGAATGGCTCGGGCAGCGAGAGGAGGAGAGGAAGAAAGGAGGATGTGGAGTGATGAGCGCCAATGTATCTCCGCGAGCCTTTTGATGTAGACGAATTCACCCCCGCCTCCCGCCTCCATCCCCCCCTGACCCCTCCCACCTCACCCCCTCCTGCCCCTCTCAGCTCAGGGACAGGGGCAGGAGAGGGACACGCAGCCACACACAATGGGGCGACTGAGACTCTGGCTCACTGTCGGCCAGCTCGGACACATGCTGGTCATTCCTGTCCACGATCACCGCCGGGGATACATGATTCTGATTCTTGGACTTAATGAGCAATCATTAAGTGCAGTGTTTCGTGCCAGAAAGAGCTGTGGATTATTCAGATTTATTCATCAGTGGAGGGTTCATGGCAAACTGAGATAACAACGGTTTATATTTTGTGTTTAGATGCCAAAACCATTATTTCACTGTGCCACACTGACACACAGACACACGCTAATGCATGCACACACCCACATACCTGACCCCGGTGCCCCGAGACTCTCAGGGGGTCTTGTTAACTCCAGAGTGTGTGTGAGCGTGTGTGTGTGTGTGTGTGTGTATGTGTGTGTGTGTGTGTGTGTCCCTTCCACCCATCTCTAAACAGGGAGGGAACACAGAGGAAAGAAAGGGCGGCAGATGAAAAGGAGGATGGCAACAATGCAGAAAAGAGCTGATGGCCACAGAAAGAGAAATGACAGGAGGGCTACAGCTCGTTCCCACATAGAGAAACGAGGGAGGAGGAGGAAGATGAGTGTGAGCAGGTTCTCAGTGTCATCGTCCCCTGGGAGGAGAGAGTGAGAAATAAGAAGGGAGTGGTGGTGGCACATAAAGGAAGGAAGGAAGAAAGAAAGAAAGAAAGAAAGAAAGAAAGAAAGAGATTATGTGGCAGGAGTGGTGGGGTATCTGTCCATGATTTGGATGGAAAAGATAGATTTTTTTCTCTGTTGGAGGTCATAAGTTACGTCCTCGTTTCTTTCTTTTATCCCTCTGTGTCACTTGCTGTCTGACGACTGTTGTCTGGTAACATACTGATAAACTTTTGATACAAAGGAGACATGTAGGCCGCTGCAGCTTGCCAGAAGGAGTGAGAAAGTACATCGCAGGAAACACGACAGTCCAATCTCAAACTTTCTGTCGTCTTTTCAATAACACTTCTAAAATAGAAGCCAGAAATGCAATACACTGGTGTTTATTTGATCTAGTTATGATGATTTTATCAGGTAAAACTTCTAGCTGTTATGTTGTTTACCTGTTGAAGGTCCACAGATGAGATGTCTAAACTGAGCACAAGGTACCGGTGGTGTGAAGGATTTCAGGTTTATTTGTCAGGTTACAGTTTTGGTCGTCTGCGGCTGAAGAAATGAAACCAGTGCCAAAAACTGCAGTTCCTGGAATGGCCACTTGAGGCTTGCTCCAAAAATGAGTCAATCCCCATAAGACCCCATACTAAAAGTGTCCATTTTTGGGACTAGAAGGGCAGATAAGTGGAGTCACCTTAATGAGCTTCACAATAGCTCTTCAGAAACCTATGGGTGACGTTGCGGACACCATGTCGATGTTTTATGCAGTCTGCGATCTATTATTAATAACTCTTGTTGAACTTTATCCTTCAAAGTAACATTTATTATAAAAAGGTGGCTCTGCAAAAAGTTAATAAACCATCAAACGTCTTGGAGACCACTGTAAGGACATGCATGAGCTATCTTGATTTCATGTCTTTGTGGTTTAAATATTTATATATATATATATATAAATATATATATTATACATAACAGTCTGTCAAGTTTAACTGCAGGACACAAAATGGCTCCTATTCAACACGTTCAGTGGCCTGCTCCTACTTCACTGTAAAGTCCAATCTCAGTGTATGTGAACTGGAGGCTTCCACATCACACTTGTGTACGCTAAATATTAGCCAAGGGTTGGTTTGCAAACTATTAATGATGTCAGAAATCATGCTCATGTGCCTGCCTCATAAAGTCAGCTGTTCAGTAACCGCAGAGAAAATTCACAAGCAATAAATGTTTTACAGCCTTCAAGTGTCAAACTAAACGTTCAACTGTGGGAACATACAAGAAGAAAAGCACACGCTGTCATGGCTCGTCATGCACTGCACCTGTTTAATAACATAGTAACATACTTCTCTCCTCTCCTCCTCCTCTCTCTGGACTCAGGCTGTGTGTGCTGTCGGGATGTTCGAGCTCCAGATCCGTCACTTCCAGAACCCGCACGGAGTTCTGCAGAACGGAGACTGCTGCGACCTCCAGGCCAGCGGGGGGCAGCGCTGCTCAGCCAGGGACCAATGTGACACTTTCTTCCAAGCCTGCCTAAAGGAGTACCAGGCCCGGGTCGTCCCAACTGGAACCTGCACTTTCGGGTCGGGAAGCACGGGGATCCTGGGCGGAAACTCCCAGTCGCTCCGCCACCGAGGACACGATGGAGGAGGAGGAGGAGGAGGAGGAGGAGAAGATGGGACTAATGGTCACATTGTCATTCCCTTCAAATACGCCTGGCCGGTAAGTACAGGGGCAGTGGTGGTTATCAGTTTGGTTACCAAGGGAACAGACTAAGCTTCAAGTACAACAATACACTCAAACTGAGGCTAGAGTGGAATAACAATGACAGAGTTCACTCTCACATGCTTCCACAGCTTTTCTGTCCTTTGGGTGGAGGTACTGGAGGACATGGAGGAAAAAATCTGTTGACCAGAAGACCTTTTATAAATCTATATACTGCAGTGTATCACAATATGTGTTCAGGTGCAGGAACATTTCTTAGTTAATAGACCAGTTAGAGTCCATCACATTGGTAAACATGTCAAATTTCATAAAATCATTCCTGGACAAATTTTATTTTTAGTGCTTATTTTGATTTGCAGTGTTCATTTTAGACAACAAAACTATGAATCAATAGTAGCAGAAGTGGGTCACCTCGCCTGAAACAAAGAGCAGATTATACCTGTTAGCATCAGCATGTTAGCATCATTTGTGAGCATGCTGGCGTTAGCATTCAGCTCAAAGCTTGTGCCTTGAAATACTGTAATTTCACATCTTCATGTATCTAAATATCCTTTAAGTTAAACAATTTGAGAAAGAAAAGTAACTCTTGGGTCATACCGCTCATAGCTCACATGAAAGGTGCTATATAAAGGTGCTGTCACTCCTGCAGGCAGACTAGACGCTGCAGTAACTCACTTTTGCCTCTTTTGAGGTATTACGAGACAGGATGGACAGCGGCTAGCTGGTTAGCATGCTAACACCAGTAGAAATCTGTACGTCACAACACATAGATGCACTTAACACTTATTTCTTCAAACTCTGTTGATTATTTTAGTTAATTTTAATTGTTTTAAACTAAAATTACATACAGCTCCGTTAGTACTGAGGCCATAAACTGTGTTGAGGGATTACTCATTCCAGAAATGTGAATAGTCTTTGGTGATTAGACCCTGTCATGACGTCACCGTATTTTAAGGGGGTTTAATGAGGCTGTGTGTGCAACATGATCCCCCCTGATGGAGATCACGCTGGTGATGGTGGTGACTGGATGAAAAGAATGGCTGAGATCTGGATGGATGCTTCTGGTGAGCTCAGACCTGGAAGCTGGAGGTTGAATGGACATTTCTTAGTACAAGTGTGTCAGTCTTCTGGATTTGTTGCTTTTACTTGTAATTATTTTAATCATTTGAATGCATATTTGAATAATTTTGAGGTTTGAGCTCCTGGTTGGATGAAAATAGCCTCTGTTTTCTGAAAATGTACAAACAAAACAATCAATTAAATCGATTTGTCAAGAAAATAATCAGGAGACTACTTTACAAGGGAAGTGATTAGCTGCGCTCCTGTGTCTTTTTCTCTCCTTTCTTTCATCGAGCCCAAACTTTCTGCATGTAAGTTACAAACTTTAGGCCGTTGTGTTGCCCTTTTTTCAGGGTGTATCGAACAATCTGCGTCTGGATCAAACATCAACACGGCTGGCTGCTCCATCTTGTGTCCTCATTAAAGAGCAGAGCAATTAATCTGCCATTAGCACAACAGGAGGTGAGCGTGGCCAAGAAGAGATATCGATTATTCAATCCACCTTTTTCTTTCCTCCTCCAGTCCTCCTTCTCTCTTTCTTTTTCTTCAGTTTTTTTTCCCCAATTATGCAGAGAACAGTGCAGGAGTAAGTTAGTGATGAAGGAGTTTTCCATCTGGTTTACACACATTATTGTGCATTAGAACTGAAACCACTTGTCTATTAATTATTAGTCGATAGACGTAATTACGTAGTCATTTAAGTCAATTTTAGGCCAAAATGCAAAAAAAATGGCTCTAAAATATGAATGTTTGGTGATTTTCTTAGTTTTGTATGAGATTATACTGAAGTTTTTTGGGTATTTCCAAAACAAGAAGGCAATCCAGGCTCTCCGAATGCATAAAATGTGTCAAATGTGAGAGGAAAATTCAAATAAAAAGGCAAATCGTTAAAAAAAGTCATAATGTTTTGACATCTTGGTCTTTTTCAGGGCTCCAGACAACCTGCCCAGAGAGCCTTCTTGTTTTTCAAAGAGCGACCAACACATTATTTGTTTTAATTTTATTGAAAGAGCAAGTCATCTCTTTCCTGAACATTTTGGGGGTTTTGGGCTGTTGATCTGACAAAACAAGCAATTTGAAGCCATCGATCTCTGGGATATGCTTTTGGATAGATGGATATTTTTCATTATTTTCTGACATTTTCTTTACCAAATGACAAAGAAAATAATTACCAGATGAAAGTAAATTGCAGTCTGTATCTAAAATAACAAAATATTATTTTCACATTAATACTCTGAGCTCTTTGAATCCTTACAAGGGCAGAGACGAAGCAGTAACAGCCTCCTCACCCATTAGTCGCTTTCCTCTTCAATTTAGCAATTAATGTTTGTTTATCAATGCGACAAGAGCTGGAGACAAAATCCTTTTAAAACGACTCGGCAAGGACACGAAGCAGAGGTTTTGTTTGCTCCTTAGTTTTTTTTCCTCTTCCAGTGAAAGAAATCCTCCTGCTGTCTTTTCTTTATTTATTTCTCTCTTTTTTTTTTTTTTGCCTTTGATCGCTCCCAGCATGGTTGACTTCCTTCTCATAATGAAAGTATTAGAGACATGGCAACAAAAGACCTTGTGGCTCTAATTCTGCCGTAGAAATGTTCCTAATATCGCACAAAAACCCAGGAAAACCTTCAGATACACACTGCTAGTATATCGACGCTGACCTGAGCACCACAACTGTTTCCACGCATGCATACACACACACAAGAATGTAACACACAATTGGCTTGGGTTTCTTCTTCTTGATTAGTATCAGCCCATTTACCTGTGAGACTCGCTGTCCCAGAGCCAATTATCTTCCCTTATCGGCGTACAGTTTGCTTTTGTGTGCGTTTGTGTGTGTGCTGTATGCGTACTGCGTGTGTGCGTCACACTTTCCTTGTGTTTTTTCTCTCTCCTCCCGTACATCAGCGAGGTGTGTGATTGGCAGGTACGAGTGTGAGAAAGTTCCCCGTCAGAAAGGCTACCTGGATCAGTTTCAGGGCCGGGCCGCGGGGCGGGCTGGGCCGCAGGGGGAGAGAGAGAGAGAGAGAGGGAGGGAGGGAGGGAGAGGTGGGACACACAGCGGCAGCGGCGGTGCATTTTGGGCTGAAAGACTCGCTTTATCTGACCATCTCTGGGAGGTGGAGGGTGGAGGAGGGAGGGAGGGTGCAGGGAGAGTGATCCCCCTGCCCCAGGTGAGGGGATGAACAGGTGAGCGTAGTCATTACGAGGAAAGGTGAGCTCTCTCTGTCCCTTGCCCCCCCTGTTCAGTCTTTCTTTCTCTCGTTTCTCCCGCTAATCTCTTCAGGGAACATTGTGCAGTCATGTATTTGCTTATGAATTGTGAGCGTAGTTGTAATTTGCAGTGTTGTGTTTGTTTTGAGTGTAATGTTTCATGATTACATGGTGGGTTATTATCCCTGCTGGGCCGCTGTAACGCAGTGCTGCGATGGCTCTGGTTAAAGCTCGTTTTACCAGTCAGTCATTATTAACAACAAGCTGTATCTTAGTTTTTACAGACACAAGACAGCTTGTGTGGCTCAGGAAGTAGAGCGCCAGTTGGAGGGTTGGTGGTTCGATTCCCAGCCCCTGCGGTCTACACGTTGAAAACATCAGTGTGCGAGTGTGTATGAATCTCTTCAGATGAGCAGGTCGGCTCCAGGCGTGGTAGCCTCCGCCACCAGTGTGTGAATGTGTGAATGCTGACTTAAAGTGCTGAGTGTGCCGATGAAGACGAGCTAGCCAGACGGTTAACCTTTGATTGACGAGAAAAATATGGAGGCGTTTAGGCGAGGCTACGTAACTCCATCTAAAAACCTCTTAATTGCCATTTTTACATTTCTGTTTGTGTACGGATTAAACAAGATACATCATGTTTAGTAAACTTCAGAGATGTTTTGCCTGGCTTACTTGCCCCCCTTCATCCTGTCTTTATGCTAAATTAAGCTAACCAGATAACCAAGCTCATATAAATCTAACCACTGGCAAAAACATGAGTATTTTCCAAAATGTCAGACTTTTCCTTTAAGATTCAGAGGATGAATGTTGCAGTTATGTCACTTGTGTGCTGAATATTCATCAAGGCAACACAAATTGCCACTAAATGGAGCGCAATTTTGTGGTTAAATCATCCTGTCCGTGAAGTCATTTGAAAAGGAGAATGGCGGAGGATGTAATAGGATGTGTCTCTGTGGTTTTCCTCGTCTGGTTTCAGACGCGAACACCAGATTTCGCTTTGCCTCCTGGACATCGGTAATCGTACAGACGTGGCTTCATTTTGACCCCAGCGTTACAATCACAGACACTCAGCGGTCTGGGATGTTTTAGCTGCGGCGCCTCCGCAGAGAGACGGGAAAAGTTCAAAGACTTCATAACTGCGAGGTCATTTCTTCAAGCCGTCTCTCTGTTGGTGGTTTCACTGTTGAATGTGTTTGGATGTGGAGAGGGAAACAGAGCAAACTGCCAAGAGAGAGCGTTCAGTTTGTTCCTGATGAATCTGTTTATCTGACAGCAGTGGGAACAAGCCAGTGAATGAATCAGGAAGGATGAATGAGAAAGCTAAAGTGAAGGCGAGTTGGCAGGTACACAGTGCAAAACTAATGAACAGGTGGTGATAGTACAGACAAAGCTCAGGTGGATATGTATAGACCACCACTTAGCAGACATTACGGGAACTCAATCTGACGTTTCCTGACCTTTTGTCACCCCGAGCTGGTTCATCAAGGTCTGGCTAAGGCGAGCTCCTTTGTTTAGACGACCGGTGACAAATGACAATATGATAGGTGCTATGGAAATACTGAACATGAAGAGAAAGCAGCGACGTCCCCGCTGTTCAAACTCACTCACGGTCAGGTTCACTGCCGGAGGCCAGAGCTGACTGTTCCTGGGAAAAGACTCACGTTAGGCTGAGAGTGTGTGTTTGAGTTTTCAGCGCACGCCAACTTTGATCATCTTGTGCTGATGATCGCTTGTCATTCCTGGTAAATGTATCACGTGTGTTTGCATAGATATCACAGCCCTAGACCTGGCCACAACTAAATGGGATGCAGCCATGATTAATGTTATGGATGCAGATAACTGGAAAAAACTCAGGACGTAAAGAAGAAACCATCTATGTGAGCGTTCAGTCCGTCCTCAGTGAAAGTGTTTTCAGAGAGCTTCTTCTTCCCAGAGCGCCGAGTTCAGCATGCAAAGTGTGGCCGTCATGCAAATATGTTCAGGTGGATCCGCTGTGGGCTGAATCTTCTTATCAGTCTCTGTCTGCTCCCATGTTATTCTACCGTCTTTGTGTTTCTTTATGTAAGTAAAAGTACAGAAGTATTACCAGGAAAATAGGGTGTGTTTGACTCCCTCCATCCACCCCACCTCCTGCCTACACAGACTATGACACTCTTTACACTGCTTCACCTGACGTCCTCCTTTGCTCCCGTCATAGTTACTGCCACTAGATGTCACCACGTAATCGTAATAAGCTGCTTGCACGGACAAAATGCAGCCGCTTTTCTGATGAGGACGGGCTAGTTATATAAACGCTCACAAGTCAAATGTAAATCTTCGATGAAAAGTTAGAAATATTGGGATTAGGCTTTATTAGACTGAGATGTGAAGGGAGAAACCTGACGTCTTTGATATTAGGCTACTGCCATCAGCTGGTTACCGTAGCTTAGCTGTATGGGGGGTTCTGGTCCAAACACTGGATCTAACCTCGACTTCATGGGTGAGAATTACCCACATCTTCTGCATTGTGCGGCCCGTAGAGGGTGCACACTGGAGACGTCCATCGGCCGAGCTGGCTAACTTTCTGTTTAGCTCCTGGCTAACTTGAATAAGGATAAGATGTTTTAATGTGCAGCTCTTCTGCACTTTCCAAATGTTCTCCAACGGACTCGATCAAAGTATGAGAGCGAAACGAGTCACTTCACGCTTCTTTTTGGGCCCCGGTGCATCACGCGACGATGTAATTACACGGTTTGGCCTGGTGTCTCCATTGGTTGCCTAGCAACTGCTCAGAGCTCAGTAATAGTCACATAATTCCCCGTAAAATGGTGAATTGTCATTTTTAACCTTGAGTTGTTGTACAGTCTAAACAAATGAGATACAACATGTTAAGCAGTGAGCGTTTTCTTGCCTTTGAACAGAGCTGGGCTAGCTTTTTAATAAGATCATATTAATCTTAAATTAAACCCAACTATAGCTGTCAGATGAATGAAGTAGAGTAAAAAAACACAATATATTCGCTCTGAGACGAAGTATGAAGTTGCAACAATCAAGTAAAGTAACTCAGAACTGCACTTAAATACAGTCAATTACCACGTGATTACAATCCACTACTGAAACTGATCAGAAGAGACTTTCTATACCATCATATACGACACACACACACACACACACACACACACACACACACACATCGTTGTAACCTGCACATTCCTGCTGTGTGGGAGCCGAATCATGGGGAAGTCAGTGAAGGGAAACGACAGGAGAGGAGCATAGTTGGAGCTTTCTTCCTCCACCGAGTCTCTCTTTCACTCTTTCTCCTCCTCAGCTCTCTTTTGTCCCCTAATTGACTCTCCTACGCAGCCTCGCATACCTGCGTGTACGCTGATACTGTTGTGCACGTCGTTTGTACGTTATAAACCTGGAGGCTCGTACACACAGACACACACACACAGTTTTCTCCTCATAACCTTTTCTCTCTGTAGACACACCCAAACACACACACAAAACACAAAGAAGGTTAATACCGTCGGGATCTGGAGCCGGTGTTTTTTAGAGATAAGTTAATAACTCGGGGGTAAACGTCTCATGGGAAGCTTGTTTTAATGATTTCATTTGTGTGCAAATTGGATGGAGAGTAGGAGTCTCTTTATTAGAAGAGAAAGAAGGGCACAAACATGATCACTGTGAAATCACAGTCTCCGGCTGTCATTGTGTGTCATTGAACGCATCGCAGGTACACAATCTTTTTAAAAGGGCACGCAGGTGTAATCGCAGCAAATAGTTGACGCCATCGATCGCCTTCTCTTCTCGCCGTGTCTCCTCGCCCGTCATCTCTCTCCCACGCACGCCCTCATCGCGAACCTTTTGTTCTCCGCGTCGCTGCCCTCCGACATCTCGTCCCCGTGGGTCGCACAGAGCCGGCAGAGTTTACACTTACAGCTGTCGTAAATCCTCCTCTTCTATCTGCGGTTTGTTGTGTTGATGAAGCTTCACAGGGGCGACCACAAACATTTCAAGCGTCTACATTGTGAAACATATTCTGACCTCAGTGTGATTTCAGTCCTGTCACATGACGCCTCTCCCGTTACGCTCTGTCACTCCCGTCCACTGTCATGCACATCATGTACATTTTGTGTTAATTAGCGTCAGAGTTAAGGTTCGTTTGATGTTCACGCCATTTTTAAATGAATCAACATAATTGGAAGTCATCAGCATAAGTACACATATAGTACTGGTTATGACGTGTGTCTTTAAGCCATCGTCTTTTATGTTTCTTTCTGTTTCTCTTTTTATCGCCGTTTTAAAGTCACAATGCACATCATATTATCTCCTGTAATTCATTAACCACGTCACAGTTTTAAATCATCGTTCCAAACTAATTTGAATCTGCTTGGAGGTCCGATTGAATTGAGGAGCAGAGGCATGACAACCTCACACAGCAGCCTTGTCAGTGTTTCCTCTGTATTTTCCCCACAATCTTTCTCTGAGGCCAATTTAAGACCGTCTAGTTTAGGTGTGCTGGTGTCTCTGATAAGGTCATGGGAGAATGTTTGCACAGACAGCATTGTAAGTTTGGATTACAGTAACTGAATCAGGACTAGATCCCAGCACAGACCATCTGACAATTTTCAAATGGATTCCTTAAAATAAGTTTCCTGCCGTGATGCACTGGTCAATTTTTCTATTTTTTGCGGGGCAGTTTCCTTATACAGACCTCTGATAACACACACACACACACACACACACACACACACCACTCCCAGACCTGTTCTATTTTCTCCCTCTTAATGCGTCTATCTGAAAGTGCAGCCGTGGATGTGAAGCGTTCAGCGGCTAGACAAGGTAATTTCCTGCGGAAGTCGGAGAGGCCGAGGAGGAGGGAGGTGGAGGAGGGAGGTGGGGCAGTCAGTCTGGGCTGGCTGATGTGAGGGAGGGTGGAAGGTGGTAGAGAGAGTCGAGATTAATGAGCAAAAGGTTAAAGTTGATGTAAGCGCTGCGGAGGGGAGGCTGAGTAAAGAAGAAGGAAGTGAGAGTTGGGAGGGGGAGGTTCAGGGTTGGGAGGTGGATGATCTCAGCGTGGGGCGCAGGTGTTTTGGGTGGAGGTGCAGATGTAGACAGTGAGGTGTGTGTGTCATAACGTCTGACTCACTCTGTTGAGAGAATCATAAGCAGCAGGAGGTGAAGGAGGGGAGGGAGGATGGGAGGACAGGATGGAGATGGGGCAGGGCGACATGGAGGATGAAGGCATGTCGTGTCAAGAGGCCTCTGTTGTTCTGCAGCGTTTGAAGACGCTGCAAAGTTCAGTTTAAGTCAATTAACCCTGCAGGAGTGTGACTCCTGTGAGAGAGGGACAGACGGTAATGGTGTGTAAGTACTGTACTTATGTGCAATTTTTGAGGTACTGTTACTTCTACAACTGTCTGTAGTTAAAAGTTATTTTACAGAATAAGATTACAGTGAAAAGCATATAATAATCTTTAAAAAATACAGTTATTTGTTGAAGATTAAATCAGTGCTTTTTTTGAGAAAACCAAACAAGTCATGTCTAGTTGGGTCCGATATCACACTGTAGATGTCCATGAGTTGTAAGCAGTTCCTCCAAAGTTATTTCCACTTAAAAGTGTTGTTGGTGACATTCAGCCACCAAATGTGCCGCGTCCGTTGTGTTCACGTTACAACGCTGCTGTTATTTGAATCATCTGCCCTCTCAAGTGCCAGTTTGTTGCACTCTAATATTCCTAACGCAAGCGAGCAAACCTTGCTAACACTATTCAATGTCAATTAACATTAGCTAGCATTAGCAACATTAATTTTTGTGCAACAAACTGAAACTAACGCCATCCAACATTAACGTTAGCTGGCTAGCATTTGCAACATTAACTAGCAATTGCACTACTAGCTTGCATTAGCAATGTTAATGTTAGCTAGCATTGGCAACATAAATTGCTTAGTTAACTTTAAAGTTGCTAACACTAGTGAGCAAGTATTTCTGTTGCTAATGCTAGCTAATGTTAATGTTTCTAATGATAGTTAACATTGACATTGCTAATGCTAGCTAGCAGACGTCAGGACAGAAACCAGCTATTTTTACGTAGGCTATTTTCTGCCAAGACTCTTGATGCTGACAAAACACAGTTAGCACGTTATATAATTGCCTGAAAACTGTTTCTTTTCTATTAGACCGATGTGGACAAAACAATAATTTTGAACCTGGCAAAATATTTTAAATTATTAATTCACAATCACAATAATGTTTTTAAGGAAAAGAGATTTCGTTCTGGATTTCTATAGTTGCCTCGAACGCCGGGGAGACATAATTTCTTTGTGCCTCCATAATGGCTCCAAGTAATTGTTGGCAAATGAATCAGTTTTATGATGTGACAATGCTGTGGTTATGGTTTGGTTAGGTTTAGACACCAGACTCCCTTTTGGTACTTAATTCATTTTTGTTTTCCATGCAGCTGGTAGCCCCTCGATGTACAGGCAGGATTCTTAGCTGTTCATCGTAGCAGTGTTGTGTGAAACCGCCGTGGGATCATCTTCAATGTGACACCAACACAGGAGCAATGGAGGGTATTAAAAGCACGGTGTTGTTTCTCTGTATGTGGCTGTTCGTCACAGCGAGGAGACAAGCTTTATTTCAGATAAGGCTGAAGGCAGCAAGAAAAAAGACTGATGACAAAAACATTTGTCTGCTTTCTCACCAATCAGCGATCTTGTGGTTTTAACTCCACCTCGACCAGCAACAGCAGAAAAATGCTTCTCGTACAATGAAGCATCAGTGTTAAAAATGTAAGTCAGTATAATATAACAGTCTCAGGTGCCGTTTTAATGCAGAATCAGAATTGAAACTTGTGATACTTTTAGTAGACTTTGCTGATAAAACCTTTGTACTTTTAACTATGTAGGAGACGGGGAAGACATTTTTACATTCCCGTATTCTTAAGTAAAGAGTCTGAGGGGGCCTCCTCAAACACTGATGAGCCAGAGTTTGAAGGAAGGTCGAGTGATGGGGAAGTGGTAGAGCTGACGGTGGTGGCTGAATGGAAAAGTGGGTGAGGGCGGAGAGGGAAAGATAAAGTCTGATGCTAATTACGTCCAGAATGAAAGAAAAACAGAAGAGACGGCGAGAATGCGAGAGCAGAGACATTTAATTATAGAGACGGGGTCATGGGAGCAGGGTGGGGTGGACGGCTGCACACCGGGGGTCTAATTCCACATCTCGTACTCTCTCTCTCTCTCTCTCTCTCTCGCTCTGTGTGTGTGTGTGTGTGTGTGTGTGTGTGTGTGTGTGTGTGTGTGTTTTCCACCTAAGGGCAGGGAGATGGCCTGCATTGGATAATATCCTCCGCAGAGACTTTAGAAATTCACAAATTAGCCACCTTAGCGTCACATCTCTCGTGTCTCCTGTGCAACTCCTCGATCCAAAGCGATTGATTTTTGTCTTTGTTATTGTCGGCCCAAGAATCGATCAATAACACAATAATCATGTTTGACACAAGGATTCTTAGATTGTGGGTCTGTGGGGAGCCTCAGCGTCCTGATAGCATTTTATTTTATTCTTCAGTGGAGCGGAAATCAATCTGACATCTATTATATTCTCAGCTTTGTGGCTCTTCTTTGCACCCGGATGCTAACAACATGACAGTGACAACGTGGTTCACAGCTTCAACATACTCTCGTATTTACTGTAAGCACTTAAAACAGTGTACGCTTCACCACTGGAATAATAATGGCATTGTTACTGTGGTTACCTCCACTACTAATCTGTAGTGCAGGTGAGGTGTCAGCCGTCCAATCCGGCGCAGGCACAGCTGCTGTCATGTCAACCGTTTGCATGTTTGTGTCTTTTGTGTTTGTGAGCGCAGCCTGTAATTACTCCAGCGTTCTGATGCAAAGGGTGAGAGTTGGCAGGTGTACGAAAACAGCGAATGTTCAGCTGTGGATTATGAATATTAAACGTCGTGTGAAACATTCGCAGTTAATTGAATTTTCTCCATCGTTGACAAAGCGAATGTTTAATCGTCAATTAGTCATCTGCTCGTTTGTGCGTGTTCGTACAAGATTTTTACCGTCTGAGTGCGCTCGTGCTTTATTATGTGCATAAAGGCTGAGGTGCATTTGTTTAATTAGTGTACGTCGGCTTTACATGATATTTATGAGCTGATTTAACTGTATGTTTGGGTTTGTACTGTTTGATTAACTGGAACAAGGCAGTAAAAGATTATCAGTTAGTTAGATAATTAAAGTAGGGTGTTAAAACAGAAGGTAGAAAAAAACCTGTCAGTTCATAAAATAAATTAAAAGTTTGAATTTAAAAACAGCTCCGCCCACCCTGAACGTATCACCGCTCTGCACATGCGATGCCACGCCCAGCTCATTATCATATGTATTAGCATAATTGCAAATGTGGACTTGAAGTGGGGATGTTGCTGGTGAAAATAAAGAAGGGATAAATGATTCAATGTGTGCAAAGACAAACAAAGAAAAGGAAGGAAAACAAAGTTTGAAAATAAACGAGGTGGTGACAGATACGTAGAAGCAATCAGATGAAATAAATGAGAACTTAATTGATTTTGTTGACTGAGCAGAGAAACTGTAAAACACTCCCTCTTAATTGTATTTTTTTTCCTGATTCCCTGATAGTTTCCACAAATGTTTCAAGTGTAAAAAAACATGTAATTTGGTGATAATTATATGGAGAGTAGTGACTGTGCTTAATTTGCACACCTCAGTTAATTAATCCTGGTTAATTACTTACTTTGCTGCTCAGAGCTGGCTAGAGAGTCGGGTGCAGATCTTCTGGAAGAATAAACAGATTCTGCTCTGAGATTACTTTTGAACTTTTTGGGATTAAAAAGCGGATTTATCTTCACTCCTGTTTATCAACCTGACTGCAGCAGTGATTCACTGAGGTGACCTCCATTGTCGGTTGTTTACTTTAATACTGAGCGCTGACTGGAGCTGGACGTGACGTTGGGTAAACTAGGTTAGGTAGCTAAAATTAGCTTATGGCTAATGTATGCGTGAGTAACCCGAATAAACACAAATGATCGTTTCACTTGTGGTGACTAAACCATTAAACAACCACCGTTAGTGATGAGAATCTATCTACACGTCATATGCAATTGAAATAAAAACACAATTATATATATTTTTTTTTAAAACGCGAGGTGACTTTATTTTGAAGCACACTAATCACAGGAAATGCAATGTGGTCGGTCATTGCACTGCTGTCATTCATTAAAAATGCGTCCACAGTGCAAACAGCGGCCATTTGAGGCTGTTTAGCTGTTAAAAACTAATCATATAACATGTATACAAACTTAATAAGATAAATAAAATAACTAAATTCAGAAATTTTCATATATATTGCGCTTTCTTGTAGCAATTGAACGCAGAAGGAGCCCTCCTGAGAGATGACGATGCCGGCAGCGGCCCCAAGCTAACTTGAGTTTGAGATGCCTGCTTTCAAACAAAGTTTAAAATCATCAGGAATCTACAGACACATAAAATAAAGTATTTTGTGGAGGATGGTCGCTATTGTTAAATGATTAAAGCGCCAGATCCTGCTGTCTGAAGTGATAAACGACGCATTTCGTGTGCCACACTCTCCATTGTGCTACGTAGACTAATATTTTCAGGGCTGAGTGAAAGCATTGTATATGGAAAAATAAAGCGACCTGGGTAATATTGGATGCCTGACTGTGTGTGTCTGACTTGCGTGTGCGTGTAAGTATGTATGCATTAGTGTGTGAGCTCTGAGGGGAAATTCCTCTCTCAGGGCTGGGAGTCCTTCCTGTCGTAGAGCTGTGTTTGTACAGCCTGGCTTTGTCGGGATATCCTACCCTGCCCATGTCTGAGAGAGAGAGGGAGAGATGGAGGGATGGCAGGGGGGAGAAAGAGGGGCATCCATGGATGGGGGGAGGATGAGGGGTCAGCCTGAGAAAGTGGAGGAGGCAGTGGAGTTTGTAGGATGGAAAACATGGTAGATATTTTTTTTAAAACCTTCATCTAATCAAATTTGGCATGCCATCACTAATGTCTGCACGGTGGTTTGAATTAGCATAGCTCGCTCTAATCCTGAGCTTTACCGCTGTTTGACCGGTGTGAGGCTGCGGGCGAAAGAGACGGGCCCAGACGACCAGACAGCCTCCAGCCTCAGAGAAGGGACGACTCACCATCAGGACTAATTTTCTTGTTTTGATGTTGTCTTGTTCTTGTTTGTTTTGGAAAAGTCCAGTTCTTTCTCCGGCCATGCCAGGCTCAGACCATCTGCACACGGCATGTCCAGCAACAATCAGAGTGAGATCTGACTGAAAATGAGCTGTTTTCTGTGCAGGACCTGACCTGAACTTCACAGAGATACGAGAGAAATCAATGCAAACTGCTGCAGAGTGGAAGTGCCTGAGATGGAGAGACAAGATGTGATTTATGGGCAGCACAGAGCTAATCAAATATCCACTTGTACGCTAAAAAAATATCCGGCTACAGTCCAGTGAACAGCTGAAACACGTATCTGATTACTTGTATCAGATATTTTGTGTACAAATTGAAATAGTGATATGTCTCACACAGCTGTAAACAGTTATGGAGAGCATTTAAACAGGAAGTATACAAGAAAGAGTCTCCTTGTTCGGTTTATATTTATTTACCCCCGCTAAATAATTAAACAAGCTGAGATGCAGCTAAAAATGCGCCCAGGGTTCAATCCAATGTCCTCGTTTCAGGGAATGAGTCCATCCAAACACAAAACAGTCAATGTCGAGGTTTCAGGGTTCAGATAACTCGGCTTCGTTCTCTGTCGTCCTCTGACGCAGAATATAAAACACTAAAGGTGTTAAAGCAACATTATGTAACTGTTTTCACAGTAGGCGTTTTGATTTGTCAAACACAGGTGTGACTAATTCACTAATTGTAAGACTTGAATTAACTGCCGGCACAGAGACATCGTTAATGTTGTTAGTTCCACCTGTTGGGTTTCCTGCTACGACACGTCAGCGTGTCTTAAACGGTCCACGATCGAGAAAACAAACTCGGCTGTCGAGGTTTTATATTGATGAAAACAATTAAATGTTTTGGTATTTGTATATCGAAGCTTCAGAGCATTCGTTGTTCACTTTATATTGAGTTTACAAGATGTTTTTGGGACTCGCTTCAGAATTGGATTTCTGAAACGACCTTTTAGAATAAAATAATGGAGTCATGATGGAGGATTCACAAAAGGGAAATAATGTACAAGCCTGATCATTATGGCCAAAAGATTAATCCAAAGATGTAAGAGAGTAAACAAACTTAGAGAAAACACTGAGATGTATGAATCTTAACAAGCTTGTTTACCCAGAGTTGATCGATAATTGATTTGATGATCCAATATTCAGCATTTTTGTGATTATTGTCATCATTCTTTTTTTTTTTTTTTTAACTAATTTGCCTCTAAAATGTGGAGTGGAAGTATAAAGTAGAGGAAAGTTGTACTTAAGTACAGTACCTGAGTAAAGGTACTTAGTTACGCTCCATCACTGCCTCATTCTTAGTCTGTATTTGTTTACTGTTTATACTATATGCCAACTGGAAATTGTAATGCCAGACAATTTATTCAGAGAAGAACAACATTTTTTGTATAACCTGTTAAGAACTGGCGTCTATTTTGGGTCTCTCGAAAATAACATGCCCATAATTAACAGAGTATCTCTGCAACTACGAGGTCTATCTGAATAATCGAGGTATCATGATAAAGGGAACACGTTTAACTTATACCACACTTAAATATTTGTTCAGGTGTGTAAGTATATATATGTCACTGGGTCTGAGTAAATATCCGCTCGGGCTGAACAGGTTGCAGGAGAGGAAATGAAACATTTGCTCATCAAATAAACCAGTTCGGGCCGTCAGAGTTTGGCAGTTTTCATTTGGACAACAGAAAGTTAACATGCATGAAAATAAACATGAAGTTTGATAGAAATGCAATCAGTTCACCCATCAGGGGGTGATGGAGACGTATTCTCCGCTTTAGGTTGGTAACAACTTCCAGAAGATGAGATTCAGTCTCTGCTGCCGACTCATTTCAAAGGCTTATTTCAGTTTGTGTGAGCATGTCGACCAAAGTCAGAAGAGATCTGATCAGTAACATTCAGCATGAAGAGAAGTATGAACCCGTCTGCGGCAGAGTCGTTCATCCTCACAGGGACATTAACATTCGGTTGCCAGGTGTCCACCTGTGTTTGTCTCTCGACCAGGTGTTTGACTGTCTAATGAAATCCGGTCCGATCCAGCTGTTCAAAGGTTTCTCGTTTTGATTTGATGGAAAATTTGACCTTTTTTTTTCTGAGATTCAAATCGTATTTTTCCTCAGGAGTAGGAAATGTTTCGCTCTCAGCTGAGAAAGAAAACACAATAGTACTTTTTTGCTCTTTTCTTTTCTTTTCTTTTCTTTTCTCGTCACTGTTTTGCAAGACACTGCTGTCTCTGCTCAGTTAATCTTCCATCTCCACACACACACCTTTCCCATTAAGTCATTTCCCCGCTGTCATCACTGCGGCCATTAAATCCACAAATGGCACGATTAAAGTTGAGACGTTGTTTGTGTCAGAAGGAGGTAAAAATATCACTTCATGGTTGACTGTGATCTTATCAGCCGGGTCTTTGTCGTGTTTACAGTCTGATTTTCCTGTCTGTGCCTCGTGTGTGTTTTTTTAAACAGACTATGTGGTCACTTCGCCTTCGCCTGGCCTCTCATGTCCACAGGTCTCCCTGACGTCACACGACTTTGTGATTGCAAAACAAATTGCTATGGTGTCCGTGTGAGCGTGAGTGTGTGTGTGTTTTGGAAAGGTTGTCAGGAAGCGTTTATTGTCGGTGATTCCCTTAATCTTTTTACACACATATTCAGAGTCTTATCAGTGGTTATTGTTGTGATTTTCACTCGGTAACCATGGTTAGCTTCACCCCTCACCTTGACCTTAGCGACGGGGCTTAGCGCAGATACACCCTTCCTGTATCGATGACGAAATCATAACTCACCTGGCTGTGTGCGCTTGTGGGTGAAGGGTTGAAGAGAAAAGAAGAAGAAATGAAAAACGCTCTGGACTTCCCACAGGTCTTAACCTGAAGTTACAGTTGGCAGAAGATGCGGGCAGAAAGCGGGAGAGGCGTGAACAGAGGATGGAAGGAAGGGTGAGGGAAGAGGGAGAGGGCGATCGCAAAGATGATAAGGCTGCGAGGTCTGAGAGCAACAGTGAAGTAATGCTGCGTGTGCAGTTTGTAGCCGCGGACAGTTCGTCATAACCGCTCTGATCCTAAAATCGCCTCGACTGGAGCAGAAGTTAATCTTCTGCAGGAGACATTGTGCTGATTAACTTTGTAACTTTGAATGTGCAACATAAACAAACAAGACCATCAGTGAGAAGATTGGCAATTTCTTCATAGTAATTATAATTATTGTTAAAGGTGCATTGTGTAATTTTGGGGAGAGAAAGATCTTCATTGACACTTTTTTTTTTATTCCTAAACAAACCAAATAAACAAACTCTCTTTGTTTTCATGACTGAATAAACTGAATAAACAAACTGACCTTAAAGGACAACACAAATTCATACTGTTTTACTTTGTTCATATGTGGCGGACCCTGCCACCTTTCTAGCTTCCAGAGTGTTCTGTGACCTTATTTTCCTCTGAGAACAACTTGTTTATTCAGTTATGGAAAAGATATATATTAGTTTGCATTATTACCTCATTAATATTGTAAATATTAAAATTCTGAGTTTGAATTTCTTCTCCAAAACTACATACTGCGCCTTTAATGCCAGGTCAGATAAGTATATCAGGCTACCTTATCGCTACGCATCCTGCAAACAGCTGTGTTTAAAATGGAAAAAATATCATTAAAAATATGTTGCACCTTTCTTTCACTCGCTCTGGAAACAAATGTACGTGGCCAGATCAAGATCTTACTGACACGAGGGGGATTTTTTGCTCATACGGCTGCCAGAGTCAACAAAAAATGAAAGTTGCTTGTTGCTGCTCTAAGTAAAATTCAGGGGAACATTTTGTTAATCTTGATCACAGCCCAATCCTCATATCTACTTGATTTATAGATTTGGACAAACAAGAGAAGAAGGTGTGGAATGAAAGAAGACAAAGTATTAGGTTTTGCTGCACCGATTTGTTTTAAAAGCACATCATGGGACTGACAATGCAACGCAAACCAGACATTTTACCTCTAAAAGTTTGTGTTTGTTTCGTTTAAATAATTGTTTGAAGTCCAAATAGGTCAAATTATACTTTATAAAAAAGGCAAAGATTAGAGTAAAGTAAAGAAAAAAACGATGTGTGTATTTGAGACTTTTACATCTACAGGAGCCGGTCCTCTTCCTTGTTGCAACATCATTTTTCTGCAGTAGCCCAGAACAGACAAACCAAACACTGGCTCTGGGTTTAGCAGCTACTGTAGGAGAGGGTGAGGCGAGGGGTGTTCAGTTGGTTGCAATCTGCAACCACACCACTAGATGCCAGTAAACTCAACACACTGGACCTTTTAAAGCACTGATGCTGTAGTGAGGTTATAGTGAAGTGTGAATACTGAGCATTACTTCAGGTGCGAGTTGTAAGCCGAAGCTTAATGACTCCAGCTGGTCCATCTGTCGGCTACCTGCTATCTGCTGGCCTTAATGAACTGGCTGCGAGCCCTCTGCAGTGCAGCACATCTCATTAGCACCATGTCTGCTAAGTATTGTGTGTGTGCGTCTGTCTGTGTGCGTGTGTGTGTGCGCGTGTGTGTGTGTGTGTGTGTGTGTGTGGGTGTTCTTCCACTTCCCCTCACTACCGTTTTTCTTATCTTATCACTCCGCCTTTTTTTTTTCTTTGTGCCCCGCTCTGATCTTTTCTCTTCTATCTCATCATCGTTTTGTTTCGCCTCCCTCCGACCTCTTTGTTCTCCTTCCCCGTCACATATCTGGAGATCTGACAAACTCCGGGAGTCCTGCAAATCGTTAGTCCACCACAGCCTCCGACATTTCTTTGCCCAGTTTCTTTACATACTCCCACATAATTATCCCTCTTTCCCAGTCCCTTTCTCCTTTGTAGTCACTCCGCTCACCTTTTCCTCCCATCTGTTGCAGATATACTGGATGTGCCTCCACTTTGGAGCTGACTCAGTGCTTTCTGACACACCAATTTTCCCTCCCCTAACATTTTGCACATTCACTGCAACCCTTCATCTTCTCTTCTCCTCCTTGCGTGACTTCTTTCTGCCTCTAGCTAACGTTAGCATTGCTGCCGACCTCCCGCCCTTAACCTCCCCCCAAATCCATCTCTCGCTGACTTCACACCTCACTCACCTCCTGTGCCCATCGCTTGCCTCCCTACCTCTCCTCCCCTTCCGGCGGTGCGCTCTCACCGCATAAGACGTGACTACACATCCATGTAGGCCTTTAGGAGAAACCTCACCCATTTGCATGACAGGCGCTGGTGCGTTTCTCAGAGGGAGCGATGGATGGAGAGAGAGAGAGAGGAGTTGTAGGAGAAAGTGTTGCTCTGAATTATTCATTTCTGGTCTATAGGATGAACAAATGCATCAGAACACCTGTCCTCTGTTATCTCTCCAGAGTGTGATATCTCTGTATGCTCAAAGTCATCATTTGAAGATGTCCAGCTTAAGCCGGAGTCCCCTGCCGCAGGATGGCCTTACACAGGCTGACTTTATCTTTGCACAAGGCTATGAATTTTAATAAAATATCTAGATTTAGTCACGCAACGACCTGACCCATCTATCCAGGATTAGTCTGAAAAGACTCGTCGGAGAGTAAACAATAAAGAACCTGGTCCACGAGTGTGTTCACTGAAAAACAGGGTTTTTTTTGGATGTCCTTCCTCACCACACTGATGTACAGTATCAGCTCGTCTCTTTCTCTCCGCATGGCTGCAGGTTGAGGTTTTCTTGAATCAGCACCCAGCTGCAGCCCTGGTGTGTTGGGGCAGTGAATCACTTCTGATGATAGTCCTCTTTTTTTCAAGGCGTAGAGCAAAGATAGAAACACACACACACTTTCCACAGAGGTGGAATGAGAGGTACTCAAGCGCAGGTCTTAAAAGCCTTTTCACACCAGTATTGTCTACGACTTGGTTGTTGAGGTAGTCGTTATTTGTCATACAGTATTGGATATTGTGTCATAAATCGATGGTGTGAAAAGGCTTTTATGCTTCGACTACACTACTTTTATTTCACTGCTGTGGTCAGAACAAGATTTTACTGAAACATGATCAGATTGTGAAACATTACGCATTTGTACATATTAAGTATAGTATACGATAAATGTGATATACTTTGATTTTGCTGCAAACGCATAAGAATAATTTTGATTGTCGGACTTTGACCTGCAGTGGAGTATTTTTCTGCAGCATGGTTGGTATTTTTAACCTCAGTAAAATATCTCAGTGTTTCCTCCACCACTGATTTTCAATGCCTTATTTGAATCCACCTACTGCATTATGTATAAAGGACATTCATTATTATATATGGATTATGCATTAAGTGTAGCGGATGCAAACACTTACAGAGGTTATGTGCATTTTTTTACACTAATGAGAAAAGAAGGGCTACCTGTTACAGCTCTTCTTCTGTTGTTTTTGTTTATATAACTTGTGGTAAACCTGCCAATTATAACCCAGTAAATGTAAAAGATGCCAATTTTCCCTTAATATCCAAGCATACTGATACTTGCAACAAGGAACGGGCACTCAGAAAAAGTCTCATCCATGTATAGGTCAGAAACATAACCCACCTCTACGATTATAACTTCTATTTGGCCTTCGTCAACAAAAACTAACATCACGGGTGTTACGGTGAAGATCAACTGGAAGCGAAGAAATCCCCTCAGATAATCGATGAAACTGTGAAGGATTACAGAATTATATTTTGTCGTTTATTGCAATATTAAAGTCAGTCAAGGGTATTAGTGGCAAATGTTTGACAGATGTTTTCTCTGTGTTTTTCTCTTTCACAGAAGTCCTTCTCTCTGGTGTTGGATGCACTGGACTACGACAACGACACGTCAGAATCAGGTGAAGCTGCAGTGTGTGTTTGTGGGTCTGTGAGAAAGTTGAGGCTGAATAAATGACAAGCTTGATTTTTTAATGCATACGTCTATGATCCTCCTCCTCCGCAGACGTATTCTGGTTGTTTAAAGTTCGAAGGCTACTTAGCAAAGTTGAGAATGACTGTAGACAGCCGTGTCAGTGAAAATCAGATGCTGTCATCCGGGCTAATGTTATGTTTGATCAGTCTGAGGGAGATCTGACCCAAGCCAGTTAGCTTTTAGCATGACCAGTTGGTGTTATTATTTTTTATCCATCGCTTCCTTAATAATGTGTATTTTTAATAATAAAGCTAGGTTAATTTTCCGCTTCTCTAGTTGGTGTTGATTTTGTTCCCCATGATGATTATATTTAGCCACCGCATTATTAATGTCGTATAACAAATTAAAGACAGATCTTTCGATTAGGCATCCAGGAAATGGGTCTAAAAAGTTGTTAGGCTATATTAGCTTTAGCTAAGGCTCGCTCTGACTGCACTCTGGCTAACTTTAACTAGCTAGTTAGAGTCGAGGTAGTCTGTTTTTTTAACCTCTGTTTTGTTGTACCTGGAAATTTCCCTTTTTGTTTTTTAAAGGAAGCAAACAAATGTTAGAGAGTGTGATTAGATTTGTAGACTTTGTCCAATATGTCAAAACTGACCCACAGGCTATTTTGCCATCTAAGCTAGGTCAGCTTTTAGCTTTTAACTAATTTCTGTGGTACGATGGTTTATTTTCGGTTAAACAGACGCCAAAAAGTCAGATTCTGGCCTTACTTGCTTACTTTATTTTGACCTTGGTCTATCTATCTTACCTATAAGTATAGTTTTCAACAAGCAACATTTCCATGGAGGCAAACGGTTCATGAGAGCTTGTTTACGAGTTAGTGTGGTTTAACATGGTGGAACAATGTGAAAATATCCCCTTTGTCTCTGTGTCTGTGATCATACGCGGCTCCAAAGTCTTTTATCCAGGCCCTTTAATTTCCTGCTCGTCTCCTTGTTGTTTCTACTCATAATCAGGAAAAGCTCCGTGACAGGGAATGTGAGCTGCGTGCTATAAAAAGCATAACACACACACACACACACACACACACACACACACAGATGGAGACAGATGTTCCTATGCCTTCCTCATTCCTGACGTGCCACAGTCGTCCCTTTCATCCCGCCATCCCCAGTCGTATCCAAAAGATGGCTGAGATAATGAGAAACTGGGAGCTGCACCAGAGATCCTTCTCCTCTTCTGCGTTCGTCTCTCCTGTCCCCTCCATCCTCTCCTTCCCTCTGCCCTCCAGCGCTGCTCTTACATCTTGTTTGCATCATCTGTCGCTTCCACCTGAGCTCCTGACAGCCCTTACATTGGGTCTAAAGCCGTTCACTAGGCCGCCAGCTTAGCTCAGCCCAAACACGGGCGTCCCGTAGCAGTCTGAATGGACTTATCAGGCCCTGCCGCTAATCAGAAAGGATTACCCAGCACGACTGTACCTTCTGAAACGGTCCTTGGAAATAGCGAGAAAATATGATTTCCTTTGAGCACCAACAGTCTGACCTTCAGTGAGTTTAAATAAAATGGAGCTAGTGATAATTTTGCAGGTGCCTGTTCGAGGATAATTCCAGTTTAATACAATGCTGGTCTTGTTTCCATAGTGTTGGTCCTCATTTTTATTGGATATGAGAACGTTTAACTAGATCAGGGAGCACAATCACATTGCTACAACAGGCATTTTTGTTTTATCACAAAGAAGGTCAGCTACAAGAATGAATTTCAGTGAAAGACGTTATTAAAGGATGTAATAACACGAACAGCATATCACACTTGAGATCCACGTCTAGAGGAGATCACACCAGCTGCCACATCTGTCAGTATGTTACCATTCTGACCCAGTGTTCATCGCTACGTACATTATTACATCAGTACCCTGTGCTCATGGGTCTGACCGCACCCATCTTCGAACTCAGCCTTCATTTTGATCTCAACTACACACCTGTAAAGCTTCATGACTGCATCGTGTACGGTCGTGACAAAATCTGTCCACAGACACCTGGCAATGTACTCAGAGTCGCCTGGGCCCCGCTGGACTAGGTGTCTCCAGGAACATGTTTTTGTCGTTACGGCACACACACACACACACACACACACACACACACACACACACACACACACGCACACACACACGCTCCCAAGGTGAAAACAATACAAGCTGCTTGCTGTCTTGGCAGATAATGAGCAAGAGGAAATCATTTCATATTACAAATCACAGCTTGAATGTAGCTAATGTGGTGAAACGACCCCTGGAGGTTTCTTTAAAACCTGTCTGATCTCTGTGTCTTGCCCCACCTGACTTCTTTTTGGCAATGTCGCTCAAAAAAACCCAGTTCTCAGCATTTAAAGGCACATTGTGGAGTTTTCTTGTCAAAAGTTAAAGTAATTTTCATGTTTACGTTCACTGTTTCTCACCAGAACACATTGTGCGAAGGTTTGATGCTTCACAAACATTTGCAGAGCTGATTTTTTTAAAGTAATTCAAACCTGCATTGCTGGCAGTCCTCTTCTTCTTTGTGTTTGTTGATGTACTGCTACATCTCTCAGGACATTAAAACCACCAACAGACGATTAAAAATGTGACAAGACTATCACGCTCATGCAACAACAAAATGGACTCCCACTCTTTAAAAAAATAGCTTTTAATTTCACCAGTACAGTGTTTTAATGAGCCATAATTACCTTAAAAAAGCAGTTTAATTTTCTCTGTTTTCCCCTCTGCACATATTTATAGGGTCATTCTGAGTGTTGGACTCGCTGCTGGTTTCACCCACGTTTCAACTGTATTGACATAACACTCATAGCCACAAAATTGCCACCACCGACAGAGAGAGAGAGTGAAATTCAATATTAAGAAGCATTATAATCCGGTCCAGCTTGTCTGTAAAATTCAAAACACATGTTTAGTCTTAGTGCCTTCATCCAGATGAGGATAATTTCATCGGGGAGCGTCCTGCACTGGGTTAAAAAACAAAAACAAGACACATACATCGAACATAGGGGAGACATGAATGCTATCCAGCTGATCTATTGTCTTCCATAGGTCTACTGTATTGATTTGTCGGTTCAGGGAAGTCAGAAAAGGAGGCGTTTTCTCTCCTGCAGTGTTTTCTCAGCTTCTGTCAAGGGCAAGCACTTCACAGCCAGCAGCGGGGGACAATCACCAGAGGCTAAAGAAAGAGATTTAAGTGCTTTTGATACCTGCAGACACAATCCCCCCGTGTGTCGGCTGCTTATATTTGCTCTGCTGTAAAGTTGCTGCTGTTTGTGCCATCTAATATTTAAGCTTCTCTCTCCGTCTCCATCTTTGTCTCGTCCCGTGCTCACTTGTCATGGTGCCGTCTCATCTAATCTCATCAGAGAGGAAATCAGACTCTGTTATACACCTCTCCTGCTGTGCCGCCTGATAATGTGGTTATTGTTTTCTACTCTTCTCGCTTGTTCGTGTCTGGCAGAGAAACGGTGATGGTGAAATTAGCCCTTTGACATGCCAGAGTCATAAAATAATGAAAAACCCACAATGCAGTGCAGTAGCGCGATGAGTGTCTGGAAACCGGGCCCGCAGATTTGACTACAGGCGGAGGCCGCTGGAGTGTCCGCTCTGTTCCCACTCCACTTTTACTCTCTTAAACACACACACAGACACAGACACAGACACAGACACACACACACACACACACACACACACACACACACACACACACACACACACACACACTGGCCAATATGTGCCCCTGTTTTCATTCCTTTGTGTCAAACCACAGTGACCTCATCTCTCCATCAGGCGGTTTGCAATGTGTGTGCGCTAATAGCTGCCTCCCTTCCTCTTTGGCTCTGTTTGTCACACACACACACACACGCACACACACACACACACACACACACACACACACACACACACACACACACACACACACAGCACACCCTTCCTCAGTCCATCGCTGACTTACTCCCAGCAAGTCCTCCTTTTCTGTGCTCCTATCTCACAATCTTTCCCTCTATCATCGCCACCATCTCTGTAACACACACATACATACATTGAGAAACACCGATATACCCACGCACACACATATTCTCGGTGCTTTGTGTGTGTTAATACCCTGTCAGAGGAGATTATAAGTGAGGTGGGGATGACAGCGCCTCTGGGAAATCCCCTCTGGGGGTCAGGAGCGCTGCCCCCAGGCCTCGTCTGGTCCTCTCTGGTGTTCAGGCTCTCTGGTGTCCCCTGTTCTCTGGTCTTATGGCCGACCCTTGTCTCCATTGATATCCGTGCCGGTATCCTTCATTCTCACTATCTGCAGATAGATATATCTAAGAAGAAGTTTGTGAAGAAATGTCTTAAAACTGACTGTTTAAAAGGCCTCCACATGCCATGCGCCAAGACATCTAAAGCAATCCTGATTGATTTTTTCTTTCCTCCTTCCCTCCTCCCTCAGGTCAGCTGATTGAGCGAGTCCTCCTCTCCTCCATGTTGAACCCCGGTGAGCAGTGGCAGACGTACCGTCACCACGGACGGACTCTCAGCCTGGAGTACCGGCTTCGCTTCCGCTGCGATTCAAACTACTACGGACCTTTCTGCAACAAGTTCTGCAGGGCCCGCGATGACTTCTTCGGCCACTTCAACTGTGACCCCAGCGGCTCCAAGGTCTGCATGGAGGGCTGGACGGGACCAGAGTGCAAAGAGGGTGAGAGAGGAAACTTAAATCTGCCCACAACATAAGTCATGTTAAAGTTTTGAAAATGTACGATTGATTGATACAGTGAGTTCAAGTCTTTAGTTTTGTTTGGTTTAGATCAATTACGAGTTGTGAAATACTCAAAAGCACAACACATACAACAAATAATTTACCTATTACACCCTACAGGATCAATTGCCTGTAATTTGTAGTAAAACAGTATCTGTCTTTCAACATCCGTTGCTCAGCTTCTTTGTCCTTTATTTGGCAAACCTTCACATCTCAGTTTGCTTACAAAGTTTCAGTCTGATGCATGAATACTTTGGAAAATGTTTGTTTGCGAGATCATAATTCAGCTAATATTTCCCTCAGGATAACTCGAAGCCCCTGATGAGAAAAGTTAAAGAATGTTTTCACTTTCCATTTATTTTTCCACCACTCCTGACCGGGGGTTTCCTCTTTAGTGATCCCTTCCAACGTTTCTTAAAAGGTTTTTCCATGAGAGTGTCTTTCAAACGTTGGCCTCTGAAATTGTTTTTGTGATTAAGGGCTGTTAAAATAAACTTGACCCCCAAACCAGCGCCATCAGCTTTACGTGGTAGATGTGTTGTTTTGGATGCTCTCTCTCTCTCACACACACACACACACACTCACACACACACGTATAGAAGTAAAGATCAGCTTCGTGATCGTCCACACGTTTGGTCGTATTCAACCCAAGAATCAGCACACATAAGTCCACACATCTACTCCCGTTAATGTCAATACTGACAGCTTTAGGATCTGTGACACTGACACACTCCTGTACATCTGTTAGCTTCAGCGGACAGTGTGTGTGTGTGTGTGTGTGTGTGGGAGTGTGTTTGGGGGGATTATTCTCCGTCTGTCTGTGACTCATCAGCTGGACGACCTCACTGTGTGACCTCGGAGCGCTGCCATCGTGTTGCGATGGTAAAAAGTGAATGGAGGAAGCCAGAGTGGAAACCATGGGAACCCTGAAGGACACGCAGCTAGTTTACGGACATCCTCACTTCGTCCGACTTCCTCCTCAGCAGGTCGCTGATTGGACTGCAGAGAAGCAGGAAGTCTGAAAAATTAGCCAGGGGTCCCTCTGTTACCCCCCTGCAGGTTAATGACCGTGATGAAGTTCGGGGAGTTTTTCTCCACCTGGAAACTTTTGAAGAGCTTGTGTGAGATTGAAGACATGTTCCAACTGTTTATGAGGTTGCTCCTCCTCATGTTATGTTGCACAACTAAGCCTGTGTTTTGGATATCTGGTGATATCTGGAGGGGTTTTTCTGTCAACTGTTTTGGATTTTCGTCTAACTGGCAGATATATTCAGGGTTGAGTTCAGCTTTAAATGCCCTTTAACTCAACTGGGCTTCATTCCTGTTTCATAATTACTGATTTATAGTCTCTAACAGCTCTCTTTTTGTGTGTGTTTGCATGTTTTTGTTCACAGCGGTGTGCAGGCAGGGCTGTCATCAGGTCCACGGCTTCTGCACTGAACCTGGAGAATGCAAGTAAGTCATGAGATTTAAAGCGACGGGTTTGGGTTAGTTAGGTTCTGCTGGAGCAGAAACCTCCAGAGCAAGTTACAGTCAATGCGACAGTAATATGAGTACTGTTCCCAAAGGCTAATTAGCCTTTTGAAGAAAACAAGTTTCACAACATTTAATAACAGCAACATCAGCCACAGTATGCACATAAAGTGACTGATGTTACTGGTTTAAAACGGTTTCTTTCAATCCTGTGAATGTGATGTGGACTTCACCTCTTCAGGTGTCACTATGGCTGGACTGGCCCTCTGTGCGACCAGTGTGTGACGTTCCCCGGCTGTGTGTACGGAAGCTGCTCCGAGCCTTGGCAGTGTGTGTGCGACGTCAACTGGGGAGGACTGCTGTGTGACAAAGGTTAGACATGTGACAGACTGAAAGAAAGCCGGGATATATTAACATGGGTATCTAATTTGTGTTTGTTGGTCTGTTTCCCTTCTTCTGTTTATTTTAACATTCCAGACTTGTAGACAGAGCTGTTTATTTCAAGGCTGTCAGACTCACATGGTCCTCCCTTTAACATTTCAACCTGACCTTTTATACTTTCATATTTCATGCCACACACAACCGCATTTTTTGTCACAGATGCAGCGGTCTCTTCATCTAGCAGGCACAACAACAATCGCTGTTTTATCCTGTTAGGAAACCAGTAGACCGAATAATTCAACATGATGAAAGAAATTTACTCAAAAGCTAGTAGAAAAAACTATTGAAAGCTGCCCATACTCAGTATCTCCTACTGTCCAGTATGCTGTGGCACGGTCATGCAAAACGTTGTCTTTTAAATCTTAATTTCAACTCTTATGGCTTGTAAGAGTATCTTTTTTTTCAGCCCTAAGACTTAAGAAACCTGCATATTGCTATTTAAACTCATTACAACAGAGACATGAATCAGTAACTGAGACAAACACTTAAACTTTTATCTCAATAAGTATCTAATTTAACTGTGTAACATTTAATGCAAATGAGGATCTCCACAGCTAAACTCAGTATATAGAGGACTGTGTCATCTGCATAGAGATGAAAGACTCTTTGCTGTCTATTGTATGTTGGTCAGGGACTTGGATGGCCTACAGATCTTCTGTAGGAGATAACACGCAGCTCCCTCAGGGGCTTCACCTTCTTTAACTTTTCCCACCACACTGCAGCAAAGTTCCTCCAACATTATCCCAGAATATAACTTCCCACCTCCCACCTCTGTCCCGGTGTGGGAGCTGGGATCGGGGAGCCAAGAGAGTGCCCACGGGACGCTGTATTGTGCAGAGGAAAGGCGATAGCCTTGGGTAAGGTGAATGTGAGCGGGGCTGGGCTGGCCGCTTTCAGATAGGTGGGGTCCTGAGCTCTTTCTGAGAATTCATTCAGGCTCTGTAAAGAGCTGTGGTGAGACAAAGAGACTGTGGGCACGGAGGAGATCATTAGAGAAAGCAGAGCTTTAATCAGCCTTAACACTGGAGACAACAGGCCCTGCAGCTACTGGCCTGCACAGTCAGCACACTGGGCCAACCTGGATGCACTTCAGCCTCAGTGCCCTGCGTGTGTGTGTGTGTGTGTGTGTGTGTGTGTGTGTGTGTGTGTGTGTGTGTGTGTGTGTGTGTGTGTGTGTGTGAGTGTGTGTGTGTGTGTGTGTGTGTGCACTCTATACCTGAGACAAAGCCAAACTGAAGTTAACCTGGATCCATCTGCATTGTCTTTTGCCTTTTATCTTTTCTTCAATATATGCTTTTTATCTCTCTGCTGTTTTGTGTTGTAAACGACAAAATGAAAGCAGGTTTTTAATCGGACAGTTTTGTGGTTTCAGATCTGAACTACTGTGGCACCCATCAGCCCTGTAAGAACGGCGGGACCTGCACCAACACAGAGCCAAACGAGTACCAGTGTGAGTGCCAGGAAGGTTTCAGAGGAAGAAACTGCGACATTGGTGAGCATTGAGCCACTGAAAAGAAACAATGAAAGAATAACACAGGAAGCCACAGTTAATGTGAAATTGTCGTCTGTTTTTTTTCCTCCTCTCTCATACCTCCACCTCCTCCATCACTCTCCTTCAATCAGTGGAACATGCATGTTTGTCATCCCCGTGTGTGAATGGCGCCACCTGTGTGGAAGACCCAACAGGCTTCAGCTGCATCTGTACTGACAGCTGGACCGGACACACCTGCGCTGATGGTGATTGTCAAGCCACACACACACAAACACACACACCGCTCACGGAAACACACAGCTCAGAGCCGAGGGGCTGGACAGTGTGAGATTGTGTGTGATTGGTTGTTATTGGATCAAAGCCAGTGAGTGACTCTAATCAATCCAGCAGAGGAAGCTAAATTAGTCTGAACACAAACGGTATCAGCAGCAATCAGCGGTCGGCCTCGCCCTCCGTCTGGCTGTGTGTGTGTGCATTGTCACACTCAGACTGACATTGCCAAAAAAGGTGAGGTGGAGCATCTTTAATCAACTCTATTGATTTAATAGAGACTGAGATTAATCTGTGAGCTAAGGGCGTTTTTTTATTGATTCAAAAATTTATTTTTTTAATTTTTATTGTCCATTAATGCAGGCATAATGGAAATGTGTCTTTCACTATGGCTCATATAAAGTTGCATAAAGCACATAAAAGAACATCAAATGCACATAAAAAGACAACACAATACATGTAGTGAATAATATGCTGTTTACTAACAGGAGTGCGAGTTAAAAGTTAAAAAAGCGCACCAGCTGCAGGTCATCGGAAAGTCGCGCCGGCTGCTACCGATAAGAAAATAGCGTTTTAATCTCCTGGGCCTTATTCAGTCTTACATCTAGATGCATCCAGACTTTGTTGAGATCCAGATGAGATGGATTAGAAATGCAAGCAGAGTGTGATACAAGCACCTCTTAAGGCAGGGCGGGGACACCCTTGTGATCAAAGGGGAATGGTTGTCATGTACATTTTCAGCTGTTGAACGAAATAAGGAAAACACAAAGCCTCAAACTTCTCCTGGTGTAACGAAAAACTGAAGACAGTGCTACTAACATCTGAAAACAATGAAACACTAAAGCAGACATACTATCAGCAGACTTTAATCTCATATGTGAGAATGTGTGCAACATCTGGTGTACTTGTGATGTGTGTGTGCATGGGAAAAAAATAAAAAGTAATTTGGGGCCAAATGAATGAAATGTTATCAGATTGTTTGCTCTGTGAGGAAACTGAAAGCGCTGTTAAATGTTAAAACAATACACACTGAACTTTAGAGCAGGACTGACATGTTGTTGTTGGCTTTAAGCATCATCAGTTGTGGTGGTATTAGTTTGCTCAACAGTAGACAGATGCTTCTCCTAAAAAATATGCAACGCTAGACTGTTTAACGTTATTACAGTTTCTATGTATGTAATCTACATCATGTCTAATCTCTTAGACCTGCATTAATCCACATAAGGAACTCTGAGCATTTGATATTCATTTCAGAATGGATGGTAAGATTTTTTTGTCTGCATCACAGCAAACTAACCGGCAAATATTCCTCAGTTTTACCTTCAGATCATATCAGTCAGTCTGTATCCACATGCCCTTTAGGCACTGTCAGCCATCTGCAGTAATTTGATTTATTAACTGGCATGTAAACAAGAAAAACGGTTTCTGTAATCAGTGTAAAATATCTGAGAAACCTGGTTATCACAGCTAGATTTCTGCTGAAGAAACCTGGTCTCTGTCCATAGTAGACAGGGTTTTATAAGAGCGCATGTGCATGAAGAGAAAATAATGAAAACAATGTGGAGGGATGAAAGAAAATTGTTTTTTACATGGTGCTTTCATGTTTGAAGATAGTTTAATTCAAGCTCACAAAAGCAAAGCAAAGATATCCTGCCTTTTAATCACAAGTATGAATCAAGCTCAGGAATGCTGCAAAACACATTTCAAGTAGCGGGGACAAAAAGAAAAAGGAAAAGAAAAAGGACACCAGCATGCAGTGGCACACTCCTGGAAAGACGTGTTGCTTGTTCCTCCGTGAAACAGTTCCTGGTTAAGATCAAGATTATTTAATTATGTGAGATTTAAAGTGTAACTACTACCTCTGTAATAAAAACACACAGGAAACTCTTAACTATTCGACCATTTAAAGGCACGAAGAGGCCAGCTAATTTTGTAGGGCAGCAGATATGACACTTCATCATGTTTTCTCCACCTAACAGGGCACTTTATCATGTTGTTTTTTGCACGTTGAGCCACTGAAGAGGTCACTTTATCATTTTCTATCTACCATAGGGGCATTCAAGAGGGCACTCTCGCTTTTTTTTTTTTTCAAACAAGATGGTCCGACTTCCAGTGGAAAATAGCCAGTTTTGGTTGCCAGAAAAAACGCTGGAAATGTCCGCAGATCTCCTTAAACACCAACTTTCAACGTGACAAAAACTGATGGAAATATCCGTGGGTTAGGGTGACTCAAACCGTGGTCGGCCATTCCTGACGTTCTGACACGAGATTGAGATTTCGGAGAAGAATATCTGTAAAGTTTAGTAAAGTTAGAGCTCGGTTTACATCTGCTTCAACACTTTAATAGTTGACTATTCCTAAAATGCAGGCCCATTTTTAGGCACATGCAGTTGGAGCATTGTTTATTGACTTTATTTTCTTTGTCTGAATCTTGTTCCTTTGTACACGCCGTGTTACATCGGCTTACAGAAGCCCTCACACCTCATATGATCTCCCACCGAAGCGTGGATAAAGGTCAAACGTGTTTTGGTCTGCGAAGTAACAACCGAGCTGTCAGAACAGTCTCGATCACGTGCTCTGTATTTGTGTGTGAGCCGTATGTATACTCAGGTTGTGTGATTGTGTGAGTGGCCACAGGTGAGATTGGATCGTACAGGTTATGGTCTGTCAGAGCTGCGTGTGTAAACAAGCTGCGTTCCACATCCTCTGATTTCACCTCGATCAGGATAAGCTACGCTGCAGGTCGCCCACTGGCATGTAAACACTTCAACGAGAAGACAGTAAGAGGGAAGGGACAAACAGAAGAATAAAGAGCAGTTTATTTTTGCTCTTGTTGTTTGTTGTCGGAGAGGCGGTCTATCTCGGTCTCTGTATGTGTTGTGGAGATTCTCTCTGGGGGTTACACAGCGAGAGGATTGTCAGGCTCGCAGGGAATGACGACCATAACCACAACACAGCTCTGCTTTCAGACTAGATTTATATATATAACCAATATTAATTAAAGGCTTCTTTGTTTGTTTGGGAGAAGTAGCTGCTAGCTTGGCTCGGGTTATTATTGCTCAGAGTCGGGGTCAGGAGGATGGAAAGTGGTTGTTCTGCAGGGTGAATAAAGGTTATGAGAGAGGCAGAGCGTGAGATGTATGGGAAAAGTCTTGATGGCACTACTGCACAAATATGACAAGTGTAATAGGACGATACGCGTGGTCAATCCTTAAAACGAGAGCTTCTCTGCTCACATTCCCTCTGTTCTTCGTATCGGTTTTTAATTTCTCTTCAGAGGAGCGAAACCAGGCGTGGCAGCTTCATTTTTTCTATTTCTGTTTTACCCCCTGTCTCTCCATTTTTTCTCCCCATCATCCTCTATTTAAATTCACTTGTTCCTGCCTCCTCTCTGGGAAAAGGTTGGTGGTGTCAGCCATCATGTACGTGCAGCAGATTATTATATTTATCACTGTTTGCACAGAAACCAGAGGAGCAGAAAAGAGAATGAAAACACAGGCTGCCAAAGCATCCGCATACCAATGGTGGCGTGGTGGCATCACACAGACACAGTGACACACACACAACATATCTTCGATATGCACGCACACACTCCCATTACACAGACCAGTAGTTCATGTACAATATTTTCTCGTTCTCTTCTCAGCGGTGAGGCAGTGTGATCGCAGCCCTTGCGGACGTGGAGCGACGTGTCAGGAGGCTCCTGGAGGTTACCGCTGCCTCTGCCCACCTGGATGGACCGGCAGAACCTGCCAGCTGGGTCAGTGGGTCACGATTAAACATGTATTATATACAGAATATACCTGTAGATGGTCACTGTCTCTGAATAACCCAATACAGTGAATCCCAGCCCGAGGCATTTCTACTCAGAGGTTTCTGCTGTAGCCAGCACGTATGTGAAGAGTTTGCAGAGTAGCTCAATTTGGAAAAAAGTCATTAATGAATTGATTAAAAATTACATCCCCAAGTCAGTTATAACAATTAATTTAAGTGTTATCGCAGTTAGCGTGCATGAAAACTAGTTAGCAAGGAAGCAGAGGAGATGGAACAGTTGGATGAAAGCGATGGATAAACTGTTGAAACATGTCATTAAAAGTAAATTAAAAGCAAAATCCAGCTTTTACGCCTTCATGTGTATGCAGTACGAATACAAACGTGACCAGTCCAAACTACACATTGATAGTTTAATTGTTAAAAAGATATAAACCCACTTTTATATGATTAATAGCGAAATAACACCCAGTGTGACATTAAATCAAATGAACACATTTTGGCAGTGAATGGTGGTGTTGATGATGGGTACATGAGGTCATCGGACTGGGTAGAATAAGAAAGAATACATTTAAATGAATTTCTAAAAGATAAGTGCCTGTAGCTGCCAGTAGCTCGCTGAGTGCACAGCTTGAGGTTCTCGAGATCAAATGATCACAAGGTAAATATTGTGATGTACCACTCATATATTCATATTGGAAGTATATCCTTACCAAGCCGTAAATAAAAGTAATGCGAACAAAGGAAGAAACTTAAAAGTAAAACAGAGATGCAAATTGTGTTTGTAAAGATGGAGGACCAAGACAATTATTGTGATTATTTTCTTAATTAAAAAATTGCTAAGTGAGAGCAAGACTAAACAAAAAGGACAGGACGAGTGCTCTCTAAGTGTTTGAGGTGCAGACACAAGGACCATTAGGGCTGTAAGACGTGCAGTTTAATTAAATCCAACACTTCACCAGACGAGCTGCCTTCATCAGGGTTTCATTCAGGGGTGACAATGTACGGTGTGCGTGACACCAGGGTTTACAAGCTTTGCAGCAAAGATTTCCTTATGAGCACAGAAGACGGCAGATTCAACTTATATAAGGTTAACAGACACGTAACATAGTGTAACTGTACATGGATGCCAGAACTATGTCCGTACTATCATGCTTCAGAAGTTTAACATACTGGTGTTAATGGTGATAATGTTTCAGTCGTTGACTTAGCTTTCTATTAATGAAAAAAAAATAGATACTTATCATGTTCAAAGGGATCTTTCACAGGATTTAAATCACTGATCTTCTAATCAGCGACATCAATCTCAGCTTTAATACACAGCTGGTTGCACAACCTGTGTGTTCAGTGGAATATGTGTGATTGTGTTTTCCATTTGAACTGAAATATGCATTTAAAGCACAAATTAAAGAGGTAGAAATGGCTGCCGGCATGTTAATTCTCCTATAAACCCGTCCTGACTGTGAATCAGTATTCACTAAATGCACTGTCACGTCTCTGCGGGCTGCACTCGCTCATATTGACGAGTATACTCCCAGAGGGTTGTTGTGTGAGATGGTACAGCAGAGGGAATATTGTATAGCATCACGTCACACACACACACACACATGGTGGACATACTGTACAAGGCTTGGGGGGGTTATGAAGTAAAAACTGAGACATATTTCAGGATGACAGCCTCTCCTGCTCCTCTGTGTTACAGTGATATGTCACTCTGACACTTGATAATCCCCCGTAGTTCCACATCACAGGTCACTGGCTCACAGTATAACACACACACACACGCACACACACAATGTTCAAACACAAGTGATAAAACTCTTTACAGCCTGAGCCGAGAGGCAGAGCATCAGTAGTGCCTCAAATGGTGAAAGGCAATTATACTTTCTATCAGTTTCACTCTTTTATTAGCGACTTCTGTCCCCACATTTTCTCCCAGGCTTTTCTCTTAGATAACACACACACACACATACACACACACATACACTTCACCGGCGTTAAATCCTAATAGGCCTCTCACTGACTGTAACAGGTTTAGATTACCTATAACTGACTGACTACTTCCCCTTTATTCATTCAGCATTTCTTTCTAATCCTCCTCTTCTGCTATCAGAGCCAAGCCCTCGGGGGTTCCTGGCGTTTACACTCCCAGTGAGGCGGAGGCTGGGAAGAGGCACACATAAACTTAACAGAAGCAGTGAGGGGAGCTGCGCATAAACAGAGATGCTGCGAGGCATTATTTCGGATGCGATGTGCATTTGTAAACATAATATTTGACAAGCACTCCCAGGTGTTGGTGTGCGTCCTGCCAGTGTCTCTAACTTTCATCTTAACTTTGGAGGCTAAACATCGTCGGACGTGCAGGATTAGATTTTGTATCCGTGAGATGTTTTTACTTATTTCAGTGACAAGCAACGCAACAAGATTACACTGATAACTCTGGTTATTAGCTGCAACCAGCAGCTCTATGGTTCGCATTGTTGGTCGGCCCAGAAATATTTCCCAACCCTTTCACAGCCACAGTTTTCGCCCTAGGAGGCTTAGGTTTGGCATGGAGGTCGAGTGTGTGTGAGTTTGAAAGTGTGTGTTTGTTTTCATGCCAATTGGCTAAAAGTGGCCGTGGTAATGGGAGGGGTCTATCGCAAAAAGGCTCATAACAGCCCTGTCCATATTGGAAAAGGCAGCGCCAGCACCGTCTGTTGTGTTGTTGTTGTCTTCACTGTTGCACAGTGAATACTGTACAGTTCACGTACTCATGGTTTCATACCAAGGTTTCAGACATAGTAGAAAACCTCACATACTGTTTTTGCGTACAAAATAGCATGTTGGTATGGGTAGCTGAGTTTTGGTTAACGCTAGTAAAAATACTAAGATCATGTCAATCAAGACAGTGTAAAACTTGGCCTGACCGACTTACTGCACAGGCGACATCTCGCTCTTTCTCTTCCTTTCTGTGCTCTAAAGATACAGTATGACGTATGTGACGTAAATTTGGTACCCTTAAATACAGAGTTCGGTATCTAACTCTAGTGTCAACTAGCAACTGCAACTTTCTATCTATGAGGCTGAAATTACCCATGGAGGTGAAGTGTTTGGGAGGTTGTGTGCCTGCAAGTGCTATGTGTTACGGAGGAAGACCACTTGTGGACATATTGTTGCATGTTTGTGTAAAAATTAGACAAAGTGGGAACAAGATTGTTATTGTCCTAGTCTAGATCTATCAGGGACCGCAGAGATGAAATGTGGTTCATCACATCAGTATTTCTGGAAACATTCCTTCTTCTTCTTTCTCCCTTCAGACACCAACGAGTGTGAAATGAGTATCTGCGTCCACGCCCGCTCTTGTCGCAACCTGATCGGAGGATACCTGTGTGACTGCCTTCCTGGGTGGACAGGGCCTAACTGTGACATCAGTGAGTATAAAAGGAAAAGGAATAAAAGATAAAAGAGTCCTGTGGCGGCAGGCAGTGAAACATGAAGAGCCTCGGTGGACTGAGTTTAAACAGGAGTTCACCTGCAGACCAGAGTCCCTGCAGGCAGGAGATCATTTTACTTCCACTCCAGTTACATCCATCATCTGTCACCCTGCATCACTAAAACACACAATAATTAAAGACTAGCTTTTGTTTTTGAGTATTATCTCTCTCTTTTCACTGTGTATATTGTTGTTTACGGCACCATATTGCATAATTATCTGTGTGTGACAGATTAATAAAGCGTTTCTTGTCTCTCTTAGGGAACAGCAGCTGTCAGGGTTTGTGTCTGAACGGCGGACATTGCGAGGTAAGAGTCCTGGCAGCGCTGCCCTTCTCTGTCCATCTAATTTGCCTGTTGTTGCAGTCACAACACGGATCCACTTCATTGTCTTCCTCCCACTCTCTCTCAGACTGGTGACATTATCGCCTCCTTTGTCATTCCTTTATTTGTTCCTTAAATTAAGATTTCATACAAAAACTCAAGAAACTACATGAATTAAAGTGAATCCATGGGAATCATTTTAATTGTGTTAACGCCCAAGGCATTTCAGGCCTTCTTCTGGGGACAATACCCTCTTTTTGACATTTTGCCTCGAGTTGTGAGCAGTATTTATTCTCAAGGGGGCAAAAATGTTTCATTGCCTGAGGCGGATCCATAACAGGCCTCCTCTCTCTCTCTTTAGTGCCCCTTTTTCCTGATGCTCCATCTGTGTCACATACATTTAAATAACATACAATATTATGCTGTCCCACATAGGATCAGGTGTCAGGGTCCAGATGCTTGTGTCCACCTGGCTTCTCGGGGAAATATTGCCAAAATGCTCCGAGTCCTTGTGAAAGCGCCCCTTGTCTGCACGGAGGACAGTGTGTGGAGAAAGATGGAAAGACCGTCACCTGTAACTGTCCCGCGGGATATTCAGGAATCTTCTGTGAGGTTAGAAAACCTTCATAGATGTCAGCTCAAGGCTCGCTTAAAGTTAGATTAATACAGCGCTGTAAAAATGTACCTAAATGTTATGTCATGCTTGAGTAAAAGTAAAGATATCGTGTTAAAATATTACTTTGGTAAAAGTGAAAGTCATCCATACGAACATGTACTTGATTATCAAAATTATTTACGTGGCAATAAATGTACACAAAAAGAATAAAAAGCACAAATTAAAGTAAACATGGAGAATACTTTTATGATGTGGTCATGTTAAGTCATATATAAAGTGAGTGGGTGGTCACTTTAGCTGTTGGAGGATGATGTTTGGTTGCCATGGAGATTACTGAAGCCATTAACTGAAGCATAAATTGAAAACATCGTGTGGCCCTCCAATTTCTGTCGAGCGGCAGCTAGACACAACTCATCAAGTGTCGAGCGCCCTGTCATAAATCAGGCTTATAATAAAAGAAAAGATGACTTTGAATAGAGGAGCAATGTAACTAAATAAGATATCATCTTATTTATCGATTCAATCAAATATAATGAGAAATAAACACATTTCAATCATAGAAAAATAAACATACTGATGGAAAATGAAGGGAAAGATATATAACATTCATTCTTCTTTCCATTATTTCAGATCACTTTGGATCTGTGCAATCCCAACCCCTGCCAGCAGGGGGCAGCCTGTCACAGCACAGAGGGCAGATACATGTGTGCCTGCCCTGAGGGTTACTATGGTAACGAGTGCATGAGCCTCAAAAATCCCTGCATTGGTCAGCACTGTCCAGGTAATCATAATATGTGTGTGTGTTTCTTAAAAAGCACAAAGTCTCTGTGAAGTTTTGTTGAACCCTCTCTGTCTCTGCCTCCACGTCTGCAGGCGCCATGTCTGACACGACACACGGCGGTGTCAGCTTCTACATCATCCTGGTGGGCGTCTTAGCTTTAGTGATGGTCTGTGGCTGCGCCGCCTGCGCCTTCATCCTCTCCCACCTCCATCGAAAGCGGAAAAAGCAGCAGGCCGTCCCACAGGAAGAAGGCATCAACAACCAGAGGGAGTTTGTCAACCTCATCAGAAACGTGGACCGTCCCGTGCCCCTCCTGCCCCCCGCAGCCGCCCCGCTCGCTCACCCTCCGGCCCCCGCCCCCGTCTCACGTTGCTACGAGGAGATTGAACTGACCCTGCCGCCCTCTCCGGCCCCTTCACACCCCTCTCCGGCTCTAAAGCCAGCTCACGCGCCCAAACTGGACATTTCAAACCGGGAGAGGGAGAAGTTGAACCGCTTCCACTACACAGACAGCCAGGAACTGGAGGCCTGACCTTTGAACTCTTGGGAGCTTCTGTTTTTTATTTTATTTTGCGTTTTTTCGCACTCTCTCGCTCACAGACCTGATTCTAGTTTTTTGCACTGTGTCACCGCTGCAGTCATGAAAACAGGCTGACCCTACGACCTTTATGTGCTCAGGTAGCTGTCAGCAGACACCTGAGGAGGAGCGAAGGCTGCTATAAGCAGAAGGGTCAAAAGTCTCACTGCGTTGTCGTCTTTGACCTTGTTTGACGACCATGAGAAGCGACAGGTGCGTGACGTTTGACTGTAAGATTCATCAGACTCTTGATTTAATCTAGAGACTTGAGTGCCTGAGATACTGTCAAGAGGAAAAAGAGGATCGTTCTCTGTTTCCTGGTCCGAGACGCCATCTGATTGGTGTTCGGACCTCCATTTCCGTTTCAGACTGAACTCTGACAGACAGAGAGATTAACGAATGGATGTTTATTTAACACTTTCCGTGTCTGGTTGTGTGTAAATGTGTGTGAGAGTGAACTAGAGAATGTATATTATGAGTGTACGTGTTGGAAAAGGAAGGACAGAGACGGTTTACTTTAAGAAAAAGAAAACAAAGTTGATCTACTTGTCAAAGAGAGTTCATGCTCCCGCTCTGAAGGCTTTAAAGCCTTTTAAAAACTGTTTTTAAAACTATACACTGTTGCCTGTATTGTCTCTGTAATACTACAGTCTGTCAAAGATGTATGATTTTTTCATACCTGCGTGTAAAATAGCTTTTTTGTACATGGATATATTGTACATATTGATGCCCTTTTTGTACTGTGGTTTGGTCTGGAAGTATCACTGTATTACTTTGCTCTGTTTGTCCCATTTCGCTTTCCATTTGGAGCAACCAGCACATGTGGATTGTAATAAAAGTGCATTTACCAACTCTATTTTCTAATTTTTTAATTACAATTCATCATTAATAACCAGTGTTAGGACCACGGGTATTACAGTCGCTGCTGGAGGGAGGTGTCAGCGCTGACATACAGAGATTAAAGGTGCAAAATGTAATCATTTTAGTTTCAAACATTTTCACATTATCTTACACTCGTCATCAGAGTGTGGAAATATTTATTTCAACATCATGTTCTGGCACCTTTTCCTGCCAGCATCCTCTCCTGGGCCCGTCCAAACCTGCTAGCGGTGCAATCAACACCAACACTCCCCCAACGCTTCAAGCTCCCACTCTGGACTGTAAAATATTTATTTATGCACAACAACTTTTGGGATACTATGACAAGCTTTGCTGTGAATATCATTGTCACAGTCCCAAGCAATGACGCATCCTGAGTGAGCAACAATCAAAAGTCTTTTGAAGTTTTCATTTGCTCTTTATTTATGAGTTTGTACAACTAATCACGAACTAATTACAAGTGTGTTTTTCTCAGTGTCACAATCCAATGCGAGTATTGTTTATGTTGCACACCAAGCAGTGCTCATAGACCTTCCACAGATCCCATTTATGTGCCAAATATGTCATGTTGAATTTTAGGAAAATGTGTAACAACCATAAAAAGTATGTAGTTTGGAGTTTAATCCGTTCACCTAAGCGTCGTACAGCTTCAGTGAAGTGTCAGAACAAACAGAGACAGCGCTGCAGACTTTGTAGGAGGAGAAAATCAGGGTTTAAAACTGGTAAGAAGTGATGGGATCACATTATAAGAAGAAGATGGGGCAACACACGGACTTAGGGGTACAGAAAATAAGCATCTTATGTAAAAAAGGAAAACAAACACATGGAAATATAAATTAGGAACACACAATATGGTCAAAAACATCATATTGCGATTATTTTTTGACAGAAATTGTGATGCAAGATTAGTGAGAGTGATCAATCTTGCATCATAATTTTTGTTTTCACTGAAATCTATTAAAATCATTATGTCTGCAAAACAGTACAGTACAGTACTTCAGTAAAATGCTATTTTGTCACACATTTGACCTTTTTTGCAGCCTCTTGTGATTTTGGATATTGAACTTTGCCATATTGCAGCTCCAATTATATTTTGATTATAAAAATGTTCATAAAAAGCTACATGTGGTGATCTTTACAAGCGAGCGTGAAACACTTCTTACCCTTTGTGTCAGTGTGAGAGCACTTTTCAGATGCTATGACAAGCTCAACAGTTCATATCATTGTTAAAGGCCCGAGGGAGGATATTTCACCATGGAGCACATGGCTCACCGCCACTATGACTAGGTCAGTGGGTCACTGTATACACAAGGTCTCTTTCTCTCTCTCTCTCTCTCTCTCTCTGACACACATTCACAAACAATGATCCTGACCAGGAAAATTGTTCACAGTCTTCCTAGAAAACAACTGTGTGGTTGTGGGAAACTTGTCCATTGTTGGAAAGTCGGTAAAGTTTGTAGAAAGTTACAAAATCATGGAAATCAAATTACTCGATTTAAACTCCTTAGCACCATGTCATTGTAAATTTAATGTATGATTTAGGTGTAATTTGTTTTTTTGGCAGTGTAGTATGTAAACCCAACTCCTCTGTTGCTGATGTCTAAATGATAAATTAACTGTAGAAATGTGTGTGAAAGGACGGGTTGAGTGTAAAGTGACACAGCAGCGAAAGTTACCGGGCACATGCATGTGACAGATGTGATCTAACAGCGGCAGACTGGAAATGAACACGGGCTTCCTGTCGCCACCCTGGTCAGGAGGAAATGTAGGAAATAGAGTTAACACACACACACATGACTGTAGGACACCCTCCACCTGCTTTTTTCTCAAAAGTTGCTGTTCCTCAATCCAAAAAACGGTTGTTGAGCGCCTGAGGACAGATGTTTACCTGTGAAATCTCAGGTGTTGACAGCGGTGCAGGTAATTTTGTTCCCTTCAGTTTTAATGTCACGATCTCGGTGACTTTGTCAGTTCCTCGTTGAAGCAGACAGAAGTTTGAAAAGAAACTTTCTGGTCTCTGTCCTTCACTCTCCTGACAGCCTGTGGGTAATAGTACAAATAAAGGGTAATCTGGGGTTTAAACTATGATTGATTTGTCACTGGGGATCCAAATTTCAACATTTGCACAGAGCCTGTTGCATAAGAAGGATCATTGATGTTAATTCAGCTGATGTGGGTGGACACAAGAGGCATCTCATCACAGAAAAGAGTTTTGAGGTGAAGTTATTCAATTCAATTCAATGTAATTTACTTTATTCCCCCAGAAAAGTGAGGCGGACCTCAGAGCTCATCTCTCCTGTCTTACAGGGACATCTTGTGGCCACAGCAGGTAGAAACTTTAAAACCACTTAGTCTCATGACTCGTGTTACCACTCTCACTTTTTAATTTCATCTTCACATCCTTTATTATCCAGATCCATTTATAGTGTTTTCTACATGAGCACTTTATAGAGGATCAAAATGTGTCTGAATGATGTGCAAAAAGTTAAACAAAGAACAATAAAATAAATGTGAAGAATGTGAGTAACAAACTGGCAAATGACTTGAAAACAATTCAAACGGTCGTGATAAAACTCATCAATTCATCGTTAAGAATCAGGATTCACATGAGCACAAAAGCTGTAAACTGTAAACCAAATGATGGAAATATAAATGAAAATATCCATAAAAGGATAAAGATCTATCAACTGCTTCAAAAATCATTAAAGTCCATGTTTAAGTTGGGTTAATTTGTTACTCTACATTGTCCATTGGTGTGAATGTGAGTGTGAATGGTTGTTTGTCCTGTGATGAACTGTCGACTTATCCAGGGTGTACCCCGCCAGCACCCAATGTCAGCAGGGCTCGACTCCAGGATAAGTGGTTTCAGATAATGGATGGATGGAGTTTGTTTAGACATAAAAAAAAATCAGTCAATCTTCTGATTAAAATGTCTTCCCCAAAACTATATAGTGCACCTTTAAGGTTCTCCTGAATCAAATGATGGCAGGGTTAGGGTATGGCATTTTATACTGTGAGGTTAATTTAAGCCATATATATATATATATATACATATGTGTGTGTGTGTGTGTGTGTGTGTGTGTGTGTGTGTTATTGTTTCACTTTGCAAGTTGTAATGTGTATAGCAGCTTCAAATCAATCATTAGACCAGTGTTCAGCACTGATAGTGACGCTCTTTGGTGTACATGCTGTGTAAAGCTTGTAGCGCCCCCGCAGGCTGAGCTCGGTACTGCACACACCGACTACAACCGTGGAGAAGGAGGCGTGTAACTGACAGCGCTACGCTAACATCGTCCTCGGCTGACGAAAACAACCCCAGTGTGTGTTGGCGATCCGTAAAACAGGTAAACGGCGACATTTAAAACCGTGCCGAGTCTGTCCTGCAGCTGTATCTCACGCTGTGTTGGTGCTAGGGAGGCTGCGACACACGCGTTTCTGCAGGTTGAGCTAAGCTAATGTATGCTAGCTGTGATGCTAACAGTAGGCCTGGGCTGCATGCGCAACCAGGCCGACGTGTATGCCAACAAACTCCTCAATAACTTTGAAAACATTGATATTTTACAGACTATGCAGCCTAACATCAATGGGAGGAAGGCGCATATGATATAAATAAATATAATTTACAACAGATGAACAGTGTTTTTGGTGTGAGGAGCTTGACAACAATAATATAAAGATAGGTAGCTAGGTTAGCTCTTCGGCTCCAGGCGGTTTAGCTACATGAAGCTACTAAACAAACACGAGTAATGTTAATGATTACACGCAGAGGCGATGAAATGGTATCAAAGCTTACAATGACATGGTTGTGTTGTGCAATTTGTTAATGTTAATTAACTATACCTTTTAATCTTGCAATAGTGCAACCCATGCACACTCAAAATGTGGATGTAATTAACCTTTTAACAGTAAAACTCCTACTGGAAGTATTTTGCATAAATGCATTGGCTTTCATTTTGTTTGTTGGCTTGAATGTCACTTTACTCTGCAACACCAAATACTTGGCTACAGTTATGGGCAGCTTAAAGTCAACTATCGACTCCTTTATAAATAGTTAAATATAAAAATAATGTGTGTAGTTGGTGCTGAGCCACAAGGGAAGAATGGCATTAGGTAAATGTGAATAACTAAAAGCCCTCCTATGATATCAGTTAACATGAAGCCACATGAAATCACATGAAGTTATCTAGGTTAAAGTTAACCACTCCGGACTGGATTATCATGATGGTTACTTCATTTAAATCACAGCACACACAGCAAGAAGTAACAATAACCTCGATTGTTTATTTTGGATTAGGCCTCTTTGGAATGGGGTGGAGGTGTAATGGTTATCTCTGCTGGAGATGTGAGGTCAGATAAAACAGGAAATGCAGCATTTTTCATGGCAGATAGATAATCGGTGGCTTAATTAAAAATAAATAGACCTATGCTACAAGGTTGTGATGTCTCATGACTTCTCTTGTTTGTTTGCAAGGAATTTAGAAGCAGTACACGCAGTGCACATGTGCAAAATATACATAAAATTCTGCTATATGTTGACAATATAGTCCAGAAAAATAGGCTATTATTTGTTTAAAGGCAACTCTCTGCACAAGCAGTTTGTGTTTGTTATGAAATATTTTTATACATTTTTTTATCTGAATATCAGGCGCACTGATGCGACCAATGAAAATGTTGCACTTCACAGATTTTAGGGTGCATGTGTGATTAAAATAGTGTCACCCTGGAGCCCTGCTGTGTTGTTGTACATAATGCTCCACAATACTTGTAAAATGTACAAATATTCTGATATACTGCTTTCCCAGAATTATCTTTACTCAGTATGATTGAGAGTCACAGGTTGTATCCTAGATAAATATAGACCTGAGTGTTGGCATTGCGCTCTCAGTTGTATTTATTGTGCTTCATGGTTTGTTGTTTTCATGAGAAATAACTGCTGAAAGTAGTTATATTCTAATATCTATACCAATAAAATAATGTGGGAGCCTGAAGTTATGTAAAGTGCTCTCTAGAGCTCTGTCTGTGCAGCTTGCCCCGTCGATTATTTGTTAAAAATACATTCTTCTGTCTCCTTCACTCCACGCCTCCTCCACTTCTATCTCTGTACTGAAATTTCCTCACGTCCTTTTGTGCTCTCTCTTTCTCCTCTCTCCCATGTCACTTTCCTCTCTGGCCGTCTACAGCAGCCGTGCCCCGCCGCGCCCCCACCCCCAGCGGAGCCGTCATGTGGCAGGAGGCCCGCAAGCATGAGCGCAAGCTCCGTGGCATGATGGTAGATTACAAACGCCGAGGCGAGCGACGGCGGGAGTACTACGAGAAAATAGTAAGAGATGTTTTCATCTAGCTGAGCAACACATTCAGAGATACTCGAGTGTTATAATATTTGTTGCAGCAAGTTTTTTTGTTGAAGCTGTCTAACGGTGTCTGATTAAGACCTGAGACACATTGATACAGTTAACTATAAGATTTACAGCAGTATTTTGAACAGTGGAGATAAGAGTGTGCTCAATCAGCCTCACTTAACAAAACGCCGTAAAGTAGCACCATGCACAGCCTGAATTGTGCTTCTGGTTTGAAATGAAGATGAAATTCAGGAGATAAAGGGCTGTGCAGTGTAATATCGTTCACTGTGTGGTGAGTTTTTTTATTTGATTACAAGATGCCATTTTATCGTCAGCTCACTGCCTCTCATTCTGCCTCCAACAGAAAAAAGATCCAGCTCAGTTTCTGCAGGTTCATGGCCGAGCCTACAAGATCCATCTGGATCCTGCTGTGGCTCTGGCTGCAGAGAGCCCCATCAACATGTGAGGAGACACACACACACACACACACACACACACACACACCACATACGTACATACTAGACATCACATCAGATGCACAGTATGTGTCGGATCTCACTGATCAGATTTAACCTCTGCGTATTGTTTTTTCAAAAGGATGCCGTGGCAGGGAGATGCCAACAACATGATTGACAGGTTTGATGTGAGGGCTCACCTGGACTACATCCCCACCTACACACCTCCACTGCTCAGCACATCGTAAGTCTTAAAGTTAAATGAACGTCACACTCTGTCTATTCTTCTTTTCTTATACATTTTGGTATTTGAGGCGTTTTACTGAAGTAGAGCAAAAGTCATGAATACAACAAAGCACGATACCTTAACATAAAGTGTTAAAGTGTATTGAAGCTTAAGCAGAGAGGTTTTAGTCAGTTAGTTTGTTTTTTATTCTTTTCTGTTCAACACAGCAACATGTTTAGCTTAGATGTGTAGAAGTTTAACAGCTTGAGTCAGAAGATTTTCTAGTAAATGTAATACTTGGACAGAAAAACCTATGCAGCCTTTTTGATGTCTGAATGCATCATACTCAAAACACTGGTTGTTACTGTTTTTTAAAATGAATGTGTTACTAAATAATGTCAAGCGTTATTAAATTTCTTCTTCTACAATGCTTAGAAGCCAGATGCTTCTGCCTCAGTTGGAAGAGAAAATGCTCAGCGTGTTGAGATGTGAGTCTTCAGTCAAGTTTTAAATGTGAAAAACTTCCTTCCACTCTTTGTGTCATGCAGCACCCCGGAGCAGGAGATGGAGGAGAGGAAGTGCAATTATGAACGCTACAGAGGCCTCGTGCAGAACGACTTTGCCAACAGTGAGTATCACAAACTCAGTAACTGATGTTCTTTCAAGAGAAAGTTGAATTTTATTCGACTGTCAGAAGCTGCATCATCAGAAGTAATACATCACTTTAACAATTCATTTCACACATTCACAGTGCTGCACATGTTGTCTTGATGTGGCTATAATAGTCTGTTAACCTGCCCTCACTGGGTATATTTTGCAGTCGTGTTGTGCTGTTAAACTCCCTGCTGTCCTCCCACAGTCTCTGAGGAGCAGTGTTTATACCAAATCTACCTGGATGAGCTCTACGGTGGCCTGCAGAAGCCAAATGAGGATGAGAAGAAAAAGTATGTTTAAAGTGGTTGTTTCATCCTGACTTGTGTCCAACATTTCAGCTGTTTGTGTATTTATAAATGTCTCCTTCCATCATGCAGACTGGCTGAAAAAAAGGCCACCATTGGTTACACCTATGAAGACAGCACTGTGACCGAGCCTGACCCCCAGTCAGACAAAGATGAAGACAATTCAGAGAACAGTGAATCCGAAGAGGATGAGGGCATCCCAGATATTGGTGAGGAAATGGGTTCAGCAATAATGAGATTAACACATTATGTGGGGGGGGGGACAAAGCTGTAATGTTAAGTAGCTCCAGAAACGGGAAGCGCAGCAGAAATATGTATCAAAGAACAACAACTACCTTCAGTCTGTCGATCTTCATCAGTTTATAAGAAAACACAATCATATCTGGCTTAAAATCAGTCGAAATGATTATTAAATTAAGCACAACTTGAAATTTTTGTGTTTTACCTGCTGTGAATCTGTATGACGAAAACAAATCCTGTCTCTGCAAATATAAGTTAAACATGAGTATGAGGGTAAAATCTTCTTTGACACAGTGCTCTTGTTTTTGTCTCTGCACAGATGTGGAGGTCGATGTTGATGAGCTGAACCAGGAACAGGTGTTGGACGTAAACAAAATGGCGACATCATATGGAATGGCCGAAGGAGACTTTGTGAGGTAACATGTCTGTGATGACATCACGATGTCTCAGAGCTCACCTGTTGGGTCTGTCGTGCTGCTATGATTGAGGCTCTGTTGCTTTTATAGGTTCTTGGTTTACAAATATGTAAGAAACTCAGATGAGTGACGTCATTTAAAAAAAAAAAGTGCACTGTTTTTTGTTGTAAGACTGTTAACATGATACCTGTTCCTCAGGATGCTACGGAAAGACAAGGAGGAAGTGGAGGCCATCAAACATGCCAAAGCTTTGGAGGCGGAGAAGGCCATGTACTCTGTAAGATGACGTCCACTGAGGAATTTGTGTCTTATGATTGATTCTTATCAGCATTTTTAAGTGACATGTTTGATCGTCTCAGGGCCGGCGTTCCCGCAGACAAAGGAGAGAGTTCAGAGAAAAGAGGCTTAAAGGTAGACAGATCAGCCCACCAAGGTAAATTTATGATGCCCTGAAAATGGTTTTTATTTAATCAGTTGGCTTACCTCAAAACATGTTTAAGTTAAGTCATGCTCCTGTTTTTCAGCTATGCCAGGAGAGACAGCCCAACGTACGACCCCTATAAACGGTGAGTGGACTTCATCATTTTCCTTGCTAATGTCCTGATTTCTTTTGTCTGCTTGTGTGTTTGAACTTTCTGGTTTTTATGATTTCTCTCAGGCCAGAGTCCGAGTCGAGCTCTGAGTCCCGGTCACGCTCTCGTACACCCGGTCCAGAGAAGATCACCTTCATCACCAGCTTTGGAGGCAGCGATGATGAAGCTGCAGCAGCACAAACACCTGCTCCTCACACTGGCCATGCCACCTCCAACTCGCAGCACCCTGCAGGTCATAACAGGGGCTCCCGGTCGGTAACTTTCCGTTTTCCTGGCTTTTCATTGGTTACAGTCAGTTTGTTGTCTGTTGAAATGACCGCAGCTGTTGAGGCAGAAAGAATACTGACGATGAAATACTGATTTTTGTGGTAGGTGAGGTGGATTACAGTTTTTTAAGAAGTGAAGTCAGTGCAAAGAGTTGCCATTAAGTGCACTTAATTGCACTCTGCATGTGTGTATAGACAAAATGTGTAAGATTGGATAGTTGTAAGCGTTGACACACATTTACTAGGTTGATTGTGGCAATGGGAAGCAGTTATATGATTCTTTAATATTATGATAATTTACAAAAAAGTCGACCATGTGATTTCTTTAAAACAAGAGAACAGAAGTATTCTGAAGATAGGCTAGGTGCTGGGCTGGTGTTCTTACTAAAACAGCGTCTCTGTTTATCCAGGAGACGAAGGTCATCCTCCAGTCGCTCCCCGTCCTCCTCCTCCCACTCTTCCTCTCGCTCCTCCTCTCGCTCTTCTTCCCGTTCACGCCGTGCCCGACGTGGACGGGGAGGGAGGGATGGGCGGCGATCCCGGACCCGGTCGCGGTCGAGACGGCGTTCCAGATCTCACTCCCGGGGTAGAGGAGGGAACGGAGGAGGCGCATCTTGGAGGAGACGAGACCGGACACGATCGCGGTCTAACGACCGAGAAAGGGAACGAGAGAGGGACAGAGACAGAGACAGGGATAGGGATAGGAGACGATACTCTGCACGCAGACGAACGAGGTGAGATGTCTGCCAATGTCTCCCAACAGTTACCTATTAACATCACACACAGTCGTGACCTCAGCTCTCTTTCCGTTCTGTCAGGTCCCGTTCCAGCTCACGACAGGGGGGCGGCTCCAGGCGAGGATGTCGGAGCAGCGGAGGCCATCGGCGGGGAGACAGCGACAGCCACAGTCCCTCTCAGTCCCCCAGTCGTGCCAACCACAGTCCCTCCCCTGCTCACAGAGGAGCCCAGGCCTCTTCCACCAACATCTGTGACAAGCTAAGAAAGTAAGAAGGTCATGTAAACACTGTGGCAGCGACAAATCTCCACTAGGGGTGTAACGATTCTGAAACAGAGTCCGAAGCCGTGAAATAAATGTCCACAATCTGGAGTTGTGGTCCTCTCCTCTGGGACATCTGTTTACTGTCAGTCTTGTCCCAAAAAGGAGAAAAACTACAAAAAACAATTACATTCCCTCCTGAGATAAGACTCCCTTCTCTTCTCTCAAACTTTAGTTACTTTACTTTTAGTTGTCTGACTGTTGGCCCATGTGTTTACATTGTGTGGGCTCGCAGTAAACCACGTACCTGCTTCTGCTGATTGACTGCTCTCTGCAAGGTGCATTCAGGGGCTGCTCGTAAATAACAAACGTGTCTCATTCCATTCATATCCAACATTTCAAAGACTTTGTGCTGCACTTACTAATTGTGTGTGAACTTAACGATAGGGAAAGCAATTCTGGACAATTTCCCAGGTCGGCAGATACAGAAGTTTTGGGTTACAATGTCCCAAATCATCGGTATTTTTGACCTGTTAATCTACCTTCATAATGTTGTTTAGTGGTTTTGATATTACAAATTGCAGTTGATTAAACAAAACAAACATTTTTCTGCTGAGCTGAACCATAGATTTAGATAATCGTTACACCCCAAATCTCATCCGAAACACTTATTTGTGATGTAGATAAAGTTTCTGATAATCAATCAAGATGTCACTCTGCCCAGGCTAATCGTCTTCTCTCTTCCTCTCCAGGCCTGAAACTCCGGGTGGTAAAGAGACGGGAGCTGCCAAAGTCAGTAAGAATTTGATCTAGCTGGGTTTCTTGCTAAAGCCTACGCCTCCCTCATCCCTGACAGGCTGACATGGTTGTCCACCAGACTGGGATGTAGAAGCCATTGTTGCCCACAGAAAATAAAATGATGTGATTTTTTTTTTTTTTCTTTTTTTTTCTTGTTTCCACAAAGTGGACATGCACTGCAATCAAAGCCCCTCATCTATTTGCCATTACAGTTTTCTTCACCTTCTCAGTGTTTTGCTGAGAAGAATGTGAACTTGCCAACACTGAAAAATGACTGAATTAATGCTGCCATCTCTGTATGGAGTGAACATTTGGGCACCCTGTGAAGTCATTTTGTCTTGATTGTGCTTTAAGTCTGGGTTGTGCATGCATGTGTGTATATATACATGTGGGTGAGAGAGTGAAGCGTCTTTATATCTGTTTGTAGCCTCAGCAGTATATCGCATATCAAAGCCCTCAGAGGGAGAAGATGACTTGTTTTCCTCGTGACTCCATGTCTTGTTACAACTTATAAATCAGTATTGGCCAAGTGATCATTTAATAGTGACAGATGATGTTTGATTTAATCCGTATAAAAACTCACAAATCACAGATTTGTGGGGGTTTATGTGCCGGCCTATTTCTAAATCAAACATGGTGTTTGGATATAATATGTTAGTCAGCAAGCTTAAGAGATGCTCATAGGTGGATTTTGTTCCCTTCAGACAGAGCCAGGCTAGCTGTTCCCCTCTGTTCTCAGTCTTTATGCTAAGCTAAACTAACAGATGCTCGTGGAAGCTTCTTCTGATCTCACTCCAGGACAAAAAGGCTGATGAACTGAATATTTTGACATTTTGGAAAATATGTTAAAGGCTAAATAACAAGTCTATTTGTTGTTAATTTCTAACATTATGGATAGTTTGCCACTCTGAAGTGGTTTCTCTTTTACTGCTGTAGAAAAGATTTGCATGTACAGACAGAGTGGAAGAGAGTTATTACTTGTTCTAGCCTGCGGTGTTGTGACCTGCAGTTTTTCTTGCCTGGCCAGGTTTGAACGGCCCAGTGATGGGCGTGTCCCTGACAAAATGCCACTGGCTCTTTCTAAACTGAACGTACTGGACCTGAACTTGCCCTTGCCTCACTTCCCGACCTCCTTCTTCTTCTTTTCTCTCTGAATCTCTCTGACAGTTTTTGTACGTGTAAATCTGTTGTGTAAAGGTTCATGTGACTGGATCCTGCCCTAAAGCAGCAGCGTGTCTCTGTCCACACACACACACGCACACAGCCTGTAAGACCTAGGGTGCTTGTTGACTCAACAAACATCACACATGATTAATTTATCTGTGGCCTTTTCATCTCCACCAGCTACTGTACATGAAGGTGATGGTACTGAAATTGTGTAACAGCACGGTGCCTTTGATCTCTCACACACACACACACACACACACACACACACACACACACACACACACACGCACACACACCAACACACACACACACACTCACTTTTATCAGGCTGTGAGAGGATGTGCTAACACAGTTGTGTCACCTGCAGCCCAAGATGACCCCTCAGGAGCGTCTGAAGCTACGAATGCAGAAGGCGCTCAACAAGCAGTGTGAGTACAACAGCACAGGCCCCCGGGTGATGTCGAGATGTCGAACGTTTTGTCACGTAATGCAAATGACAAAACTGATAACTGATTTGTCATCTCGTCTCAATTTGCTGTGTTTGTTTTGTCTTGTCCTGCAGCCAAGGCGGATAAAAGAGCAGCTCAGGTGAAGATCCAGCAACAGGAACACAAACGACAGGTGTGTCTTAGTTTGTTTTTTTTAGGCAGAAACGGCTACTACTGTTATCCTCCATCTCCCCTCATTACTGTGTGTTTGTTTTACAGGAGCGGGAAGGAGAGCTACGAGCCATGGCACGCAAAATACGCATGAAGTAAGAATCTGTGTGTGTGTGTGTGTGTGTGTGTGTGTGTGTGTGTGTGTGTGTGTGTGTGTGTGTGTGTGTGTGTGTGTGTGTGTCTAAGTGGACTGTTTGGTATTTGCATGTTGCAATTGTCTGACCCAGAAGCTCTGCCTTTAGGGAGCGTGAGCGACGAGAGAAAGAGAGGGACGAATGGGAGAGACAGTATGGCCGACAGAGCCACTCGCCTTCTCCTTCCAAACATGGTAAGATCGCAAACAGCCATATGGATCTAAAAGAATAATAATGATTTTATTCAGCGCAGTGTTTATTTTGTGTGTGTGCGCTTACTCAGAACAGAAGTAACCAAAATATTTAATCAGCCAGCGACTGATCTGCTGGCGTCAGTTCGTGCTCTGACAGTTTTATTGGCGTTAGATGTTGTGGCATGCTATTGTTTTGATGGTGTGCTCTGTCTCCTCTGTCCCTCAGGCCGAGAGCACAGCTCACACAGAAGGTATGCTCGAAGCCGCAAGAATCTGCACAGCTCCGACGAAGCAGAGTGATATGTAGGGATTTGTTCACATTAATACACAAACATCTCAAAGGTCTTTTTATATGCAAAACTTCAGCTACCTTTCTTCTGTTGTCTGTCTTACCTGTGAGGTAACTTTTGAGGGAGAAGTCGGGCCAAGACAAGCAACAAAAACAATCCAGTTAATACAGAAAGTCACACAAAATGCCTCAAACTCTTCACTGCAATTAATTCTTTCTGGGATGAGGCAAATGAAATAAAACCAGATAAATAGAGGAGACCTGTTCTGCTTTTTCTTTTTTTTCATGTTTTTGTGATTGTAAAAGATCTTGAAAGTTAAAAAGGTCAAAGTCCACACCAACAGACCCTAACCCTTTTTGGTTGAAAAGTAAAATTTGTTAGTGAAGAAACATTGTACTGGAGACCTCTCGTCTCAAGTAAATAATACAATTGAACTAAAATAGAAGTTTAGCTCAGTCGTCCATTCTTATTCAGACTAACCGGCAAATCTGTGTTAAGGAAACTGACATTTCTCCACAGATTAACACCTCAGTTTAAGTTTCTGGATATTAAATGTCAATAAACACGTGTTTACGTTAATAATGTGTGAAGACTTTGAGTGCCCAGGCTTTAAAAATGTGGCCGAGTAATTCTGGAGAAAGAAAGGTGATCATTAAGTCTTATCCCCAGGTCGTTATTTAACATCCTGGAATGAGACTCAGCGATCAACTGTCTTTCTGCTTCAGGCGCATTTCCTTTATTATGTTTATCAGATTATTTTGCTCTCATCTCATCTTGATACTGATTCATTTTGTGTTTTTTCCAGGAGGTCGCGGTCTCGGTCAAGGAGTCCTCACTACCGATACTGAGCTGTGGAAACGCAGACGGATCCTTCAGTGCCGCGCTTGTCACTGACAAACATATTGTCCTATGAAAGAGGATATTACATGGAAATATGAAGAGATGGACTGACTGACTCACAAATCTGTACCTGAACACTCTGTTCTCTAGTTCTGTGTCCGCAGAATATAACACTTGACTGCGATACCTTAGTTTCACTAATCACACAGCCGACTGGTTCAGCCAAGCAGAGTTTGTTCTGCCCTTTTCATCTCTGCTTCGTCTTGATTTCTTCTGCATGCTTCCTTTTTATTCCTTTTCTGCCTGAACATTTCTTCTCAACGTGGACTCGTCTGGGGACGTTTGTGTGTCAAAGTCCTTAATTGATAAGCAATATATCACATTTTACCTCACACCTTCGTGTCATTGCTATCTATTTCGACCTTTTACTTTTCTCAAACAACAAACACTCACTGAAGACCATTTAAAACATCTTTATTGAACTGATGTACAGGATATTTATACACATCCATGTGAAACCTCTTTGTGAAATCTGATGCAAACAAAATTCACGTATGAATAAAATCAATCGACATCTCTTTTTATACTCTGTCCTCTGCCAGCCGGTCAACAGCAGCAAATAACTTTTTGTTCTCAGTAATGTTGAATGTTAAATACAGAACAGCAAATAAAAGTGTCTTTGAAATTGTTTGTTTTCTTCTTTTTTGAAATCCTGTGTTTTGGTTTTGCATTCAGTCTGCAAACACAAAACGGGCGTCGTATTATCACGATATTCACGGTAACATTAAAAACATGAAAGACTGATATTGGTTTAATTACACATACGGATATACCGTGTGAATTACCCAGCGACGATGTTCGGCCTTGTTCATATTTCGTTTATCGGTTCATCTGGTTGTCTTTTCACAAGTAATGAGTGTAATTGTTCTTTCAGTACACTCTTAAAAAGGTTATGATCACAGATCTCCACCTCACTCGTATTCTGAGTAATTAATTTACCAAATGCACGGTAATCAAAGTTAGATTTGATTACTCAGTAGATATTGTTTAATGTATTTTTATCCTGGAGGTACAGAGACGCCCTAAACTGGATATTTCATGGAGGATTATAAGAAAATAATTAAGGACACGCATCCTGTGACTCAGCACTGGTAAAATCATTGTTTTGATGTCATTTGTTTCTTTCATGTGAAACTGTCAGTGCTGCTGTCTTGGCCAGGACTTGCTTGTAAATGAGATTCTGTATCAATGGGAATATTCCTGGTAAAATGAAGATTTAATAAAGTAGTGAGAAAAGTCCAACCCAGTCCAATGTAATGTCTTGTAGTCCAAACCCAAAAGTATTCGGTTTAATAGGAAATAAAAGCGATTTCAACCAGTTTCTAAAAAAATATATAAATATTTGAAAAATGACTTTAATGATAAATCAACTATCAAAATAGAAACTACCCAAAAGTCACAGTTGTGTAAAATTAACAATATCGTGTTAAAATATTACTTTGGTAAAAGTGACAGTCACCCGTACAAGTCTGAAAGTATCTGATAATAAATGTACTTAAGTATGAAAGTAAAAGTAAATAGTACATATCTTTACCTTTATGTCTGTAATGTATGTGTTGGGCTGACTGATATTCAGCATTTTTCTGATTTTTAATCGATTGCTGATCAAACAAATACATTTTAATATGTTCTACTTTGGCTCTGATCAAGCATGTAATCTGCAGAGTAACTAGTTACTGAAGTCATCAAGTAACTGCAGAATTTAAAGTACAAAGTTTGCCTCCAAACTGGTGAAGTGGAAGTATAAAGTAACAGAAAATGAAAAGTACCTCAAAATTAAACTCTTCATGTGTTTTCTTTCTTCCCTTCTCTGTGATTTTGCCTGCTGATCACTTTTAAATGACTCATATTGACTTTATGTGTTTTTACTTTTTCTCTTCTGCCTTCTTGTCTGAACTCCTGAGACCAGACATCCTCGTGTGTGACTTGACCGTCGACTGAGTTTCCTGCTTTTGCTTGTTTGTCAAAGTACTAAATAAAGTTTATCACAAGTTTATTTTCGAGTAAATGTACTTAGTTACATTCCATCACCGCTACGGGCTAATCGATTAATCGACTAGTTATTGCAGCTCTGTGCTGACTTTATCAGGGGGCTGCAGTTTGTTGTTCCTGCCAGCAGGTGGCGACAGATCTCAGCGCTGCAGCTGAGGTCGCCTCTCTGCAGCTTCTCGTCACTTCGCTGTCATTCTGCAACTTCGGAGCCGTTTGTCTGAATGTTTTCTGTATTTTTATGCGTGTGTGTTTCACCCGCAGCCGGTCAGAGAGATAAAGAGAAATGAGTGTTGCTCTGATTACAGTTTGGTTTTGGAGACACCTGTAGGAAACCACAGAGGTAGTTCCTCTGAGCTGCTGAGGAGGAACTAAACGATCATTTTCTATCATCAGGATGTGAAATTCATAATGACACACGTAAAAAAAAAAAAAAAACAGAAAGGCAGCGTGTTAGAAAAAAAAAAAAAAAAAAGCTTTAAAGTGTGTTTACACAGAGAGTAACTCGAGGAGGGCGGGGTCAGGGTCGTGGAAGCGGAGCGGGGCGGGCGGTGCCTACAGTCGCCCATGCCCCCTTTCGCCCTCCGCTCGCTGCGCTGCGGGGGAAGAAGCGTGAACTTGAACGCAGCCTTCACTGCTCACAGAGCGAGTCCAGGCAGAGGCCAGCCAGTCTTATCAGTCCGTCCGCCGCCGCTCAGGTTTCGGTCAACTTATCGGGGAAGGAGCAGCTGGACGGATTTCTGGAGGGTGTTCTGGTTTGGAGCTGTTTGGGACCCTGAACGGTGCCGGACGCGGGACGCTCGACGCGATGTCCAGGCGCAAACTTGGCAGCAGACCGCAGCACCTGAGTGCAATTCAAGGTAAGAGCAGCGGTGTGTGTGTGTGTGTGTGTGTGTGTGTGTGGGCACGTTGAAGCTGGATGTGTGTTTGTTTGTCAGGTAAAAAAAAGTAAAATAAATTCAGGTCACAGCTTTGTTTCATTGTCGGTCTGCGCGCATGGTTTGGGATGCGCGCTGGCACCAATTACCTAATAATGAATGAACGTGTTGTCGTTTTAATTTAAAAACACTTCCCAGCGAGTGTTTTAAAGTATCTTTGTCCTCAGTAAGCCAACATGGATGTGTTTTAATCCCCTCCGTGGGCTTCACAGGCAGATATTCAAATAAGGAATCATGATTTTCTTGTCATGTTTGTCCTGATGTGCACTGTTACTGCAGTTGTGTTGATAGAGGAAGGACCGGTTTGCTGGCACGCTCTCCTCACATGCTACAGGTCCGAACACGATGATTAATATTTCCAAGGTAGACGATGATCAAGTTTCTCGGCAGGTCTGTGGGACAGTTTCCCCTCCACTGCCTCTCTGGCGCACAAGAAAACCAGGTGGTTGGGTCGTTTGTTTGTTTGTTTTTTAAAACACTTGAATGATGTCAATTAAAAAAAAAGAGTACAAGAGTCCACTCACAGTGTTCAGACACGAAGACAAAGATGCAGCTCAGGAAACGAGAGAAACTTCAACACCATTCTTGTTTTTACAGTTCTCTACTGGAGACCAGTGGTGCGTGTCTGCTGTGACCACAGGCCCTGACTCAATCCTGTGCGTGTGTGTGTGTGTGTGTGTGTGTGTGTGTGTGTGTGTGACCGCGCCTTGCAAGTCTGCACAAACAGCGCAGCCCTGAAACAGGAAAGGTGACATTTTTTCACAAACAACTGGCGAGATCCGACTTCAGACTGTACTGTCTGTACCTGTCCTGTATGTTAGCCCAGGCAGGTGGATCCAGTCCAGGCATCAAGGTGTGCCCATGACCGCGTTGAGCAATAATAGTGTACTGACCTCCCCTCTCCTCCTCCTCCTCCTCCTCCTCCCCCCAACCTCCACCTCCTCCTCCTCCACCTGAGTGAAAAGAGGCTTGGTTGAACTTGTGTCCACTGCCTCAACAACTCTCCCAGGTGCTCTTGGCTGCATGAATGCAACTCATTTCAGCTCCCTGCTCACCACACAAGATTTGTCAGGTTGTTAAGGTTGAATCAGATGAGCTGTCCTCACTCTCTCTCTACACACACACACACACACACACACACACACACACATAAACACAGGGGCTGTTCTTATCTCTAACACCTTCAGTCAGTTTTTTTTTCTCTTTTATTGCAATCCACTTCCTGTTGAGAAACTCCCGCTGCCTGTAGCCCGTAGCTGTAACTGTGAGTGAAATGTGAGGAGCCTCGGTGGCGTTAGTGCGTCTTTTTAACACCAATAATCTGTTGGTTATTGTTTGTCACGTTAGCTGTGGGGCGGCGATGCTCCTGCTGAGGTGGACAGTTGCACCCGGCAGCAGCTGCAGCCTCGGTGAGAGCGAGCAGATCTGTTCTGGGGTGTTTAAAGGAAGTGGTCAGTATTGGCCTAGTTGCTTTAGAGCTCAACTGAAACTAGCGCTCTCAATCAACACGCCTGTTTGTTGTTCCACTGAGGTCTAACAGTATTTGTGCCACTTTCGGTTGCTGATGTGTCAGAGCATGGTCAAAGACTCCTCGAAGAGATATCCTTAATGAGCGCTCGTCCTGAGGTGTTAAAGAAACTACTGATGTTTTCACAGACTGTGTCAAAAACCTACACTGAGTGGAAAAGATGATTTGCACCCAACTGCAGAAAGAAAAGGGTGAAAAGTACTGAGTGAAGTCAGTTCACCTACTGTTTGAACTACAGCCCGACCAATATGCAGTTACCAATATCACATTTTTAGCAGTGGTTATTAAAAAATATATAAAAGGTTAGGGATTAGGGGTGATTTAATAATTATAAATCACCTCAAGCATCATTTCCTTCACTGTGTTCTTTAAAACCAAAAAGTTTGCATATCAGCCGATCTGCACGAGATTTATCTGCGATAGGCCGATAATATCAGCTAACGGATACATCAGTCTGCTCTAGTTTGAGCTGTTACTCTGACGTCTTCAGACGTCTCGTTTTGTTTGACCAACAGTCCAAAACTCAAAGATATTTTCACTTTACTGTCAAATGAGCTTTTATAAATAACATGAGATTTACATCCTCTCAAATTTTTGGGTATCCTTATATCACAATATGGCTTTAAAGGAGCACTATGTAGTTTTGGGAATCAGAAGGGTTTGACTTTCTTCTCCAAAACTACATAATGCACCTTAAAGTTGTGTTTTCCTGTTTTTAAAGGCTGCATTACAACTCCTGAAGATTTTATCAAAACTTAAACCGTGTGAACATTTTGTGAAAGCACCGATAGTAATCTCTGCAATGTCATCGCAGTATCGATATCGAGGTATTTGTTGGAAAGTATGCGTGAAGATTTATGAAGTGCTTCTGAGGACATTTCATTTCATTGTGTTTCGCAACGAATGAGACTCGGGGGAAAATCAACTTTCTTAAAAAATGTCCTATCTGTTAGTCATTAAACTTTCCTCCTCATGTTCCTCAGATACCCCTGACATGGCGGATGGCGCCACTCCATCAGACGACCACCTCCCTCCTCCTCCTCCTCCGCAGGTCCGGGCTCCAGACGACGGTCGCGACCTCCTGACCTGCGGCCAGTGCAGCCGGGCCTTCCCCCTCGCCCACATCTTGGCGTTCATCCAGCACAAACAGGGCGGCTGCCGCTCCCGAAGCCAAGCCCCTAACGCCAACGCCACGCCCCCCTCACCCGCCAACCGAGCGCAGCATCGCGTCGCCAACGCCGAGCCGGGGCCGGGCTTCATCGAGCTGAGGAGAGGAAGGGCCGGCGGCGACAGAGCGTGGGGGGAGGAGCCCAGTGTGAGGGTGGAGCGAAACAAAGCAGGTGAGCGAAGAAGAAGAAGATGGCAGGTTGCTAATTAGTGACTCTGTTGTTTTGTTTTCATTTTTTTTTTCAACCGCCCTCCTCTTCATTTAACAACTGTCCCCCTCCTCCCCCCTCTCGAGTCCAGCTCATTAGCTAGCCGTTGCCATTAGCAGACCTGCGTGAGTTAGTGACGCACAGGCTAATTGTGTGGAAAGGATAGGCGTCAGGAGCGTTCAGAGGGCACCGAGGGTCCCCGAGGGCTCCACGCTGAGCAACTGAGCTCCAGAGCTGCCTTTATGTCCCCGACTGTCAGTCTCTGAGGTCGAACGGCCAGGTAAACATGTTTCTCCCTCTCTACGTCCTGGACAACGGAGACCGAAACCACCTCCTCTTAAAAACCAGCTCGGGAGCGCATTTCAGCGCTGACAAGGCCATCGGAGAAGGATGCGACGGTGTTAGTCATGCAGCGCAGGATGAAAATGGTCAGAGGAGTGGATGTGAGGCTGTGCGTGCAGCTCTCCTCGCTGTCATGACACTGTAATGGAGGACGTTGCATCATGTGCAGCTCCTCCGCCATCTCCCACTGTTCTGCCCCGGGCCGAGCCACCTGAGCTCCTGGGAATCTCACACACATCTTCTTTTTCTTCACCTTGTTTTCTACATTTTCATCCCTCTCTTACGAGTCTCCTCAGCGCGTCCAACGCGAGCGCAGATTTTCCTAAAAGGTCTTTCTTCTTCTTCACGCCTTTTCCGCTGCTGTTTTTAGACGAGATGGTTGTGCCAAATAGAGTACGTCACGGTGCGGGTCAATCAGCAATTCATGAATGCTCATTAAAATCCTTTTGAAGAATTCTCACTTCTTGGAGTTTGAGACGGAGGCTTGTGTTTCAGATGCATTTTGAAGGTCACGACTGCAGACTCATAGCAGGTACGAGTGGCCCTTTGGCACGCATTTTGAAACTCTCCCCTCTCTGCCATGTTACGAACGCACACACACGTTAGCAGTTCCTTCCTCTGTGTAACGCTCAGGGGACTGCCGCACACACCGTTTCCGCCTGTCCACAACCTCCCTCTTGTTTTTCTATTTCAGTCTGTTTTTCATCTCTCTCGTCTCTCACTTAGCATCCGAGAGCGAGCCAGTTTGGTAATTTGGTGGCCGCAGGATTATACAACAAACCAAACACGAGGCGAGGCGAGGTGGGGGGGGGGGGCTCAAGAGCACGATGGCTGGTGAATAATGAAAAAGTGGATAAGTTTGGATTAAAGTTTTATCAGCGAATGGAGGTTGTTTGGAGTTTTTTTTTTTTTTTTGCGAAGCTTTTAGTGGGTTTTTTTTTATCTCGATGAAGTTTGAGGACAGTTTTAATTGGACGTGTGAGTAATAGGAAGTCTATGTGTGAGGGAGGGAAACCGAAGCTTGAGAGATGACTGAAAGTGAAAGAGCAGTTATCCCACAACAGAAAGGCCCTCCATGTCTGCGAGGACGGAGGAGAAAAGGGGGTAGAGAAAGGGAGAGGGATGGATTACTGAAGAGCCGCGTGCATCTGTCTCATTCCTTTTTATTTATTCTCCTTGTTTGTTTTTTTTCCCCTCCTCATCTCCAACATCCCCCCCTCCTTATTTCTTCCCCCCATCTTCAACACACTTTCGCTTTGCCCTCTTTCAATTTCTCGCCCCCCCCATCCTCCACTCACCCACCACCCTCCATCGCCTCCCTCCTCCTCCTCCTCCTCCTCCTCCTCCTCCTCCTCTCTTTTCTCCTCCCTCTGCCTCCCAAGGGAAAAGAGATTCTGCCTGCTGCTCGTTAGTGCTCCCAGCCAATCTGCATTTTTAATTAGTAGTTATTGCTTCTGCTTAATATTCAAGTGCTACCCCGGGCCAAATGGGAATCCTTACAAAAAAAAAAAAAAAAGAAGAAGCGGCGAGGAGTGAGAGAGAGAGAGAGAGAGAGGGAAGGAAAGAGAAACCGGCTGGGTATTGTGTTTCACTCCAGGACCCTGAGACAAAAGCACCCCCCTCCGCCACCCCTCCGCCCCCCTCAGGGAAAGATTTGGAAGGTTTTGGGGGGGTGGAGGGGTGAGGAGAGTCGGGGTTGGAGGATGGGTCTCAAGTACAATCCAAAGGGGGTGACATATTTTCGTGGTGTCTCTTGGCCCCCCGTACTACATTATAATCTTTTTATCTCATTTTCTTTTTATCTCCTGAGCCCTGACCTACCTACCTCTCCCTCTACGTCTCCCTCTTCCTTTTTTTTTTTCCCTCGCTCTCACTCTTCACCCTATTTTTAAAAAGAAAGTATCTCAACTTCTCCTGGGTTTCCTCCTCGGGCTAGGTTAAAGGACATGAACACCACAGCTCCTCTCTCCGTCTCCAGACAGAGGGAGGGCGGGAGAGAAAGGGGAAAAAGAGAAAGAAACAGTTGCTCTCTTTTTCATCTTCACTCTCCTCCCCCCCTCCAGTAAAATACAGAAGGATTTGACTTGAGGAAACATGAAAGAGGCTTATACCAGAGTCGGCTTTGAACCTCTCCAAAAAAGAAGGAGAAAAAAAAAAGAACTGTTTTCCCCCTCAATTTGGGGATCTTCTCTCCAATTTTGATTTATGCAGAAAGGCCTCATTTGTCAAGCAGGCTGAGTCAGTGCCTGATTTGCATAAAGCGTTCGTTTTCTACGTTCTGCTAATTAGCAATTTGCAGCTTAATTGGAGAGTGGCTCTCGGTTAGGAGACAAAGCTATCCACATATAAAAATATCTCCAGATGTACTTTGGCGACACGACTCGCATCTCTGCTTTGAGTCGTACTTTTCCACACTTTCTCCTCGTCTCGTTCCTCGTCACCTCGCTCTTTTCTTCACCTCGCATCCATTTGACGCCGTAACATACCGTCTGATACTCGTGTTCCTGCGCAGCTTTCATAACTTTAAAGCAGCCATAATCGATGTTTGTGTGCTAGCAAAGGGTCACATGACTTGAGGTCGTTCACAGTGATGAAACCACAGATAACAATCGCTCAACTCTTCGGTTCCCCTCAGCTGTACGGAGGTCTTTTAACTCATTGTTTTGATTCTTAACCGCATCTTTGCTCTCACCTTTGTCATTGTGATGTTAAGTGGGCGGCTGTTCTGCAAAAAAGCTTCAAAACCCCTCCGAACGGGACATGTTGAAGACACGACAGCGGACAGACACAGTTAGGTCTGAAGACCAAAATCAGAGCTAAAATGATGGTGAATATCGACTTACAATCATCAGGTGGACACAATCAAAAAACCCAAGATAAACAGCACAACAGCTGCTAGTACAGACAAATAGGTCAGCAACGCTTGTGATTAATTATCTATGTTTAATTAAACGCTAGTAGTGGAGGCTGATGTCTGTTACATCCTGAAAAGGGTGTGTTAGGGGCCAATCAGGGATATTTCGCCTCCGTTTCCGGCTGTCTAAATTAAAAAACGCAACCCCAAACAAGCAAGCAGCTTAGCCTCGACGTGTGAGGTAACATGGATTTCACTTTGGTTATGATGACAGGGAAAACCCTGGCTTCATACCTGCTGGACGTGCAGAAGGCAGCTAACAACTTTAAAAATATTTCAGAAGTTGTGTTTTCAGCTTGTTGCCTGAAGATCATTTGTTCTCTCCTAGTGGAAAACAAGACATTTCAAAGTAAACTGACAACCACTAATCAAAATGTCTAACTCGGTCTGGTCTGTCTTTGTTTTCCAGTTTCTGACGAGCCCTCCTATTTCACCTGCCAGCAGTGTGAAGGCCTGTTTCCATCTGCCTGGGCGCTCCTGCAGCACGCCCAGCACACACACTCCTTCAGCATCTACCAAGAGGACGATGAGGACGACATTAGAGGAGGAGGAAGAGGAGGACTCAAACAGCAGAAGCCCGCTGCAGCCACCCTGGACCCTCGCCGCCTGAGCCAAGCTCTCGCCTCTGCCTTTCAGCCCTCCGCCCTGCGCCTCAGTCGCTCCCGTCAGACACACACCACCTCCTCCTCCTCCTCCTCCGGTAACCTGCAGGCTCTGAACTTTTCGGTGCGGCTCAGGGAGCTCGCCGAGGGGAATGGCAACACCGCCGGCAGCTCTCCTGGAGGCCTGGTGCTGTCTCCGTCCTCCTCTCCGCCAGCAGCTTCTCCCTTTCCTCAGAACAGCGCCCTCCAGGCTGAGTTCCACTGCGAGCCGTGCGACCAGAGCTTCCAGTCCCTGCGCGCCCTGTCTGCCCACCGCCGGACTCACAACTGCGAGAGGCCCTATCACTGCGGCGTGTGCGGGGAGGCCTTCACCCAGAGCGGCCAGCTGGCCCGTCACATAAGGAGCCATCACAGGGTGGCTGGCGGTGCAGGAGGCGGATACGAGTTGGTGGAGATGGCGGTGATGGAGGAGGATGTAGGGAGGCAGGGGATGAGAGGGAGATTTCAGATGCAGCCAGCCGGAATCATGGGCAAGGGAGTGATCGGTGCAGATGTGAGAGCTCAAGGCCCCTCCGAGCTGGACCTGACCCTGCCCAAACACCCTTCCATCGCTTCAGGCCTCATGCTGCTGACCTCAGAGGTGAGACCGTCAGACCGGGAGCTGCTGAGGCTTTACCAGTGCCAGAGAGAGGGGGGAGAAAGAGCGGAGGAGGAGGGAGAGGGGCAGGGGGAGCCTCCGCACACCTCACCCTGCGCCAGCCCCTCTGAAGGCTCGCTGGAGAGCGGAGAGACGGGCGGCAGCGGCGAGAGCGGCATCGCCAGCGGCAACTGCACGCCCAAACGTCCAGAGATGGGCGACAGGGTGCGAGGAGTCGGAGAGTGGGAGAATGAGAGGGGAGAGATGATAGAGAGGGAGAACGAGTGGAGCTCGGTCAAAGTGAGCGAGGCTGTGCAGGAGTGGCAGAGGGAGAACGAGCGGAGGAGTGTAGGAGGAGCTGTCAGCAGCGGAGGAAACAACAGCAGCACCACGGCCGGCTCAGGCGGCAAGAAGAAGAAAGACGAGGCGTGCGAGTACTGTGGTAAACAGTTCAGAAACAGCAGCAACCTGACTGTGCACCGCCGCAGTCACACGGGCGAGAGACCCTACCGCTGCGGCCTCTGCAACTACGCCTGCGCCCAGAGTTCAAAGTTAACGCGCCACATGAAGACCCACGGCGCCCAGGGAGCCAAGGCTTCCTTTCTGTGCCAGCTGTGTGCCGTGCCCTTCACCGTCTACGCCACGCTGGAGAAACACCTGAAGAAAGTTCACGGCCTGAGCCACGCCAGCGTTGGAGCGTACGCACAGGCCAGCGCCGCGGACACTCTGGCCGCCATCAAGGCCGAAGAAGCAGCAGCAGTGGTGGTGAAAATGGAGGAGGACGAAGCCAGTTTGGATCAGATCGAAATGGAGAGCAAAGTGCAGAGCGATGTGGTGAAAAGCATGGAGGCGGAGGAGGGGCAGAGCCAAGCGGAGTACGTGGAGAACATTAGGAGTCCAGTCATGGTGGGAGCACCTGAGAGCAACGCAGAAATGAGCTTGGCTTTGACTTCTGCGCCGTGAGAGCTGCTCTCATCCACTAATTGACATTTAAAATGTATAGGATTTAACTCGCCCGCTCAAATAAACAGAACTCGTCCCATCATTGAACTGACAGTCAAGTTAAACTGGAATCAAGTTTAAAGAAGAAGCTGAAGGAAGCAGCAGGCGGTCCCGTCCTCTCTGCCAGCACGGAGGCACCCAGCAGCCGTCACACGCTGTTCATGATTGTATGCAAAGCTGCTGGGTGAAACTAAGTGCCTACAGTTCTTTAGACCACAGAGCAAAAACAAGGCCATGACATTCAGCAGGGAGATTACCAGAGCTCTTGAACAGGAAGTGAACCGCCACAGTCCACACCGACACAGGAAACTGATCACCATGTTGCAGCGCAGGATGCAAAAGACGAGTGATTTATCTCTCTGGTGACCCACTGGACAGATTATTAACTGTCAGATAATATAAAGGGGATTATATTGAATTAAAAAAGGCATAGCAATAAAAAAAAAGCGATGTTAATATATTTTCAGCATCAGCAGATGGAGAGAGGTCTTACTGTGCTACCTAGCTGTTGCTGGTTTTCTTTTGGAGAAGACCTTTTAAAGACTAAAGATGTTCGAACAGACACGAGGGTGATATGAATCCAAACACTGTCTGCCTGCAGTTTCTCAGACTCTTCTTTTTAAAGGCGCTTGGTTGTCACAACACTTGTCACTTAACGTAATGTTTACAGGGCTCACGGGGCCTGGCAAAGGTTGTGCTCCTGACTTTGTGACAGTATGTATGGATGGTTTTTTGTTTTTTTCTTATTTTATAAATGTGAATAATGAGACTTAAAAGTCTCGTCTACTGATGTTTTTTCTTTTTCAGGATTAGTTTTCTATGCATAAAAAACTGCAATTTTACCTACATGTGAAACGGGTGTGTATTATTTTCCTCTATTTGTATCTATTATTGTGATGGTAACTTCTCTCTTTCACTGTTTACATTTGTAAAGTGCCGGACTGCTTGAAGCTCGTGCATGTTTTGCAGCCATTTTTTTTTGTTTTGTTTTGTTTTGTTGTCTGTGTTTGAATTATTCCTAATTTATGGATGCTGCATGTTGGTGGTTGTGTAACGGAAAAAAAAAAAAAAAAAAGAAGCTGTTCCACTGCTGAACTAAAGGGTTGAGAGGTGACGGAGTAGCTGGTCGTTTGGTGGAGTTGTGTTGGAGGTGAGCACTTGGGTGAGTGAGTTGTGTGAATGTTTTTGTGTGTAGATACATATTGGAAAACATCCTCAGGTGACACCTCTACTTGAACCCTCTGTCCTGTGATCACGTGTCCACGGCAGGACTCAGCCGCTCGTAATCTGGAGAATATATCGATATTTTTATCTCGCATTTATGAAGTGCTTCTGAGGAGATTTCAAAATACCGTGTAGGGTGGTCACAGTACCAAAATGTTAAACGTCGATACAATAGCAGTTTGAAAAAATGACTCGATACCTCTCTCCATACCAAGGCGAAAAGAAAAACTAAACAACACACAGCTGTGCAGCCTCGGGCTAAAAATCTGATTGTAGATCTGTTTTTTTTTTAATAGCTTTGATACTGAATGTGAATGTTGTTGGTGTTGCTTTAAAGACAACATCCCCACTCCACTGCTGGCTGCACAGCTAACTGTGCTTAGCTAATGGCAGCTACAGTGAGAAGCAGTTGGCGGTTACTCTGGTAAAATGCTGCTCCTTATTTACAGTCAGATGAATCGGGGGCTCTGTGAAATTTTCGTCCTAGCCTACTCCATTTCTAAGCTAACGTTAGCTGCTGTTGCTCTCCGTCAGCGGAGCAGAAGGGGCACGGAGACGAGGCATAAAGTCATTAAACAACGCAAACAAATCGTCGTCCACAGGCTTGTACAGGCGACCGAGAGAGACGGAGATGGTCTAATTTTTCACGTCACGCTCACATATGGCCAGTAAAAAAGTCATTAATAAATGCAAAAATTACATAGAGCCCCTTTAATATCTTGTGTCATGCGATATTGCTTAAAGGCCGTATTTCGCAGCCCTGCGTGTCGTGCTTCTGACAGGTGATCATGTGTCAACGATGAGGATTTAGGTTCAGAAAGTTAAACAGGAGGACAAGTACAACAGGACAAAGTGGTCGAGTAGAGTGCTGCCAACTTTGTCGTGACTACTGTGATGACTGTGTTACCATAACTATGTCAGGGAAAACAAATTCTTGTGTGTGTTGTGGACTGAATGATTCTGAGTGCAGTGTAACTGTTCAGGGATAATATTGTGTACATAGATTCTTGCTGTTGCTCTACTTATTATTATTGTTATTATTATTATTATTAATATTAACTGCCTCCACTTTTCCTAGCATCGTCTCCTTTACGCTGGCTATTGTGAAGCTATACCGCTCTGCTGTCTTTGTAAACTCGACACCATTTTGTAATTGAGGAGCCTCAATAAAGAGTTGGGGTGACATATTTTTGTGTTGTGGAGTCTTTTCTCTCTCTCTCTCTCTCACACGTCTTTTTCTGCTTTTTTTTTTCTTCTGTTCTTATTCTGGTCCCAACAACAAAGCTTCTGAAACTATTTTTAAGCATCTCCTCTCACCAGGACGTTGTCTTAGTCAGTGTGGGTCGTTCCTCTGAGGACCACAGTCAGCACTGAGTTATTAATTTTTAATGTGAGTGTTTGGATTAGGGACCCTCACTCCTTGTTTACATCCTTGTGATGTTACCGGCTTTGTCTGGAAAACACTGTAATGTAATTCCAGCGGGGTGTGTATATGCGAGTGTGTGTGCTATATGTGCATATGTAGATATATTTGAGTTGGTGTCAATCATCCTGCAGGTTGTGAGATGAGTGCAGCGAGCTGTGATGGGACACGGGCGACAAGGGTTTCTCAGGATGCGAAATTAAGGAGGTGGGGAGGCGTGTGTGTGTGTGCGTGCGTGCATGAGGGGGGGCAGTTTGGTTATTGTTTGTGGGCATGTTCGAAGGCAGAGTTGGGTGGGTTGGGAGTGTCAAGGGGTTGGGATAATTGCTGACTCCATTTTAAGGGCATAAAAACCTCTGCACCAGCATCTCTGGCCTTAACCCCACCCCCCAATGAAAATGATGTTCTATGATCCCTCTAGCTCATTAACAGCAGGTCTTTTAATGAGCTTTCAACAGGGTGGGGGCTGGGTAGATGAAGAGGAGGAGTGGGTTCGGATGGTGGAGGGTGATGAGGCGGGGGGGTTATTGCACCAGATGCACACACGCCCACTTCTACCAATTACCATTGTGTTATAAAGAATAAGGAGGAAGTGGAGACAGAAGCCCCTCGGACGCAGATGAGTCAGTTTGTCCGTTTCTGTCCACAGAGACAGAAAATAAACAAGGATAGTACAGGTGACAGGTAACATCCTGCGCCTCTCCCTCTGTCTGTTGGGCGCCACAGCGAGCGCCATTTGGTGCTCGTATGGACCCAATTATGTAAGGTAAGGTGATACACAGCAGAACACAGCCCAGCAGCCCCTACAGCAAGTGGATATCTTTTCCACGTCCCCGACTGCCCTTTGTCTTCCTCAGGTCCACACCTCTCTGAGCCGCTGTCAAACCCTGCACAGGCCGGTGTCAGCGACCCAAACCAGCCAATCGCAACGCAAAGAGTTTATAACGTCTGCCAATGGGAGAGTGAGGCTGTGTGTTGGAGAGGGTTGTCTGACCCTGGGCGGTGGTAAGGTGGACTTTGAGATCTAATAGTTGAGAGAAAGCTTTTGTTGGTGTGGAAGGTGGGAGAGGTCGCTGTAGGACAGAAACATAATCAATAGAAACCAAACCAAACTGGAAACTAGATAGCCACAGCTAGCCTTGACATTCGTTCACTGAAATTGGTAAATAAATCAATTTAGTTTGTTATCGCACATAAATAAGGCAGAAGCTGAAGTAGAATCAAAATGGCCAAACTAGTCCTGCTAATAAGCTAATTAGCCTAATGTTAGCTTTTACAGAGTAACGGTGGCCAAATCAGTTTGATGTATTAAGGTGCAAATTAATTTATCATATTAATTGAGTATGGTTAGTTACAATCATTTAAGCAGTTAAGTACAACTTCAACTTTTCTGTAGGTATGCTCTCTACCTTTGTACGACAGTAGCCTATTGTTGTGTTTCTGTTTTCTGACCTTATTTTGAACACTGAACGCAGCAATCGGTTTGTCCTTGTAAGAGTGTTAGAGATTCACTGATGTCTTTTTGGCATTTATATTCAGTAAACTTTAGAAAATATGTGTCCATGAATTTTATTTCCCAATATGAAGGACATATATTTCAAAGCCATCTTAACGTTTAACACCTTAACACTTTGGCATGGGGACCCCTTATTTTACAGACAATACATGCAAAAAATAAACATTTAGACAATAGTTAAACCATACATAAAAGAGAATAAAAGGTGAAAACAAATGCAGCTACAGTACAGGTATAGTCAGAGGTGGATTAAAACTTAAAAATCAGCCAAAGACATCAGGTGATCCAACTTTAATTCCTTTTGACTGGAGCAAAACATTTAAAGATCTTTTTATAGAGCCCTGTTTTTAATTTGTAAACTTCCAGAGATGAGATCAGATAAAGCAGCGAGATTGCCTGCGTCTGTTTTATTTATTTTTTTTCCAGTTTAAGTGTAGCAGAATAGGACCCAGGACAGAGCCTTGAGGAACACCACGATCCAGAGATTCAGATGAGGGATCCACTAACAGTGACTGAGACTCTCCTATCAGGTAGAGAACCAGGGCTGACTCACAGATAACCACCCGCTGTCTACGACATAATTTGGAGTCAGAAACGCACCAATCAGATCAGTCACCTGCATAATTTTTAAACCGAAAATTATGTTCAGCTCGACCTCATGGGTTCTCTTTATAGACACAAAGGCCTGTTTTTCTGGCAGTTCTGCCACAACCACAAATTCAGATTAAATTTAAGATGATTAGCTCTGAAAATGCTCACAACAAAGGGAATGTATGAGCTATATGTTTGCTTTCCTGTGGGGCAGGCCTGTGGCCATGAGAGGCTCTCACTTATGTATGAGGGGATCGTGCTTTATCATGGAAAAAGCCAATTAACTGGGAGTTTTTAATTACATTTCTCATGGTATACTGTGTGATTCATCTCTGCAGTCCCTGTCCTCTTCCTCCCCACAATAGTTGAGGAGGAGGCAGAGGCTGAGGATTAAATCATCAGCAGCAGCGCAGACTGAGACGGGGATAACAAGAAAGAGAAAGATGCATTCGGGAGTGATCAGACAAACCACAGGACTCCCTCTCTGCTCTTTATCCTCGCACAGTTCCCACAATCCCCACCTTCTCTCGCCCGTCCCTCCTCCCGCAATGACCGCAGAGTGAAACCTGAACCCTGGAATTACACCCGCTTCACCTCTCCTCCTTCACCCTCCCCTCACACCTCCCACCCTCTGAACCCCTAACAGTGAGAGTGTGAGAGGACGGGGTGAGAAGGGACAGTGTCCCAGGCAGCCGTCCATCAATCCAGCTCCTGTGTTTTTGCCATTCAACACCTTCAGATAATGAGAGGAGAGAAAGACAAGGAGGGTTCATTCTTATTGGGGGTTATATAATGTCACTGATCGCTGGGGACGAGCTCTGTGGGAGGAGTGTCAGCTCAGTTTGCTTTGAGAACGAGGAAGTGCCAATGAGACTGGAGACAGGTTGATTTAAAAACAAAAGGGAGGAAGTTCACTGATTTCTCTTTTCTCTCAGCATGAGGCAGACTGTTACATCAAACAGGCATTTAATGATGGTGAAAACACATTTCAAACTAACCTAAATAAGGCTCTTCCCTGAGTAAAGGCCATGGGCTCATTTTCATTCCAGTTATACAGCCTACTGAGGTGGTGTTTTAAAAGATTACAGGGACATACATGTACAAAAAACAAATACAATTGTTTTATTTACATACATAGACAGACATAAATGACCTCTATGAAAGCCAGATCAGTGTCTGAAATGAGCAAAGACTACAGCTTTATCTACACAAACAAAATAGTGTAGTCTTTCAGCAGATTTTAGCCACTATGAGTGAAAATAAAGGATACAAAAAAGCTCAAAACAATCATGTGAAAATGTTTAGAGATGCACCACCTTGATTTTCAGCAGTAATAATGCCAAATGTTAAAGGTAGAACTGGAAAATATGTCAACATTTTCATATTGAAACAATAGTAATTAAATCCAACAAATCATAAACCAATGCCTCGACCTTTTTGCCTAAAATATCCATGTTTTTTTAATGAATCAAAGATAGTGATACCCAAAATATGTACGATATGATACATTTGTTATGATACAATACAATACATTACATATAATACAATACAAAGAGATACAATACATTAGATATGATGTTATGATTAGGATGCAATATGATACATTAGATGTGATGTGATACAAAATGTTTCATTATGATACGATATACATAACGATACAAAATGTTGGATATAATCTGATACAATATCAAACATATGATATGATACAATGCAATATAATACATTATATATGATACAATATGACACAGTACAATACAACAACATAGGGTATGGTACAATACAATATTATAAATAAATGTCATGTTACAGTATTACACAAGAAATTATGATTGATGCAATACAGTACCATAAGATACAATACAATTCAATATAATGCAGCATTACACCTGAACTGACCAGATCATGACTCCATTTTCAGTTTTTGTAAGTTCTTTATGATGACTTGAATGATGGTGAATAAACCTTAATTGCTTGCTCTGACATAGTGTTCGCTCAAATAGTTACAAGGATCATCTGCACATCAACTGTACACAGCTACAGGCTGACTGACAACAGTTATGGGACAACCAAACATCCTGCCGGGCCATGTAGAGCTGTTGTGGAGCTAGTGAACATTCTGCACATGAATAAAGGTGTAGCTGTCCATGGTCAGAGCTTCAAGTGTGAGCTGAAATACAGCCATATCACAACCTGAAGAAGATGGAGGAGATAAAGTTATCAAACATCTGCCCTCAAAGTCACTCTGACTAACTTCCTCTAACGTCTGCTACTCACTTTGTCTCTGATAAACACACACGCACACATTTACTCGGTTCTTGCTGCACCTGGTGACCCTCCTTGTGAACCTAACACGAAAACACACAGTTATTCAGTTGCTCAGGTAATTACACACACACACACACGAATGCACACAAAAACAAATATTCAGGTCAGTCAGTGAGTATCGTCCATAACTGCTGGAAAAACTGGATTTGACCACACACCCCTGGGCTGCTGGGGTCAGAGGTGTTGCCTGGGTAGCATGTATAGTAAGGTTAGTAGGCGGAGCTCAGTCCTGTGACAGGTGAAAATGCTTTCATGTGTTTGCTCCCTGCTGGCCCGAGGGCAGCTTCCAACCGCCTCCACCTGAGTCTTCACATGCAACAAATGTCCACTGTCAGTCCGCTTATAAGTTTCCTTTTTGCACACTGCATTGGCATTGTTCTTGTATTACTGTATTTATACTTATCTTACTTTATCTTATCTTATTAGTGTGAATAAGCCTTCATTAGTATTCTTGTTCTCTATAAAGTCCATTGAGAGATGAGCTACATCCATGCATTCGCATTCACATTCACAGTGTTTTCCCATCTATAGACACACAAACACAAAATGTGGTGGGCTGTTACCCTCAAACAAAGAACTAATATACTTTCATGAAAAGATATAAATAGATAACTTGCAATAACATATTGAACATCTTTCGACCAACATATGGTCTTTACTTACTTAAAAGTAGCTGTAAAAATACTCTGCTACAATCTAAAGTCCTGCGTTTAAAATCTTACTGAAGATAAAGTATTTTACAAGCATCAGCAAAATGTACTTTAAGATTAAGATTAGATTGTCAACAGTACAAGTAGAATCAGAAAAATATGCATAGAAATATTAAATATTAAATAGAAAATAAATAGAAAAACAAAAGATATTTACAAAAAACAATAAAATATTTACAAAAGCAAACTTGAGTTGAACAGTCTGATGGCTGTGGGGATGAATGATCTGCGGTAGCGCTCCTTCTCACACAGTGGGTGTAAGAGTCTGCTGCTGAAAGAGCTGCTCAATGCCCCCACAGTCTGGTGCAGGGGCTGAGAGGTGTTTTTCATGATTGACGTCAGCTTGGCTAACATCCTCCTCTCACCCACCACTTCTGTGGAGTCCAGCGGACAGTCCAGGACAGAGCTGGCCCTCCTGACCAGTTTGTTCAGTCTCTTTCTGTCCCTGTCCGTGCTGCTACCTCCCCAGCAGACCACTGCATAAAGGAGCGCTGATGCCACCACAGTGTCATAAAATGTTCGTAGTAAAGTCGTCTGCACCCCAAAGGACCTCAGTCTCCTCAGCAGATGGAGGCGACTTCTTGTACAGGTCATCCGTGTTGTCAGTCCAGTCCAGTTAATTGTTAAGGTGAACACCCAGGTATTTGTATTTTCATCTCTATGTCCACACCCTGGATGTTCACTGGTGTGATCTGTGGTGTCTTCCTCTGGAAGTTGATCACCATCTCCTTTGTTTTACTGGTGTTTATATGCAGGTGGCTGCATTCACACCAGTTAACAAAGTCGTTGATGACCCCCCTATATTCCTGTTCGTTCCCCTCAGACACACATCCAACAATGGCTGTATCATCGGAGAACTTTTGGAGGTGACAGTTCACGGTGTTGTGCGTGAAGTCCGATGTGTAGATAGTGAAAAGGAAGGGAGAGAGCACCGTACCCTTAAGTATACAAAGTATTCATTATGCAGCATCTTGTTTTATTTTTTTTAGATGAAATACCGTTAATATAGCTTAATCTATAACCAGTGTCCAGGAGAAGTGAACTTCATGTAATTAAACAAGTAATTTAATTTTGGGCCATAAGAAGGAAGGAAACCTTGTTTATGTTTGGTGTGAGTTAATCAGAAGTATTGATTGTTGATATGTATTAACAAATGTTCAGATAAGTTGTTGCATTTCATTTTAGAAGCTACCTGGTTAACTGAGTAACCCGCTCGGTGCACTACCCCCACCTGGACTCTGGTTTCTGGGAGGCAGGTGTCCGACTGACGAACAAAACCAAAGCTGACATTGTTTGCACTTTGCCATGAATAGTGAAGTGCTTTATGTTTTGGTTCATGTGCGACATGTGAACAAGTGGGTTCTTTGTGCAGTAAACACAACTGAGTGGCTTTTTGTCTAATTATTTTCTGTTTTAACTTCCTATTCCTACATTTACAATTTAATCTTTGACTGAGGAAGCAGTTTGAGCTTCTTTCTAAGCAGCTTTAGCCAACACTTCTCCCTCGGGTAGTTTTGCTGCAGTTCAACTTCTTCAGGTGTGATGTAATTGTTGGTTCCTTTAACTGCGCTGTATAGGTTAAGCTTCAACAGAGCAGGATGTGGAGCAACAACATTTCTGACCGTAGAGTGTCGACCAGTGGTGCAACTTTCTCAGATATTTTAATTTTGAGGTATTTGTGCTTTACTTGAGTATTTCCATTTTTGGCTACTTTATACTTTCGCTCCATCTAATCCTGGAGGCACTTTTTACTTTAGAGCCAAACCAGCAGATTTTTAAATTCATTTTTAATTTGTCAGCAATCAGATAAACAAACACTGATTCTGATCAGATCTGATTACTGACCAGTCGAATGATCGCTTGACCCACAGTTCACAGTATACATTCATGTAAATATATCATTAATTAACTTTTGATACTTGATTACATTTAATATCAGATACTTTAAAAGTTTTACTCAAGTGCTACTTCTAATTGTATGAGTAAGTATGTCTTTCGGGTACAACACTGTTGTATTTTTTATTGTAGGGAAATCACTTTCAGCAAAAGGTCATTTGGATAATCCGTCATTTAGTAACAGACTTAAAGGGTGTTATTTTATACTAAGCATTGAAAGAATATAGTGATTTTTTACTTTCCTACATTTGAAAAGCACCCAGTAATGATGTAGATCTTTTAATATTCTGATTTTAACCATAAATTACAGATAAAAAATGAATATATATATATAACCTACAAACTTCTGTAAAGAATAAAGATTAATGAACCAATCTAGGACAACAACTTCAAATATAAGAAGTTTGTAAGCAAGTTTAAAGCACCTGCCAAGAGCAGAAAAGTCACTTTTTTACAACGATGAGTAGAAATATGGGATGTTTTTCATGTAACTTAAAGGTATATTCCGGTAATTTCTCTTCAGAGTTAGTGGAGGCTAATTACGTTCCCCCTCTCCATCTCCTGACCCTTTCAGTCTGGTGTGATGTGTGTGAGTGATGCGGCAGAAAACGGGTCGGGACAAAGCTGCTTAACCAGCGGGGAGAGTGAGAGGGGCCCGGGGGCTGCTGGTGCCGGGGTCGTGGGATCAGAGTAGGTCGTGGAGGTGTGGGAGTGTCTGCTCGGCCCTCTGACCTTTGTCACTGAGGCTTCCTATAATCCCGTCCTCAAAGACCATACGGACATAATGGAGAGCCCATGAATGGAGTTTAATGGTGACCATTAGGCGGATCTGTGTCGCTATTCTTCTTGTTTGTTTAGTCCCGGTCACTCTCACGTTTTCAGTGTAATCAGGCGTGTGATGGAGGAGCGGCTGGAGACGCCTGAAGACGCCTGAAGAGGCCTGGAGTGAGCACCCCAGGACAACAGTTTATTGGAGATGGATATCCACCTAAATTTAATGAATGACATGACACAAGAGGGCAGAGAGGATGGGGAGGAAGGGGAGGAGGGAGACGGTAATTGGATGTCCACTTCAGATTATTTGAGTCCTGACCAGAGTTCACAAGTGGTCTACACAGGAGGAGGCCACAGCACCCTCTTCTGAAAACTTTGGTCAATATAGAAAACAACGAGTCCTTATGAATAATCTATTACACCAGTCACATGCAAAAGATCCTCTAAAGATATTACGTTTGTTATTGAAGAGCTGATAAAGATTAAATCCTGTGATTATTTCACAAACTGATTTTTATTAACACTGAATGAAATCATGATCTTATCTCAACCTTAACCGACGAGCTTTTGTTGTGTAAACCTAACAGACTGGATACAAACCTCAGATTCTGGTGTGACAGTCCAGGACTTTGTAGGCCCGCCTTCCAGCCCGACCTCCCCGATCAGCTCCCTGCGTCCCCGCGTCTTCCCTTTCTTCTTGTTCTTGTTCTTCCTCTTCCACTTGTTCTTTTCCTTCTTCTTCCTCTTCTTCATCCTTCTCTTCTTCCTCTTTTTCTTCTTCTTCCTTTCCTCCTACTCCTTCTTTTCCTTCTTCTTGTTCCTCCTCTTCCCCTTCTTTTCCTTCTTCTTCTTCTTCCTCTTCTTCACCTTCTTCCTCTTCTTCTTTTCCTTCTTCTTCCTTTAGAAATGGACTTAACTAGAAGATTCAAGGTGTTTTTCTTCATAACCTTCTTGACCTTAACACCTTCTGCTTTGAGTGTTTACATCTGTGGCGTTGTTTATCAGCCATGGGTTACTCTTCATTTCCTGTGTGAATGTGCTCTTTCAGTCTTCTCTTTGTTCTCTACATATAAATAGCTACATGAGGACTGTAGGTGGTATAGTACGTGTGTTGTTCTGCAGCTAATGAATCCTTTTTATTTGTACTGTACATCCTTGAAGTTGTTGGTTTGTTGTCGCAGTAATCAACTGCAGGTGCAGAAGAAGTGGATCAGTTTCTTCAATTTTCCAATTATTGTTGATGATTTGCTTCGTTGTACTACTGAGATCCTCTCTTCTAAATGTCTCAGCTTTAGCACAGGCCTCGCTAATAGTATTCATTTTGTAGCCTCTGTTTAGAAACCATATTTGCATTTCTTTAGCTTCAAAATCTGGCTCTCGATCACAGATCCTCTTAAGACGTTGACATTATCCGTACGGGATGTTCTTTCAAAGTGTTGGGGATGAAAGCTGTCTGCCCGGAGCTATGTGTTTGTGTCAGTTCGCTTGCAAATAACTGCTGTATGGATATGTCCAACATTGTGTTTCATTATGGTGAAATCACTCTGTTTGAGGACATACTGTAAACTCAGTTTCAGGTTATAAATTGGATTCAAATATCCATGACGTGAGAATAGGACTTCTCTATACTTCTTGCTCAGTGCCTAAAAAAATGAATAGAGGGTCATCTACGTATCAACTGTTCGTCCCATAGACACATTATTAAGAAGCTCACAGCTGTTGTTCAGATCATCTTATAAAAGGGAAACATTTGTCTTTAAGGGTCTAATACTGCTCATAAAAGATGCACGATACTAAAACAATTAAATTAAAACCGGCACAAACGAAGCTGAATGGTCGAAAGAAATTTGAATCAACTGTTTTGATCTGTTCTGTCATTTTTCAAACAAAAAAGTCAAAATGTAAGGATTTGCAGCTTTTCTTTGTAATTTATGACAATAACGAGTCTTTGGGTTTTTGGACTATTGTTATTGTTATTATTGTTAAATTCTGATGAGCAATTTTATAGATTTAATTATTAATCAGTTTATTGTGTAAAACTGTGCAGATTAATCGACAATGTGCTAAGATGTGACTTCATCTATATTAGCAAGTTTATCAGGAATAAGAGTTGTAGCTTGGATGAGGTTAGATACAAAAGGTTGAATGAAGAGGTTGATATATTTGGAGATCTGCCAGGGATCTATTTCAAGATATTTTTCTGCCTGACCGAGACTGAGAAAACGTTAATGTCCTCTGAGAGGCAATCTGTGGCAAACAGACACATTTAAAAACAAATCAGACAGACCAAAACAACGGTAGCCGAAGATAATCTGTGGCAGCCACCATCAGTGTCGTCACAGTCCAGGCAGACATTTAAAGTGCATGTCAACATTTATCGTGGAGGTTAAGTAGGTCTTCATGAACTTTATTGTCATTTCTTTTTCGTGTAGTATATTTTTTCTATGTCGTGATCAGTGTTTCTGCAGAACGTCACAAGAGCAGGAATAAGTTATTTAGAAACTCGGCTATAAATCAAGATCAGTGCCAGTATGAGTGTCACATTTCTGCTGTGCAGTGTCATTCGTGCTCGGTACACTGTCATGATGTTTGACTCTGGTCCTCATCATATATAGTAAATAGAGTCAGGGTCAGAGGTGATTCAAATAAAAAAAAAATAACACAACTGAATGCTAATTCCTGAATGTACTGTATATTTATCTCAATCTAGCAGATAAGCATTATTATGACACTAGTTTGCTGAGCACTCTTATTTCATAATAAACATTTTATATGCATCTCAACATAGACTGATGTTCTTTACTGTCTTGTGTTTGAATGACAGTCAATCCTTGCATCCTTTTTCAGGAGGATATTGACTGTAAATAAAAACATACATTCAGTGACTGAGCAGTCTGTACAGTGGACCAACATATCAACATCTTTTTATCAGCTCCTCTTTTTTCTCATCTAAAAAATGGTGTCCGGAGCGTAAGAAGACTGTTTAGATTTGTTTGTTACATCACAGATGATTTAAAGTTTGCGTCTGTTGCAGGAAACTTGTATTAAAGCACTTAATCAGAGCTCTTCTATAGCTGACAAGTAACACTGAGAACTGCAAATTCAATCTGACAGGAGCCTCCCAAAATGGCAATTGTGACTAAGTTACTTGAGAATAAAAGTCATTTTCTGTTGCCTGCTTCTTGTCTGGGTCTACATCTTGTAGGGGAATTTTCTCATGTGATTTCCTTCACTGTCAGTTGAACAGACCTGGAGATCACCCAGGATATCTGTACTTCATCGCCTTATTTATCATCATCGTGGCCTCCGTTTACTGTAATCCCCTGTACAGTGCAGAAGCTGTGGTGATTTGTAGTCTGGTGCCTTTATGTGGAGTAGACTGACACCTAGCGACAGTTTGAGGGAACTAACAGGTCTCTACATGATCCTCTGAATATGAAAGTGGCCTCTTATTCAACACGACAGTATTAGATCAGTATGTCTCGATAATCTGCGAGATCCTTACGAAATAATAACATTACATACATCACTTTCAAACACACACACAGACATATTAACATTGGGGGGGAGGAAAAAGTTTTTTAATGGGAATTTGTTTGACTTTGAGCGTGTGTGGTAATAAAATGGTGACACATTTTTACGCGTCGGTACTAGTTTTCCAGGACAGCAGACCGAAAAATGCAAATAAGTAAAATGTTTTGGAGGGTTTTGACTCCCTGCACAGTTGTCCAGTCTTCGGTCATTACTGTGTCTTTCTTTTGGCCTTTAACCTCCTTCTGGCCGCTCAGGATCACAGTGATGATGGACGATAAATAAGCTGAGATCAAAGCAGCTCTTGGCACCGTGTCATTACTCCGACTCCAGCTCTCCGCGGCCCCCGGCGCTCTGCATACCTTTCCGGGCTGGGCAGAGCCGGGGAGGCGCTCCAAGTGGGCCATCACCGGCTGAGGTGGGTGTGCGCTTCAGTCTGTATTTAAGACCGGCTGGTGAAGAGTTTGACTACATTCACTGACAGCATGGCGACCGACAAGAAGGCTCCTCTGGGCTCCATCGAGAACCCGATCAAGTTTAATGATCAGGACTTCAAGACCCTGCTGGAAGAGTGCCTGAAGTCCGGACAGCTGTTCGTGGACCCGGCCTTTCCAGCTGAGCAGAAGTCCATCGGTATGCCGGAAGATCCGGATCCAAAAAAGGCGATCAAGTGGCAGCGACCCAAGGTAGACCAGTTTTCACCACTGTCCTGATGTGCATTTGTGTCAAGCGCCAGTTGTTATCCAGATGTTGTGTTTTTGCTATCAGTGGTAAGAATCTTTGCTTCAATCATTTCTATCATGATTAAGTTGTAAAATAATGAAGATTCCAGTCTATGAGAGCAAAATACCTATCTGAGAATATGTTGCCACTATTTGAGGCATTCTGCAGGTACACCAATACTTCAATCTGGGCACAAAATTGTCTGCATGAACATGTCAAGATTTGTTATCCACCAAGTTGACAGGGACTTATCAACAGTGCTGCACAGCTGTAGACAGATGTGCAGCTGACAGTGATTCATCCAGGTGTGACTAAGGTCAGGAGGAGCCTATAACCTGGAGAAGTTTCCTCTCAAGAGGAAAGTAACCAAAGAAATAACAGTAATTACACTGAAAGTACTTTTAAAGTAGAGTAAAAAGGCACACTTTAAATTAAAAAGAGTATAAACTGAGGGTTATAGACAAAAATAAAAAGTGTGGACATGCAACTAATGTGTCTAAAATGTCAGAAAGTACTATTTTATTGATTTATTATTTGCTGAGCAACAGTCCCAAACCCAGAGATTTTCGGTTTCACATTATAGATGACCAGAAAATCTTCACATGTGACAAGCTGGAACCTGTGAAGGCATTTTTGCTTATAAAAGGATTTCAACAATACTTTGAAATTATCTTCTGTCAAAACTTTGTTTTATCTTCTCTTATTGCATCATGATGTTGACATATGCTTTGTCATAAAACCAGTTTGTGGTTTTGAAAACACTATGTTGCTCCATCTCTAAAGGAAATCAGTGAGAATGCTGTGTTTGTGGAGGGAACGACTGGAACCACCGATATCTGTCAGGGCCAACTCGGTGAGTACATCAGGAAAACTTCAACTTCCCTGCACACTAAACTCTGCTTCTCCTGTCGCTGCTCATCTGCCCTCCCCGGGGAACGACGGTTAATACTGGAATACGTCATGCTGAGTTGTCTTGATTTGCCCTTGCACAACATCATTACCTCATTACCACAAAACCAAAAGCTGAACCACTCCTTTACTTGGTTGTTCCTAATTTTTTAATTGCGATAAAATGTAGTGATTTAATGACCTGATTTCTGCACCATGGAGCCCCAGAGACCCTACTTCAAGAACACAGCGAGGGGGAAAGAGGATGCTCCCCAGATCTGCAGGGGGTCCGTACCACAACACAGCCCTGTCTTTAAATGCCCACAGACGCCGCTAAAATCTGTGTTGTTCAGTCTTTTTCTTATTTGTGGTAAACTATAAGATTGTTTTCTGCACAACAGCGAGCTCTCCTTCCTCCTCTGGGATTAGTGAATTGATGGTTTGTGTCTCTAGTTGCGTGCGGATGTGTTAATAGATCATTAAAAACCTCCCCTTCCTTCTCTTCTTCCATGTTGGAGTCTTATTGTGTCATTCAGACTGTAACCCAGGCTGTGTTTTCAATGATTTACGCAGATACCAACAGTTACTGCAACATCCCCACAAAAACAACATGGAACAGATGTTTGCTGTTTGAGAGGAATGTGGCTTATTATGTGTGTGTCTGTGTTTGAGAGAGAAAAGAGAAAAGAGTTTAACCTGCCTGAGATGAAGTGACGAAAGCATGAACCACACTTCACAGGAGACCGACGCCTTCAGGGCTCTGAGATCATTTGATATGTTAAAACAAATCTTTAATTCCAAAGAGAGACCAGGTAAAAATAGTACACTTTATTCAAGTATACCAAAGTTGCAATGAGTATACTTTTACTTTTTGTACTTAATTTAAAGTATATTTAAAAACTACTTCTTTGAAATACTTCAAAAAGAAGTAATTTATTTCAAAATAAAAAAAATGTATACAAAATTAAAAACCTATCCTGCAATATTTAAAGTTATATTTTAAGTGTACTTACTTTGTAAGTGTATTATAAATTGTACATGTGTACTTTTAATAATGATAGTAAATTACAAATACTTTTATTTACGTTTATTTAAGTATACTTACAAACAGTGTACTTTAATGTTAATTCATTTACTAAATTGTAAATACTTGATAGTTGTCAGTTAGTTTACTTTTGAAAAGTGTAATTATTTTGAAGTCCTTTGTAATGCGCTACTAAAGTGTACTTAAATTTCACTTTGTTATAAGTGTATTCAAGTATACTTACAAACAATGCACGTTAGAATCATCCAAAATGTAAAATATGCCTTTTTGCCATAACGTCTTCATGTGTTTGTCTTTTGTCTGTCAGGTAACTGCTGGCTGCTGGCGGCCCTGTCCTGTCTGACCATGCATCCCACACTCTTCGTGAAGGTGGTGCCATCTGGCCAAAGCCTGGCCAAGCCTTACGCAGGGATCTTCCATTTTAGGGTAAGTGTAGCTAGACTAGATGAACAGGCTTTTTGTTAATGAGATAAGTAGCTAATTAGACCCTTGATCAGGCCAGCTGAGACTCACACAGTGTTCAAAAACAGTCTTCCCTGATATGTTGATGCTTCACTGTACTGCCACCAGAGCCTCAGATATACATTCAAACTTCACATAAATCTAATTTCTTATATAGAAGTAATGTATTGTTGGACTCATGGTGGACTTCAGATGCCGCAGAAACAGATATATGATCTTTTTTTAATTACACACATTCTTCTTTCTTATTAAAAAGTTGTCACCTACAATAACCGCAATACAACTCGATCGCTCACAATTCAGTGGTAGATTCAGGTGCGTTATGCTCGTAGCGGCTAATGTTGCCTCAAGCTGCTAGCCTCATCAGAGATGAGTAGGGGGCAGAGGTCTGGCGAGCTCGCTTCTTTCTAACTCAACACCCCCAGATTATTTGTTATTTTCAAACTCTCGAGCCACAACCAAGTGTTTAAAACCTGCTTTCCTTCTCCACTGGTTTAAAAAAGAAGTCTATGTAATCTTATAAGACTGCCCTTCTTCTCACTTGATTTATTACCCCAGTAAACAGTTTCCTAATGAGTTTATGATCTCAATTGCTAGTTTCCAGCCTTCTACAATACAGCATGACGTCCATTTTGTAAATTATGGTTGCAAATAGACAAACAGGGTATGCTTTAGGGCATGGCTACCCTGTGATTAACAAGTTGCTATGGTGGTGTGGTTCTCATTCAGATCCAATCAGCATTGTCCCCACATTCACCTTCTCATCCAAATATGGTCACTTCTGGTTCCAAAAACCAATCTGGCCTAACTCCAACGCTTCAAAACTGTGGTCCACAAACCAATGGAGGACATCTCAGTGGGTTTGCACCAACACTGACTCAAGTGACATCGCTCAAGTCAATTTATCAGACTTCATGCAGCTCCCTCCCTTTCCCTTGGGTTACTCTTTATAGGTTCTGCTTTATTAGATAGTTCCTGTGTCAAAATCTAGTTGCCAGAAATGTATTAATTTAGCTGAATTGAAAATTACATACAGCACATTACAGAATTACTTCGTGTTTAATCAAATAAAATACAATCAAATAGTATTCCAGACATAATGTACATAATACACAGAGACAGGAATGAGACGTTATTGGGGGTCCAACAGGATATTTTACCCGCTGGGCCCACGAGCTGCCAAACAAGTTAATCAAAAGTTCTTGAGAGCATGTATAAAACGATTTTCCGTGTCTGCCTGAACTACCACAAGGCTTCAGAAGAAGAAGAAAATGATCAGTGCTGATCACAGACCAAATATGACACACAGTTTGTGTTGTGTTGTTCAATACTAAGGCCTAAGGCCCGAGTACAGTATGAGCATAAACGATTAAGTTTGATTGATATATCTGTTTACCTACTCTTATATTTACACTTCTTTTAATTTGATCTGATTTGGCTTTATTCTTTGAGAATCTACCCTAGTGAGATGCCTGCATATTTAGCTGTGGTGCCACAGCTCTGGCATTTAATTAATGGATCAAACAGGTATCAACTCATCTTGGAGACATCACTGCACGGTGGGCTCAGACTTTAGTAGAGACGAAACATAAAACCTCATTTTTATCACCTCATTAACAGTGCTAATTGTAATCTAGAGTTCATCATTCATCGGCTCTGACATGCACAGATCAATAAAATATCACCTCATTAGACAGATCAATCTTATCAAAGCAAACACTCTCGTTAGATATAGATCATTTTTATGCTATTTTTCCCCGGGGCGTTGGACCTTTAGAGACTGTTAGGGAGAATGTGACAAGACTTAACAAGCAGGACGGAAGGACTGGAAAGTAATTTTGCCCTGTCAGAGTGATGGGAGAGCAGTCCAGACATGTAGTAGTGACTACCCCTGGGAAACAGACACACACACACACACACACACACACACACACACACACACACACACACACACACACACACACACACAGAGCTGTAGGTATGAAAGGCCAGTGCAGGCCTGTTTTTGGTCGCTGTTGTGTACACACCGTTAACAGTACAGTACAGCTCCTTAGTCATGACCAGTAACTGCCTTGGGAGGCATTTTGATAGATTTAGTCAGACAAGAGAACAGTTTGTTCATTTAACTTCCTTCATAGAGCTCAGGGTTTTATTTCTGAGCTAAGATCTGGGCAACTGATACCTCCTAAATTCTGCTTTTTATTCTCTCTAAAAAAAATTCTGTCTTGCTGATTCTTTTGCTCTGGTTTGTGCTCGAATGTGTCATGTGATAGTCAGTGGCGGAAGAAGTACTCAGATATTTTACTTAAAAGGTATATTATGTAGGATTTTTAAAAAAAATCTATGTACAGGATCAGTCAAAAGTAAAGAAGAGGGAGAGGGAAGAGAGGCAAAATGGATGACGCATTAATTGGTTGTATTCACATAAAGTCCAGAGGGTTGTGTGGACCTGTGGAAGTGTTAATTTCTGCTTTTTTATTTTGAAAACAAAAAAATTACATTTCATTTCTCTAGATCACTGATTGGTGCTCGACCACCTCTGCTCTCTTTCTCTCTGTCTCAACCGTTGGGCCAGGCAGGAGGGGTCAATGTTGACCAACAGCAATGAACAATCCAGCACAGCATGCCTTTAAGTAATACGGTAGAAATACTCACTATGGTATCGCTAAAAAGTATTCACTATTTTACTATTATATTGGGGGCACCCTGAGAAAGAGAGCCTCTCTCTCAGTGAATCCTCCCCTGAATAAATAAAGCTTTTATACTTTTATGTACTTAAAGTTTGCTAACCTTAGCCACCATAAACTACTGTCCATAATAAACCAAGCAACAGTGAAGTGATTTGAGCAAGGGTGTGTTGTACTATCAATTCAACTTTCAATTTGTATGAAAATTGCATTACTTCTTCAATAAAGTTACAAAATCTTGCTTTAAAGAGCAGCTTTACTTTAATGGGAAATGGGGTTGCCCCTAGTGATGAACCCACAGATAATTTCCCTCAACTCTATGAAGCTTTACAGTGAGTTTTCACTTTTGTTTTTTCGGGCCACAACTTCCCTATTTTGTTTCACTCTCGACACTGTCATTGCTCCATTGTCAATGAAAACAGCTTTAAAAAGCACAAAATGGCAGACTGAAAAAATTAGGTCACAAGCAGGTGAACATAGTTGAGTGTTCAACAGCTAAATAGCCAGATATATTCACAAGAAACCAGAAACAGAACCGTAAACCTGGGCCCTATATTTACATGTTTTGGTGTTAAGTGTTTCATTTACAAATACCAGAATTTCCCTTTAAATCGGACTAAACAGCAGGATGTGTAAATTAGACATTGTTTTGATAACAAGTTCGACATATACACTTAAAGGGTGCTATATCATTGTTGTATTTTGTGTTGTTTCTGCTGCCCCCACGTGGAAAAAAAAAAAAATCAGTTGTTGCTGGTGAGAGCATAAATTTGACACATGACAGTTCAGGTGGTTTGGCTCTTTACACCCTGCCTTCCTCCACATTCATTTTCTTCCTGATTCATCCATCCACTTCTGCTTCATGCTCACGATTCCTCTTCCTATCTCTCTCCTTACGTGTCCCTGTGCAGTTCTGGCAGTATGGTGAGTGGGTGGAGGTGGTTGTGGATGACAGGCTGCCAGTACGTGAAGGCCGTCTGCTCTTCAGCTACTCTCACACCCGCAACGAGTATTGGAGCGCCCTGGTGGAGAAAGCCTATGCCAAGTCAGTTGCCACTACCAGCATATGTTTCTGGGTTGTAATGTCTGAAATCACCCACTCTTCTTCTTCCTGCGTGTGACTATGTACAGCGATTTGAAAAAAAAAATATAGCCACCGGAGTCCATTTTCTCACCTCTCGTATGCAGGTTAATGGGCTCCTATGGAAGCCTGAAGGGGGGCAACATATCAGAGGGAATGGAGGATTTCACAGGAGGCATTGCCTACACGATGGAGGTCTCGTCTCGTACCCCTCGAGTCATGTGGAGGTCTCTGACAGCTGCCCTTTCTCGAGGCAGCCTGCTCAGCTGCTTCATCGAGGTGCATACACACTTCACAATGTCCACACTACACAGGGAGGGGCCGATTCAGATCCACTGGAATTTGTCTTTTGTCTTCACAGGCCAAGAGCTACCGTGAGGTCGGTAAAGTGACGGGAAACGGGCTGATAAAGGGCCATGCTTATGCCCTCACTGACACTGACAAGGCCAGTATCACACAGAGACGACACTGTGACCAGATGTCGCTTTTTACTGATGCATCATCATCAATGTGGTGTTTTGATGTGTTTTGTTCTTTCTTCTTTACTTTCTCTATATCACCAACACGTTTTCTGTTTCTGCAATGACGACAGTTTGTCCACAAAACCACTGTTATCTAAAGACACTTGTGTCATCTCATATTATTCGATCTTAATCTAATTCAATGTGATTTAATCTCACTGATTGAATCACTCATCACATCTACATCTAACATAATCTCACTGAAATGTAATCTCATCTCAAAATAAATGGAATAGAATTAAATCAAATCAGTTCAAATCAAATCCAAATCAATCAATCAATCCATCTATCTAATTTAATCTAATATCATTTGTTCTCATCTAATTTAATCTAATTTAATCACATCACGTCTCTGAATGTCATTCTAATATCAAATAATCTGATCCAAGATCTTTTCATTTTAATCTAATCAATTTAAAATCTCTCTCTTGAATTTAATCTCACATCTTCTCATCTCAACCCATGTTGACCTGATCTAATCTAATCATATTACAATCTAATAATCTAATCTAATCTAATCAATCTAACATAGTTGGTTATTTTTTAGCACTTTAAAGACTTTTCATCTTTGTTGGTTTAAAAGTTGTGATTAAAAGTTCGTTCTTGATCTTGAAGACCATGTGATACAACTGAAAGCTCCAGAACAACTACTAATGGACCTTTAGGTGAGATTGTTTTGCCAACTGCTGTTTCCCAAGTCAATACACTTGCATCTTAATCTAATCTAATTTTATCTCATCTAATCTCTAAATACAAATACATTTAGATAAAACTTTGAATTGACAGAAAAATCTTTGCACATATAAAAAAACAAAACTTCATTATTGTTCCTTCTCTCTTTACGTTTTAGGTGACGAAAGGTTCAGATGAGACTTTGTTGCTGAGGCTGAGGAACCCCTGGGGTTTTGTCGAGTATCGCGGACCCTGGAGTGACAAGTGAGGAAGCTTCCTGTTAGAGAGCCCACTCGCTCACAGATTACAGAACCTCCACAGATGTTGACTTTCTTCTTTTCCTCTGTGTGTGTGTGTGTGTGTGTGTGTGTGTGTGTGTGTGTGTGTGTGTGTGTTTGTGTGTGTGTGTGTGTGACTGCAGGGGTAAAGAGTGGGATGACGTGGACAAAGCAGAGAAGGAGAGGATTGAGTTGAAAAAGAAAGAAGATGGAGAGTTCTGGTATGTGACAGATACTAAAACACGCCAACTCACACGACTGAACAACCTCTCATCAGTGGAGGAAGAAGTATTCAGATACTTTACTTAAATAAGAGTATATATATATATAGTATCACACTGTGAAAATGCTCCACTTCAAATAAAAGTCCTGCATTAAAAGTGTCAAAAGTATTATCAGCGAAGTAAAAGATAAAGATATTATCAGATATATATCAGAATCAGTTTTTATCTGATTGCCGATAAAATAAAATACTTTAAAAATGTGCTGCTTTGGCTCTGATGTAACCTGAAATCTGCAAAGTAACTAGTAATTAAAGTTTAAAAATAAATGTAGTGGAGTAAAAGTACAAGATTTGCCTCCCAAGTGTAGAAAATGTAAATACACAAGTAAAGTAGAATTACCTTTGTACTGAAGTATAGCACTTGATTAAATGTACTTAGTTACATTCCACCACTGCCTCTCACAAACAACAACACCTCTGACATGAATCATTTGGTCTTTCAGGATCAGCTCTGAGGACTTCTCGAAGCTGTTTGACATCGTGGAGCTCTGCAGTGTGAGTCCTGACACTCTTGAGGAGGGAAACACACCTGCCTCTCCTTCCTCTGCCGCCTCCCCGTCTACCTGGACCATCAGTGAACATGAAGGAGTCTGGGCATCGGGGAGCTCGGCCGGTGGTAGCCGCAAATACAGAAGTATGTTTGTGACTTTATATAATGTAACGAAGCCTCACCTGGAGATCATTTCTGTTGTCATAGTCTGTGATTTTTCCTCAGAGTCGTTCTGGAAGAATCCTCAGTTCGAGCTGGTTCTCACAGAGCAGGACTTGGCAGAGGATGAGGATGATGATGATGAAGATGATGACGATGATGATGATGATGATGAGGAGGAGGAGATGACCCCAGAGGAGAAGAAGATAGCCGAGAAACAGAAGGAGAAAGCCAAAAAGTGCACCGTGCTGGTGGAGCTGCTGCAGAAAAACCGCAGACAGAAGGATAAAGTCCACTTCCTCTACATCGGCTTCCACATCTACAAGGTAACATCTTCACTGCTCTGCTCTGAGTTCACTTACTGATTTATGAATAAACTCACACCTGTCTTTGTGTTTCTTCGTCTTCTTCACAGGTTCCCTCTGAGGTGAGTGCCTAATTTTCAATATAAACACATTGTCATTATCTGCTTAAATGAATACAAGAGCTATCTTATATTCTTAATAATAATTACTTAGTCTTATATGTGTCTTCATACAGCTCCAGGGTTTGTGTCTGAGCAGCAACTTTTTCCAGAAAAATCGCCCTGTGGGTCGCTCTGGGAAATATAGGGCTCAGAGGTAAAAGACCATCACGAGAGGAAATGACTGCTCATCAGTAATTATGTGATAATCTGTTCATTAAAGCAGAACATTCAGTGCTGATGCTTTTACTTGGTACGTTTAGGGATGTACAGTATATGCTGTGTTCACTGAATCAAGTGTAATCCACATTTCTTTCCTAAAAATTTGCACCTCAAACTCGCTGCCGCACTGAATTTCCAGGCATCTTCTTTTCTTCAAGGAAATGCTTTTAGCCCCAGAAGCATAACTCAAATGATTTAAAAACAAAATCAACTAAATCACCAGAATAAATGTTGGCATTGTACATTTCTGCAAACCACAAATATGTTTAAACTTTCCTTTGCATTTCATTTTTCAGTTTCATTTAGTGACAACAGTGCTTAAGGTCTGGTCAGGGTTAGGCACAAAAACACTTGATTTGGGTAAATAAAAATTTTGTCAGGTTTTGTTGCCACCATCCCTCCTCCTCCTGACAGGAAAGTCAACTCATATACATGTAATCTGAACTTAATATGATATGTATTGTAGAAATCCAAATTTGATATATGCGTAGTTAGCAGAAACGTACAATGCCAACATTTTATTCTGGTAACTGGGCTGGAAAAAGTCGTTCGCTAGCTTTCTCTATGTGGTGAGAAATAAAGAAAATTACCTAACTACACAAATAAAACTTTTTATCATACAAAATAAGAAAATTAATTTGGCCATCCATCCATGAAACCCATTTAACATCTTCTCTACAGTAAATTTAAAAGATGTAGACAGATTATTCCTTGGACCAAACATTTTTACTTGATTATTCAAAGTGGTATAGCTGATAGCTTGTTGTAAGTCAGTAATGTTCAGTCTTGAACTTTGTCCCTCAGGGGTGTGTGGAGGAAGCTGCACCTGGAACCTGGTAACTACATCCTCGTGGCGTCCGCGTATCGACCCAACCAACCCGGAGAGTTTTTTGTTCGCATCTTCTCCAAGACTGGAAACACTCTGGGGTAAGATGGAAGGGATTGGAAGAAAGTAATTTTTTCCTGTCCCTGTACCAGAAAAACAGCTCAATTTATGAGCCACCTCGTGTGAATGTTATCTGTGGAGTGTATGCGTCGCCTTGCGTCACAGATACCCACAACACTTCCTGAGGGCTCCACAGCACCCCTGAATCACCTCCCGCCTCACTGACTCTCAACAGTAGAGTCATCGTCACCCACACTCCCCTGGACCTACACTCACACTTACAGTGTGATCCCAACATTACACTTATGTATGATTTAGAAACATTACAATTAATCTCAACAACAACAGGCTGTTAAATCACTTCTCGTGGCTTCAGTGCTCCGACTCTGATGATCATCTTAATTTTCCAGTGGTGGATTCACCTAAGTCGTATTTCCAGTTTGTGTTATTTTATACTTCTACTCCACAACATTTTAGAGGAAAATGTTGTACAGCTATAGTTACTAGTTACTTTGATATTTACATACATACTCGTGATGAACTACAATACGATGCCGTGCACACCGGTGTTTTCAGTGATGTAGCTGATAAAACCTGCTCCAGTTGGAATAATGTAAAGCTCTGCCTGGATTTACATGTGATCACCTACGACAGAGATAAAGTTGTAATTTCTCCTGCAGCAAAATTAACAGGAGTCCTGAACTATTCTTATTGTTTTCATGGGGCTGCAAAGTTAATCAAGATCGTATCGAAAGTGAAAAATGGCCAAGTACAATATTCAAATCTCAGAAGCTGCAATTACTTGATAAAGATTAAAAAAAAAGTGTAGCGCTGCAGAGATGTTCTGACCTACAAATCTTGTTCTCCAGATGTAAGAAAACATGTTTGTTTGGTACAAAACCCAACAAATGTCACATCATAATGATTTTTAATAGTTTTTTTTTAAGTGAAAATGAAAATTGTGATGCAAAAATTATCATTCCCACTAATTGTGAATCACAATTAGTCAATCATCAATTTGACAATTTGACGATGTTGGAACTTCTAAATTAATACCTCTAAAATATCATGAAAACAGTGTGTATCATAAAATACCATGGGGAAAACTGACAGAACAATGAGGTCGTGATTAATGAAAAATCTTAATCAAAAGATAAATATAAAAAGGCTTTACCATGACTCTAGTCTGTAAAGTTATGTACCAATCAAGTCACTCACGCCTCTAAAAGAGGAAAAACCAGCTCCGAGTCAAGTAGAAGCCCTTTAGCAGCTTTCAGCACATAACTCACATTTCTTCATTTTACACAGAAAATAGTTTTTTGCTGCTATATTACTTTTCACAATCCCACATATAGGACCTTTAAGTAATGGATCTGAGTATATATATACACAACACAACACTTCTGAGTGTGTTAAGTTTAAACTGTATAAAAAGGACAATTTAAGAGTGCAACACTGGCAATCTGTTGGGTCTTTGTGTTTCAGGACTCAGGACTTCACCTGCTCCTCAGGCTTCCTCCCGGTGAGTTTAGTGATCTCGTCCATACACATTAAACTCCAGCCAATGGCAGCTAAATGTCAGAATATTGTATGTTTATGTTTGTTTGCTCCGAACAGCTTATGGCAGCTCCCGTCCCACCAGAGGATCACATGAGAGTTAAGAAGACTTTTGATGACGTGGCTGGCCCTGTAAGACTTCCTCCTCATTATACTACATCACTTCACTTTAATAAGAATAAAAATCTGGGGCCTTCGATTAAACAATCAAACTGATTTATTTTGCAGGATGACAGACTGAACGCCAAGGAGCTCAGGACGCTGTTCAACTCAGGTTCCAGTACATCGAGATTTTTATCTGAATATTACACAAGTGATCTCTGACTGTATGATACCTGTAATGGCCACTAGGTGGGAGCAGAGTAGCAACACTGTCAAAAGTTGGAGAGGTCACCAGTCTAGACAGAGGCTCACAGCTGCACTCAGAGTGCATTGAGCTGGGTGAAGTAATAAACGTGACTGAACTTTGTCCTCACCTTTACCTTCCCTCAGCTTGATCCAGTTTAAACCATTGTTTTCTTTCTCTGCATCAATCCGCATCACAGCTCTCGACAAAGATTACCATCTGCCACTGGAGACGTGCAGACAGCTCATCCTTGGGGAAGATGTATCCTTTCGTCCCCACTATATTATTTGACATTACAGTCTCCCTGAAGTATGATCCTTGTTTGACATACATCTGATTAAGTCACGCCTACAAAAGTTACATGTTCTTCATAGTTAACATCGCAACTGCTGCCGTTAAATACTTGACTGACCTCTGTTGGTTTCTCACTTCATTGGGGGCAGATGCTCACTGACAAAGGGGTTTAAAGCCCCCGCTCCTCCTCTGGCTGAGTCATCGTGCCGCCCCGCTGCTCACTTTCACTCTCCTTCCTCATAACTGTATCTCCTGTCCTGTTGAGATGTCCTTAACTCTGCTGGCAGACTAAAGGGCGCTGCAGTCTGAGCCGTAAACAAACAGAAACCCTGCTGTCCGGTCTGCGCAATCTGCAGGTACACTTCAGAGAGAGAGAGAGAGAGAGAGAGAGAGAGAGAGAGTGTGTGTGTATGTGTGTGTATGTGTGTGTCCATTATTTCTTAATCTGATTCTGCTTTCTTTTTCAGTCAATCTTTTTCCAGTTCGATGAGGACTCCTCTGGCACCATGAGCCCCTTTGAACTCAGTACAGCACTGCAAGCTGTTGGTATGCGCATGCACACACACCCACACACACGCATACACACCACAACGTGCGTACAGACGTTTGCTGCTGTTTGGCCTCACACCTTCGTCCACTCCTCTGTTTTACCAGGAATGCAGCTTGATGACAAGGTCGCTCAGCTGGTGTGTGAGAGGTTTGCAGCTGGAGAGACTCACATGCCATTCTGCAGCTTTGTGGCATGTGTCACCAGGCTGCGCAAGCTCTTTGGTAACACACACAGATTCACGCACAAACACACACACACTGTACATCCACACATACATTAAAGCCAAACAGAATGACCAGTAATCAAAAAAAATATCAATGAGTGTACACCAGCTGGTCCACTGTAAATAATTTGATCATTTCATGAAGCTCTATAGTAGTTGTTCTGTATTTTTGACTGGTGTCATCACTGGTGAATTACAACCAGAATACAATCGTAGTGAGGCTGTATAAAAGTGCCAAAAAGAACATTTACACTATGAATTTTTCAGTTTTATGGCGGGTGGCGACAAACGTTAAGGTGTATAACCTCCACTCACTATGACAAAGCAAGAGAAAAGAAACAAATGATTGAAGAGGCCATGTATTATATTAATATTTCATTTTTAAATATCACAGTTGACCTCAGTATCAGTTTATCTTGATATCCCCACTTTAGACCCATCTGCACTAAACCTGCTTCATAGTGCCGTCATTTGATTATGACAGGCCAAACAGGCACTTTAAGTTACATGTACAAGTTCATTGGCTGACAAGTAAGACCACCATTAATCAATGAAAACATAATTTTACTTAAGAATTGTTAATTTTTTGTAACATTCTTTGTTAATTAACATTTCTTCAGAACATTTTTAACAAATTATGCTTTTAAAAAGTGATGGGGACAAAACTGACGATTTCAAAAAATGACACCAAGGCTCAGATGGTTTAATTTACAGTTTTGTTTAAAAAATAATTTAAATGTTTTACCTAAAAGTAAATATTAGAGAAAGCTACAAAATGAGTACAAATCTGTTCAACAGAAGTTTGTTTTTTCTTCTTTGCTGCCACATTAATCATCTCATGAACCCTCACATTCATCTTGTGACATTCTTGAAGTAAGACCACAGGCTGGAAACCACTGGGCTTGACTACCTAACTGAATATAAAGTAGATTAAACTAGCTTCACCTTGACCAGCTACGACCTGAAAGAGTGGCATTACATAGTGTTGCATCAGCATTAACACTCAGCGGACGTTTTACTGCAGAGCAAGTACTTTTGCTTTTGATATATTTTGCTGATCGTGCTCAACGTTCTTTTACTTCAGTAGGATTTTCAATGCAGAACTTGTCCTTTGAATGTAGAGTTTTGCATTGTTGTGTTGGTACTTTCATTAAAATAAAAGATCTGAGGACTTCTTTCAACAGAAGACTGTTTCTACAGTTTGCTTTAGATGATTTACATGTGTGCAGATGGTTTACATAATAGATTTTATGCACATTCAGAATTTTAGTAACAAGCTCAGGATGTTTGCCAGGACCTCAGTTTGAAATCACTAAACATGAAGCAGAAGTTACTGAATGCTGAGCCTTTTCAAAGACACTGTGTGTAGTCATTTCCTCCCTTCTTCTACTCAGCTCTGTATGAATCAGAGACCAGTCAGGAGGTGAAAGACAGAGGGATCAACTCTGTGAGTACCAGGTCAAATATTCTGTTATGTGTTCATACTGACCTGGACGGGCTTTTGACTCTCTGTTTCTGCTCTCTCTGTTTGACTGTCGTCCCTCCCCAGTGGCTGCTTCAGTTCCTGATTGTATGAAGACGAAGCTTCACCAGTTGAGCCACAGCATACTGCTGATTCGAAAGCAAACGTAACACACATTACCTGTATTTCAAAAATGTTTATCCACGAGTGCCTTATTCCATTTAAACTAACGGTTAGTTATGCTAATGTTTTATTCTTGCTTCATCTCGTATTATTATCTTACTTTTGCTAAATCCTTGATTTACTGTAGGTTCAAGGTTCAGCTCATAGTAGAGCTGCAACAAGTAGTCGATCAATCGATTAGTCGATAGAAAGAAAATTTGTTTCCAACTGTTTTAATAATCAATTGATCGTTTCAGTCATCAATTATTTTTTATATTTGTTCGTTCCAGCTTCTTAAATGTGAAGATTTGCTGCTTTTCTTTAGGTCTAGTCTTTAGGTTCTGGGTTGGACAAGAGAAGCAATTTGAAAATTTCACTTTTCTTCTTCTTTCTTCTTCTTCTTTTCTTTCTTCTTTTTTTTTTTTTAAATAATTTTTTGCCTTTTCATAAAGTGAACAATTAATCAATTAATTAATTAAACGTGAGTTTGGCCCTATTTTATTGTTATTATGCAATATAGATTTGCAAAATGAAATGCAATATTCATATACTTAAATTAGAGAAGTATAAAATAGACAATGAAATAGAACAAAATGTATTAAACCAGCTCTAGAGGAAAAACTGAAAATACTGATTTTAGGGAGTAAAGAATTGCGGTATCAATATATCGGCCGTTAAACACACATATTTTCCAATGATGAACAATTGTGAGAAGATATGCAAACAAGATATTTTACAGTTTAACAATAAACTTTATTGTCTAAAATGACTATGACATTAAACTTCACTGTGAATCTAATAATTATAAATAACCCCAAGTATCTTTTTCTGTACCATAATCTCAGCTCAGTATGCAGCGCCGTCACTTCATTGTTATGTAACACTGTTATATTACTCCACATTGTAATAAAGAGAATTTCATAATTACAGATGTGAGTTTAAATGTGTCCTTGTCTTCTCAAAGCATCTCAAAGAAAATAGTTCCAAAGACCAAATATAGTCCACATCATCACCCTCGTTCCCAGAATAATAATCATGATCTAAAGTGGCTCTGTAGAGATTGTGTAATTATGAAAAGAAAACGTGTTTCTAAAGATTAAACTTGATTGAAATGGCACAAATAACCATTCTTACACAACTGAGAGAAGCGAAATCACTGCATCCCCAACAGTTTAGTCATCTATGCACACATGAGCTTACCCTGGGTAATATCTGTGCACACACACACACACACACAGTCAGAGTGAGTACTGCCTGCCCCACTGAGGGTGTGAGGGTGATGTCTCAGCAGCGCTACACGCACCATCTCTATTCTTATCGCACTGACGCCACGTACAGCGTCAAACACACACTCGCCCCCTCCTCCACTACGTTCCCTCACTCCCTCCATCCATCCCTCACTCACTCTTTCTCCCCCCCTCCTGTTCTCTCTAGTAACTGACTTGAGTCTCACAATCTGCATCCTCCTCCTCCTTGTTACACACTGGCTGCACACAGGTGACTGCACGCATACGCACTCACACACACGCACACACACACACGCACACACACACAGACTTCAGCGTATGAGCAAATGTCCTTTCTACACACGCGGCTATTAATAGCACCTTTGCTCACACACAACTTCCTGTTCATCGTTAGGTGAATGCACACAGGTTGTCCTCGGCAACCGTCCATCTACATTGTGATGGAGGAGAGAAAGTAAAGGAAGGGAGAGGAGAGTGAGCCCATAGATTCCTCTCAGCATCCGGCCTCTACATCAACTCAACCTGCTTTATTATTTTATTTGGATTTTTTCAAAACCCCGTGCTTCCTCTGGTTTGTGTGTCTGAGTTCCAGCTCTGCAGGAAGCCAACCAGTATGACAACCGTAGCCTCAACAAGGCACGTAAAATTAGGTAGCCTATCTACAGCCCTCATAGCAAACATGAGATGTGCCCACTCTTCTAGTGTCACCCTCTGTTTGAGGAAAGCCAATTAACAAGACTCTACAGCCATGTTAGCAGCTTTGTGAGGCTGTACTTTGGCACAGTGGTGCTTTGAGCTAAATGCTAATGTTAAAATGCTAACATGCTGACAATGATAATGCCAACATCTAGATGTTTACCATGTTCAGCTGCTAAGCGTATCATGTTGCCGATTTAACGTTTGCCTATTTGCACTTAACACATGAAGCAGCCGAATCTGATGTCAAGTTTTGATCAAATTCTAAGTTTGACCTGATGATGGCGCAAGATGAAAAGTCAAGGGATTCTCAAAGTTATTACAATTCATCCTCTGGTGACCATGAATGCATGAACAAAATGTATCCATCCCTTCAATAATTCTGTTAAGATTAAACACTTTCTTTCTCTCGAACGTTGAATCTCACCACTACATGACAAACCACAACACTGAAACAAAGACTGATTGTTGATTAAAAATATTAGGATTGCCAAAATATGATCATCTCCTTCCAAACTGTATTACTGAATTTCTCAGCAGATAATTGGTAACAACTGGCATGTTGGGCTTTAAATAGACAAAAAACACAACAGATACAATTTGTAAGAAAAAATGAAAAAGACAAAAAGGGGATTTGGGGCACCAATGATAAATAAAATGTCACAAATTTACATGGCACATATTTACAAATACTGTATTCAACCCATTGGAAGTTTTTATGTGTTATTGTTTTATAACCGTGAATCAAAGAGGATTTAATGTGTCTTTTAAAATTATTTTTGTATTGTATCAACAGAAAAACACTCTTTACTGTCAAAGTGAAAACAGATCTCTACAAAGCGATCTTAAATAACTGCAAATTAAATTTCAAAATACTTCTCATTAGTATCCACCTTCTTTCAGAGAGCAAATCACCTGCAGTCATTTGGTTTATAAGTCACATTTGTTATCTCAAGTGTGTGTAGGAACTGTATATTTATACATATACATTTAGTGGAGTATCTATCTATCTATCTATCAATACAGTGATGTAGCTAAGTGTTTACTACTACTTCTAAGTTCTATACCTTTACTTTATTATATTTATACAGTGAAATTATCCTGTGCAATATACCTTTACATTGTTACTATTTTTATGTTCTATTTTATTGTCTTGCTTTATCTCATTTCATCTTTATCTATCACTCAATCACTTTATTCCCTCTGCTTCTGACTCCTGAAAAGCTCTTACAATTGAATTTCCCTGGTGCAGGATCAATATAGTCTTATCTTAAATGGGGTAGTTAAATCGTTATATGAAAGCTGTTAAGCCTTTAATGGTATTATGGGTGTGAGGGTGATTCTGGTTTGTCAGGTATCATGATTGTTATCTACCCGGTCCTCATAAATAATGTTATATAACAACAAAGACTTCAACAGAAGAGCGCTGTCAGATCAAAAGAAAGAGAAACAGTCTGTGGCTGATCCACAAGGATATAACTGTAAACTGTGTGCCCTCCCTCATAGAGAGAGTGTTTATTTTGTCTTTTCGCTCTCTGTTGATTCGTTTCTCTCGACAGCGGCTGTGCTCATCCTTCCACCTGCTCCTCTCTTCTCCTCTTTTCTCTTCGCGCCGTCCTCCCCTCGCTCCCTCCCTCCCCCCAGCTGTCCTGTGGGATGTGATGATGCTCTGACAGGCTTGGCGTCTGTTCTTGGAGGTGCCGGTATTTATGTGGCACAGTGGCGGGGGCTGGTACAGGAATAGTGCTGGAGTTGTAGTGTATGGTGTGGGAGTGGAGATCTGGGGAGGGCTGGGATGGTTTGAGAACTGTGAGATTTTTAAGCCATTGTATAGACAGGAGGGAGACCAGGGAGGATTGCGTAAGTTGGCTCCCTGGCTGCAAATTTAGCCTGGGCTCGCTCACGCATAAATTTGATGAGCTGTGCTACCTCAGTCGTCAGAGCTGGAGTATTTAAAGATGTGACTGTGTGTTGGCATGGGAAGTAGGGTGTATTTATTGTGCGTGTTTATTTACAAGTCGTGAAGACTGATCATGGATAATTTGAGATACAAAGAGCAGTATTTGCATCGACAGTACAGCGCCTCTCCCCTCTTCTCTCTGTTCCTTATCCTGTTGTTACTGCTTATTTTCTACATGGCAGCTGGTTGAAGACGGTGGTGACCAGGTGTCTCCTTTAGTCCCAGACTGCCACAGAAATATTACAGTGATGTAACATCTCACTGAAGCTCCTTTTTTTCTGTAACTTTCAGTGCTCATATAACTCTATGACATGAATAAACTTCGACAGCAAGAGATCTTTCAACTTTCTCCACTGAAAGGGCATCCTAGTGGGCACTGTATCATGTTTTCTCCACTGGAAGAGCAGCCTAGAGAGCACTGCATCCCATTTTCTCCACTGAAAGGGCATCCTAGAGGGCACTTTATCACATTTTCTCCACTGGAATGGTACCCTGGAGGGGACTTCATCATGTTTTCTCCATTGGAAGAGCAGCCTAGAGAGGACCTCATCATGTTTTCTTCACTGAAAGAGCACTCTAGAGGGTGCTTGAATATGTTTTCTCCACTGGAAGAGCAGCCTAGAGGGCACTACATCACATTTTGTCCACTGGATGAGCAGCCTTGAGGGCACTTTATCATGTTTTCTCTACCTGAAGAGCAGCCTAGAGGGCACTGCATCACATTTTCTTTTTCACTCTAGAGGGTGCTTGAATACATTTTATCCACTGGAAGAGCAGCCTGCAGGGCACTTAATCATGTTCTCTCCACTAGAAGAGCACCCTAGAGGGCACTGCAGGCACTTGTATTGTATTGTATTTTCATTTTATTAGTAGTATTTTCATTTTTCATTATGTTCATTATGTTAACTCCACTGGAAGGGCACTCTAGAGGGTGCTTGAATTCATTTTCTCCACTGGAGGAGCCGCCTGGAAGGCACTTCGTTACATTTTTTTTTATCACGTTTTTCCAGCTTGGAAGAGCAGCCTAGAGGGATTTTCATCATGTTTTCTCCACTGGAAGGGAAACCTACAGGAGACCTCTTCATGTTTTCTCCACTGAAAGGGGGCACTTCACGTTGTTTTAGGGTAGCCTATAGATTACTCTTTAATATAACATGTCAGAAACACTACTTTAAATGTGTACATCAAATGTCTTTTTGAATTTTCTACTACATGTTTTCCATTTTTCTCAGCAGACTCTCTGACAGGCGGTATGAGTGAAGATCACAGCTAGTACTCTGAACTGATGTCAGCAGTCACTTTACACACATATTTTTCTCACAGTAAACCTCTCACACAGGAATGTTGGTTGAGACCTCGGCAGGCTGACTGTTTAAACAAGAAGCTGCTTCTTTTGCAGCATTAATCATTTATTTGAATCATTTAACAGTGTGACTAATGTCACATGACGAATATACGATGATGTGATAACTATTAAAACTAAAAATAACGCTAACAAAGGACAAAAAAATAGCTGAAAACCTGTCCACATGTGCGCAGAGGGGAAGAATGTGCAAACTTAAACACAAATTGCTGCCGTCAGACGTTCGTGCCTGCGTTACTCAAATACCCCACGGCGAAACTCATTTGAGATTCCATTCATGACTTGAACACCATGTCATCGCTGTGTGCTGTGCTCGACTTTTGTGCGGAAATGTGGTTTCAACTGCCTCATAATCATTTACACAGTTTACATAAAATTTACTGGCTGGTTGACTGGCTGTTAAAACTTAGTCCAGATATTTCCACTGATCTGAGAGATGATGACCAATATGCTCTTATGCTTAGTGGGATTTTTCTGGAAAATTCTGTTTGTCAGTGCTTTTTTAAAGTAAACATAAAAATGCGTTGTAACCATGGTTGTATAAGCTCACAGGGTGAAAACAATTGTAATTTAACTGCCTGTTTGGATTTTAACTATTATATGACAAAGAAGTGAAACATATTTCAGTGGTGGCGGAAGAATTATTCAGCTTTTTTACTCCTGACAGTGTTATATTATCATATTACCAAGGCATGACTGTGCAAGCAGCATTTTTAAAAAGTGGGTCATGTACTTACAGGGGTCGAAGAAGCACTCAGATCATTTACCGTCTTTTACCTTTAACCATCCTTCTTTTCTACAGAAAAGCCTATTTCAGAAGCTGGGTAGCTGTTCACGCTTTTCGACAAAGTGTGATCTTTATCTATAATAATACATCATAATTTATTTGTGGATAGATAGATAGATAGATAGATAGATAGATAGATAGATGGATAGATACTCTGTTCTGGCTTGTGTGGAGAAAATGCTGCCACAAAAAAATCGCAGGGGGGGAGACTGAATCTATTTGAGGGAAGGTGATATCAGAGATTGCCAACAATGGCTTAAACTAGGTGAGTTAGAGAGAGGGAGCATGCAGAGAACAGGGATAAGATGAAGACAAAGGGGGAAGGTGAGGAGCAGAGGGTGAGGAGTGAAGGAGCAGTGTGTGGGCAGAGAAGGCCAGCGAGGTGAGGGGGATGACAGGGACACATGCAGGTTTGTGTATTTCTGACGTGTGCAGTGCATACACATTGTCCTCTCGTCTACCCCCATATCTTTTCTCTCCCTCTCTCTTCATTGGATCCAACCCTCCATCAGTCCCTCTTCCTCACCCACTCACTCCCTTTATTCCTGCTACTTACTGGTCCCTGAAAAAATAGGGCAGTCCTTATGTAAGGAAAGAAGAAGTGGGGAGGGGGGCTGTGAGCCGAGGAAAAAAAGGTTGAAACAAAGCCTTCTGGATAGAAACAGGCAGAGAGAGAGTGAGTAGGGGGAATAATGAAGTTGGCATCCACTCTCCTCATCCAGGTGGAAGAAGTCTTCAAAAATCTACCTAAATAAATAATGCAGGGTTTTCTCTGCACTGTGAAAAACACTGCAAAATAACTAGGTCCTAATTCAAAATGGTAAGGCAAAGAAAAGTACCATGTCTAAAGTCCCTGTCTGAGTGTTAACGTATTCATTTGTAAACAGAATATAGGTAAGGGGGGGTCCAGGTCATTGGTGAATAACAGTATAGACCTGTGTTTTAGAAGCTTTTATACAGGGCGCATCATTAGAGCAATGATATATTTTGACTGTTGTGGCTGTACTCCAGCAAATGAGATTACAAACAGTTTCTTTGATGTTTAAATGCAGTTTTTTAAGGATGTTTCGGATATTTGCATCCATACAGGGTGAAAAGAGCACACTGACGCTCTTTTGCCCATGGGGCTCAGACAAAAAAGGCAACAATTTCTATGTCGGATTTGTACGTAATAACCCTCAAATAAAAGCTAAATGTCAGCACTCTAAGGCAAATGTATTGTCAGTTTAATTTCAAATCCAATGTGTTGGAGTAAAGCATAAAAAATGTCCTACTACATCTGGAATGCCAGTGTTTAAATGTAATCAAGTACATTTACTCAAGTAAAAGTTGAAATTGGTAGAATCAACATGATAAGCAAAAACTGTTATTCTTTCTTTTCCTTTTTTTTTGGTATATTCTTTGTACGAACATTTTTGCTCTTTGTGATAATCTTTATTGTAAATTTAAACTGGCAGAATTTCTATCATGTGACCCTGTCATAAGACAACTTGATGGTATCCAAGCAGCTGTTTTTACTGCATACTTTTTGCTCCGATGAAGACTCTTTGAGTCGAAACATGTCGGCGTATGTATCCATTCAATTAGTAAAGGATATTAAACTCTATCAGAGTGCCTCGGATTCTCAGTCAGACTGCCTACATGTACCATGGACTTTCTTTGCAAGTAAGCTGGAAAGTCATTGATTTTTTTACTTTTCATTTGCATTCAACCTTTGTCCTCGTCCTTGAGGAGCACCTGATACTTTACATCTACATCTCTCCAGTTTTTAGTCCTTACCACAAGTTTAAGGTACTTGTTCTTCACTTGATTATTTCCATTTTATGCTACACTATACTTCTACTTCACTAGCAGCTATAGATACCATGCAGAATAAGGCATCAGTAATAATAATCCTATAATATTAATATTTAATACTAGAACTTTTACTTGAGTTTTTAAATCAAGGATTGTTTTTATATTTCAGTATCGCCATATCTACTCAACTAAAAAATACTACAAATACTTATTTCAGTACTGCATCTGTGTTATATGAACAGAGCTGGCATTTGTAGATATTCTTACCCTTCAGGACTATAAGTAAATGGGCCAGGGACCTTCTCAGGGACAGTGCATATTAATTTCAACTGATCCAATGATCAATATGCTCTTGTGGTTGGTGGGATTTCTGTGAAAAAATCTGTTTGTTAGTGTAAGCATGTGCCCAACATATGTCATGTAAACATGACATGTTGGGCACAGTAAACCTATTTCACTGCAAGAGCAGGGGGAGGAGAGACGTGAGTTACTGACACTCTGTAACAGTGATTACTGTTGGAATGTAGAGCTATGTAACACTTATTTTAATAAGAAAATAATGTTAAAGCTTATGTATTGTAACTATGGCTATATGGATGCAGAGGGTGAAATTGGGGTGAAAAAGAGCTAAATGTTCATGTAATTCAACTGTCTGTGTAATTGAAACTTTTTATGAGAAAGAAGTGAAACACAGTTCAGCAGTGGTGGAAAAAACATTCCTGTAAATATGCCAGAATCGCCAAAATGCTAGTTTTCATCTGTAGCCCCTGTCCAGGGGTGAAGTTAGTGACCTAAAGTCAGCCTAAAATCAGAAACTCATTGTTTCATTTCAAATACATTATGTTGGACTGAAGAGCCAAAACAAAACTGTCCTGATAACATTTGCATGTAAAATCATAATCTGCTTGTTACTTTAGCTCATGTGATACGTGGCACAGGTGCAAATTGTAAAATTAATGATGGCTGAATTCCATTAAGCAGCTTTGGTATCAGTGTCTTGGTACTGTGCATGTTGTGTCACTGCACTGGGAGGCTTGAACACAACAGAGCCATCATTAATGTGATCAGTAACATCTGTGCTTTTCTTCAAGATGTCTGCTGTGAAAAAGGAAGTGGACTTATATGTTAAAAATGTAGGAAATGTGACTAATTATATGTATAAATGTTGAAAATGAAAAACTCTTGAGTCAGTGCCTGAACATTGTATTCACCAGCAGCGACTAAATATACTGAGTTACTTTCCCCCTCTGATCTCATCCTCATTCTCTCTTCACCCTCATGCTCTCGTCCCTCCCTCTCTCTGGCACTCTGCCTCTCTGACTGGCAGCGGGCCTGTTGAAAGTAGGCTAGGATTGACGCGCTGCTTGTGTCTGAGTCACAGAGAGCTGTGGAATACTGAAACCCACTGATTGCATTTAACTTTAGGCATCCGACTCCCATGCAGTGCATGATACAATAGAGCCATCCGCTCCGCTTTCTGCACCTCGATGCTGACGTTTATGGGTGCACTTAGAACAACAAAAAAAGGACAGGCGATTGTTCTGACGCTGTGAACAATTGCAAAGATGGTTATTTAGAGACAGATTAAGTAATGATCTCATTCGCCTCGTACTGTATTATAGCACAAGCACTCAAAATTTGATTATACTTGTGGATGCACATCGATGGGTTTAGGATGATACCACACAAGTTGAGTAATGAGGGGCAAAATGCAAAAAAACTGTAGTGCATCATCTTAATTTTCTCCCATAGTACAAGAACCTCTCTCACGCAGAGTGGTCAAGCTGCTTTTTAATTTGTGCTTCATCATCAAGTACTGTCAAGAGCCTTTTCACAGTGGGTCAGTCAGCCATTGCCTCACTAACCTGCTTAACACTGAAGGGAATGAGGGAGGGAGGCCTGATACCACTACTGAAATTAGATGACGTGAGAACATTTTTGTCTCAGAAGAGCCCACAACCGAGCCTGTGACGCATGCACAACTGAATGTTTTACCTTCTCCGCAGATCACTGTAAATTCTTGCTGTGCGTGTGTGCTGTGTGGGATCCTGTAAACACACACGCTGGTTATTTAACTGGAGAGTCATAAGGATTACACCGTATAAACACAAGTACATTAACATAAACAGGACAAAAGCGAGCCGAAGCAGCGAACAAGAAAAACTGGAAAGTCACAAGTGTAAATAATGTAAACCGGCTCTTCACTTCGGGTCATGGGAATTTTCCTTTCACTCAACATGAGTTTTGTGGTGTTGACTGTCTATCGAAGGGTCCTGTGGAGTCCGTGGGAGTGTGTGGTGCCACAGGGCTGCCGCTCTAGTGCGTCTAATCCTTGTGTAACTGAAGCAAAAGCTGCATCTGCATCCTCAGCAGAAAGTCGAAGAGGTTTTTGGGTTGCTGTGTCAGTGAGGGATTTGAAGTATCTTATCAAGAAAAGGCTCCCTGCTGCATCCAAATGTTGTACTGGTCCATCGTGGTGAAAAGAAAGCTGAGGCCTGAAGGTTGATGATTCACTAATTTACGTACTGTGTGTTACAATCATATCTCACTAAGTGGGCAGTGATAGAAACAAGAGGCTAAAAGCTCTTATTAAGGTGTAAAAGGTTGTCAAAAGTATTGATACTGAAATACTTTTAATACCACGTGTTAACCATCTAAAAATTATCAGTTTAACAGTATCATGGTATAAAGTATTACATTATGACCATATAGGAATAAACAAAGTTTCTTTGGTTGAACAGAGGCTTAATTATAATTTGACCAAATATTATGTCTGGACAGATATAAAAACTCAAAGTAGTAGAAGTAGAATTTAATACCTTTGATAAGAAAATGTACATGGTATGATAACGGTCAATTTCATTCGCCACAGTATACCTTTAAACCAGTATACTACTGCAACCCTAGTTCTGTGACTCTTTCTGTACCAGCACTTTGTGCAGGTTGTTAATTTAAAAAAGAAAGAAATGATCCAATTGAGTGGGTATATAAGTTTTTATCCTTTTGCCATGGTATTGAAAGAGGTAGTATTGTTTTTTTATACTAGTATTGTATCAAAATGTAAAATTCTGATATCATGACAACCTACCTTATATTTTTCATTCATTTAAATCTTGTGTGATCCATTAACTGCTAAACCTTAGATATTTCATATGTCATATGTCATTATGGCAGAACTGATTTCCGGCACCATGCAGCTTTTAAATGTAATCAACTGGAAACTGCCCTCAAGCTAAATTCTTTTATTTCCCTTGAGAAAATGTTAAAGCTTTACTCTCTGATGTCTTTTATATCTCTTGTAATTATTTTTAATAACTTAATTATTGATTACCTCACCATGAATGTTTCTTGTCTGTTTCTTGAGATCATGATCTCAGAAAGACTCTCCTGATTAAACAAAGTTAAATAAATAAAACGAGTTTGCTTCATATATCGTGTCTGGGCTCATCTTTTGGGAGAAGGTGAGGAGCTCACATATCCAGACTGTTTGTGTGAAACATCTGGTCTGGATTTCTCACACAAACAGTGTGTTCTTGGTGTACTTCCCAGTGGTTAAAGACAAGCACAACTCCTCCCCCTTGCAATGATTAAACAATAACATATGGAATATGTTATAAATTTCAATGACATAACAAACTTGAACAAAACAAGTAACACAAAAAGACTCCACTATTCTGTCTGTCCGAACAACACTGAACACTGCGGGGAATCGGAGAAGGTGAAGTCAGTTTCTCAGCAGTTTGCTTGTTATTTGGCTTTCACTAAAAAAGAGGAAGACAGTTTCTCAGCTCCCCTCCTGCTCTGTGGCACAACTACAAAACACAATCAGCTGCAAGACAGAAAACTGGAGAAACTGCACTCTGCCATTAATGAAAGGTTTTCTTTTTTCACTCATAAAAAGAAGGAGACGGAGGGCAGCTGAAGCATGTATTTCTCTTTTCATGCTATCAAGTCTACTCAGGAAAGTACAGTACATGAGCCAGATACACAGGGACCACAAACTGTGATCTAAAACTGCCAACAAAACTGAATATTGTCAAATTGCAGGGCTGTTTTAAAGTTAAGTAATTAAAGTATAAAGGGGAATATAAAGGGGAGAGTATGATAAACATATTGAGACATTATACATATTCAAAATTTAAGGTTCAATTTAACTAGGATTATACAACACAGGATTGTATAACAAAAGCCACAAATGCTTCTCACAAAAATAAATGTCATGTAAATAAATGAATAATCAAGTCATAAAAACAAACCTAAACAAAAATAACTGTTTTTTATGTCAAAGTCACCATCATGACAGACACATTGGATTGCTGTCATGTCTCTTTTATAGCATTTAAGTTCAAAATAATATACAGAAGCTGCTTTGCTGAATAAAAGGTGATGTCCCAAGTTCAAAAGTTTATGGTTGAATGTGAACTGAAATATTAATAAATGCAGGACTCCACTTCAATTTCAACTCCAGTATTTCAGTTAATACAGAACAGACAAGCCATGTTTACATAGGCGTGCAGGAAGGCCTTCGACTTTGCCAAGAAAGACTTACTGGATTTAGACGAGAATAGATGTGTTATTAAATGGTTACAGGGGAAGACCTGAACCCCCACCTGACAGATCATGTAATACTAAGCTTCAGGGATTTTTAGCCAAAGGCTGAGCCTCAAGTCAAGTCAAGCATAGCTTTTTCATAGACAGTCCTAGCTTCAGTTTCAGTTTTGTTGCAAGGTGAATAAGAACAGCTCTCAGTGAAAACAGCAGACAAAGGAAATTGTCGAGGGGCTGAGAGAAAACCTTGGGTATGAGGCTATGAGACATTTTGGTTGGCTGGAGAGAAAAGACAGATCATATTTCTCTCTGTGAGGTGGGGAGAGTCTGTGAGAGTTATGCAATGTTGTTGGGATATGGAGCCAGAAGGGGTGTAAACAACACTCTGAAGTGGGACAGGCCTTGCCGTTGCCTGGTAACAAATATTTTGGGCAGGAAGACTAGGCAAACACGGCCCGCCTTCCAAAAGGAAATAGGGGCTGGCCTCATGAGCGCAGCACAAGTTACTGACTTCCCGAAAATACGCTATAGAGACAGGGGCAAGCAAAACAAAGCACATCGGGGGCATCGGACATCACTGCATCTATTTTTTTACCTGGGGCGGCTGGAGTCTAGACCACCACATGTTGTAAACAAACAAACTCTCAAGGAACAAAGTAGTTTAGGGAGAGGACTGTAGTTTCGGTTACACTCATAATTACTCCACAGTCTAAATGTAGACATGATTAGTACAGTGTCTAGTCTTTGTATGACAGACTAAACTTCAACAAGCTGTAACACTGTCTCACTGTATGATGAAGAGTGTGCAATACCCACAACTTAGACATTACAAGCTTTCAAATACATAGTGAACCTTTGACACTTTCTTTTAAAAACTACTTTTTGACACAATTCAATTGTGATTACTTTATTGTTTTTTTTATTAACTATGAATACTTAGAACTCCACAAAAGCAGCATTTGTATTATGGGAAATATCCTTATGGATAAAGTCGATTTTATTGCATTCAGGTTAATGTAGCAGAAGGTGACTGAGAAAAATCTGCAGAATTAATTCAGTAAGAGATAATTACTGCCCACCTTTCGCACAAAATATAAGCATCTGTAGCTACCAGACCATCAAAAATGGCTTATTTGGTTGCGTTGTCTGACGCATATCTGTTAATTAAATTAAAACGGTCTGAAATCATCAACATGAATTTGTGTAGTGTGCATTACTTCAGCGAGCGCATTTCACAGGCTACGGCTCGGACACGGGCACAGATACGCATTTAGTAAACACTAACAACGTCAACTTAACTTTCCCTGTGACTAACTGTCGTTACAACACGAAAAGCAACAGCCTGTGACGGAGAAACCCGTGCCGAAACAACAACAGAGATCGGTGTACTGTGCTCCAGTTTTGCTGCTGTTCCCAGCACAGAAAGAATCCGGAAGCCATATTGTGTGCTCGTGCTGCTGTCTGTCACTCAGAGCCGGTTACCACGGAAACCGGTTGCTAGGCGGCATAACAAAAAAGACCAAATTTATACGTCCTTGCGTCAGAGGCAACGGCGTATCCATGGCGACAGAACGCTACACACATGCAGCAGCAGACCCGTGGATAGCACATGGTGCCGGCTACTTGTTTTGCCTAAATATCTCCTTTTCACGTGGTTATTGTGACTGTTTTGTATATTTTGAACAGTATCACGAGGGAAAACATATCGTTGGTTGTCACTGTAACGTCTTTTTGTATATTTATCAGCATACAAAGCGGAGATAACAGTATTAGTCAGGAGTCATCTTCGTGATTTCTTACTCTTCTTCGCACCCCCCCCGTCAAGTCCTGCTATTATCGTTTGTTTCCCCGTGAATGTGGGAGTTCGCATGCGTTATCAGCCATTCACCTCAATAATTCCCCATCATGAACAACTTACATAGACGGAGTTAGTCATCCCGGTTCAGCAGCACAGCCCCGGTAACGGCAGCCCCGGATGGGACACAACGTCCTCCGTCTCTGACGTTGTTGTAGCGCTGACTAATAGGCTAACTTGTTATCCCCAACTCTTCTCTTTTTGCTCACGCCCTTTCACACATCGACCCTGACACAGCAGTATGCCCGCCCCGTGACATTGTTTGACATCACAACCAAAAAACGTGGGCCTCGTATTTGAGATTTTCATTCAAGATTTGCCACCCGGTCTTCCCGCATTTAGCCTGCGGAGCAACCCCCCCTCTGCCCGACCAAAGCCAGCCTCCCACCTGCCACATTCCCACTGGTGTCCTCATGTAGGCTCTAATAATGAATCACTTTCTGCTCGGCCGGGTGATGTTTGCAATGACAGGCGCTGATTTCCGTCACTGCTGCCCACTGTCCATGACAGAACAACACTGCTGTTTACCGATTTATGTTTCTCATTGGGTCGAATGAGGCAGCGGTTGCTGCTGTATGACACAGAGTTTTGCCTACACTAAAATCCATAAAAACATTAATCTAACTGAAATATAGGGTGAATTCAGACTGTATTGTGTACAGTTTGAGGGTATTTCTCAACCTGTAAGTCCAGAAATGGCTCCGTGCCTGGCTTCAGGGAGTGTTCACACACATGAAAAGGAGTCTTTCCTCCCATTAGACGTTAAGCTCTTGAGCTCGGAGGACTCCCGAGGGCGTGTCCTGAGAAACTTTACAGCAGGATTTCCCTTGCATGCCAGACGGGATTCCGTCCCGAGTGACATAGATTTCCAAGTGTTGCATAAATAAACCATTGTATTGGCTATCTTCTGACATTTTTAGCTTTTTCTTAAGCCCTACATGATATTGAGACGAGGGGTTGCTATAGGGTTTCATGTCATCTGTTTATAAGACATAATTATTCACTAATAATCATGTTGACGTCCATATTTGGGCCGTTGATTCCCTTAAATGTTGACTCCTGAAGTGATTATAAATATTGAAGACATTACAGGAATATTACTTTGTCTTCTCTTGACGTGGCCATGACATAAAAAAATATTCCTATCAAGATAGACGCATAGGTAGTCCTAAATAGATACTTTCCATATTTATCACTGAAGTTTCTTAAAATTTCCTCTCAGAAATTGTCAGACGGTGAGAAATATCTCGTGCCTGTGATAGTATAAAAAAAACATCTATTATTATCCGTCGGCGAGGTGAGCTTCTGGTCCATTTCAGTGGGAGAGGGATTCCCTCAACGTCACCAAGGATACCAAACACAACAAGCACAAATATGGTCATGTACGTCAGCGGAACTCCGAGGCGGGACTAGAAAGTCCTTGGTTGTACTCGATGAGGATGGATTCATTCATAAGACAAGATCTGCTACTGTACACCGTAAAGCTAACGTCCTCCGGCACACCGTGAACGGACTTTATGGATTTATAATCGCAAATTAAGAACAGCGCTCCGAGGATTTAAAGCTAAACGAGAGGACTTCTTAACACAGTGAATCGGGACACTTCCCCCTGAACGCGGGGAACTGGATTAAGCTTCTTCATGCAACTTTTTTGGAAAGAGACCAAGAGCATCTCACCGGAGTTTAACAGGAAGATCAGCAACTGTAAGTCAATATTAATATCGATTGTATGCGAGTGAAGTGTCTGAAATAAGTGCTTGCTTACGGATCGCCGTGCTAGAGCGGGTGAGACACAGCTGTCCACCGCTGCCCGTCAGTCTGCACGATAACATATCCTTCACGACATCTTCTTACTGTTCATATTTCTGTCAGAAAATAACTAAACATGTCGTTTTGTATAAAACATCATGCTGGATTTGCTTTTGTAGGAGTGCGATCAATTCATTTATGCAGACAAAAGTGAATAGCCTCGCTGGTGGAGGGTTCATTTAACTTACTCTGTCAGAAATGTATTAAGCATAACATCATTCTCTCCTTACAGTACCTCTTCTTAAGTAATCTTCTTGTGCGTGCCGCTGCCCTGTCGCTGCAGGTGACATCGCGCTCTCTCGGGTAACTGCAGGTGTCACTTTCTCTTTCGGTCCCTCCGGGGAAATGTACCAAGGGTTCCCCGGCGACCCAGACAACGTATCCCGTGGAAGCTCGTCTCCATCTATAGAGTCCCAGTACCTTTCCTCCGTGGACTCCTTCGGGAGCCCGCCGACCACCAGTGCTCCGCAGGTATGTTGACTATTAAGGCAAAATGATGCATATAGAAAATGTTAGTCATTGTTGACCTAAGAATGGAAATTAATTAGAAAAATTCTTCATGGATGCAACAGGTCTGACTTATGGTCCTATGCACAGGTGAACCCGTTGACCTGTGCTCTAGCTCTACTGTATATGGGTATGGGGGCTCTGTTGCTAACTTCACATGTGGTCAGATTTACAATGTATAGTCTATACTTTGTTGACAAAACAGAAATGTATATTTTACATAATCAATTTTAAAGGCTACCATTACATTTAGACTATATGGTATAAAATAACAATATGTAGCCTATGTTTTGTAGGCTATGTGGTAATTTAGCACCCCATGTGTTTGGTATATGCTATTTTATAACAATTAGACAAAACAGCATAGCCTTTAATGTTCCATTATAATAGGAAGAACAAATCAGTGGGAATGTGGCGTAATTTTTTTGTATCAAATAATCATACAAAAGTATATAGCATGATTAAACAAAGCACTGAAATTGTGATCGATACATTTTACATCATTTATGACTCAGATTCTCCTAAACGTTTCATGGCACTTCTCATATTTTGTTTGTATCATGAAGGAAGCCATTTTGTTTGTGTGACTTCGTTCCTGCAGTCAGATATATAAAAAAAAAGTCGCGTCAAGTATATCAACAGTTCAACATAGATGTACGTCTATCTGTTGCTGGTGGTAGCCCAGGCAGCGGCTCTCAAGCCATGACAACGTGCTCCGTTTACAGCACGCCGCAAAACGGATGACACAGTCCTGGAACTCTCCTACGTAAGCGCCGTAGCCCCGCCCCGCACCGCTGCCCGCTTCTCTCCTTCCACGCGCTGCGCTCTCCTCTCACAGGCCGCCGTGACGTAAATGCTTGTTCTATTTTGGAGTGCTACGTCGCGTTGCCAAGGGGAACACCGGGGGTGTGACGGGGGAGGAGGAAGAAGGAGGGGGGAGACGCGCTTCGAGAGACACGATTGGTCGAGGCAGCCGCTTTCAGAGCCGCCTGTCCCACTGTCTTAACTCGCTTTTATATGAATATTAATGATAGCCGATAATTTCCTCCTCCGGTCTGAAATAAGACAAAAGAGATGAGCGACAGATTTGAGCTTTTGAGCCTACATAGTGATGCAGGAGAAAGTTGTGACACAGCAACAAACACTGACTCAAATCCAAAATTAAACCTAATTTATATTCTACTGCCATTTTTGATTTGCTCTTACACCTCTAATTGTAATGTTCATAATATTGTCCTCTTGTTAGATGAATAGATAAACCATTTTTTCCACCCTTTTTACATAATCTCTAATAAGGCTTCTTGTTCCAGCAATTTACTTAAGCTATATCACACTCACAATAAGTTAAAATGCCATTTCTATACATTTAAAGGTTATTGTTTGTCATTTTAAAAACTAATTTACACATTTGCTAGTGCATTCATAATAATGGATCCTCGATAGCAGCACCAGCACTTAGAGGTTAAATTTAACCTATTTTATCTCATTCGGTTTAGTGGGCGCCCCATGTGCGGAGGCCCTGTCCTCGCGGCAGTGGCCTAGGTTTCGGTTCCCACCTGTGGCCCTTTGCTGCATGTTGTCCCCTCTTTCTTTCCACCCCTTTCCTGTAAATTTTTCAACTATCCTGTCAAATATAGACACAAAAAGCAAAAAAAAAAACAAAAAAAAAAAACAAGCTGTTTCAGGCTTGTTCCTGCCTGTATTCCTGCCTCTGTTTGTCTTAATGTGTTTACTCATCTACAGCAGCTTTACATGGTCTGTAATGCTCTTTCTCAGGAGTGTGTGTCAGCGGGAGCTGGCTTGAGCATTGTGGACAGCGGGCCAGGGGCCAGTGTTGGAGGGGAAATGCCCAGTTCATTCGTGCCAACCGTCACCGCCATCACCACCAGTCAGGACCTGCAGTGGATGGTTCAACCAACCCTCATCTCCTCCCAGGCCTCTGGGCAGAGTGGGTCCACTGGCACCACAACCATGACCCAGCCGGTGTCACTGGTGGACCCATATGACATGCCAGGCCCCAGTTACTCTTCGGGGCCTGGATTCACTCCTCCAAGTTCAGACACTCCAGGCCCAGCTCCGGGCCCCGTCCGCCAATCCAGAACCCGTAGCCGCCGCACTAGAGAAGAGTCTGTGAGTGACGATGGAGATGTTGGTGTGTTAGTAAGTGTGTGTGCTTGAGTGGTTTGTTTGTTGACTCTCACATGTTACATATGCAGTGCAGGTATATCATTGACATGGGCGCCAAAAGAATCACACATAGACACATCCACAAACACATTCAGGGGCACAGTTTAACAAAAAAAGACCTCCCTATTTACTGTGGGATCTTCTCATATACACAAACGTACCAAACAGGGAGATGGGGGCAGAGGTCAGGTCTATGTAGAGGGCTATGTGGGAGGAGGGCATAAACTAGACTAAAGAATATGTTTCAATTCTTCTTTAGAAAAAGGGAAAATTTCCTCTCAGGACAACCGCAGCTGGTGTCTTCTCTGACTGCAATATGTTTGTATTTTCAACAACAAAGACAAAACTTTTTTCCTAATCAGTGTAATTTTTCTTCTTCATTCTAGCTCACACCTGAGGAAGAAGAGAAGAGGCGTGTTCGGCGTGAGAGGAACAAGCTGGCTGCCGCCAAATGCAGAAACCGCCGACGAGAGCTCACAGACAGACTGCAGTCGGTGAGCTTGGCCCTGTTATAGTTGCCAAAATGAGTAATGATGATAATTACATACTTTCTGCTACCTCCCATAGCATTGCGGAGCGTGTTAATAAACATGTATAAGAGAGAAGATTATAGCAATGGAGTGTTTAGCTGTGGTTAAGGCAATTATAGACTTGAAGATAAATTATTGTACCTATGGTACTCTATAGCCTAATTAATGCGATCTTATATAAGCCACCTTCCATATCCAGCTGCAGGTAAGGAAGTATTTCTGCAGGGATGGATACATCCACCTCCACAAGCACTGAAGTCGAGGTTTGGTGTAGCTAACCCCCCTGTCTTCTCTCTTTCTGCTTCTTTTTCTTTCTTCTTTCCTCCACCCATTTCTCCCTCCTCTGTCTTGGTCCCCTGCCAAAATATCCCCGTTTCTTTCCTTTCCTGTACCTGCCCACAGGAGACAGACATACTGGAGGAGGAGAAGGCCGAGCTGGAAGCTGAGATCTCGGAGCTGCAGAAGGAGAAGGAGCGCCTGGAGTTTGTCCTGGTGGCCCACCAGCCGAACTGTAAGATCCCGTACCAGGACCAACCTCAGCAAGGCTCATCGCAGCTCCCTCCTCTCCAGTCCCAGCTCCCTCTCCAGACCTTACAACCTCCTGTCTCCATTGTGGGCTTGACTGTGAAAGAGGACTCTTTCTATCTGCCTCCTGCCTACACAGCCCATCCGGCCTCCACACAGCCCCAGCCTCCGGTTCAGCAGCAGCAAGTCCAGCAGCAGCCTCAGCCAGGGATAATGCAGGAGGTAGAGTTTTCTAGTTCTTTCTATGGCTCAACTGAGCCGGCACCAGGTGGGCCATGCCTCATGGCCAGCGACAGTGGTGGTGGTGGTGGTAACGATGACGCTGCGGCCATTGGCAGCTACAACACCTCATACACATCTTCATTTGTGTTCACCTACCCAGAGGGAGCCTGCGGGGTTAGTGCCAACCAGCGGAACAGCAGTAGCGAGCAGTCATCTGATTCCCTGAACTCGCCTTCGCTGCTGGCACTCTGACTGACCGACAGACACACGCGCACACATATCAACACACACACACAGTATGCTCGCTGGAAGTAGAGGCTGAGGCAAGTACATATCAGTCTCAAAGATTGAGAAAAAAAAGACCAATCATTTGTTTCTGATTGGCTTAAAGTTTACACATTCTGAAATGCATTCCAATTAAGAGCCATAGAAATAGTTGCACATGAATTACATTTGATCTAACTTTGATCATTGGGCTTAAACAATAAATCATTCCTTGTTTGTGTTATTGGAAAACCTGCAACTGGACAACTTCAGTGAATAAAAAACGAGTAACAAACACATCAAGTCCAAGTTGCCAATCTTAAGTGCTCTGAATCAACAGAGTCGTTCTCAAGAATATTCTCAATCTTGGACATGTACAGTACATTGAGTGAGTTACCACAAACTCACTTTACACTCCAACAAGCACCAGTGCCCCCAACTTGTTCCCTCTGTCGGTCGGCCCTTTTCCAGTGCTCTTGCTCTCATACTTTTCCATCCTCTTCTCCCTTCTTCCTCTCGCTGAATGTATTTGTGCAAATCTGAAAATAGGGACGAAGGACACTTTTGTTATTTTCTTGTGGAAGACAGACAGCTGATTTCTCGCTCTTCTCTAACCCTTCATCCGCTCGACCGCCCTCTGCTTCTTCATTTGCTGCTTGGACTTGGAAAGTTGGGGATCTGAGTATCACAGCCTGCACTAAACCTTGTGCTTTCTTCTCTCGTTTTTAAAAAAGTCTTCTGCCGTCTGCCTTCCTGCCATGCGACCCATCTCTGCCCATCTCTCTCTTCTCTTCTGTCTCTTTGTTTCTCCCTCTCTCTGAAGTCTTCGACCCCTGAGAGCCCGAAGACCCCGTCCAGCCCCTGGGACCTTGAGTGAATGACGGCCCTACTAACGCGTCCTTTTGCACCCTCTCATGCAAGGACATGGATCCACACAGAGGAACCTTTTTTCTTGGAGCGCATTGCTCAAAGTAAAACAGTGAACAGCAGCTAGAAAACATTCACACACGCACATAGACGCATAATTGATGAACGCTACATGCAAGACGGATGCCACTGTCTTCTGCTGAGCCATTTTTCAATGTTCCCATGATGATTAGACACATGTTGTGAGGTCGGTTAAAAGTGAGAATGGAGAGAGGTTTGGCAGGATGGGAGGAAGTAAGTGCGACCAAGCTGGACAAACGAAGAGGATGACTCTCATCCTAATCATCGATTTTTGGAACCAAATGTTGAAAACAAAGAGAGAGCTAAATGTTAAAGCAAAAAAAAAGAAAGAAAAAATCTGCTCTTGCCAACTGTGTGGAAGGGTGACCTCAGTAAAAACACCTCCATACCACAGAGCCTCATCACTCTGGGCCTACATGCGCATATTCACGCCATCGCTTTGAAGTCTCTGAACTGAAGATACAGCCGTTGTGTTGCAGCGCACCAGCTCCGTGTTTTTTGCTAAGAATCAATCAGATGTGAACCGATGCCTTTATTTAGAGGAGAGACGTTTTTTTCCTAGTGATTCAGACAACCTCTAAACACCGGGCTCAGTGGTCTCTGTACCTCCCCTGTTTTCTCGGCGGAGACGAGGCGGGGGTGCGTTTTATTGTGAGTGCGTCCACTCTGAGGCACCTGGCCCGTTTATTTCTTTCTTTATTGAGGTTGATGTGGTGAATGAGCACAAAGCAAGACCTGGAAACAAAAAGAGGAGAACATGTGGGCTGATGTTGTGGAGTGAGCGTCCTTTCTTTGCCTGTGAATTTGTACAATTTGTTTTTCCTGTATGTTTGAGTGACAATTGTTATATATTTTAATGTCTATGTTTGTTTGCGTGTTTGATTGTTTTGCATTGACCTCTGCTTTCATTTGTACCGTTGCCGTTTCTTGTTTATTTTTTGTTTGTTTTGTTTTGTTTTTTAATCAGGAGATTTCCTTATAACTGTTACTATTATTATTGCATTGTAACGATTGTTTCATTATTTTATTGTATTTTCATTTGGCAACTTTGGAGGCATGTTGTGCACTACAAAAAAAAAAAAATCTGATTATAAGTCAATATGCATATACATATATACAGGTAAAATGTATATATAAGTGTATGTACCATGATTGTAAAGTATGAATGTTTGCAGATCTAAATGGGATATTTTTGTCAATGAAGAACAAGATAAAATGTTACTGAGGTTTAGTTTTAAAATGAATATTTTTCTAAAGGAACAAAAAAAAACTATAATAAATTTAAAGTACTGCCCTATCCCTAAACATGAAGCACGATGTCACTGCCTCTATCAATGTGTATTTATGTTTTATAAACAATATAAAGCACTATCCAAGTTACATTAAATGTATGTTTATAATTATGATGTTAGAAGGTTGTGGTAACGCCTTTGTTTTGTTTGTTTGTTTTTTCTCTGTGAGGTCTGTCCCAATGCTACTGACACCTTAATGCCACTTGATCCTTCGCAGATGCAAAATGAGGAAAAGAAATAGTGTGATTGAATGTCAATACACATATTAAAAGTGTTCAGACTACAACATAACGACTAAACTGTTTCATTTAAGGACAAAGTATTTCATATGCAGTATGCATTTCTGTCCACTATAAACATATCACTTAATAATTTTGTTATTTCCTAACTGAAATGTGTGTTTGAAGGATAATAACAGTTTTAGCCTTGATATGAACATTATCATATTAATCCATTCTTGTACTAAAACAAATGTTGTCTAATTAACATAAAAAATCTCTTGTGATTGTATTTGCTGGATAAGAAGCTTTATTTTCAATAAATAAACATGTTTACTCAAAAGAATGCCAAGATTAATGATATAATGTTTTGTTTAAATGTGGCTCTTGGTGGTCAGAAAATGGGCAGACCTCATTTTTTTAAAATGTTGAATAAGGACTGTGTTTGTACAGATGTTGGAGATGCCTTTTGATTTCACTCCAAATGCAAATGTGATGAGAATATGTTCTGGTGTGAGAATAAGCATAAAACATATTCAATAGTTCTCATGTACATAGGTTTTTGTGGTGCTACTTACAGTATACTATAATGACGAGGCAGTTTCACATTGTACGGTGAAAGGTTACACATTGCTGTTGCTGTGGTTCCAGACGTATGAACACATTTATTCAGAATGGAAGCCAATGACACAGTGAATTCCCAGCAGCTGAAGCTCTGAGAGCACAGTAATGATTACATCATGATTTTTATCAATTGCCTGCTACATCTTTAAGTGTCATAAACAAATCCCAGAGGGCCTTTGTACTGTACCTGCACTCTACACTTATGCCCCTAATCACCACACAGCATATTAGACTCATTCTTTTGTCTAATTTCTTTGCATTGGATTTAATTGAAGTTGTCTGACTTTGCTTTTTTTCTCTAAGGCACAATCACAAATGGGTTGCTAATGAATTGGAAATGGTGACAACGAAGGAAAAGGAGATATATTTAGCTGCCAGCTATAAAAGGGAGAAACTGTCTGCACCCACTTTTACTGTACAGTGGCTTCGTTAGCATTAACTGAACAAGAGCTTTCCTATTTTTCTATGATGAGGTGAATGTTGCTATGTATTTCTATTTTTCCACAAGTCCCATATACGCTCTGATTTAACATTTTCCCTGGTATGACATGCAATACTTATGATCCTCTTGGATAAACATAATGTAGCAAATCATGCAGTGCTCAAACTGACTGCTACTATATGTCAAGTGTGATGATGTATTGCTTTAATTATTAATTTTTGTTACAATATTAAAGGTTATCCAAAATACTTATCGTAACATTTAATTTTGAGACAATCGTCACGAAAAATTGTGTTACAATATATCTAAAACTGATCTTTAATTTCATTTATTCGAAGTTCCTCCACTTCAAAAAGCCAATGTCTCGCCTAATACATTCCTTTAATCAATGTTTCATCAATTGTGCTATATTTTACTATGTATGCCTTTTCTGGGAGCAAAAGTTGCAATTTGTCACATCAAAAAACAGAGGATATATGATTTGATATGTTTTAAGGTCACCACAGTGAAAGGTCCAAAGAAACTTCTAGATGTGACATTCTCAGATGTCATGAAGGTGCTCTGATATCAAATTGTCTATTTTTTCAGTGCATATGATTTAACAGAACTTACTAGTTTTCTGCGCATCACTATCAAGTACTGTTTGCTTATTTTTATAACTTAATTTACATTTTGTTTACTCTTGAAGAGGACCAAAGTGTACCACAAATTTGCCGCTTTTGCAGTCCCTGTGTCTGATCTTCTGTGTCCATATTTCAGCTTCTGGCACTTTTTGTTATCCTTTGAAAGTTTACATGATAAAGTTTTTTCTCAGTTTCTAGACTGCAAAAGCTGGGTGAGCTGACTCCTTTAATGATGGTTTGACCAAATGCCATTCATTTTCAATTTGTGAAGACATTATATAAATAAAAAACATATTATGAGCTACATGTCTCTCACTTTTAAATGCTTGACCTTGATATATGCCTGATTATTTGTAAGTGTATTTCTTTTTTCAAAGTCAGTTACCATCTTTGTTACTTCAGTTGTGAGTGAAAGAGATGAGCATGGACCTGAAAAGTGTTCATGTTTTTGTATGTATACTTTTTAGGGCTCCTAACTAATGATTATTTTCATTATCTTTGAATGTGTAGATTATTTTCTTTATTCTCTTGTGATGACTGTGAAATGTCAGAAAATGTGAGGTGAGAATGCCTGCCACAATTCCCCAGAATGTAAGACGAATGTTTTATTCAGTATCAAAAGCCCTGCAAGCCAAAAGTGGGCAGAGCTTTTTTTTTTTTTTTTTTTTTGAGTAAATTTGATGGAACAATATAACAAAATATTTGTGTGATGCACGAAAATGTATCGGCCCTATAATGAGAAAATTATATTATACATACGTATATACAATACAGAGCCAAATTCCTTTCATTGACTTAGCAAGCGCAGCATCTAGTAGAAGAAGAATATCAAACTGCTGCACCTGGGTAGAGCCATACAATATAGACTAGAGAATCAAACATGTCGTTGCCAATGTGGCGTGGACATTTTTAACGATTCAGAGGAAGACAACACAATTGCAATTTACAGCAGCACAATTGCATTTTGCAACAAGGGTTCACCTTTGCTCACTACATCTAGGATAGACCAATTAGTGGCCTGGCCGCTTAATGGGGCCAATATTCATATTTTTCCATAATTCATATCTTTGTTTTTTGTGTCCACTTGCCAATAACAGAAATGAATTTAAGATTTGACTCTAATGCAGCATTCTTTCTCTGTCTGTAGTCACCACTCTGGTCTCACTCAATTACCTGTGCAAAACAATATCTTATTGGTTACACGTTACAAGTAAAAGTATCAACACTGAATAATCTGAATTTGCAACGTAACCAGTAACTAAATTTATTAAATAAATGTGGTGGAGAAAATAAGTACCTCAGTAAGTACCTCAAAATCGTACTTATGTAAGTACAGTCCTTGGAAAAATTGTAGTTGGTTACAGTCCATCACTGGTTATTCTAAACTTTGACACTAGATTTATATTTTTTACTGCAAATGTAAATCGGTTCCAAAAATCAGTGATCAGTCTCCTTGATTACTTATAATCTGTATCCGTATCAGACCTGAAAAACGTTCAGTCAATACCTTCGTCGTAGCCTTTCTAACCCTCAGGTGTGAATAAACTACAGGTTAGGAACTTCTTTATAAAATACAAAAATGAGAAACTATGGGTTATCTTATCAGAATCAGCCATGACAGGCAGGTAATTACCAGTTATCAGTATCATCTGAAAAATAAATCCATATAGTGCATCCCTAAAGTATTCCCAATCTGACAGTATACTCAGACAGACATATCAAAGATGCACTATATAGTTTTGGGGAAGCAATTTTAATCAGAAGGGAAGGATTTTTTTTTTTATGCATTAACAAACTAAATAAACAAACTGACCTTGAAGGACAATACAGTTTCATACTGTTTCACTGTTTAAATTTGTTGGACCCTGCCACCTTTCTAGCTTCAAACAGTGTTCTGGGGACATTATTTTCCTCTGACAACAGCTTTTTTATTCAGTTATGGAAAAAATAAATATTTCTGAGTTATAGCTTAAAGGATATGTATAGGGCAGCCTACTAATAGAATGTATAGAAATGTAATAAATTCACTTAAATTCTATATTTAATGTGGCTATAATCAATATTTTAACAATGTATCCTACTGCTTGTATTTGAAAATCGTGATGAGCTCACAGATTTATCATTTGACTCTAGTCTTTGAGCTCTGTATATGACATAGGGGAATTGTGGAGTTTATCATTCCCTATGTCCTATACAGAGCTTTGAAGCATCTTTTATTTCATTAATTGGTTTGTTTTACAGCCTTTACTGTTTGTTTTTTTCACAGTAACCAGGTGTTGTGAGCTACCTGTACGCTACCTGTCAGACTACATATGGCTGACAGCCGAAGTTAGCAACCACTTGACATTGTGGAGTGTTTTTCCTGAGAGAAATCAGATATTTCCCTCAGGATATGGTGGAGACAACAACTGTTTTTAAGTTAAAATGAGAGTATATGTTGGACTTACATGTTACTTGTCATTGGGCCCGAAGCATGACTCCAAGCGTTGCTCTGTATCTGCTGGATGTGTTTCCATAAGCAACGGTTTGCTAACGGCTAAATGGCTAAATTGAAGATTTAAACGGTTTAGTCAAAGAGCGGACACTTTCAAATACGCAGGTACTGAAATAAAGCGTTGTAAATGTGACCACGGTTATCGTCTGAGACCATTTTGTGTGAGTTTTGCGGTCTTTGTTGCTCTCTAGCGTCCATTGATAAAACTTCACAAGCCTTTCTGCTCGAGGTTCTGGGGGGAAGTTGCGTCACTGGGAGCAGCGCGAGCTGTCCGGATGTAGCCGACGTCACCACACATTTATTGTAAACATGGCGTCCGTGACAACAGGTGAGAGCATAAAGGCCCGGCTAGCCGACCTTACCACTCAACAACGATTACACTATTTCGTAATTTCGCTGCATGTTAAATATAGCTGTCTATCGAGAATGCTGTTTAGAGCTTTTATAACCGGTTCTGTTTTGAATGGATGCGCAGAGATCGTCTTTTAATTCATGGCTGTGCTAATGCTAATGCCGAATGCTAACTCAGCTAGCTAATTCATTGCTCCCGTGAATATGTGATTTGACTTTTATTGATTCAGACAGACTACAAGGGAGTGGTGTGAACTGATTTGTTGGCTGTTATAATCTTTGATGGCTATATAATCGTCTTATGCTAACATGAGCTAACCAGCACTCGATCTATATCGGATCTGAAATCAGTTTCAAACCCAAATGACACTATTTGCAAAATCTAGATTCATGAGGTTATTTTTTAGAAAAGTGTTCGCCCGTCATTTGTGGTTCTCCCTTTGCTGAGGCGTCAAAGTGTCAAACGAGATTTCAGCCACCGTGTAAGTTTCATCTCTGTAGCTATGAGTTCATCAGTCAAAGTCACACCATGCTGGACATAGCCATTGTTCTGGCAGCTGTTGGGCACCCTTCACCCTGTATCTGTTACTGCAGCCACAAGACGTTTCATAATTGGTGTTATAAATAACCTCCAGCTGGCATTGGTCAGCATGTGTTAGACCTCAGCACGCTGCTGTCTCTTCAGGTTTATGTCTTCCACTGGCTGTGGTGCCAGCAAGGTCTCTATCCCACTGTAGTCCACAGTATTACTGAGGATGATCATCTACAGTAAAGCTTTACTTTAAACAGGACAGTTTACTGGTTAAAAGGGCTACAAGTTGTATGGAATCCATTCATTGATTGGATGATCATCAGAAAAAAAATCCCAAATCTTGATAACAGCTCAGTGTCACAAGAGAGGACAACAGAGAGGACTTTGACTGGTTTTAGCCTCTTACATTTGACTTCTGCTTTTCACTGTTTATATCGTTATGAATTAAATACTTCTGTGATCTGTATTTTGACAGTTATACATTAAACAATGAATCGATTAATCTAATAAAATTGAAAGTTTAACCAAAAAGAAAATATTCATAGGTTACTAGCCATAAGAGTTTTTATGTTTGATTAAATCAGTTGTAAAATTTCTGTGGTATGATTTCTAATGGTCTTTTATTTGTTCATACATTTTCTTCTTAAGCCACCTCAGAGTGGATTCAGTTTTTTAAGGATGCTGGGATCCCAGCCGGCCTGGCAGTCACTTATGCAGTCTCCTTTGTGGACAACAGGTAATCTAATGCCCCTTTTTCCTAAGTTTTCTATAGCACACAAAAGCCACATTGCATTGTGCTGTGATCTTGTGAATTTCCTATGCACCCTCACATCAGGACATACCTGAACTGAAACACAATTAATTGTCAGTCTTGGGAGCAGAGCGGTGGTGGTCTCTTTTCAAACTGAGCTGTCTCACCGCGTGATAGGTTTCAGTCTCGAGAAGTTAATCATGAATACACAATATGTGATGATAAACAACCATATCATGATCTACATGTGAAAAACATAAGTCTGGACTGTGGCTCTCCTCAGAAACCAGATCAAGTTGGCAGCTGAGCGGTGTCCAAGAAGCCACAATCCAAAGTACATTCACCTAGAACAGCCGGAATGACAAGGGAGAAATTGTTTGAAAAAATTTAGTTAAAGTTACTATCCAAATATAGATTATTTTCAACACAGTTAGCTGTAGTCCTCTATATTGGTTTCTTCAGTGGAGACTAACTAATATATCCTTGCCACATGATCCTGTGGTTTGCCCGCTATGTGGTGGCTGGTGGGAATGGTGCCAAACAACCAGACTAAGATCATCTGACAAGATTATCTCAGCCTGCATCCAAAAAAGCTCTGATGTAGTTTGCTTGTGGTGAGAACACATAGCAGTACAACCACAGCATTTTGTGATCATGTGAAATCTTATGAACACAAAAATTAATTTAGTTTTTTAGTCTTGTGATAAGTGTGACCACTATCATGGAAATGATCACATTCCTAATGAAAGTTGTCGAGTGAATAATTTCGCTGTCTGTGTAACTCATTTTTCTTTGATGTAGACCAAGGAAACATACAGAAGTGCACGCAGTATTTTCTGATTTTTCATGTCCCTGCAGAATCAGCAAGAACATGCTGATGGATCTCAGTAAAGACATCATGATGGACCTCGGCATCACAGTCATCGGTGACATCATTGCCATTCTTAAACATGCTAAGCAGGTCTACAGGCAGGTGAGTGGTTTGCGCTGGATGGTGCTTTTACAAACAAAATACCCCTGACTCTCCACTATCATTTTGAATGCATTCCTGGAGAGTGGATGTCTCTTAAAGTCACTGCTGTCTGGTCAGTGAATCACAGTCGACGGTGGGTTTATATAACCTCTGTATTATGCATTCCCTTTTCAGGACATGTGCAAAATGGCCACAGAAGCCATCTCCTCAGGACAGACCAGTGTTCAAGCTGAGCTCAGAAGAACTGCCAATACTCGTAAGTATCTACATCTGACTTTTCTACACCAAGTTCACAACAAAATGATCAGTGATTTATGCATTTTATCATTCATATCATTTATACTTTTTTTCCTACTCATTTGACATTGCTGAATTGTTATGAGACAACCATGTGACCTGTATATCAGCCCAGCCAGAAGTAATATGAACTCTTTTTTTTTCAACCTTCATTTAACCAGCATCTCCCTTGAGATTAATATCTCTTTTTTAAGGGAGACGTGCTGTACTTGATTTTGAGAAGAAGTCATCACATCTCTTGACAACATATGTGAGCTGTCAGCAGTGTGAAGCAAAAGGACTGTGCAGAATAAGAGAGAGATTTTCTGCCCTGTTTGTATTTTGGCACATAGCATAAAAGGGACTTAAGCTGTACAAAATAATTTTACTAGCTGTAAAAGGGCATAATAAAGGGTAATTGTTTCCATTAGGGCAAAAAGTAAAAATCGGCCAAACTAGTGTTACCCGAACAAACTGCATCGCTTAGTTGTTTGCCACTGTCCAGGTTTTACAAGACCTTCAGTTCTTCAAGACGTGTTCTCATGCATGCACTTTTCATTTTATCATGTCGAGAAATGCTTCGCACATTTCAGAATGTGACTGTGAAGCCCAGCTGTCCTCTGATCTCGTCTCGGAGACAGAACATGAAGAGTTCATGTAGGAAATGAGCCAAATCATGACTACTGTTCTCTTTCCCTCGTTTTTTTCTTTTGCTCAGCTGCCACTCGTATGATTGCCAACGCTTTGAGCCATGACTCCCCGCCGGCCACTCCAGCCCGTCGACCTGACAACCGTCTGTCTGTCACTGTGTCCAACATGCAAGCAAACAAGAGTGGCAAAGCAGGTAGATATTATGGAAGACTCCTTTTACCCCTTCAGTCCTGTATTTCCTGTCCTTCTGGAGCCACGAGTCCTGTCTTCTTTTCTTGTCTTGTCTCTTCATTTTTTTTCAACCTTTGTCTAATCCTCATGTACCCACCACTTTGTTTGTCAGTTGTAAGTCAGCCAGCGGATGAGGGGAACGGTTTGCCAGCAGTGAAGCGCCGACGTGTGACCGCTGAGATGGAAGGCAAGTACATCATCAACATGCCCAAAGGCACCACGCCTCGCACACGCCGCATCCTGGCCCAGCAGGCCAAGAAAGGTAGGCCTGACCCAGTGGCCATGCCGACAAACGCTCGAATAACGCTACTGCTCACCACAACTAATCAATACTTAAAGTTTTCATGGACTTCTTTCATAATAAAACTGAATAAGGAGACTGGTAAAGAGAGCCTGTTTGACCTTCATTCATTTCTGTCATGTTTTAACTTCTTGTCTTTACTAACACTTCCCACTGCACCTATAATTAATCCCTCTGTCAAAACTTGTTTCCTCCTTTCACTTTTACCTGATTGTAAAAACATTTTCTATAGCATGAGTTCTTTAGTTGGTTCTGTCTCTGAAAAGAAGACCAGATATCAGTGTTTCAAAAATGTATATGTCTCCCAGAGCTGAAATTAGCAACCATAAAATAATCATTATCAAAACATCTAATAAGATTTAAAATAAACAAAGCGGATGATAATGGCTTTAAAAAGTCTGGAGATTTTTAGTTTTCAGGTCCCTTGAAAGTGCTTAAAAAGTGCTTGAATTTTACTCTTACAAAGCTGCACGGAGGCTGTAATCAGCTCATATTATTATTCATTTTTATTCTGTGAAAGAAAAGCATTTTGAGCCCTAGCTTTAACCTCTGTCAGTAATTACGATCATTAGGACCCTCAAGGTAATTATGTAAACAGAAACTCAAAACAAAGCTCTGTCACATGACAACCAGATTTAAAACTAGAACCTCTGCGTCAGCATAAAGGCCAAATTTCACAACATAGTGCATGTATGGATGTAATAGAAATGTTAGGAATAAAGATAATATTTACAGTAATAAAGTACAAATGCTCGTAAGTTCTTCAACTTTCACGAAGTTCAGTTAATTCCATTAAAAGTTGTAAAACTAAAGATTTGGTACTTTAGATGTTACATTTTAGGTTTTTATGATTTAACCCTTTTTCTGGTCAAATGTGGGCAACTTGCTCAATTGAAGCGGCTACTTAAGCTTGTGGAAATAAATCCTTTTTTTTAAATTATGTTTACTTGTGATCATGTCTTTATTTGTCTCAGGACTAATACAGTGAAATATTGAAATATGAAATTATTTTGATAAAGCTTTAACACATCTTCAGTGTTTAAGTAAGATACTGTTGCACACTGCAGCCCTCTCAGCAGTGTTGTCTTAAAAAACTATAGGTCAGCACAACAGTAGTGATGAAGTTTTCTTCCGGCTCTGGTATGGTCATGTGGAATTTTTTTTTCATAATTTTGTAGCTGATTATTCTGTCAGTTGCTAATGAGCTATCAAAATGTAAACCAAACATAACACAGTAAAGCTGTCACAATAATTTCTGTTTAAAACATACTAATTGTCTTTTGTTCTACTTCAAAAGGTTTTAAACGCACCTCTGTGTTTGAAAGACTTGGGGCTGAATCAAAGGCAGACACAACAACAAGCAATAACAAGGTAAGACCTGTCAGTATTTACGCAATAGCTCTCATTATATTGTTCTGGATACAAGTTCTGTGCTCATGGTGCTCATGTTTGGCAGCCCACCGGTGTGTTCAGTCGTCTGGACAGAGGGGTGGAGGAGAGGCCTGGTAAAATGTCTGGAAACATGGATGTAGACGACGAGGAAGACAGTGACGGAGAAGGATCGGTCCTCCAGTACGCTGGTGTCCTCAAGAGACCACCTCCCTCCCAGAAGAAGGAGCCAGCTGCAAAACCAGCCCCGACCACTCTGCGCCGCCTCGGAGGCAAATTCAAACTACCTCCCTCTGACACTCCCACCTCCTCGTCCTCCTCTAATGGCCTCCCCCCCGCCAAGATTAGTGTACTTCAGAGACTGGGCAAGCTCCCCGCCACACACCAGGGCAAGGCTGTTTCGCAAACACCTGCTGCCACACAGGACAACAGGGTGACCACCAGCACCAGGGCAAGAGCCCTGGAGAGACTGACCATAGCAAGCCCCAAGGTCAGCAGCAGCACCGGGGCTGGAGCAGCAGCAGCAGCAGCAGCGGCTGCAGCAGCAGCAGCAGGAGGAGGAGAGCCTGTGGGGGCCCAGATGGACGTGAGGGCTGTCAGTGTTTTTAAGAGACTGGGCAACAAGAAAACCTAACGCAAAAAAGACTCTTTGTATACGTCCTTTTTAGAATTTGTATCACCGCCTTTTTGCATTCATCAGGACTGCAGATTGGAGCCTGAGTGTATGGACTATTTTGACGCTATGTTGTGGCTTTAGGATTAGATAAAAAATATGTTTTTTTTTTGTTTTCTTTTACACTTGTCTTGCTGCCATTGGAATATCACCTTCGTTTAGTGTTCAAGCTTCTACTTGGAGGACTCAAAGTTCTCTGTGTATCAACCGGAGAGTTATTTATCTTATCTCAGTCATATCTACCATTTATTATTTTCTTTAAAACATATATATTTAACTATATCTGTGAGCTTAAGGCATGAGCATGACCTCAACCTGGCTGCCTTCATGGCGGTTTTAATTTTACCCTGTAACTTCACATATAAGGATGCTGCTGCCTAAACTTCCCTTTTTAACAGAGTCCTCCCCCAGGGTGATTATGTGGTAATTTTATTGATATTTGCCTGCAATTAAATTGTTTATCTCACAGAATATCTGATGTAAACGTACAGATAGAAGTTTTGTAACACCTCAGGCAAGTTAAAAACACGGCAGTCGGACATCAGGCTAGCTATGAGGCGACGATTAAGTCTTTCTATTTCTTGTTACCTTCACCACCTCAAAATTACCTCCTGTATCGTGTTTTGAAAGTAGGAAATGTGTAGAAGTGTTGATGAAAGGCTTCTTAATATCCGTGAGTGAACACAGAATGACCTCGTTGAACACTTGAATCATGGAAAAGCACCGCACCTCCTCCTATTCTTCTTCTTCGCTTGGCGGAGTAGAAGCTCACACCTCTGAACTAAAGACGACCATGTCAACTTTTCTATCATACTACGGAACATTTTCTATAGCCACCTACTTGAAGGCCGGATCAGTAGAATAATCGTTTATTTTCAAATGCAATGTATAGATTTGTTAGACTTGATTTCAGACGGCACAGAAACTGCTCTGCTGCGTATTTTTCTATGTGGGCATTCTTGTAATCCAGTATTCATGTAATGAAACTCAGAGATGCCATCAGACCTGGTGTCAGGGGGCCACTGTAGCTCTCCGTAGATAGTTCACCTTTATCCATCTTTAAGATTTCACACCAGAACTTTGTTACACTGTAAATATTTGAAATGTTTAAAATCACATTGAGGAATTTCTATTGTTTTAAAGAACAAAGAAGAGCAAAAGACACCATGAAATGTCATGTTTTTTTAAAAAAGATAATGAGGAAAAAAGTTCCTAACTTGGAGAAACTGTGCTTGGAAAATAATTAAAAGAGGTCCAAACGTGTTTACTGTTCTGTTATTTCTCTCTGTGAAGGAGCGCATGTCACTGGCATAAACTGTACTATGCAAATCTTTCAAACGTCGACATGACAGCAAAGTCGATATTTATATTCCCCTGGGAGCATTTAGCTGATCATTTATCAATAAACCCATTCAAGTCCCACTGCCCCAACAATTACAGCTGTTGCTGCATAATGTTGGGTGGGCTGTCAGAGTTATGTTAATGATGTTCGTCAGAGGAAGCCTCTGTACAGCTGCAGCCGGGAACATTTGGCATCCAGAGCTTAATTATATGTTTATAACTGCTAAAACATTTACATCTTTATACCGTCCTTAGACAAGTAATCTAAACAAGGGAGCATGTGGCCACTTGGATACAGCCAGGCTGGTTATAAACAGATAATGAATGACAGTATAGTAAAACACAGTTATACAGGATAAGTTATACTTGTTAACAAATGTTTCACGTTAATAAACACTTAAAATATCTTTGTACAGCTACATTACAGTGTTGTCTATACAATGTATTAAATGTTTATATAGTTAAGTCAGTTTTGTTAACAATACTTAAAAGTAATACTTGGGAAAAAGTAAAGATGCTGTTTTAAAATATTACTTTGGTAAAAGTGAGTCACCCATATGTAGCTCATAGTAAATGTACTTAAGTATTAAAGGTAACAGTCAATACTGATCAACCACATCATTAAACCCACTGACAGGTGAGGTGACTAACATGGATCAGCTCGTTACAATCCAGTGGTTTGCTGAAAATCCTTTGGTCCTGGCATTTATGTGGATGTGGATGTGGATGTGGATGCGTCTTGACATGCACCACCCCTCCAAACACCACTGCAAACCAAGTACAACCCTCCCAAGGCAAGGGCCCTCCCCAGTGGCAGCTGCTACACCACAAAACCTGCTCAGGAACGACTCGAGGGACGTGACAAAGAACTCAAACTGTCGACCCGGCCTCCAAATTCTCCAGATCCAAAACTGATCCAGCATCTGTTGGATGTGCCTGAACAAGTCCGATTCATGGAGGCCCCAGCTCCAACATACAGGACCCAAAGGATCCACTACAAACGTCCTGGTGCCAGGCACTACAGGACACCCCCTGAGGTCTTATGACCATGCCTTGACAGGTCAGAGCGGTGCTGGCTGCACAAGAGTACAACTACTTGACAATCAATGGTTACTCACTGTTGGCCACAGATGTTGTACAACATGTATTTAGTGCCACTCATGTTTGTACTGATGGCGAATGTTCAAAGCTTTGTATAATTATGGCTGATCTACAGTGTGATTAAGCCCAAGACAATTTTCCCCATTGGGATGATTAAGTATTTCAAAATCAAGCAGGAAAACTAAAAAAAACTCTCTATTTACTCACTTTTCTTTAGTTGGCAGTGCTGCGTCTACACCACGCTGGTGCTAGTAATCGCTGCTTACTTAAGGTGACAATATGCACGGTGAGTATCTGTGTTGACCCTGGATGTGGACTCATCATTAGTCATCACAGCACTGAGAGAGCGGCGGCAGAGCTTTTGTCAGTTGTTAAGTTGTTCTCTAACACCTGCCACGGTGCAGATGTTTGCATGAGTCAGTGAGAGGAGAGCTGAGGTAACCTCATGTGAGGCTTTCCTCTGCGTGCAGATGAATCACACCTCACAGATGCAGCGTTAATTATGAATATGGAGGGAATGAGGTTACAACCTTGGAGAGATCTTACAGTTCTGCAGAGAAGAATGCATCATCTGTTTCGTGTGGTTGGCTGCTGTATCAAAAATGAGTGTAATTGACACTGTGTCCCCTTGAGGTCGCCCTCTTCCTCCTCTTCCTCTGGTCCCTGCAGCCTCCTGCTGTCCGTCTCCATCTCCTTGAAAACCTTATCCGCTGAAGTCATCAGGCGCTCCAGATTGGCTGTAATGGTCTAATATCCATAGAGGGGATATGAAGTGAAGTGAATGCTGAATTAACCTGTAGCAGCTTGTTTTATTTCACGACCACTTTCAAACCAATGGGAATGACGTAATCTGCAACCTTTTATAAGACTATACATTAAATATTAGGATTATGAGTGTTGATGCTGTACATAGGGCGCACCCTTTGCCTTGTAGGCTATTAAACATGCATATAAAATATTGTTTATGGACCGATATGAGTATCATAATATAATTAGTGCAAAATTGCAGTTAATCGATCATTTCTGGACATCTTCTCCACGTTTCTTCCTTTTTGTTTGTCATGTAAAAATCTGGACTGCAGCAACGCCTCACGACTTCTCTGTATTCCCCCACAATGCTTTGCGGCAGGGGGGCTGTCGTGTGTGCGCTGTTCGTGGTGCTGAAGCTGCGCGTGCCTCGGAGGCTGCTACCATAGAGAGCCACCCGAGCATCCTTCCGCGAGACGAAGCCTGCGCGAGGAAGCGGAGTGTTTTTTCTCGACGGCTGGGAGGAGATTCAGGATGTTTTCTGACAGCCTTTTCCAGCCTCATTCATCAATTTATGACAGCAAACATCCTTTAGGTTCAGTCTAGATTCAAGCTGCAGCCAGGAGCCGCTTCTGAAGCCGTTTTCCCGGCTGTTTTTCGAGGCTCTCTTCCGGCTCTCCGCCTGTCCAGCCGTGCTCGCCGCTCCGTCCCGCATCCTTTATGCACAGCACGCTGCTCCGGTCCTCCCCGACAAAACACACATTCGTGTCCGAGCACCATGGCCCGCTCCAGCCGCTTTCATTGAGAGAAATGGAAGCCAAACAGCACCAGATAAAGAGCCTAAAGAGCTACCCGGAGACTGGTGGCCGGAGCCTGGCAGCGGCCGCCGGAGGAGGAGGAGGCGACGGCGGCGCATATCGAGCCGGCTCGGCCGAGATGGAGATGGAGGCGAAGATCCAGAAAGCCATCGACTTCAAGGCGGAGGGTCACCGCTGCTACAAGGAGAAGAAATTTCGGGAAGCGATCGGCAAGTACCACCGGGCGCTGCTGCAACTCAAAGGGGTGCATGTGGTCGACGGGACGACGGGCTCCGAGGTCAACCTGCTCAACCAAGCCGCCGCCAAGCTGACCGAGGAGCAGCGGAGAGCCGTGGAGAGCACCGAGATCGAGTGCTACGACAGCCTGACAGGTGAGCAGCGCCGGTTCACCCCCACAAAAACACCGTGAAGCACCGCGGACACCATTGTTCGTTCCGGTTCATCGGGTTTACACAGGGTAGTAGGCTGTAGTTGTTTCTGCAGCTGCTGTTAATAAAGCAGGAATGCACCTTTATTGTGTCTGTCTGACCAAATCAGTGTGCCACAGTCCTATCGGTGCCAACCATCTCTGTGCCATTTCCTGCCTCACCTGATAAAAAATACAAGGCAATACACAAATAAAGTCACAGGACCAGAAGCCTCATGTTATGGAGAATGTAGACATTTTTCATTATGTATGTGTGAGACACGTTCACCACGCTGCTGTGTTGTAACATGTCATGAGGGGCTCTGAGGTGAAAGCAACCATCCTCTGGGTGATGTAAGGCTGTGTCTAATGCAGTGACTTCACCACAGGGTTAACAGACAAGATGAACTCATTACTGCTCCATCGCTGTAGTAATTACTACTTTCCAATGCTCACTTCATGCTCGTGTGCAAGAACAGACCTATTAAATGTTCAGACTTTTAATAAGGCTGTGTGGGTGCTCCGAAAACAGGCCTATTAAACGGGAGATGCTGTCAGTGATTATTATTTTTTAATTTTCTCAGTTACTGGATTCATTTGGTGGATAAGATGTCAGAAAAGACAGATGAAGGTCCATCACAAGATGATGTCTTCTAATGTCTTCTGACCAGCAGTCCAAAAACCTCAAGATATTCACCTTTAAAATAATATGAAACCAAGTAAAGCTCAAAATTCCTCCCCTTGAATAACCCAGAGCTTGAAAAATTAATAAAACCATGAATCAATATTCAAAACAATTGCCATAAGCATTATTTTCTTACTAAGATACGTGTTAAATAGCTCTATATTCCAGCAGTAATCAATGTGTTTGGTCAGTAACACGGTCTCTCCTCCCCCGACTCATGCAGTTAAAAAGAGAAAACAAATGTTCTGGTATCTCTGCCCACTTTATCCAATCAGGACAGAGGGTTAGGGTCCTGTCTGCTCTGCTAAGACACAGAGAGCAGGATCCTCATGTTTTTCAGCACTGGGTGAAACAAGGAAAACTACCAATTTTAGTGCTCAGGACAGGAAGTTAGTTAAATGACGCTTACGGCAGAAGACAACTCTAGATGGAGGAAGTTGATTATTGAGTCTCGCTCCCAGCTGAAGCAAAGCGTCAGTGTATTTTACAATCTGAGGATGAGGAGGTTTAAAGCAGGGTTATTCAATGTTTATTGAATACATACATCGCACATTAAACTAGGCCTACAGTAATGTAAAGGGTGACCTATAGTGTGTTGCTCGATGACTTACAAAACAATCCACTGTGGCTCCAAACAATGTCTGTAGAAATGGGATAATTATACAGATATCTGGCCCATAAAAAATACGTAGCCGACTAGTTTTGCTGTTATGAAAAGCTGCTGCACAATAAATTAGCGCAGTGGTTTTCAAACTTTTTGTGTCCGAGGCACACCAAAGGGCAAGCCAAAATGTCAAGGCACAGCTGTATTCATATCCATGCAAAATAGCCTCTGTAACACTTGTTATCTAATCGCTTTGTACACGTTTATTTTTAGTCCTTGGAGGGTTTTTAAAGGATTTTTTTTAGGGCATAGATTTTGCCTTTGTATTAGGAAGTAAATGTGTACAACAAAGGATAAAGTAAATTAAAAATAACTTATTCAGTACTTGGGTTTATAGTTGTATATTTCAGTAAGGAATTATGGGTAGACCTTCATCAGTGTCGTTTTAATTAAATTTGGGGTTTTTTTGTGACTTTATCTTGGCTAATAATATGTTGAATTCATGTTAATGTGTATTTTCAGAATCATTAAAACATTTTGAGAAACATATAAACTTATATATAATACTAATATTATCAAACAATAATTTGCAATCTGCATCGACTTTGAGGACCCCCTAGGCATCGTGGACCTCCTGTCGAAGACCCAGAGATTAAACATTTCACATTATATTCATATTAGCTGTACTATAAGGAAATAATCTTACAAATTTGAATGTTTTTGGTTGTATATAATCCTGCAGAAACATCAATAGGACAAAAGAAACACCATATTGATTAAGTCAGACCAAATACATATAGTAATACCTCTTATAAGGATTTTTATCTTTTAACCATATGTCATAAACTCTGGTAAATGCCACTTAGTGCACACTGAGTTTAAAATATTTTACTACGGATACAGAAGAGTAGGTCTTCTGTTGCTATGTCACTTTCAATATTTCACTTTAGATCAAAATGTAAATGAGTTTGAAGAGAATCATCAATCAATTACCTATTAGTTACTGTTCATTAGCCCTGACTGCTCAAGCCAGAGTCAGTATTTCAGAGAGTATTCAGGGAGAAACATGTATCACGATTAGTATATCAAGAAATATCCACTATATGGTGACAATGATATAAGAAGAGCTATAATCTCCTGGTTTTGCAGTAAAAGTGTAATTCTGGCAGCAGAGTGTGCTCAGATCATGACAGATGTTGACATGAATGGTGCAGCAGTTATATCACATCACTATTTATGTTGATGTGGTGGTTTTGGGGCACGAGTGTGGCCTGATGTTGTGCCTCGCTGCTGTCCCAGGCGCTGCCCGGTCAGCCTGCCATGATGCATTGAAGGTCGCCTTGTTCTGCGCAGCGTTCAGGGCCTGTCTGGAGCCTGTGGGGAGGCCACTGTGGTGTGAAGGAAAGATGGGGGGGAGGAAAGGAGAGGAGGAGAGGAGGGAGAGGCTAATAAGGAAGAGGTTCAGAAGAAGTAGATATGGCAGGAAGGAAAAATAGAAAGGAAGTCAGATGGGGTGAAAGAGAGGGATAGCAGAGAGCAGAGGAACAGAGAGGGGAGAGGAGGGGGAGGAAGGGACTGCTAGCACACGACAGGGGGCCATATTTACCATGGCAACCATCGCTGGGCCTTTTTCCTGTTGTTGTATTAAAAAGGCTCTTACCCTCCCCTCACTGCTGCTGCAAACTGTGTGTGCACATGCACAATCACACACACAAAGAAACCTCACTTCAACCATCAATATGTTTACATGTATCTGTATCTGTTCATAGCCATCTGCCATAAACCCCACTATCCCTCGGTAGCCCCCCTGTCGTTGATAGTTTTTATCTAAACAGACGCGACCGGACATTTCCAATATGCCGTATTGATTTCCCTGCCATTACTGTGCCAATCCTGGTTTTTATCACAAGGCCATTTGCCATTTATCTGATAGAGACAGAAGAGCACGGACGCCCGCCGTTTTTCTACAACCTCACACTATCAATCAAGTCATCAAATAAAAAAGTAACAGCTTCATTACCTGCCTACTAATGTTAGCAACCCGTGCTCCTATCCTGCCGGTCTGCACTGATATTAGAGGAGCAAGCTAGCTAGTTAGACATCAGCAAACAAGTAGCGATTTTTTGTGCTTGTTATAAAGAAAAGGACCATGAAAGAGTTCTCATAGCCCTCGGTTTTCGAGTGTCACCATAACATTTCATCCCTCTATCCCAACAAGAATCAGCACAATTTACCTCCAGGCGTGGATGTGCAAAACTGAGGAGTAGGGCTGAGTGGTAGGGGCATGAGGTGTTGTGGGATTGAGCCTTATTTTCTCCTAAATATGTAAATCTGCTCACAAACATATAGCTTCGTTCTTAGAATAGGCTCAGTAATTTCCTAAAAGAGCCAGGCACTGTGTGATTTTTAGCAAACAAGAAAAAATAATGCATTTTTTGGGGACTAATTTAAGCCCTGGATTAGCACACATTTGCTCTGGTGGGTATTTACAGCAGCAGGGTAGCGTATTTAGTAGTATTTGTGCAGCAGTGGAGCTCTATATGGTACAGAGGATAATACCAAGAATCTAAGGAGAAATACAAAAGTTAAACCAAGAACAAACCGGTGTGACGCGGGCAACGCGGGCAACGCGGGCAACGCAGGCAGCAAGCGCAGATGAACTGACAACTCAAAGAGGGAACGCACATGAACTGAATACACAGGAGGATAATCAGGGACAGGTGAGACGAATCAGAGCAATCACAAAGACGGGAAATAAAACAAAACATGACATATGAGGAGAGTCTTTATGACTATGATCCCACCCACCTCCGGATACAATTAAAGTTAATTAAAGTTAGTCTAGTCCAGTGTTTTTCAATCCTGTTTCTTGGGGCCCTGCCCTGTTTGTTTTAGATATTTTCCATTCATTTGATTCAGGTGTGTTGGAGGAGCAGTCCCTAGGACCAGGATTGAAAAACACTGGTCTAGTCTGCCTGACTCATTGATTCTTAATGTGACTGACATTTGTACAAGTTCGAATCTATGGCCCCGACCGCAGCTCTGAAATATCAGTTGCCTAACTGTGCTGTGTATTGATAAATCCATGGTGCAGTCTGGGTCGTTGAAGGAGCAGATGAATTCGTAATTGCACCCTTTTTCTCTCAGTCTTGAATCTTAAACTCCCTCTAAACAAGACATATTCAACTGACAGCCCCTGGGTTAAACGCGGCCCTTTAACAACCTCCTTCCGGCCCTTTGATCATTGCATTAGTAAGCTAATTGACCCATTCATTAGTTCTGTCTGTTGCCAAGCACAGAAATGCTCTTATTTCATTAAAAAGGTTTAACTCAGGTTGCTGAAGCAGGAGGAATTTATGTGAACCAAACTGACTTGTCAGGGTAAAGATATACATTGTTCTTTTTCTAGACTTTTGTCTGTATAAAGACTCTTTTTCAGTTGTGAAAACTAAAAAAAAGTGGAGCAAAAATAAAATCCATTGTTTTAACACATTGACATTTCTAGCTTTAAAGGTCAGACATAAGGGATGTAAATGTCAGGCCCCTTGGCACTTCTAAAAAAGTAGTTGAACAGGCCTTTTTTAAACTATAAACCATCTATACTCAATTATATACTATATTTTAGCATATATATTCTAACACGTAGTCTTCGAAGAGTCAGAAAGAGGGTCGCGGGTCAGAGAGACACGCCGCTGCCTGTAGTATTCCTCTATTATTCTGCAGCATTCTGTGATCACTCATACCCCTTGTCGACCGAGGTGGATCAGGTGCTGGTTCTGAGCCAGTGCCTACTCTGGAACCAGTTCTTTACATTTCGACAGCCAAAGAACTGGCTCTCGACCAGGAAAGCTGGTTCCAGAGTGGCACCAACACTTCGCTAGACTAGAACTGCTTACGTCAGGAGCTGCCATTTTTAAAAACCAGAGCTAGTGTTGTGTGTTTTGAACCAGCACTAGCAGCACTTGGTTCGCTTTAGTCGAAAAGGGGTATCAGTGGTGTCTGTGCTGCTGAGAAAACAACCCCAGATCAAGCTTCCACCTCCGTAACAAATCACAGACTGGTTGCAGACATGTTATTTCCATATTCAAGGTTACTATCAAACTATTGCAGTCTGTGATTATGAGTAAAACAAAATGGCAGATCGTGTTTCGTGAACAGAATGAAGAGAACAAACTCAGAACTAACTCAAGTTTGAGTTGAAGCAGTGACTCATCGGGTGTTTACTGTAGGAATCCCGCTGCAGGTCTTGTCGTGCGTCTCCACCAGGTTATCCAGAGTTCTGCCGGGCAGACAGTGGTCACCGTGGTTATGAGGGAGCAGCTGCCATCCGATTGGTCAGCTGTCTCTGTCTCTGACACATGATAGGAGAGCAACAGCAGTGGTGTTTGTGTGTGTGTGTGTGCGTGTGTGTGTGTGTGTGTGGATGTTTGTTTGTTTGTCTCAGCATTCACAGGCCTGAGGAACAGCAGCTAAGGGGGTGTGGAGGGTGTGTGTCCGTGTGTGTGTGTGTGTGTGTGTGTGTGTGTGTGTGTGTGTGTGAGAGAGAGAGAGAGAGAGAGAGAGAGTGGCTTTCAGCGCTGGTCGTCCATTGCTGACATTGCTGATTTTGTTAAAGTGGACTGATTGGTGTGCATGTGCCTTTGTGAGACGGTGTTTGTATTTGTGTGTGTGTGTGTGTGTGTGTGTGTGTGTTTGTGTGTGTGTATGTGTTTTCTCGACTTTGTTGTACTTATTCAAGTACAAGTACAAGTTTTAGGTACATTGAATTCACAGCTATAATCACTAGTTACTTTTCATGTCAAGATTTATGTTTTTCTTAAGAAACCAAAATCAGTCAGTGCAGCAATAGTTTGTATCTTATACAAACAGCCAGTCAGGCAATTTCAAACAGCCAGCAAATGAACGAGTAAGCAAATAACAGCGGTTACAGATAAATATACTGTATAACAGCAGACGCAGAATAAGAGGAAACAAACAAAGCAAAGCAATAATCATCAACAAACAAAACAATAAGTAGGTACAACAAATGTCTAATTAGTTTAATAGAAAGCAGATAAATGGGGAGACAACTCAACGTTTTAATGCCTCTTAGGTAAAAAATGACAATCTCTGGTTCTAGCATCTCACTTGTGATTTGGTGCTTTCCCTTGTAATGTATGATGGTAAACTGAATATGTTTATGAAGATCTTGGACTGTTGGTTGGAAATAAGTCATTTAAAGATGTCACCTTTGGCTTAAAGAATCTACAATGGGTAATTTTAAGAAAGTCTGCGGATCAAATGATTACTCAAGAAAATAACATGAATCAATAATAAACTAAAAAATAACTGTTAGTTGCAGCCTTTTCTTTAACACATGCTTTAACTGCTATTATTTTCATATTTTTAGCTCCACCAAGGAGGTTATGTTTTCACCTGTGTCCAATTGTTAGTTTGTTGGTTGGTTTTTCAGCAGGATTACACAAGAAACTACCAAAGATTTCCACAAAATTTGTCAGACATATTTAGATGACATAAATCAGACATATTTAGATGGCTGGTATCCACGAGTGAGTACAATTTGATCTGGGTCTAGTGGATTTAAATATGCTTTATTTGATATTGGATGAGGCTTGATTGAATTAAAGGGGACTGTTGGGCCTCAGCGGAGATACGCTGCAGTTTTGCTACTTGTTCTTCCTCCACCACTGGTTTCTTTTGTCAATCACAGCTACATTTTAAAATGTCGATGTGATGGGTGAGAAGATTTTACTGAATGCTCCCTCTGCCACCAGCTCAGCATGCTGATACAAAACACAAGATGGGAAGATGTAGGAAGAAAGAGGGAAATATTTGAGGACAAGATTGTTATTATAGGAAAGATGGGGGCAATAGAGAAACATTATATGGGGGAGTGAATATGGTTCAAAGAGAAGAGGAAACAAAGAAATAAGTCGCGGCACCAACAGTAATGTCACCTGATTCTGTCAAACAGAAACACGATGGATGATGAATGTCCTATTTGCTGGCCTTGTTAAGGAGACACCCCGACTCTTCTTGTCCCTGTAGGGCTGTATCTAAATGGGTTACACCGCCGCCACCACCGTCTGTGTGTGTCGCAGTTCACAGTGCTGCAACATGTTGGCCAGAGGCGGACCGCCTGCCTGAGCCATCCATCCACCCACCACAAACACACTGGGAGGCACATACAGAAATAACAGATGTGACTGCAGCTTGTTTGCTCTTTTTCCTGATATTGATCACGAAGAAGCACTTTCTACAGCAGCTAGTCTGAGTTTACAGAAACCGCACACAGACAGACTCGAATGAAGCAGTTAGAGGAGCGATTGTAACCAATGGCAGCACAATTTGAGGTTCAGTGTCTTGCTCAAGGACACTTCGACAAAAGGAAGAACCAGGGATCAAACCACCAACCCTGAGGTTAATGGACGACCCGCTCTACCTCCTGAGCTACAGCTGCCCCAAAGGAGACATAAAACAGGGGGCAGGCTGGCGTGATCCTGTTGTGAGAGCGATCAATCTGACTTTTCATTAACTCCAGCTCGCTCTGATCTCTGCCTGAAATCTCCCTTTGTTCCTCCTGACTGGCTCAATCTGTGAATGAGTCATAAGTCACAGGAGCAGTACAGCAGGAGGAGATGAGTGAAATCTTTTGTTTGGTAACACCAGCCACCTTTTTATTAAGCTGATTGCCACAATGATGATCCAGCAGTTTCCGCCCACTCGTCACATTTAAAAGAAATCGTGAAAATAGGAGTGAAAACAAAAACACAAACAGTTGTTTTCTGCGGGGAAACAAGAAGGAAAGCGTGGCGTTCAAATTCTGCTTGGTCTTTTGTGTTCACATGCAGAAGCAGCTTTGTTCTGATAATTTAACCCGAATGAGACTTTATTGACTGACTGAATGAGCAGCCAGTAAAGACGCTGATGTTTGTAGAGACCCGCTGTGCTGTTGCAGTTTATAATATGATCTCACGCCACCTTATCTACAATAAACTGTACAGTCAGTTATAATTTCCTGTTCAGGAAGGAAACAGAATATGTTAAACATAGTCACAAGCTGGGATAAGTAGTGGCAGGCTTGCTAATTAAAACTCTGTCAGCTGGTGCTGAGTAGGTAGACTGCTGCGGGATTTTATGGCAACTTTTTGCTGAAAACAATAAGATCAGTGAAAGTGACTCGACACAATAAAGTTCCAGGTCATAAAGCAAAAACAATGACCTGAGAAATGTGAAAAGGCTCCTTAGAGCTGAGGGCAACTGCAGAGTCAGGTGATAATGAATGGTTTGCTACTGTCGACAACATCTTTTACATTACTCATAGTCATTAGACCTATTGTTGGATGTAAAAACCATGAATCAGAGCAGTTTTAACGATGAGGAAACAACACTTAATTTTGGTCTGAACTCAGGAACAATAAAATCTCTTTCTGGTCCAAACTGAACAACTGGAAAATCTATTTCAAAGCACCAGATTCATCCTGAACGTGTGAATATGGCATTAAAATATGATCTGAACTTGGATATATTAAATGAATGAGGAAAATGCCACTTACTGCCAGGTGTAGCCACAGCCTAATCATCAGAGTATAAACATGATTTTGTTGCCCTAAAGACACCTGCAAAAAGTCCTGACTTCCCATTAAATATATCTGGGTTTGTTGCCCCAAAGACAGCTGCTAAAGTCCTGACATCTCGTTAAAATATCCGCTTATGTTGCCCTAAGGACGGCTGCTCAATCTCCAGAAGTCTTGTTAAAAAAAAAACAGGTTTGATGCCCCACAGATGGTGGCAAATTATCTCAATGTCTCCTTCGAAATATAAGGTTTTGATGCTGCAACGATGGCTGCAAAAAGACCCCGCTTCTTGTCAAAAATGTCCTGTTTTGTTTCCTTAAAGAGGGCTTCAAAAAGTCCTGACAGGTTGCTAAACCCACCCAGATGGTGTGATCTCGAACAGTGGTATCTCAGTTGGAAGCTGTCTCGCTCAGGTGCCAGTGGGACAGGAATGTGCTCGGATCAGTCACATCACTTGGAGGTGCTCTGGCTCACATTGCGATCAAATCTCACCTGGTGTAAATGCAATGCCTACTCACGTCTTCCTGCTAACTTAAGCTAACCCAGCAAAAGCTACAGGTACGTACACCGCTGGGACGTGGCATGTTCATTTGCAAGTCAGCCATCCTTACCACTTTTCATACTGAGATTGATACAAACTCATTTTACTCGGTGTAAATGCAAAGACCCATGATATTATCCAGATAACATAATCCGGATACATATCACATGTTAATACCAGGTGTGTCCTATCACGTGTCCTGTGCCCCAGGGACATTTCACTAAGGGCCATCAATGAACTTTTGAACCATGACGTGCAATTACAGGCCTTCTACTAAAGATTTAATGAGCCTGTTGGTGGCATCAACATCTGTTCCTCACTGGACCAAACATTAAAGCTCTGCCTTCATCATCAATCACGAGACATACAGCCGTAGTGCTATCGCTGCACTTCTTCTCTGGCCTTGAAGACTCACAACATCACAGCTTCAGTTGGAGGCTGCTGGGTCTGTATGAGAATAATGTAACACCACAGACAGGTTGATTTCACCAGTTCACTGCGAACCACTGCTAGTGAACAGCTTACAAAAGCAGAACAGAGGAGAAAACTCCTCCCTTTCATCTGCTGCCAGCTCCGTCACCAGGGGACCTGGTGTAGTGCATGAGATAAATGCAGAAGAAGAGAGCGTGGACGAAGAGGAGATGGGGAGAAGAAGCGTTAGATTAAGGTTAGGATGAGGAGAAAGCAGGGCTGTGTAGGCAGTTGGGAATGGAGAGAACTGTGCAATGTGCTCGTAGGAGGATGGAGGAGGGAAAGAGATGCCATGTGAGGGTGAGAAGGGGGATGGGGGGAGGTTTGGTTGGTGTTTTTCCTCCCTCTGTGTGCGTACGTCTGCCATTGGAGGGCTGGACAGTCAATGCGTCGTGTGCCAGGGCTGCAGATGGCGTGGCATTGCTGTCAGGAGTACGACTGGCTCTCCCCCTACTGTACCACTCACACTGTACTCTACCAACCCTTATGAATTACCTCAGCAGAGAGAGGAAGATGGGGGAAGGGGTGAGTCAGTAGAAAATATGCAGAGGCTGAAATGGGGGAGGGTGTAAAACCAAGGGAGCGGGAAGAACTGGACAGAAGTCTTAAATATGGGATTATACGATAGAGGAGGGAGGGACCGACTGTAAAGGAGAGTGACAAGTCGGGAAGGAGAGGAGGAAAATGCCTGCCTTTATGACCTCCAAGTAGTGAAGGGAGGGTTTTTACAGCTGCATGTGAAATGTTTTATTTTTTTTCTCATTGTGAGGTGGAGGATGCTGAGAAATCCAATTCAGACCAAACTGATTTATATCAGAGCCTTGACAGGTCCAGATGACTCCTGTCAAAAGAGTAAATAAGATTCAGTCATCTGTCAGGAAGAAGGGAAAAAGAGGAGACAGGCTCGAACTCAGAGGGGGAGATGAAGAAGGACACGAGAGCGACAAGCCATTCATTTTTGTTATGCGTTTTATCTAGTTGAGCTATCTTAGCTGTGCTGGTGTTCATGAAGAACTTGCAGGTTTAATACTTGAATTTTCCATTATTTGTTGTACAAGAGGATAGTTAACAAAGAAAACAAACATATTTCAGAGAGAAGTAAATAAATAAATAAAACTTAGAGTTTATAGTCATGTCAGTGGCTCTGTGAGCCCGCAGCTTTAATGCTAACGTCAGCATGCTAACATGCTCACAGTGAGAATGCCAAAATGTCGATGCTTAGACAGAATAATATTTACCATGTTCACCATCTTGGTTGAGTGTGTTAGCATGCTAACATTCATTAAATAGCACCAAACCATTGACTGCTTAAAAAAATGGATGGACCCTTCTCTTCTGAAAAGAGAGGCAGTAGCAGGGGGTCGACTTAACTGGTTTAAAAAGAAGTCGGATTGTATATAAGCGTATGAGAAAATGACCCTACTTCTCACTTGATTAATTACTTTAGAGAACCGTTTCCTAATGAGTTTATGGTCTTCATCAACAGTTTCAAGCCTTTTTCAACACAGCATGGTGTTCATTTTGTGAGTTATGGTCCCATTTAGAGTAAAAATAGATCATTCAGGTTTGGCTGCCAGTCAGATCCAATCAGGGAAAAAAAACGATGGTGACGGCCATCATGCCAAACTCAAGGCTACAAAATCAATAGGTGACGTCACAGTGGGTTTACACACTGTGGTGCTTTGAGTTAAATGCTAACATAAGCCAAAATATTGGACAGTAAAACACAATTTTCAGCTAATGATTACTGCAATTTGCCCTGAGAGGGACACAGATGTTTGTAAATAAGACTCATGACTATCCTGCTAAAAGTTGTTGAGATATTTCACTAAAAAGATGGAGGATGTGGCACTGGAGCAAAAGTCAGGGGATTACAAAAGTCACTGGAAACATCTGTACCAAATATCACAAAAGTCTCATGTAGTTGCTGAGACGTTTCACTCAAAACAAAGAAAATGTCGGAGCAAACATGGTTCTTTCAATACGCAGGGCGTCTGGTGAATTATTTGACTAATACTGTACTGAAGATGGTTCAGATGTTTTCCACTGCTGCAGTAAAAGAAGGCTTGAAGCAATGAATAATCTATAAGGCACATTTAATGTGATTAGAGTCTCTGATCTCCCAGAAATGATCAGCATGGGGTCTAGTTACACACAGCGCACAAAAACTAATTCCAAAAAGCTTGAAACGAGTAATAAAGGTTTTAATGAAAGCACTTTTGGCAGAAGTATGACATTGTGCTGACACCTCAGGGGTTTATTTTCATGCTTTTGTGTTTGTTTGTGATATGTGTCAGCGTGCAGTACGTGTGTGATTTAGATGGTCAGATCACTTTTTGATACGGGCTGACAGTTGTGTGAAGTAATGAATAAATTGAAAGTGTCTGTCAAAGCTTTTTTTAGTCCGCAGTTGAAAGTCATGGCATCAGCTGAGAGGAAACTGAAACAGATGCCCTCTTCTGACACCCTCGGAGAGAGAGGGAGCGAGTGCAAGAGGAAGATAGATGGAGAAAGGCAGAATATTCATTCTCTGTAAGCCATCAGTAATGAGAATTTGCTGAAGCTATTTGTGCATATCTAACACCCCCTGCTCCAGCGGACAGTACAGAGTAAACCAATTGGCTGTTTATATTTATCCTCTGAGCTCCACGCTGATAAAAAGCCATGTTGGTCGCTATCTGCGCTTTCCGTTCTCGGCCTGACGGCCTGACACTGAATGCTTCATTACATGCACCGCCGGGGGTTGACATTGAAAACTCGTCTGTGGCAGTGAAATATAAAGGTTGTGTCGAGCCTCTTCTGCTGATCCAGCACTGAGGGCGATCCTCACCGGAGCAGGTTTAACAGCGCCAGTCAAATGTTAAAGATGGTCAATTATAAAGAGGTAAAATGTGAAATATAAAGCTGCTATAATCAATAATTTCAGATTAACAATGGATCAAAACACCACTCTATGTGAAAGAGGTCGGTTGTAGCGATGATAATCTTCCCCCCTCGTCTCTGAGGAGCTTTTCAGCATCGTTCAGCATATTAGTACAGTTTCCATCTAAATGGAGCGCACATTTTAACCTAATTTCCAGAAAATTGTAAGAAGAAAATGCAAATGAATTCACTGTAATATTAGGAGTCGGGTGAATCAAGATAAACAGCTTGTGGGCGCTAATCTAGATCGGGTGCCATTAAACCACTGCAGAAGAGGACAGCGACGAGAAGACGCGATAAAAAGAGGATATGTTGAAACTTTACGCTGCTTTATGCTCCATTTTCAGTTTGCGCTCTGCTTAGATTTTGGCACAAAAAACACTTCATTAGAGTTAGGAACAGATCTGGTTTGGTCAACATACTAAATAGTTATGGTCACAAATAGTATGGTTTTGTGCTTAAAGAAGTATTTCACCTTCAGAAAGAAGGCCAATGTATAAAAGTGGGATGTCTATGAAGTAGAAAAAGGCAAATATTTTTGAAATCGGTGCTACATGACCAGAGAAAAAGGGCTGTGGTATTCACTTTTGCTCAAAAGGAAGAAAAACTACAACAACCAGGAGCTGTGGTCCCTCATTCTGCAGCCTTCTTGCTGAGCTGTAAGGCCGTTTGCTGCTCGTCATCCCCTCCCTCTCCCCTGCCTTTCCCGTCCCTCTCCAGCTTTCACTGTCTTAATAAAGCAGAAATGCTGAAAAAATAACCGAAGTCAAACAGTCAAATCTCAACCAGCAGAAAACACGATGGAGACCTTCGTATTTTCACATACATTTGAAGAAGGTTACAGTCTGCTCGTCAGCTCCACGCAGATCTGATATTTCCATCTGCCACCAGTTTTTGACATTTAAGCCACATGCTTCATATTCATCATTATTTATTTACTAAATCTGTTCTCATTGCACTTTATTGCATCATAAACTTTACTGCCACAGCCCGGCATAAAAACTACTTTTGACGTACATCCTGCAGCTTTGTTGTTTTGTTTCTCTCCCGACACTCGCATCAGCAGGCAGCTGTTTTCAGCACGAAAAGCTAAAATAAAACTCAATGTACGCTACCTTTCCAGCCGAATTTAACAGAGAGACGCAGTTAATGTCCAGCTGGTGAGCAAAATGCAGCATTTTACAGCGAAAAAGAGCCAGATATTTCCCTCAGGAGTTGTTGAAGACTCACAGACTTACATTCATCAGGTGGACACAAACGTGACACCAGGTGAATCTTACTGTTACTCTGTGTCTGCTGGATGTGAAACTTGCCGACAAGTTTGTGATATCATATTAACAGTGTTGTCCTTATTTGTTTCAGCCGAAGAAAATCAGCTTCCAAACTTATTAAGAGGCTGAAAAGTCTACATGCAGTTTCATGTTTTTGGCTGCTTGGTCCGGGATGATACAAGCTGTGATCCATATTCACGTCCATACTGTGTGCCCAGTGACTGCTTCCTAAACACAACAGGCTGCCAACACGTGGCTGTATCATCTTCGGATATTACGAAAGCTTATGCTTTGTCCATAAATTTACTTCAGGTACTTAGTGGAAAAGCTTTACTACCTCACAGATTAAGGCTGACTCCATCAGATACTGAGCCAAACCATTTGGCGGTTTCCTCTGTTGACCTTTCCAAAGACTCCCTCATCTGTCTTGTAGCCAGTTTAATGCACAGAGCATGTTTCTCACAGCTGCTGTACACAGATCAAACAAACAAAACCCCAAAGTGGATCAATATCAGCAAACACAGCCCTCATTTTACTTTACAGTGTTTGACTTGAGAGTGGTACAAGTTGATAGAAACAACATGTTTGACAGCAGCAGAAGACAGTAGCCAAAGATCTGCTGAGCTGAAGGCAAGAGTCTGCCCAGTGTCCACAGATGACATGAACGATCAGATAATGGCAGGGCTAAGGGCCACAACAAAATTACGTCTCTGTCAGGGAGTTCGACTACAGTTAAAACCTCAATAAAACTCTTTTTATGCTTGATTAAACTGCACTTATCTAGGATTTGAATGTCTGTTTTTACTCTTGAGTGTAAAAGTAATGTAGAAAGTCCTGGATATAAAATAAGTATAGCAGTTGCAGTGAAGTAAAAAAATATAATCATAACTACATGAACTCGAGGCCTCAAGAAGCCCCACGAAGCCCCACCCTGAACACCACGGGCTTACAACGCAGCTTAAATTCTGGAAACTGCGATGTGCAGTGGGGAGCATTAAATGATTTCATCTTCGGTGAAGTCATAGAGAAGATAGCTTCCTCGCTTGTATAAATATTTAAGTAGATGAGCATTAATCCTGAGTCAGCGACTATTTTAGGAGCGCTGAACAATGTATGTGGGTGCAAATGATAGAGTAAAGTAGAAAATAGGCACAGCCAGGACCGGGGTGACGCTGAGTGTGTGGTAAAAGTGTAGACAACTGAAGTAAGGGGGTAATCTCCAGGCCATCATGTAGCTGAAACACTCGAGATACTGTGTGATTAAAGTAAAAAAAACACAGCGAAAAACCAGTAGATCTTGTTTTATAAAGCCGCCCCCTTTGCTCTCTATGAGATCTAAAACTCCCTTTTTCATGTAATTTCAGTCCCAGGATCAGCGTGGGTAATCCATGCAAAATGTGTTTGATGTAGCAGGAGTTTCCAAGCATGGCAGTCGGTGTCGGTGTTACGAGGGAATCAACATGCCAACATGGAGATTTTGGAGTAGGGGGCAAGACGAATGCTGTGAGGATAGCATTGCAAATGTACAGATAAAAGAGAGGCAGACTGAGTTATTAAAGGGGTATTTTTGATATTTTGGGAAATACGATCTTTTGCTTTCTTGAGTTAGATGAGAAGAGTGACAGCCTGTCTAGTAAGGTGACTAGCAGCTAGCTAGCTTAGTTTAGCAGAAGCACTTGAGACAGCTAGCTTGGTTCTGTCCAAAAGCAACAAAATATGGCTATCAGCACTCTAAAGATCACAAACTTACACAAACCCCTCTGTAACAAGACAAATTGTTTTTACATGTTGTTTTTGTGCAGTTTAAACAACAAGATATAACCCTTTCATTTGTGTAGGCAATGGTTTTGTTAGCGAGCTAGCTGGTATGGACTTCTTGTAAGACACGCCCTACTCCGTCTCTGATCAGTTGGCTTCGTTGGTTGCGTTCTCTACGCTTGACTCAAATTGTTAACTCACACAGTAGCAACGGTATTGTCTGTGTTTCTTGCGGTTCTGATTCTGCGGTTTATAAGCTGTAGTTTTGCGGGTAAACACACCAACCTCTTCGTCTTCTTTTGTCATATGAAAACGATCGATGCAAGCCAATCAGAGGCAGAGATGTAGCTGTTAGCGAGGTTAGCTTTGTAGCCATTTTTCAACAGGTTTGTTGACGCTAGCAGTTTACACACCAAATAAGAGATGCAGTTTAGTCAATTGCAGTATAGTCAGAATTACAGCTTGGGGGTTAATGGAAATGTTTTTCTGATTCAGTTGCCCATAATGTCTTAATGTAGCAGCATAAGCTAATCCAACCAGCTGCTGGCTGTGACCTGAGTGTAAAAATCTGTGCTACGTGGGAACATGCCAATAGAGTGAAGCAGCCAGATGAACGGCTATGCTGACTGGATGACGTATTGTAATTCAAGCAATGTGAGTTATACCTAACAAAATGGTGGATGAGGAGCTTGGGCAAAAAATGAACCAGCTTTAACGCAATATTATGTTTAAATTGTGCAAATGGAGAAAAAAAGATTGTAGTATAGATCTAGGATTGTTATGAAATAGATTGTGATGGTATTTTTGGGAGTGATATTGAAGCAGTATTCAGGGTGTGTCAACAAACTACACATATGGAGGTGATGATGGAGATTTCCTGTCCAAATCAGAGTGTCTTTACTTACTTGTCCCCCATAAACCACACAAATGTACACTTCTAAACCGTTACTCACCCTATACACTCTCAGTCTCATAGTCACGCTCATTGAAAATCAGCCACTGACTCATTTGCAAGGCTGGTCCCAGCACTCCACATTTCCGACTACCCCAGAGGAGCATGTGGAGGCCTGTGAGACCCACACAATTCAAACAGGAGCAATAATGAGGGTTTTTCTGACTCCATATGGAGCTGCATACACAATCAAAGAGATCATCTGCACCACTTGTTTGAAGTGAAATGTGACTTGATGAGAAGACGAGCTGTTATGATAATAAATCACAGCAGTCTTTATGTGTATTTCCTCTACAGAGAATGGACTGTTTTATATCCCTTAATGTCACATCAGAGATATCAGAAAAAATCCTCACAACAGCTTTGAAATGAAACCAAAAGCTCCTCCGAAACTTCTCTGAAATTGAGACACCAGAAGGAGACAAGAACAGAAAAGAAAAGAAAAGAAAAGAAAAGAAAAGAAAAGAAAAGGAAGATGATATTGCAAGTAAATGCTGTGTCATGATAGAGCAGACAAGCCTTTGTGATAAAGCGAGCTGGTAACTGTAGCTCTGTCCCTCTCAATAACAGAGAGAGGCATTCGCAAAAAAACGCTTTGGGTGGAGCTATTCTTAGTGGGCCTGGAGAGACCGGCCACACTGTCCGAGAGCCGTGACGTCAGCGTGTTGGATCGGATTTTGCTCAGAGAATCTGTGTGAGGCGATTTCACGACGATGACTGTGCACGCCTCTGAAAATAATGTGATAAATAATCTGTTGCAGGAGCGTGACATTTGTAAAGGAGAGGAGAGGGAAAGGTGAGAGGAGGGCGAGGTGAGCGGCAACACATAGCCAGGAAGAAGCGGAGAGGGCAGGGGGGGGTCAAAGATGGAGGGATGTGTGAGGAAATGAGGACTGTGTGTGAGAGTGATGGGTCGCTCCATCTGCCATTATCTTCCCGCAGAACTAATTACAAGGTGATGGACAGCAGACTAATCACCAGGGCCACGAGAGGCTTTAAATTAGCCGGATCGTGGTGTCGTGCCTGGTGTGATGAAGAGGGACAGGAGGGGAGGGAGGAAAAGACGGGGGCATGGGTCCAGAGGGAAGACGAGGTGATGCAGAGGAAGAGGAGAAAAATGAGCTTCTATTTGCTTCTTCCTCTTCGTTCAGCTCTCTCCTCTCGTCGTTATTTTCCCTCAGCTGTGTCTGGATTTTGTTTCGTCAGTACCGTCTCTATCTCCGTCCTCCTTTGCCCCCTGTCTCTCTTGTCTTATTTCCTGCCTTTTCTTTTTTTCCCTGTCTCTCAAATCTCTTTTTCTTTTATTCCTCCCAGGCTTTGGCACCGAAATGAAAGCGAGTCTCTGTGCAGGCTATGCTTTTTCAGACATGATGCTTCAGGCAAAACCAGTGGGGTTTCTGAGCATGTGTTAACCACTCCCACTCACCGCACCTCTCGTTCGACATTCAGGCAGCAGAAACATACAGTCACAGTTGGCAGCTGATTTGCATCTGTTGGGTTTTTTAAACATATTTTAAAAGACATTATTCTGTCTAATTTCCCGTGTTTTTGTCTATTTCTGCCGCTCCTTCAATCTGGCAGTGAGTCAGCTCCTCAGAAATAGAAAGATACTAACGCTCATGACACTGGCACTACATGGGCGCACGCAAAGCCAATCTCCCAGCCTCAGCTCATGGTCTGTCCCTGTCCTCACGTCAAGTGCCTTATTAAGACAAATCTATCTCGTCCGCACCGCTAATGTCTTTAATGCAGTCACATCTCATTATTTTTCCTCTCTCATCTCACATGTTGTACCAATAAAAAGCTGTGGGGACGCTGCATTTTTAATCAAAACAAAAATCAGCAAGTCATGTCTGATACTCTGTTGGTGTGGGGAGAAGTATTTCAGAGAGAGATCAAAGTTCAGGGTTAGCTAAGCAGCCCTGGAGCTGGCACAGTTTCAGGATCTTGCTCATGGACTATAGGGCAGCATGAATGTGATGAACTGTGCCCCGATGACACAGGTTCCCAGTTCTGAAAAATGTGAAGAAATTAGGGAAAATGACCATTATATTTTTCCAGTGCACAGGGCGGGGTCCTCAAATCACTTGTTTTATCTGAGCATCAGTTCAGAACCCAAAGATACTCAGTCGACCGATGTTTATTGAGTGAATCATCACATCTGAGAAGCTAGAACCAGATGATCTTTTGCATTTTTGCTTTAAAAATAACTGAAAAGATTAAAGGGGAACTTCAGGAGGACGTTTGAATGCGCTGGGTTGAAGCGCTTGCGTGGTGAGAGAAAACAAATGCTGTGCGGTGGTTTTGATTGACATTAGCTAACGCCATGGTAACGGAGGGCTGACTACACAGCTAATAACAGGCTTACAACACGTGGGGTGATAAAGCAACATTCACCTGAAAAATTCAGTGTACTGCAGGTCTGCTCCAACAAATGGACTTTTCTGTCTCTGTTATGATAAATCGATAGGATATCATATGAGTTTCTGTGTAATAAAGCTCAGGATAGACAGACACAGCCAGAACAAGCTTCTTGACATCTGAAAAGTTCAGCTATTTTCAGCTAGAGGCGCTCCGGACGGCCACACACAGCAGGCGGAGCACTCTGAAAAAAAGTATTGTGTGGACATGGAGTGACTAATGGGGACAACAACTTTTGAAACTGGTCCAATATCGAGCTGGACCGCTGCAGCCAGCAGCCACAAAAGGGGCTGCAATGACATCCTTCTTGGCAATTGCACACACTAAAAAGTACGTCCACTTAAAGCGCTTGTATTTGCCACTGTGTCACTCAGATTGTTTTTCTAAGTGTCTGACAACATTATGGAGAAGAACCAGAAAGTGCCGCTATCATTCTCAACAAATCCACCACACTCCGTTTGCAGAAACACAAATTTTAACATCATAAAACAGACGTGATTTGAACTCGACCATAACAAATTAAAACTCATTTTAATCAACGCTCTTGAAAAACAAAATGCCAACACTAAAAGTATCTGCACAACTGTGCTATGGTTAAGGTAAAGAAAAGATGTTGTCAGAGGAAGCAAGATATGGTTCGGATCAGGCAACAAAAACACTTGTTTGGGTTGAATAAAAACCAAGAGTGCAGGTTTGTGTCACCACATCCTCCTGTGCTGGCACTGAACTTGTTATTATTATTCGTCTTAGTTAAGTGGCTGGTCTGCTGCTTGTGACCAGTTTAAACAAAGACTGTTATTTAGCCTCAAATTTCTAAGAAAAGCAACGATTAGAGGAAATCAATATGTTTTTTTGTCTTCCTCGCTTGTTAATCATTTCACATCATCTCTGATTTATCTTGCAATCCCTTCAGGAGGTCCAGTCTGCTGCTGAATACAGAACACAACAATGCACCCTCAGATTCACGTCTCTCTGTGTCGGGGACTGGGACACCTTGGCTCCAGTCGTATTATTCTGCTGGTTTTATGGGGCCTCTGTCTGTCTGCGTCCCTGCCCGGCCTGCTCCGATGATCCCGTCATTATCACACCCTTAATGCATCTCACCACACTCTACGTTTCCTCTGGCATGCCATCCATCTGCCTAATGGGCCAGTAGGGTGCGGCCGGCCAGTCATCACTTGTGCACACTGCTTGTGTGTATGTGTGTGTGTTGTGTGTATCTTCGTAACCATTGTTTGGATCAGAAAGTTCTTTTAAAGTCATCGGTTTGTGATTCTGTCGTCAGCTCTTGTTTCCTATGTGACTGAGTGTGTTTGTGCCTGTGCCCATGGCATTGGTAACTATTGTAAGCAGAGTAGTGTGTGGTTTTGTGTTAGTGTGTGTTATCTGGCATATGTTTGTGTGCGAGTGCCAGTGAACTCTCTAACTGCGTCAGCCATTAGGCCATTATGGAGTGTAACTGAATCCTCTGAAAGCTCCGCGCTCGTCCACCGCTGCAGGGCGATGATGGATGGGCGTGTGGAGGGATGAGAGTAGTCATGTCGTAGCTGGACGGCTGTAAAAACAAAAAGAAGAGCGGTGTGCAGGAGAGGTGGAGGGCATCTGAGGTGACTCCCACTGTACCGACTGGGCTGGGCAGGCTTGTGATTGCAGGAGACAGGGAACAGCTTCGACCTTGCTTCTCCGCTCTGGGCTGAGTCATGAGCTGAGAAATAAGAGGCTTGTCAGGCTCGCTTTTGTTCCTCTAACTATTAGGGTGTGCGTGTGCATCCATTTAATATCTACTGTCACGGAGGAAAGGCAACTTAAAGGAGGCAGCGACTAACCAGATCATTAAAAGGTTTTTAAAAAAACTTCTACTTTTTGGAGAAAAATATGCAGAGAAGATCCAGATGTTGGTGCACCAGTTCAGCGAGATAAACACTCATCTGGGTCTTATAGATGTTGGTGGAAAATACAATGCCAATTGAAACCATTTAGACATTGTTACACATCACACTAGGAAAAGCGCATACATAATAAAATGAATGATGGCTGAATCACATTTAGGTTTTTTTTATGCACTTTAGTGTCCTGATTTTGGTCATATTCAGGATGAGGCGTTTACATGGTTCATGAGAAATGTTGGTGTCAGGACACAGATTCCTACATGCATGAACGTAACAGTATCCAGGTTTCTGATGGTCTGCCTACAGGTGTGTCTTCTTTCTGTACCTTTTCCACGATGATGCACTGCCGTGTCTCTACAGTACAAACCACTGGCTCTAGAGACGGCCTGTCACATTTTTATGAAGTTGCAGCAGCCACTGTAGAGGTCGGTGAGAGAAGAGGTATTTAATTTGTGACTAGAAACTGCTGAATCCCACACACTGACCCTTTAATACTTCACTTTAACAACAATAACAACGCAACAATAAAATCTATAATGATCATTACTAGCCATCATGTTTTTTGTTTTACCGCCCAACAGCTGTGTAACTTGAGTTGACGATGCTCCTACAAATGTAGCAGGGAACCTTCTGAAACCTGTTTACACGCTGCAGCGTCCCGGTTTCTATCAGATTCCTCCAGCTGACATATTTAGGTTTCTCAAAACGAGGATATGATGTTAACATGAATACTACTAGATAAGATAAAATAAGATACCTTTACTGATCCTCCATAGAGTAAATTCAATTTGACACAGCAGGGAAAGGGAAAGTGCAGTGCAAGGGGTAGAAATGTACTTAAAAAAATATATATAGTAAAAATAGACCCAAAAGAAATAAGATAAAACTAAAACCTGATCATGTTAAATCAAATCAAATCAATTTTATTTGTGAAGCCCAAAATCACAATCACATCGCCTCAGTGGGCTCGACAATCTCAATCATCCTCAATTCGAGTGAGGAAAAAGCTGTGAAAAACCTTTTAACAGGGGAAAATATAACACTGCTTGCTCGCTTTTCTTACTCTGACAAGTGAAAATGTTTTTCTTGAAACAATCCAATGCAAAGGGAAGATTTACATCTTTATGCCTCTTTATGATAACAGGATCAGTGTACCCAGAGTGATGTTGTGGATAATAATGAATATTTAAAGTAGGTCAAAAAACATGATATCAGATTATTTTGTCAGTGAAATGATGATGTGATTTTTGCTGTTTTCTGTTTCTTTACGTCTGGAGAAATGATTTGTAGGCCGCAGCATCTCTTCAGTATTGTGTGACACATTTTATCTTCACAAAAAAAAAAATATCACAGCATCTGTGATTTGGATGATAATGTTAAATGTGGATCATAATAGAGAACCACCCCCCCATTTTAATTGCGTGTGTTCGAGTAGAGTTCATGTCTACAGCTATCAGGCTGGAGGCAGTGACTCACACTTACAAACACACACACGCACACACACACACGCACTGCACTGCCTGCATCTACCAGACACATCTGCAACTTCAACCATTAAATACCAAAACACATTGATTGTTATTGAGTTAGTCCGTCCCCTGATGTCCACCATGAATTATTTAGTGTTTTGCACTCGGGCTGTTGGCCAGGACCTTCTCCAGTGAGGCTCAGGGGGAGATGACAGGTAGAGGACCTCTAACTGCTTTTAACACTCCCCCCTTCTCCTCACCCTATAGTCTCCCACAGGTCTCACCTCTACCCTCCCCTCATATAAACCTCCTCGTCCTCCTCCTCATACTGCAGCCACGCCCCTCACCCCTGCCTCTCCCCCCTCTGTTTCTCTGTCTCTCACTCCTGACTCACCCTGCCTCCCAGCTAATAGTGCCTGACTCATGTTATTCACAGAGCTGTCTGTGTGTCAAGGGCAGAGTCAGAGGAGAGGGGAGGCAGGATGGAGGGAGGAGGGAGGGTTAAGAAAGAGTCAGGACAGTGAGTGGGTTGGATGGGTTCAAGGAAAATCCACAATATATATTTTTCCTCTTACCTGTAGCGATATTTATCCATCTAGTTTGTTTTGATGTGAGTTGCTGAATTTAAGAGCTATTGATGGCCTTGAATATAGTGGAACTAGATGGCTTGTTGTGCTCAAAGAGCCAAAAAGTACATTTGAAAAGCTCAACAGCAACGTCTCTTTACAGAAATCATGGCCCGGTTACTCAAAGTAATCCACAGACAGTTTCATGTTGGAACTATTTTCTTTCTACCAAAAGACACCGTAGTCCCAGAGTGGGTTATAAGCATAAAAGGCTCATTTACGCTCCCTTTACGTACAAAAATAGCGATACAACCGTCTCTGCCCACATACCTCCATGCGTCTTTCACGTTGGCATGGATGTTAAGCAATACAACCCCTAGAGGGCACCGCTCAGAGTCAAATCGGTCTGACCTGACCTAGACTTTTCCTTTGCCTCCGTCCAATTACCTCCCAGCTGTTCTGTAGTGTACAGATGTGTAAAACTTCTCATCAAAAAGATCCGCCATGTTTAAATCTTCTTCGTCTTGTCCTGTGGTTGTGTCAAACTATTGGCTGCACTGCTACACTGCCCTACAGGATGACTGGAGGTACTGCTTTGTTGGTCCGCTTTCAAAAAACATGCAGAAACACAGACAAAAAGGAAAGCAGAGTACGGACACAAGGCTTTTTGGGGTGAACTGTCCCTTTAAGACACTGGCAGAGAGGGAAGACGTGATGGAAAAATAAAGAAATTAAGTGAAGCAAAACCTGGAGTGCTTGTGATCACCATAGGAATAGTGTTTGAGTGATCAGATATCTGAGCCATCAGCAGGCTTTTAAAAGCTTTAGTGGACTAAAAGCTGCGAGTGTGTGTGTGTGTCTTTACTAATGAAGTTATCCTGCCCTCAGCTGATCTCAGAGCTGCTGAGAATCACTACAGCGAAGTGCTGCTGCAAGACACATCAATAGGAATGGCACTTTTTTCTCCGAAAGTGCCAGTTGGTTCAGGTTTAGATGTCTTGACCTCACTTCTGTTCTTCAACACTCACATCTCCTCCCAGAGGACCTCTGCGGTATCTGTCGCTCACTTGATCTCTGCAACCTGCCCCTCTTTTCTTCATCTCCCCTGCTGCCCTCGCTGTATTCTTACAACACATCTGCTAAGTCAGGGGAATAAGACTTAAACGCCCTTGCAGCGTTTAGTCCGCCGTCCTCGAGCTGAGATTTCTCCCATTTTTCTATTTTGCATGTCGAGCTCAAAAGCAGCGTGTAGAGACATTACTCCCCGGCCCCGGGGCTCAAACTGCTTGCACGACGTTTTGTGTCTTCTCCACACTGTGAGACATTAGTATCAGCTATTTATAGTAAGCTCACTGCTGTCCTGAGGAAGAACTGTGGCGGCTAGATTTCACCGTGGCTCTATTAAAAGGCTCCGAGCGAGATGTCAGCAAAATATCCCCGTCTTTGTTTTACACGCACGTTTTAAACTTCTCTAAAAGCGACTCGAGGTGTTTGCACGCACACAATCATCACTGCTATTACATTTTTAAACTGACTAACTCGTTCCCTCTCTTCCTTCCTGCAGCGTGTCTGTTGCAGTCAGAGCTGGTGAACTACGAGAGAGTGAAGGAGTACTGTCTGAAGGTGCTGAGCCACCAGAGAGACCACTTCAAGGCCATGTACCGAGCCGGCATCGCCTTCTATCACCTGGGTGACTACGAATGTGCCCTACGGTACCTGCGTGACGCCAAGAACCGCGAACCCACAGGTGAGGACGAGCTGTGCATCAGCCACATGACACATAACACATGACAGAGGGAAGAGCAGAGCTCTGTAGTTGTAAGACATTATAGTATTTAAATTTTAAGGTTTAGAACGTAAAAACTGTTTATAATAGTGAATGTGATTATTATTAATTGTACCACACTTTACTCACCTCACTAGCTTTGTCTTCTTTGTGGTGCAGGGACCAAATATCCCAAAATAGGGAGATGTAGGTCACAAGGAGCGGATGTTACTCAGACATATCGTGGTGCTTTTGACTGAAACGTCAACCTTTATTTAATAAGTCAGTGCAGAGGTGGTTAGTGTGTGCAGGAGTTGACGTTATAGAGGAAATAAAAATAATAGCACATTATGTCTGAATTTGAGAAAACACATACATATGAAAAGTTAAATCAGTACATTTTAGAGACCCTCTTTGTTAATTTTGGCAAAAGATGACCCAAATGAAAAAACACCAAGGCAGGCAGGCAAAGAAACAAAAGTCCAAACAACAAAACTGGCAGACAGCAAAACCAGAAGAAGCAGAACAAACCTGAGAAACTAAATAAAGGACAAACCAAAGAAGCGCTGGGAACACAGGCATGAACAGGACTGGAGAACAGAGAACACAAGATGCAGTACTGACGTAGGAGAGACAGGTTTTTGTCTGAACTCACCCACTCATTCACTCTCACTACTCACTACCAAGGGAGTGTTATGTAGAGGAGATGAAAAAACACTTTTGGACGCCGCTCGAGTCGTTTTTTTCCCCCTCCAGTGCCATGCAGGATGGTACATAATGCTTGGTTTGTACACTACATTTCACGATGGATATTTTGAGTCGACATGTTGGGTATAATAAATCTCATTTAATATTCGGACAATGGTGAACTCACTATATCGTCTACTATATGTTGGGTAGTGAGTCAGCCACAGACTTAAATACACGCAGGAGGGAAGACTAATAAGAGACGTGACATGAATAAGGCAATCATGAAAATACAAAGACAGGAAGTGGAAAGTAAAACATAACACATGACACCAAAAACCCCAAACCATGACACTCATTGTGTTTTGAGGTCAAATCTTTCTGAGAGTTGTGTTGCAGTAAATCACGACCTCAGTATTTATAAATGTGGAATGTATGTTTATATTCATTCACCATTTAAAACACATTTTGTGTGAATCTTTGAGACCTTATTAATGCTTTTCCATCCTCCAACAACATTTAAGTAGCTGATTTTTGGAATAAGTTGAAACCCACATTGTTTACATCCCTTGGAGTCATCTTCTTTCCTGCCTCAGTTGGCAGACTGCTTCATCTCTTCAACAGTGGACAAGTGTCACTGGCAGGACTGTGTACAGAGTTGTTAGCCACACCAGAGGAGAAGCAACATAATGTATTGTCTATCAGATAGTGGAGTTTTTCTCTGATGTGCTCCAGAGTCAACAAGCTTTAGATAAAACAACAGAGCGAACTCTGTTTTTTATTATCAGAGTTTGTGTGTACATGCAGGCCATTTCCTCCGCAGAGCTTCGTGGGATCAGGAGCTAATTCCCAGTTAGAAACATTAAGTGTTTAGCCTTGTGCCTTTGCCTTTTATTCTTAAAAAAATTCTCTTGTGCATACATTTTTCAAAGGTCACATTCTTATTCAGCTCTTTAAAGATGTTTTTGAAATGCAAATGGGGAAAATGAATCACACTTCTGGAAACCTGGGCCTCCTTTTCACTGCTCTGGCATGAAAGACACCTAAATTGACTAGCGCTGATTGAAGTTTACATTCGCTCTCTCCATCACAGACACCAACGTGCTGCGGTACATCCAGCTGACAGAGATGAAGATGAGCAAGAGCGGACAGCGGGAACGAGAGAGCGGCAAAGAGACCCAGGGCTAACCCTCGACCTTTTCACCCTCCCGACCCCGCCACCTTTCGACCCCGTAAGCCGTCCCTACAACGACCCTCCCTCCCTCTGCCTTCTCTGTCGACTCCTGACAGCAGCACAGCCCACAGACAGAAGAGACAGACCCGATCACCCGGGAGACATATCAAACACTGTCTGCAACCCGACCTCCTTTTTTCCTTCCTCCTCCCTCTTTTCTTCTCCCCCTCTCTTTCTCCCTCAGGTGCTGTGGTTCCTCTCCCTAGACGCAGACAGCCGAGCAAAACGTGAAAAAAAAAAAAGAAACAACAAAAAACAAGGAAAATGCTGTATTATACTCATAAGAAACAGTCGATGTGGTGGAATGAAACAGGAGCTTCAAAACATACATATGAATAATGGACATTTGCGTGATTTAGTAAATGTTTTAAAAACACGAAATGCATTTTGTTTCCGCTCTCTTGCTCTCTCTTTTTCTCTCGGCCTTCTTTCTCTCCGTCTGATGTGGAAATCTTGAGGAGGATATCGAGGATTGGGACGCTCGACCACACCGGGAGGAAGGCGGATATGTGTGTGTGGAGCGTGAGCAGGGGATAGTGAGGGGTGTGTGTGTGTGTGTGACACATATCAAGACCAATAGCCCAATTTGATTGTACATCTTACCCCATCAGGGCTCACTCAGACCCCTTAATCTTTCACCAAGTGGAGAAAATAATCTGTCTCAACTTTTCTTTCCTGGATGCCATGTTTCTGAGTTTCTTTCAATTCAAGGGCTAATTCAAGTGTTTGTAATCTGTTACAAGGGTTTTTAATTTGCTTTCGGTGTTCATCATACTCGCTGGTAATTAATCGGTTGTTAATAGCATCTGTGTGCGCAGCAAAGAGACAAAATCCTCCAGCGGTTCTTGCTGTAATCAGGTGTGCTATTGTAGAAAATTGTCTTGAATCTGTCGCCCCTCCTGAGTCGCGTGTCGTCGTTGTTGAGACTGTCCAAGGCCCTCCCTCCCTCCCTCCCTCCTTCCCTCTGCCCCTCCCTGTTCTCCCGTTAATGATGTCACAACGGAAAATAGCCAATGGGATGGGAGTCCCATCAACCGCCGTTGGCTAGATGGGGATCCACTTTAAAGTTTCACATTGAGAAACACTTCGTCCAACCTTTTATCGGTAATGCCGAAGCTTCCCAGACATCGATAACACACACTGAAGAGACTCTGGGCGGCGTTAGTGCAGGGAAAAACAATCACACACACACACTTGTGTCCTGGAGCACTCAGCGTTAGTGCACTTCAACGAAGAGTGTGCCATTTGAGATTTCTTCCTGTTTCAGTTTTATCTGAGCTGTGAGGACAGATAACACACAGCATTAGCATTAGACGACTCTACTGATGATATGGCTCGTGGCTATCCATGGCTAGCTGTCAAAAGATACATAGATAATTTGCTTCGCTTGTGACTTGTGAAGCCAAAATCATTGATAATGCAAATATTGCTTTTATGATAGCTTCGCCACTGTTCTGCAGAAGGTTGGATCGACGATTTGTGAAAGCATGATCTGAACTCCCCCCTGTCTCTGATGCCATGAAGCACACCTCCTGCATGTAACGTGCGACTCCAGAGAGCTCCTTCAGATGTATGGGATAGGGATTATATCTGCTCTATTGCTTTCTGCCATGGCATGCTGCCACACTGTTTGCCCATAGCTCTATTTTATCCATTCTGCCCTTTATAAATAAACACAGAAGGTGGTGACAGACTCTTATCACAGCAGTAGAATAAGTATCAAACAAATCTGGAAAGGAAATCAAAGAAAGATGCTGTAAAAGGTTTCCAATCCCCCTTTTTTCCAGTGACCTGCTAGGAGGTAAATATTGACCTAAGTGTGTCAATGGGACTCTGGAGAGATGGCACCATGCGTTGAGGAGACCGGCATGATACAGAGAGGCTCCGGTGGAGGGAGAAGTAGGCCAGTGAAGCAGCGGCAGCTCCGAGTCACTCCAGGAGCAGCAGAAAGGTTCAGAGCCGGGAGATTTATCACCATACATCATGTGGCTGAATCTGAGCGTTAAACCTGCTATCTCATTCCCAAACTTTAGACAATAATCTGCCACAATCTCTACTCCTCTGAGAGGGATTTCCACAAGATGAATAAACATGGCTGCAGAGATTTGCTTCCATCTAGTCCACATGGTTTTGGCCATACAATGAACACGATGTCTCCTGGTCTTTGATGGCAATCTTGCAGGAACATGACAACGTTTCCTAAAAGAAAACAGTTGACATTTTGGGAAAAAACACTGCTTCGCTTTCTTCACCCTCATGTCAGTACGCTAATCATGGATGTTTTATAATCTGGATACCAGCAGATCCAAAGATGGAGAATAATCAGTCCAAGAACACATCAAAAACATTTCTAGTTTTCAGGTTTACTTCCTGGCCTGGTTCCCACCTGGCCCTTAGACTTTACATTGTGAAGACGCTTTATCAGCTCAAGAAAAGTTTTAGTCATAATAGACCTTGTTTGCTGTTCATGGATGTCTCTTTTATAATCGTGCTCTATGGGGAAAACGCTTTCTTTGGGTGAGACTTAAACATAAATTTGATCTTTTATTAGTGTGTCTTGGCTCAAAACAGTTAAAGCCATTTCTCATCTAACCCTTGGCAAGAAAGCGAATAAACCAGGGGTGCACAATGTTACATTATGACTGATATCTGCATAATTTTTCCACTTAATCAAGTCTCTGCTCCAGTGGAATTAACATATTACTTACTGACTCATGCAGACATTCAGTGCTTTTCAAAATAAACACATTCACTTGGAAGAAATAAGAAAACTACTTACTACGCCTCAACAGGCGCATAATTAAAGTGTCATCTTATCGATCAGTCTGTCATATCTGAAGAAATATTTATCCATGGCTATTTATCAGGTATATTCCCAAAATGTTGAACTGTTCCTTTAAGATATGTTACTTGTTCTTGTCAAATGAAATTCATTTGAAGCCACTACTTGTTTGACTAATCCCCGTTATTTATAATAATTTTTAAAAAACGAAATAATGTAAATTCTGAAGAGCGCCGAGTCAAAACCGTTTGGTTTAGTCAGCATCGCTCAGCTCTGGGGTTGACTCATCAGCCGCAGGAGCCTTCCTCACTGTTGACGTGCCTCTGTCCTCTCTGGTGTCCCAGAGGAAATAAACCAACAAAACAACAGTGAGGAAAAGGCACCTGCAGGCTCGGTCTCCATGGCTGCCTGGGCTGAGCCTACTCACCCACGGGCCCCTCGGGGATAGGTCTCCTCCCGTGGTCCTCTCTCCAAGGCACCAGTCCGCCATCTTGTTTTTGTCTCGCTGTGCTCAGTCATTCTAGCTCAACGTGTCTCTACGGCCGTCTTGGGGATAACTAGCTGCACAAAACACAGGTTCATTTCTGGCCGATCGGCTCTTGAATGATGGCAGAGCTGACTCCGAGTCTGTTATTGTGAGCTGACAAACACGCTGTCTGTGCAAAAAAGAGATACTGGATCTCTCCATCAGTGTAGCTTTGAAAACAAACAACAAGAAGCACAACAAAAAAGAAGAGACGGAAAAGTCAAAACTACTGGCTGTGTTATTTTTGCTCTTTTGCTTTGATGTCATTTGAGGTAAATGTTTGTCAAATGTCAGAGTAGTTTTTGTGAATATATGATACAAATGTACAAAAAAAAATAACAAAAATGGAAAGTTTTATGGTCGTGAAAAGCTTTACTTTACTGAATTACTTTATGAACAGAAAAGAAAAGCAAGAGATAGAAAAGAGAATTTCACTATGGCTCCTCCACGGAGCTGCTTTGTGACTGTGTCTTGTATTTGTTGGTATTTCTGTTGACGTCCCTTTTCGCCAAGGGATCCAGAACGGGCTCAGAGTGTGTGCAACGCCCTTTGACCCCCTCGCCCGCCCTGTCCGAACGACCTTTCACCCGACTCGTCTGTTTCCGCACAGTAAAGACGACCAGTTTAACGCAGGAGTGGAGGAGAACTCTGAGGAACTCGTAGCAGAGCGCAGAGCTGCTCCTCACGGCCGCAGATCTCCACCTTGTTTGTGTCTGTGCTGATGGAGAGGAAAACAAAAGGACATGAAGCTGGGGACGTCAAGGCTACGACTGCGTTTTTGTCTCTCGCCTCGCTCCCAAGAGGCCTTTTTCCATTCAACATCCAAACATCGACAGGCCTCCATCACTGGTTTTACTGAACTGCTCGCCCGGGAATGCACTATTGATTGATTGGTAAATGAAGATTATGAATAAAGTTTCAAACAAAGAGGAATATTGTTGTTGTTGTTGTTGTTGTTGTTGTTGTTGCTGTTGTTGTTGTTGTTGTTGTTGTTGTTGTCGTGGTCAGGACGAAGCCTGTTTACAGGTGTTGGGATGTACTGATGCATTAAAAAGTTGTATACAGCCTTTTTCCTCAAATGATATCACTTGAGTCAGTGTCGGTTGGAGCAGAAGACTTCACATTTGAAAAACAAAAAAAAGGTGAGGAGTTAGAGGAGTAAATTGACTCAAGTTGCATTGTGGGTAATGGAGGCATCAGGTTTTAACATGGAAGTCCAAAAGCTGTCACGCTTACAAATGTTGAAATGCAGTGTTCTTGAGCATCGGTCTCTGGTTCACCCAGCTGTGACAACACCACCATCACCTCCACCTCCTGACATGAAAATCAGCTCATATACATGTTTAGAAGCTCTTATGGAGCTTTCTATCATATCACATGATCTTCATGAACACATTGCTCAGTGTCATGTGACTGAAGATGTTCACATTTTGTTTTTTCCCACGCACTTTAAGGACTTCTCATCCATGTTGGAGTTCATTCCTGATTTTGGAAACAGTCTCACGTCAAGGTCCGTTAAGAAGCTGTTCTGGAGCTTTTCACTATATCACATGATCCTCATCAGCAGATTCAGGTTACTCACTGCCGTCCCATTGTAGATTTTCACAATCTTCTGAGTGCCTCGACGACTTCTTATCCACGCTGGCTTCAAAATTGACTTTCAAATCTTATTCCATCTGCTGATGAAGATCACACGACATGACTGAAAGCTAGAGAGCAGCTACTTAATGACCCTCATCTCTGTCACTCTGCAGACGTACGACATGTCACTGGTTCAAAGAGCGTGGACATGAAACAGAAAAACACACAGACGGGACCAGAGGACAGATTATTTTGTAGGTCTGGTTGTAAACAGCTGAGCCCAGTATACTCAGGTGACATGTTCTCAGCTCCACCTACTGACTTCCTGGAGCAAAAGAGAATACAGCAAGGACAAACAACGATAAAGCTCAGTCTGCAGCTGTCGCAGACATTAAATGGTCAAAATCGAAGCAGCAGTGGCTGAGATATCCAGATATCCAGCACCTTCTCACCTAGTAAATACTCACATCTTTAAACTCTATAACGCCAGTTTAAATAAAACTATCTACGACTTAGCTGAGTTTGACTCAGTCCAAGTTTCTAAGTGGTTTCTTCTGGGATCTGTTTGATCATAACTGCCTTCAAAAAAATCACTTCTGCACATTTATTATTCAGCATCTGTCACCATTTTCTCCAGCGGGACTCAAGATATTCTATCCTTTAAAAAATACTTCCCACAGATCCTTTAAGAATGAAGCTTCCTTCATGGTTAAATGATCCGATAAAGATTTAGCTTAAGACAAAGAGAGTCCTTGTGCAGAACTGAGAGCTCACCAACTGGCAGGCAATCTGGTGAGCTGTTCACTTCAACACTGACCACAAAACACACACACAATGTTCGAGTCTCTCCTTCTTTGTCCACCTCTCCTCTTTCCTCCCTCCTCATCCCCCCTGAACATTACATATCATCACCACCTGAATCTTTTTCCCATGATCGAAATATGACATCATGATTTCTCGCCGAAGCGAAGGAAGGAGGAGAAGATGGAGTGATGGATGGCAGGAAAACCTGTCGAGGAAACCATGAAGGGAAAGTCGGAGAAGATGTGAGAGATTCTCTGTTGCTGTTGAGGACAAAAAGAAGAAGACGGGGACACACTGTCTTCCTACCAGACAAAACACTGTGTTTGTGTGTGTGTGTGTGTGTGTGTGTGTGTGTGTGTGTGTGTGTGCGTGTGTGAGCTGTGAACCAGCCAGCCGACGCTCAGCCTGTCGCTCTGCTTGCTCTTTAACACCTCCCTCTCTCACTCTTTCTCCCTCTCACTTCATTTTCATCCCTTTTTCCCCCTCTTTTTCTTTGTTGGTGCTTTTAATAGCATCACCATGGAAGTGAAGCGGGGTTGCTAGGCAACTGGCTGGCGTCTGTAAGGGTGTGTGATTGGCGGTCAGGCTGACAGACACAACAGTGTGTGAGGATGTGTGTGTGTGTTTGTCATCTGTATACACCGCATGTGCATTCGTCTTTACACTGAAAGGCCGTCACGTCAGAGTGAATTATCACATTTGGTTTGGAGCTTTAGAAGATTTCTCTGAACTCCAGCGTCTGAAATTTGATCCCAAAACCTTTGCTAGCTGCGTTAAATGCGTGACGGCACCTTCATCTGCCTTTTGTGGCAACTGCAGAGTCAGAGAGCGGCTACAGGAATTCATTACATGGAGAAAAACAGCAGACTGGGAAATGATATGACATCATAGGCCACCGTGGTGACACCTCCAGGATTTCCTGTGTTACTGCAGTCGCCTTTGTCTGCTGGTGAAATAACAGCAACACGATCAGAGTACATGTACTGAGGTGTTTGTTATTTACTTTATATCTATACCACCAACATCTAATCAGTTCAACTTTGAGTCCAAGTTATTGCTTGTGCTTGATTTGATTATTTGTTGCTTTTTTTTAAAAAAATGACAGCTCAAGATTGTAACAAGGAAGAGGGCAAAAGGGACGACATGCAGCAGAGAGCCACAGGTTAGGACGGTTTAGGACTCAGCCTCTTGTACATCCTGTTTCTAGAAGGTGAGCTGCTAAAGCTGCCCGTTTGTTCCTCATTTGAAGATATTCCTTCCACATAATCCTGAAATATCAGGTTCACAAGAACAGGACGGACAAGCCGAAAACATAAAGCCTCCAACCAGAGCTGTTGCTGACGCAGAGGCTTAAAAAAACATTCAGGAAGCTCATGAAATCCAACAAACTCTTAAAGTTTTGCCAATTGTTTTGGCTCATGATTTCTTACAATCAGGCATTCAGGATGTCTGTGGTTTGTTTGCATCGATTTCACCTTTAAACTTCTCAGATAGTTTGTTTTAAATGAATGTTCAAGGCTCAAAGAAAAAAATGTCATTAAACATGAGTGAAAAGTAAAAGAGGAAATTGAGAGAAGTAACTTAGTTTTTCTTCTTTCCTCTCGCAGCCGTATCTTTTAATCTGTTGCCATGTATTTAATACACAAGGGGACATTTGACCTTTTATACTTTCAGTATATTTTGTTGATAATGCTTTGGAAGGTTTTTAATGCAGGACTTCTACTTTATATTCCTGTATCAGCACTTTTACTTCAGTAAAGGATGTGAGTACTTCCTCCATCACTGCTCAGTTAGTGTCTAATCTGATGAGGCTCCGTGCGATTACCTCCTGGACATGATGGATGGTTATAGACGTACCACTGACACCGAAACATCTTTCTTTGTTTTTTTTATTTGTCTCTCATTCATCACATTTCACACGTTTTCCTCACTGAACCCAGAAATGTCACAGGTTGAGACTGGAGACAACATGGACGTTTCAGTAAGCAGTTTCCTCGTTTTTTTTCCTGTTATATTAACAAATATATACAGATATCCCAGGAAGAGCATCGTAATAATAATAATAATTAATCCTTTCCGATAATAACAATAAATTTAATAATAAATACTCAGTGTTCTTAAACCACACGAGGAGAATGAGTTTGGGCTCACTCTTCCACCGACGGGATTGTCTTCATCCCATACAAATAATAACACACACACACACGCATATTCACACTCACACACACTCACTTAGAGAATTTTTGCACTGTCAAGTAAATACCACCTGCAGCCGAGAGGTGAGAAAACGACTCCACAGATAAAAGTTGATTCGTCAGCCGTGAGTTCACAGAGAGACCGACTAGTCGCACAACGAGTCAAGAGGAGAATCTGAGGCCTCCGAACTGCGTTTCCTCCTTTTGTGTCCGTTTTCGAGCGGCATGAACGGGATCCAGAGTGCTACTGAGCGCTAGTGAAGAATGTAAAGTGTGGAGAAGACGAACAGATGAGCAACCAGTGGTCTCATTTTGAAGAAGTGCTGCACAGAGCGAACCATTCACACGTAAAGTAACATGCACTGAAAAAGCACCGGCACGCGAAAACAAACATTTTGTTCTTCCACACATGTACAGTAATATATACACATTCGCACAAAGAGAAACACACCCGGTCTGCCAAACCGAAATAGAAAAAACTGTTTCTGCTAACAGGTTGCGGTGGGGATGCACTGAGAAAATAAACTCTGTTTTTTTGTCCACTAGTGCAGTGAGAAAAAGGCTTCTTCCTGTCTCAGTCTTGGAGGGAAGAGGTGACGATGACCCCCGTGTAGAGAGGTGACGAAGGAGGGGTTGTGGGAGATGTTCGTGGCGTGCAAAATAAGAACAAAGACACTCTCTAGTAAGAATTTTAAACAGCTCCTCTCCGGAAGTGATGAACGTTTAGGTGAAATGTGAGTGAATGTTTTTTTTTTCTTTGGAGCGAGAGATGCAAGCAGAAACACAGGCGGGTTAAAGCACAGGCAGGTGGGTCGAAAATGAACAGTTAGCAGAGTCAAAAAGTGGCTTTTTAAAGTACTCGAATGGCTTTTGAAGGTCTCGAAGGAAAGCAGGTCAAAATGGCTTCCAAAGGGGGGAGAGAAGTGTCGGGTAAGGTGGGTGGGTGAGCACACTACAAGGCTTTTAAAAGGCCTCTAGGACCCTCAGTGTCGTGCAGGTTAGAGAGGCTTGCTGTAAGGGTTTCACACCTTATTAGGACACTAAAAGGACACGTGGGAGGAATGGCTTCCAGTAAGTGCCTAAAACACGACGAGACGTTTTTGCAAACTTTCAGTGAGTGCACTTTGCTCGGCTCATTATTCAGCCCAATGTCCTGGAACAAGTCTGAGTGCAAAAAGAAGCAGCAGTGTTACAAGTATTGTTGTCCGCACAGAGCGGCAGGCTGCCTCTTTCCACACAGAGGGACAGTTGGGTCCTGACTCTGCCCCTCCACGTCCATGTCCATCAGGTTGGGCCGCGTGGTGTTGGCACTGGCGCTGCTGTCGCCCGAACCGAGCGGGCTGTCGCAGCTGCTTCCCGGCGACGAGCTGAGGGTCCGGGAGAGAGAGCCCAGCTTCCAGGGGTCGGCTCTCATCTTGGCCGGGGTGGGCCGAGGCCGGGGGGCGAACTCCAGCGTCTTGGGTCTCTCCAGTGGGCTGATGAGGCGGAGATGGTCCGGGTCGGGGATCGGTGGAGCGGGGGCTTTACGCCGATGAGGGACCGGGAAGAGGATGGAGGGGTCGGGGAGGCGGGGGATGTCCAGGGTGTCCGGTGTACCTGAAGAGAGAAGGAATGAAAAAAATATGTTTCATTTCAATCCTATTTTATTTTATTTCTACTTTACTTACTTTGTTTGTATGTTTGTTTTATTTTCTGGACGTTAGGACACACAAATAAAGTTTTGCTGACAAACATAGGCAACAATGGAGTCTGGTGGATTTGGTGAGAGTGATAGCAGCTGTTACTGGTTAAAAAAAGAGATTTTAAGTCTCTCTCTGCAGAGATCTTTCCATAATGTTTTCAGATACAATCTCAGCCTGTCAGCACTTTTAGTGGACGTGCTTTAACTTTTTACGATTACGTTGCAGCCTTTCGCTGCTGACTGATGCAATCTACTGAACAGCTCTAAAACGTTTTGTACCTATTAGTCATTTACACACAACAAATGTAAACACGGGGCCAATGTTTAAAAATAACATGTCATTTGGGGAATTTAGCACTATATTCTGACATTTTACAGAAAGATCAATTGTTGGAGAAAATAATCTGCAGACTAATGATGAACAGACTAATCATCAGCTGCAGCCCTTCATCAGATGGTGAAGCCTCACAGGATATATCAGTGTTTTGCATGTGTAGGCTGATTATCCTTGGCATATTTCCTACTGATTTAAAACAGAAGTTTTGCAAGTTACACAAATGGCTTCAGTTTAAGTTCCCTCAAACTTGATACTCTTGTATCTTTAAATTAATTTAAATGCAGAACAATGTAAGTGGCTAAACTATGAAATACATTTTAAAATAGTTTATATTGTTAAATATTATTGTTGCTATTGTGATTTGATTTGATTTGATTTTGTCTTGTCGTGTCCTTGATGCTGATATTTTGACCCTGTCTTGGCGAGGTCTCACTTGTAAAAGAGATTTTAATCTCAATCTCTTTAATCTCAACATGACCTTGATCATTTTTGCTGACATTATATTGCCCGTTAGCTTCAATGTGTGTTTGTTTACATAACATTTTAGCCGACATGATGCCAGAATCACGTAAGCATGATTTCACATTTTACTTTTTGTTTTGGTTTAATTTTATTTACGTTTAATTTATTTAGTATATTTTTGTTTCAAAATTAAAAATTAAAACTTCATTACTCTTTAAAAGGTTGCACTTGTATTATTTATGCTATTATATCATCATTACATGAGCGGCATTAAATGGGTCTAAAATGACAATAATATTGTTTATCGCCATTATTTCTGGGACATCATGGCAGTTGTCGTGACAGACCTATGTGTTAGACAACCAACTGTTCATAACACCATAAGTTCAGGCAGGAAGTTGTTTTACATTATCCACTCTTATATCTCTATGACCTCTCTAAGAGCAGGAGATCTGTATAAACATTCGGTTCATTTACTCTGTAATAAGATAAGAAACAAGACAGACTTCCTCCATTTGACAAACCTCATACTGGCATGTTTTCTTTCAATCAGTTAATGTTCATTCAAGTCTATTTCAGGCCCTGGTGGAGAATTTGTGAGGGGCAGACTAACTAAAATAAATGTTATTGTTGCCACAAATGGTTCAAACCAAAAGGGACTGTGTCATTACAATCTAGGATGCTCCAAAAGTGTCATTGCTTCACACTGGCACGGCTTTACTTTCTTATACTTTATGGTGATTTCTCTACAGAGACATTTGTTTGTTTCCATGCTTAATATTAACTATTCAACACTTCCATTTTGTCTTACTCGCTCCTGTGAAGGAGATAAAGAGACTTGTTGGCTGAGGGCTACATAAAACATAAACAGAGTGAAATATCTCAATAAATATTGGATGAACTGTCTTCGTTCAGACGCTTGCGTTCACTGAAGTTATCTCAGCTGCAGACTTCTACTCTTTTTAGTAAACTGGCAACAATCAATCATATGTTCCTTTAACGTTGTAAAATCCATGTTTACCTTTGTTAGAGGTCCTGTGTGGCGCTCCGGGTGGAGGAGGCATGGGCATGCTCCCGTCTGACGGCGTCCTGTGGTGTCCCAGAGTGTGAGCTCGGGGTCGTATCGCCCCATCTGACGGGGTCCGCCTGTGTCCTCTGTTCATGGCCATGGTTGCAGACACGTGGGTGGGCGTGAGCGACTGGTTGGGCTCCTTCTTGAAGCTCTCTGCCCGCAGGTCCAACAGCGGGTTGAGGGCCGGAGCCGGTGTCGCCGCCGGTGTTTTGATCCCCGTCATCGGCGTCAGGGGGAACTCTTCGGGGTCGGAGGGAAGCAGGGACTTGGTGGAGTTGCAGTCAGAGAGAGAGGACAAAGAGAGGAGAGTGACGGAGGGAGACGGGTCCATGCAGGGGAGCGCTGAGTCGTGATGTCTGGAGAGGGAGAGGGAGAGGTTTCGGCTGGGCGGAGAGGTGCTGCGACGGAAACGTCCCGTCCGCTGGAAGAGACCCTCCTTCTTCTTACGCTGCTCCTCTCTGAGGTCCTGCTCATCCTGCAGCACCTGAGAACCACATCAGGTCGCATTAATGAGCTGCAGCAGAAACACATTAGAGGAGCGCTGTGTCGTGCTTCTTTTACAAATATGTTACTTTATTTCTTTGATAATAACTTCCTTGTCCTATTAAAGCAAAAGATTACACCCAAAATCATTTCATTGATCGTCTCTCTGTATCTACTGAGCAGACATAAATCCTCCTGACACAGAATCAACAAGGTGCTGGAAGCCGTCCATGCAGACCTCGGTCCGTGCTGACTCGGCAGCATCACACGCTTCCTGCTGATAATCTGGCAGCTTGCTCATCCTGTTTCATCTCATCTCAAAGGTGATCTGTTAGTCTGAGATCTGGAGATTGCGCAGGCGATTTGAGTCGCATCGCTGTTTCTGTACCTTCACGGTGTGATAACAAGGCGACGAGGGCTTTGTGTGGGAAATAAATATCTACTGTATTGTTTGTTTAACCAGGGAGAGAAGGGGATAAGGAAAGCGTGAATGAATCTATAGTACCACAATTTAAAGCTTTATCATCCTGTGAGGGATATTTTATCTGCACACAAGGCTTGTAAAATAAAAAGACCCAATGAAAACAAATTAAAAACAATAAAACCTCACATACCGGAGAGATCTCGAGCAATAACTGAGAGGGGAGTGTAAATAATGACCGCTCGCGGTTAGACAAGGTCAGAACCAGAGGGAAAATTAAAATCCTGCAGCGTTCAGTATAAAACCTGAAATATCTGCTACAGAGACTGATTTTGAAACTTGGATGTCAGTGATATTATGTTTGGTAATAAATGTTTGGTTTGTTTATGTCTGGTGATAAACTAGCGGGTTGTTTTATGTGCTCCATATATATTTTTATTATTAGACGATGTATATCCAGCAGCCTCCTCAAGCTTTTCAAATAAACTTCAATCTGACATATACATCTATTTAACCTTACACTGATTTCACACTTCACTTCTGTTTTCTCACCTGCAGTTTTCCCAGCTGCAGCAGGTCTTGTCCGAGGGCGACAGACGCGAGCAGAGAGGCACAACCCAGCAGCAGCATGTCGCTCTTCTTTCTCTGGCTGCAGCGACGGTGCGAGTCCTGGTAGCTCGCAGCCGACCCCAGGCCTCCGGGCCCCTGACAGGAGCTACTGATAGTCGACACCGTGTTGGGCCCCAGGCTGCCCCACAGGGACCCCGAGTCCTCCACAGCCCCGTTACTGCTGGTCTCTGAGGGCTGCAGGGACCCGGGCGACTCCTCAAACTCACAGCACTCCTCTGTTTGAAAACATCAAATGAAAAGGGTTAAAAAGAGGTTGATTCTTGTCACTACGAGCTGTGAATGTAAGAAAGACTCACCCATTTCATTAAGGCTGGAGAAGCCAGCGGTCATGGGGGCATGTTTGGGGGACTTGCCCAGATTTGGTGCACTGGACGACCAAACTTTGCATCCCTCACCCAGCGACTTCAGTCTGCAAACAGACAAAATGATATCAACGACACAAAGTGCAACAATATTGTGTTCAGACAGAAAGCTTCATGTACATGGGCAGCCATCAAACACAACATTGACTTTTTTCCACCAGATTTCCAGAGAGATCGTCCTGCTCCTGGCAGGTCAACACACTGTGATGAGATATTGATTGAGAGGTTTTGTTTCTCTGTGTTTTGAGCAACAGTCCGTCCAGAAACATACGAGAGAAGGTTGTTTCATCTGACCTGCGATAAAGTTTGTTAGCCTTTGTTATCTAACAAAAATGAGCTTCGTGATCCAATTTCTATCAGTGTTGTTTCATCAGGTACGTTGTGTTTCTTTCTAGAGAAAACTGCCTTCTTGAACTTATTGATAAAATTGATTAACAATGCCTCTTTCAGTAACGTTTACCTTAACTTTTACAGTAATACAGGCAGACCTGTTAATCCTGAGAAGTTTCATTTGATCATAAATCATATCTGGAACTTTTCACAAAATAAAAACAACATTAAGTCAACATTAAGATTGACTTAATCACATTTTACAATCAAAACTGGTTTGTGTGACCGTACTTGTCCTCGCCGCCAACCCTCTCCTTCTGGTGGGTGGAGCTCGGCCCCCAGGTGCGTCCTTTCTTCTTGCTGGTCGTCAGGTCTTCCTTCTTACACACGGCGCTGCGGCCCCACGTCTTACTGCCGTCGCTCGGTGTCACTGAGGAGCAGTAAGAAAACCCACGTCACATTCTCACTTTACATTCACTCGCTCTCACACCGGGTGCTTTCTGATGTGTGTTTGCACTCACATCGGATGGCTCTCAGTCGGGGTATGACCCCCGGGCTGGCGGGCGGGGTGGTGCTCTCGCTCCCCTTCCTCTTGTCCACACTGGGGGACGCCTGGACTGTGATCTTATGCTCAAAGCCTGCAGGTGAAGGAAGGAAAGGGATGTTTGTTTTACATTTTCTCAGACCCACTCCATCAAGCTCATGCAGTCCACATCAGCAGGTTTACTTACAATACTAGCCATCAACCTCAGTACAATAGGAGCCACTTTACTTCACTTTAATAGTGAAGCTATTTGCTCCTGCTCCTGCTACTTACAGGACAGCTTTACACCTGAAGAATCTGAATATCATCGACCCTCATTCATCAAACCTCCTGTATTTTAAAAACTAATGTCGGCACGTACGGTGAAATCACTGGAGCTACGTGTGTGTACGTCTTCTCTTCAAACTAAGTTACAATGTCTTTGCAGTGTACCGGTGTGGATGCACTTCATGCAGTCTTTGTCCTAAATTTCAGGAAAAAAACACCTTGTAACAGGAAATGGCATCAGACTGGGAGCTCTGCCAGCTTTGAGCACCTGATTTCTCGGATTAAAACAAACACTCAGCCTGCAGTTCCTCTGTTCACCCACCAGAGGGCAGACTGATGCAGTTGCTGTCTCGGCCCAGCTTCAGCAGCCGGCTCTTCTTGAAGTGGCCCTTCCTCTTCTTCACGCTCGGTTTCTCCTGGTACACCTGGTGGATGATGATGTTCAGCTCTCGCTCCACGATGTCGATCTCCCTCTCAGCCAGCTCCTGCTCCCGCCTCCTCAGCTGCTCCTCCTGCTCCCTCTGCTCCTCCGCTGCTCGGGCCAAGGCCTCCTCCCAGGACCTCAGCTCCTGGAGAGAGGAGAGGAGAGGAGAGGAGAGGAAGAGGATGGAGAGGAAAAAAGTTTAGGGGAAGAGGAAGAGGAGGAGAGGAAAGTAAAGATTAAGGAGACAAAAGGAAAGGAGAGGAAGAGAATGAGGGAGGAAAAGTGGAAATGAAATGAGACAGAGAATGAAGAGGAGAGGAAGAAGAAGAGATGAGAGGAAAGGAAAGAAGGAGGAAGAGGAGAGGAAGAGGAAAAGATGGGAGGACAGGAGAGATTGAGGAGGTGATGTAATGAGAGAAAGAAGGAAAGGAGAGGAGAAGACGAAGAGGAAGAAAGAAGAGAGGGAGAGGAAGAGGAAGAGGTTATTAACGTGGCAGCACCTCCTCTAACACCTCTTCTGACAACAGGCTTGTTGCTAAGGTGATTCTAACTTGAAGAAACACCTCAGACAGACAGAAAGTGAAACGGTGAGAGATCTGCCACCACCAATGAGAAATCTGACTTTCAGCTAAAAAACTCAAATTAAATATAGTAAAAATACTCAAAATATATGAATATATATGGGCTAATATAATATAACATAATATAATATAATATAATATGAGACCATGTTAAAACCTACATTACTGTAAAACTTTAGATAATTCATTCACCTTTGAGTACAGTTGTGTTTTATATCCATTAAAGAATATTATAGTATAACTCAAGCGTCACTAGTTTAAGTCGACCCAACTCAATCTTTCCGATTTCTCACCTTCTCTTTGGCTCTGAGCTCGTCAAACATCTGCTGGATCTCCAGCCTCCAGTCCTCCTGTAGGGAGTGAAAGGACTCCAGAGGCATCTGAAACATGGCCGACTGCTCGATGGCCTGCAGTCGTGTCAGGATGCTGGTGAAGGAGGGTCGGCTGTGGGGGTTCGGGCTCCAGCACTCTGAGGAACAAGAGTTCACACTGATGTTAGCGTCAGTGCATTACATTACTTACTTTGAGCTTTTGGTTTGTTATTTCCTGTTTTATTTTGAAGTTTATTGAAGAAATCTATTTTTTCTGAAACAATTGACATATGTATAGCTATGTTTTGATTTATACGGCAGTCTTCTGCCATAAATACGATGCATGCCAGTTCCCATTCACTAAACACCTAATTTTATAACTCACACTGGCATTTTACAGTAGTTTCTAACACACTGCAGACTAACTGGTGATTTCTATGTTGTTCTTATTGTTACTTAATCCAATAAAAAGACCAAAATCATCAAGTCTGCCAATACTCAGCCAAAACCCCATTCATCCTGACTAAAAACATAAATCTTTAAAAACTCAAATACACACTTTCATTGTTTTTAAAAATGCTGAAAAATGTCCTAAAAAAAATAAAATGGCCACCGTAGTTTTCAGCAAATACTATTCAAACAGGAGTAAAAAGTGATTTTGTGAGGGACTATTTTTAGCCGTGGATTAATACACAAATGGCGCTCTAATGAATATTTACAACAAACGGACAGTGTTTGTGTGTGTGTGTGTGTGTGTGTGTGTGTGTGTGTGTGTGTGTTCATGGTAACGAAGAAACATGTCACTCAGTGGGACAATGTGGCTCTTTTGTGTTTTTTAAATAGTTTTTGGACCATAATGAAGCAAGTGGAAAAAAATAAATCAGGCTTTGACTACACAGATGAAATGTGTTAGTAGGATGGTTTTGGTTTTGTCATTGGATTTGTTGACAATGAGAAAAATACAGAACATCACCAAACTTCAATGTACAGGTCAAAGTTTATAAACAGCATATATAAATACTGCATACAGAAATATACAATATACAGTGTCTGATTTCCCTCCCCTGTGAACGTACTAGTCCCGACTAAAAACATTTTTTTAAATGCACAACAATTTCCTAAGAAATCTGGGCACTGTAGTTAATAGCTGTGCATAAATACATTTTTCTTGGAGGACTATTTTTAGCGGTGGATTAATACACATGTGGTGCTCTAGTAAGTACTTAAAGCTGCAGGCATTAGTCTTTAAAAACAGGTCTTTAATATACAGTTTCATTTTATTTATTTTTTAAAAAAAGGCTGTATATCTTCCTAAACAACCTGAGCACTGTAGTTTTTGTCAAATGTTACTCTAGCAATAGTTAACGCTGCTTTTTTGTACAGTCAGTGTATGTGGGATTGACTCAAAATAAACTACAGTATGTGTGTGTTCATGGTAATGAAGGAACATGTCACTCAGAGGAAAAATGAGGCTCTTTGTTGTGTTTTTAATCATTTTTTGACAATAACAAAGCCTTATTACACAGAGGAGAGGGCTGCGTCAGGCTTTAACTACACAGACAAAATGTATTAGAAGGATCATTTCAGTCTTTGTCTTTTAATGTGATTTCTTGACAACAAGATAAATGTAGAATAGACCTCAAAATACAGGTCAAAGCGTACCAACAGGATCTTATACAGTCAAGTTATCATATAACCTAAAGAGGACTGAACCATGAATTTTTGGTCTGGATATATTTTTCCATCTCTGGCAGCAGAAATGGCAATGTGAGAAGTGTTAGCCAGCAAGATGGGACAGCATATGGCAGCCATCATGAGCCAAACCCTGACTGACAGTGTTGCAGAAACATGGTGCACACCTACAGTAATCTGCTGAGCCCCACACTGATCGGTATTGTCTCTACAACATTAGAAAACATGCAAGGAAATGCATCAAACAAAGGAAAAGTAAAATGTTATCTGAGAGCAACCAGAGAGCTGCTTCAGGTTGCATTTATTTATGAGGTAACCTAAATTAGCATAAAGAGTGTGTGGATGAAGTTGGAGGAGAGAGGAGATGAAAGTGAGATGATGACAGGAGTAAACAGTGTAGAGAGCAGCGAGGGATGAAAAAGGAGAGATTAACGGATGAACATGGATAAGATGAAGTGGAGTGAGGGGGGGGTGAGGAGGAAAGGAGCTTTAGGAGCAGAGTGGGAGGGAAGTGGAAAGAGGTGGCTGAAGTTGGCTGACAGTTTGAGAAACAAACTGGGTTTTTTTTCACGAGACGTAAAACCTGGCTTGCAGTTTTCCCATCCGTGAAGGAAGCAGCTCGGGGATGAGCACATTAAGGTAATTTGAAAATAAGGAAGGTGTGTGTTCAAACAGTGATGCCCTGAACTGTGAAACAAGAGCCGGTTAATACTCCACCACCGTTAACAAAGCACCGCCTGGATTATTTGCAAGGTGAAAAGGAGAAATTGGGCCCAGGGGAGCTCAGGCGAGTATGAGGAGGATGTATAAAAAGCAACTTAATGAAATTTTTCAGACAGTCTTCAACCATTTTAACTCCATCTCAGCTCTCAGATGCAAGACAAAAACGTATTAAAATCATCAAATGTGACCTCAAAAATTTGCGTAAGGTTATCTTAAAGTCAGAGGATGTGAACACCCAAAGGGCCTTTTTCTCAGAGTGAGTTTCTGTATCATCAGTGACATGTTTTAAGGTCATATCTGATGACTGATGTACAGAAGAGTCCCAGAGGAGAAAGCACAAGGACACGAAAAAGCTAAACTTGCCAACAGTGAATGCATAAGACTGTTTTCACTGTGAGACTTTTGTTCTATTCTGACTTTCTCCGCAAGAGCAGAAGCACTGCCTGTTTACCTCCCAGCAGCTGAGCGAAGGGTTCAGGGCACGTCGAGGGGATGGGGAGTGTTAGCTTGTTCATTGCAACACCGTAAGCCACCGCCAGAGCGTCTATCTCCCGGTAAGGAACCTCGCCGGTCAGCAGCTCCCACAGTAACACGCCGAAACTGTGACGAGAGACGCAGAGAGAGGACAGACAGTACAGTAAATACAAATGTGTGTTGGTCTCTGTATAAATCAGGTGGAGTAAGACAGGTGTAGTACCTCCACACGTCGCTGCTCTTGGAGAAGAGGGAGAGCTTGATGACCTCCGGGGCCATCCAGGCGTAGGTCCCCGCTGCACTCATCTTGGTGGTCTGGTGCCACTCCCGGGCCAAACCGAAGTCTGTGATCTTCAGGATCTTCCCGCACAAGTCGTCCCGCTCCGGCGGCTCCAGGATGAGGACTGAGGAGGAGGAGGAGGGAGGAATGATAAAGGAAGAGGGCAGAGACAAAAAAAACAGTTTGTGTTAAACACAATAAAAACAGAAACACAGTGAAGAAAACGCAACGAATCATAAACTATTACAGTAAAATCAATAATCATATGACTGTAAAGAGAACGCAGGGTTAGATTAATGAAACAATGTCTTAAGTACAGAGAAGTACTCAACTCTACAGTGTAGAAATACTCTGTCCTGCAGTGCATCAAAAATATAAGCCAAAAGTCAAAACACTCATAATGCAGAGTGGCCAATTTCAGAATATGTCACTGGATTATAATTTCAGATGTATTAATGTGTTCATCACTTAAATGTTGCAGCTGTAAAATGTAAAATGCAGCGGAGCAGAAGAATAATAAGATGGAAATAAATTGAAAAGTACAAATATCTCAAAATGTGTCATATCTTGTGTCAAACGTCACTTTCCACCAGTGCTTAAATGTGAATCTCTGCTGGTTTTCTTAGTTCTGTATGGCATCTTCAGGACCTCAGCTTGGTGTTTGTGAAATATTTAATACAAAGAGCAAATAATCAGCAGATCAACAAGGGAAAATAGCTTTACTGTACGTCCCCATTAGACCAAATGATTCAGACACCTTGGTGAATGTTTAATCCTGCCTCTCAGACGTCAAGTGTTTTACGTCACAAAACTTCCTGAAACTAAATGATTCCAAGTCAGCAAACCTGGTCTTGTAATTGCCCCACGTCGAAATCACTGCTGCTATTTAGTCACATCTCGGTGGCCTAACATCAGACGCCCACCGTCCCTGAGATAGGCCTGATTTTGATTCAAAATTATTATGTGAAATAATCATTACATTGTTAAAAACAAACATGTAATGAGTAGGATGGACTGACAAATCATCTACATTTTCATCTTGTTGATTTAAGTAAATTTAAGTTATTTCAACTGATACATTTGTAAATTTGTATTTTTCTATACGCAGCAGCTGGATTTGGTCTGAAAGCCGAGACATGAAACTGTGCCCAATAAATTCTGTATTGGAAAACAAAATGTAAAAGGTACACGCTCAGGAACACAGTCACGTTTACATTACAGGTGTGGTCAGACCTGCGTGCTACTCGGGTTTCAGCCTTTAACCATCACCTCTGGTCCAGCAGTGTGCAGCATGACGTGTGTACATCATTTAAAGTGACAGTCATTTTAAAACGTACAGTCTCCTTCTATATGTCAGCGCTGAACCTCATCTCTCTGCCTCTGTGTCTCTGCACGACTTCCTCCTTCATTTCCGTGTGAGAGTCGGCTATGGAAATATTTGGAGTGTACACAGTTCACAGGCACCGGGAGGCAGGTGGGGGTAGCTTTCTCTCTCTCTCACTTATCTACAGGCGTATGCAAAGGGTGGTGGAGAGAGGCTACGCACACACAGCGGCGTCTTTGTTTACACACACACACACACACACACACACACACATACATGGTTTCACGTGATAAAGGTGTGCCTCTCTGTGCTCTGCTCTGTCCACAAGCTCGCTAGGAGACCAGTTTCAGTGATAAAGGATTGATCTCAGCCAGTCTGCAGATACTTACATAGTCAGAGAGAAGTATCAACATCGTTTACTTAAGTCAAAGTAGCAATTACCTGCTGTAAAAAATACTCTATTACAAGTAAAAGTAATGCAAAGTCCAAAGATTTAGTCATCTTTAATGGATATTATTACATTTGCATGTGTTAAATACTAGAGCTGGTCGAGCTGGAAGTTTAACTATGTTGTATTACGGCTGAGACATCGTTCAATTAATCAATTAGTCCTTTGTCAGCAGTATCCTAAAGGTCAAATACTTGTTTACGTCATATATTAAGCAAAACTGACACACAGCTGCAGGTTTGAGCTTCTCAGATGGAGTCGACACCAGCTCAGGACAGCGAGAGGACGTTTGCATGCTTAGATGGGTTTGCCCTCCTCTCCTGGTTTGTATAAATACGGAGCACATCCATACAGGGCTGTAGGTTGGAGGCTGATGACAGAGCGAGGAGGAAACAAAGAAACCGAACGCGTGAGCGAAGCAACACTTCCACCTGCTCCCTCTCACTCCTCTCCCTCATGTAATTATACCAACATCGTGTACTTTCACACCTTCGAGAACGTCTCTGTGCTGCTTCTCAACACCGCCTGCACATGTTCATTCATCCCGCCACAGGTTTTTTAATACCGCCAACATTTCCTACATACGTCAGGCGCAAAGATCAACATGTTTGTGTTCGACTGGCAGAACAGAAAACCTCAAGAGCAGTGATACACAGATGACACCCGGGAGGCCGTCGGAGCCATCACAGCACATTTTATCACAGAGGAGAAGGGAAAAAAAAGTCCTCAAGGATAATGTGGCTTTTACACAGTGCAGTGGCAGCGCTGTTGGAAATGTTAGCTGAAAATAGACTACAGCATACGAATGAGAAGAAAGAAGAATTGCTCCCTGCTTACTACGAAGTCTCCCAGAGCTACGTGCATCATGGGAAATATCACAGGCAGCGCAGTTTGATATTATATCGTTAATAATGTGACAAATGCTGCTGCGCTGCTTTTTAATGCCACGGTGAAATGAGTCACTGTTTGAGCGTGGATCACCAACTTCATCTAACGTCCTCTAATAAGACCTTTTCTGTGCAAAGCTGATATCAAACAGACTGTAGGTTCAAACAGACCATGTCTGATCCTACAGGGAGCCACAAATTGGTTGATTAGTGACAGTCATGCCAGCAGCTCCGTGAGGCTGATAATGCTCATTGAAATGAAAACTAAAGCAGTAAGATGGATGAAAGCTGGGGTCAAAAGTTTGTTTTTGATTGTTTGGCCTGAAGTCGAGTCAAATTTATTTATAAAACACATCGTTTCTGTTCCCTGCCCGGGGACCACGGATGTAAATTAGCATTCTTGCTAAATCTGGCATGTTCACATCGTGCATTTGAATTCTGACGTTCATGAACTTGTTCTGTCCCTTTCAAATAAATAAATGGAAAACAAAAACCCCAAAAAACAGTCCCGTATCTGGTCATTAATGGTAAATGGACATAGGTTAGCATTCACCCTCTCACACACAGCCTCCCTGATACTGATCCCAAGAGCCTCTGGGATCAGTAGCTTCCCCAAGGACACTTCGATATGTAGTCTGCAGGGGTTGGGAATCAAATTGGTGGACAACCACTCTACCTACTGAGCCACAGCCGCCCCCATAAACCAAAGTATTGGACAAACTGACATGTTGATCTCATGGTGAGGCTCAAACAAACATCAGGTGATCATAAAATTTGTCAAAAAAAAGTCAAGGGCTCTAATGAAAGCAACAAAACAAGCTCAAATTCTTGTTAGAAAGTTATGCATCTTTCTGTTATAGTCACTCCCACTGCCACACACCACTGCCTTACCGATTAGCATTAAACACAACCACACACCTTCACACATGTCTTCATACCAAATTTTGCCTCCTAGGGCGAAAGCTTGTTGTCAACCGTTTGTGGCTGTCAAACAGTGAGGACATTTTTGTGACACAGCCAACTGACAGAGCGAGCCGTAGAGCTGCTGGTCGCAAGGAAAAATGCAATGTCACGATACTAATTAAAAAACAACAATGTCAAAGGCTTGAAAGCAAAGATCTCCAGATAACACAGACAAAAGGCTCCTGGTCGGCCGTGATGCCTTGTGATAAATGTATCAATACTCTTTAAACCCATTAAGGAGTGAGCACCAGTTTGTGGCCCACACTGTGAAACCTTATAGGATGTTGCAGCTCTGGCCACGATCCCGACACTACTGTTACATCCAAGTATTATTGATCATCTGTCAAAAACACCTGCTGATCGGGGTGTGGCCAGAGAGTCAAATGTTGAGCCCACAGACAGCAGCAGTTATCTTCAGTGTTGATTTAACCTTTAAACTGTTGCCGTTCTTCCCTCCATCGGTGGACCCTGACCCAAGCTGAGTGTTGAGAAATGTGGCTGTTCAAACACTGACGGAGGAGTAACCAGCCAGGCTTTAACCCCACCATTGATCTGCAGACTGGTTAGTCAGTGCAGTGAGCACAGGTGACACATTAGCCCGCTCGCACATCTCACCACAGAGGAATGCAATCAAAGGTCTTCTGAGTGAAGGTATTTATGTCCGAGCCACTTCCAGCAGAGCTCGAAACACCTTCAACAAGCAGGGCAACATGTTTGGTATGTGGCGGCTCTAATCTGGAAACTCCCTGCAGGTCGACAGGAGATAAACCGCTTCAACAATAACATTGAGTCAGCACTTAATATAAAGGATTAGACACTTAACAACACTACAATGACATGACAGTAATAAAACCTGAGGCTGAGCTGGACGATGCAGGGGATCGTAATGCCAGCGAGAATTAAAGGCGGCAAAAGGAATTTATTTAGTTACTTTTTTAAAATTATTTGGAGCGTTCTAGTAACAAATAAAACACTACACCTGAACATTGACCGACTAGCCAACCTTTTTTATTGTCTCTCCGTGCTGCCTCGCCTTAAATAAACAATGTGAAAGTGACTAATCAGCTGCCAGAGTTCGGGGCGTGGACATGCGAGCAGTCAGCTGAGAGACTTGGTCTGTGTGATCAGCTGATCAGGACGCTGCAGGTGGTGTAACCGGTCAGAGCTGACGCTGCGTTCATTTTCTCTGAATGTTATGCAGCTAATTACAACGACGTAGATACGGAGCGTCTGATGCAACCACTCCACAGACGTGTATTCAGGGTTGAGCTTTACAATGCTTATGTCCTTTAATGTCAGCATTGTGAATAAAGTAGTGAAAGTGGCCTTCCTTTCTATCTTACTAGATTTCCTAACATCAGATGTAAGCCACAGAAGCTCATGATGGAGAGGCGATAAAGATCTAAAGACTGCCTCGTGAATGCATCATAAATCCTCTGTGAGTTTCACTAATGTCAGTAAACAGTTCAGCCTAAAGAAAGAGCGAAGGACACACAAAGCTGGACCTGTTTAACTCATATTGTTCTGTGTTATTTTGGCTGAGGATCAGCTCATTGTGCTGTGTCATTAACTTGTTGTTATGGTAACAAGGGCAGAGGTCACAGAGCGAGACTATGACGCTGGGAAACGAAGGGGAAGAAAACGCTCGTGCCCCTATGAGGATGATTTGTTTTCTTTTATCCCTCTCGCTCGAGCACTCCACTGACTCTTTTTACAATCTGTTAACTTTCTGAATGTTCAATACTTAATAGCTGGAATGGCCCTTTAAATTGAGTGGATTCTCTGTTGGGATGATAGCATCTATGCATACAAAATACTTAGCAAGCAGTGAGGCATAGCATCAGTTCAGGCGGGGCACTGAAGTCTTACTCGTGTTCACTTGTTTCACCACCCGACCTCGTCTTTATGACTGAAACATCTCATGAACCGTTTGATGAGCTGTCATTAAACGTTTCTGTAGACGATCATGGTGCCCAGAGGATGAATCCTACCGACTATGATTACCTTTCAAAATTAAATTTGTCATATATTTTCATCAATGACCAAAAACCTGCAAAACTAATGTCAGCCTCACTTTGAGTCTAGTGCTAATTGGCAAATGTTAACATGCTAACACACTAAACTAACATGGTAATCACTTTGAGTGATTTTTGAAGAAAAAAGGACAAAATTCTGGGTTCCAGCTTCTTAAATGTGAATATTTTCAGGTTTCTTTTCTCCTCTATGACAGTGAAGCGTCTATCTTACAATTTTTCGCAATTTTCTGACATTTTAGAGACCAAACAGCTCGATTCATCAAGAAAATAGACAAAAAAACTTCAGTATTTGAGGAAGATTATTTCTCTTCTTCTCTTTCTAACCTCGTTCTTCTTCCCTCTCCCTCATCAGTCTCTGTTTCCTCCTCCTCCTCCTCCTCCTCCCACAGAAAACAGGTGTAGCCTGCAGGGTGGAACAGCTGTTGCCGTGGCGCCAAGTCAGCGAATCAGCTCCGACGTTCCAGCAAACGCCCAACAGAGTCTCTGATACCTCCCTCTAACTCTGACTCCCCCAGCTCGCACACAACACCTTCACACCATCCTCCTCCACCCACTCATCCTCCTGCATACTGGAGCTGCTGGTTGTTTAGGCACAACACCAGCACCTCTGTACTGGTCCCAGCGTCAGGGACACAAATACAGCAACTTGAGGGACATGGCAGCGAGCCGACGGAGCATCAACACAGATGAGATACGGGCCCGTGGGATGCTGAGCAGCCAGTCCTCCGCCCCGCAGGCCCGACGTCTCTGTTTCTGCCTCGGCAAAGATCAAAAACTTGTCAACAAAAAAAGTAACCCCCCCTCCAACCCTACCATGTATGAGTGTCTCTTCATCTTCGCATCCCCTCTTTCCCCCCATCATCATCCCCCCACTCCCCTCCCGCCCTCCCTCTGTCGGTGCCCACAGCTCAACTGTCTGCTGTTGCAGCTGTCGCCAGCCTGGCGACGATCACAACACACCGGGGAGAAGACATGGAAGAAGAGACGCAGGGAAAGCAAAAAAACAGAGTAACTGAGAGGTAGATTGTGTGTACATAATGTGGGAGATGGTGGTGGGGGGGTAAGAAGATGAGGAGGCGACGCAGGGTGGAGGTTTGAAGATGGGGAATGGGGGAGGGGAGACGACAGAGGATGAGAGGAGGAAGGAGGCAAGACAGGGACAAAAAAAATGGCATGAGGGAGGAGAGGAAGAGCTGCAGAAATGAGGGCAAGAGAGGAAGAATGAAATATTGGGAAGAAGCAGCTGAAAAGGCAAGAAACAGAGAGCGGGATGGGGGAGAAAAGGAACAAGCACTACGAGAGAGAAAGAGAGGGCAATAATGAGTGGATGAAAAGATGCGAAAGAGATGACTGGAGGGAGAGCTTTTGTCATTTTCCTGGCAGCACATACCAGATGCCTTTGTATCTCAATAGGTCTCTCCATTTTCCTTCGGCTTTCACACATCTCGTCTCTCAAGAGATTTCGAGCAAAGGAAGACATTAAAAACGTCTCTACACAAACACACACATGAAAAAAAAAAAACCTTTCAAATTCCCCCATCATTTAAAACCCAAGTTCAAATACAATGAGAAAAATTCAAACGCAGACACACTGGCAGCTCGAAAATGCCGCTAAAGATGCTGTTTCTCCATCACAACAATTCAGTTGTGTTAAGTAAAAGTTTTAACCAGTCACATCTGCTGCATTTAAAGAATTTCAGCGCTGATGAACAGACGTGTAGCTAATCTTTCCCCCCTGCTTTGATACGGAGGTTGTAGTGACTATGCTCCCATGTCATTGATACCCCGGCTTGGCTCTGCTTGTACCACCACAGGCCATCGGGGGCTCTAATCCTGAGCCGCGCTGTGGCACAGTTTCACCCCGCAGCCATTCACTTTGTCTCCACACAAACGCAGCTGCCAGATTCGTGTGACCGGGCAGCCTCTCTCTCAGAAGAGATTGAGGTATTAAATGAGGTGGCTTTCCCTCGGCTCTTTTTGCTCGGAGTGTCTGTGTGGTATGGAAAAATGTGGTACTCACAGTGTGGGAATTCACAGAGAGGTATGAGCTTCTTGACGGATGACTGATTTGAACTTTTATTGGTGCATTGAGTTGATGAATTGCACGGAGCTAAGCTGCTTTTCTGCGCAACAATTGCAACTTATAAAAGCAAATCTACTCTACTGCAGCAAAAGACCTGCAGTTGTGTTTCCCCAAAGAAGAAGCTGAAAGAGTCTCCTCATCTCTTGATCACTTTTGGTGAATTTTAATTCTGGATTGACAAAACTGTCACGAAGCACTCATCAGAGCATGACGCTGATGAGCAAGCTCTGACGAAGGTGTCACAACAAAGCCTGTCAATAAAAACACCACAACGATCGAAGCATGAGATGATTTTTGTCACATTTTTAACAAAAGCGTTGCTTGTTTCTTCAACATTGGAGAACAAAAACGTTTCATGGATGTGCAGTGTGAAATTTGGTGCAATTTGGACACGCGACACTTTCAATGTAACACATTTTTAATATACAACAAACACCACCGTGTGAAACAGCAGGGGGCGTGGCTTCAGCCCTCTGGGCTCACACATGGTCCCTCTCATGTGATGTCGTGGGGAAGCAGATGTAAACAACATGGAGATTGGAGCGATGCTATAACTTGCTGCCTTGCAGTGACAAAAAACAAAAGCAGAAGATTAAAAGAGTCTGGATGAGTAGAGAGAAATTAGTTTTCTTTTCTTCAGCGAGTTCCTGGAAACATTCGCATGCTAGCTTACGTTAGCTTCCAGGGCTACAATGTTTGCTGTGGGTTGAGAGCACCATCAGCTGCTTCAAGAGGCCTCTCTCACTGGTTCATTAAACATCCAGATTTTAAATCATAAATATCAAACATGTTTGATATTATCGCTGCAGCCCTGATGAGTCTGTGAGAACTTCAAGGGGCTTAAGACTGGATCTGTCAGCCCCTCACTTTTCCAGATAAAGGAGACTGCACAGGTTATTCATGATGATGCAAAACATCCAACCACTTTCCAGTGAGTCATCTAATCTGACGCAAAGTTTTTCACTTGTTTTAAGGACTGAAAATTTAAAAATGGTTATTCCCAGAACAAATGAAACTGCACAAGGTGTAACTGAGAAAACAATAACACATCATAAAACTGAGCAGTATTGTCAATTAGCTGTCGTTTTCATTTCATTTCTCTACTACAAGGAGTTTTAAACTGGTTATGAATCAGTCTCAATTTAACACTGATGCTTCTTTATGACCTACATAAGCAATGGAAAACATCAGAGCGAAGATTGGCTATTTCTTTTATCGTTGTTATATTTATTTTTGATCGGATACGGCTCTCACAGCCTGAGGAAGCTGCTCTGTAGTCTGGTGGTACGACCAGACCTTGGAGCTGCTTTATCATCCATGAGTTAAAGATGGACCTGAGCTCTCGGTGGGTTGTCCATGAAACAACATGTGTACAAGTCAAATCTCTCCAGTGGTGAACATAAACGTTAAATAAAACATTGCATCATAGTACTGACTCTCAGGTCTATGAACTGCATGCTAACATGTCTGCTGTCTGACTTGCGTGTCCTCTACTTGACTCCACTATGAAAGTGGGTGAAGGACGTTCAGCTCAGTGGAGACCCAGCGCCCTCTCTGATTGGCCTGGCGCCCCTCTCTCCGTGCCAGGCTGCTGGCATCAACAATGACCCTCTAACAGCCGAGTCAACAGCCACCAAACATACTGTACAACAGCCCAGGAGGTGCCACTGTTAGTGTGAGTGTGCGACTGTGTTTGCACTGAAATAGACGCCTCTGCCCCCGTGACACACAAAATCATATTGTGCTAATATTCAGGAGCATTATTCCACAGGAAAGTTGACTTAAGAAGCCGTGGTGGCTAAAGTAAAGAAAAAGAGAAACACAAGCGTATTGTTTGGTCTCACATCTTTGTCTTCTTGACTTTAATTTCTGGACGGCCTCTCGTGCCGTCCCTTCTCAGGCGCTCCGTCTGACTGAAGAGCTGAGGTGAATCTGAGGCAATGTCGAGAAAAGGCACTGCCCGTGGCGTTTACTGCACCACTGTTCGCCTGTGCCCTCGCCCTGAGTCGAGTAAAACACTTGAAGCTATAAGATCCAGCCCTTTGTCTGCTTATGCAAATCCACAGCGAGTATATAATCCACCGCAGTACAGTATGTGTTTGTTTGCTTGTGTTTGGATGCTTCAAGACCAAAATGTGACAAAATCTTAATGTATATTTGAACAACGATCTCTCTTAGTCTCTCTTAAAATCTGTTTCATCTACTCTTTTTGGTCACTCTGACACTATGTAATAAAATCCTGCGTCATTTGGGATAAAACATAGGCGTATACAATGTTGATTTTATGCAAATATGCTCATTTAATATGAATTCACATTTATTGCGTGTCAAAATAAAATCCCCCATACAACTCCTCCACATTGCTGGTTATCCTGAACGACAGCGACTGACAGTAAACATGGCAGTCAAAGTTGCAGTAAGCGCTGCAGTCGTTTTTTGATTTTAGTAAGAAAATAATGCTTACAGCAGCTTTAACCGGTTGTTATATTACTTGCATATTTTAATCGAGCGATGCAGGAATGAGTCCTAAAACCCAGAAATCTGTTTCCCAGAATTTTAGCAGACATTTTGTTTAAGTTTGATTTGTTTAAGTTGTGTAATGCTGCTGGACTGTGGATTTATTTGTGAAGGACTCAGGTCAGATTTCCCATGACAGTCCAAAGGATGTGACTTTATGCCTCGTCTCACCTCACTTTGTAGCTTCTTTACTCCTCAGCATGAGGTCTGGACTGTTATTTGGTATGAAATGTTATGACTTTAATTTCTAATCATTCTTAAACTACGTAACACTTTCATACATCTTCATATCATTTAATAAAATTAAGTTAATAGATTCAAAAAATGTGTTTCTTTAATATTTTTCTTATTTTTACTTTATTAAATCATCAAAATTACACATCACATCCTCGAGCTGTTTATATCTCAAACTGTTACTCAGCTTTATTATGCAGTTTATAATGTACAACAGCAGCAGCAGCAGCAGCAGCAGCAGCAGGAGGAGGAGGAGGAGGTGTCGATGTGTGTCAGTATGTTTGGCAGATCCACAGAGAGCCCGAGCTGCAATGCAGTAAAAAGAGAGCGCTGGGGAGTCATCACTGCTAACTGGCCTCCCATCAACTTTTTATCGACCAGTGGAGAAAAATAATTGTCGTGTGTGTGTGTGAGTGTGTGAGCATCACACAGCCATTGACTGGTGTCAGTGTTTGGTTCAGTTGTGTCACTGTACTGTGGCTCCCTCTCTGTCTCTCACTCGCTGAGACGGACTGAAACTCAGCTGTGTTCCCTTCTGACAGCGAGGCGACACAAACATCTGTTAGCAGCGTGGGCCGAGTTCACACGGTGCCAGAGAACTGAGAAACTGTCCAAAGTCCGGCTCGCCGTCCACACTCTCATACTCTCTACTGCTCTGTCACCAGCCCGTCCACAGGAAAGTAAAATCAACCCAAACGGTGCCGATGAGGCTTCTGTCAGTGGAGAACTTAACGTCTCTCTGCTTTTTCGCTGCTGCTGCACCTGTCAGAAGAAAACTACGAGTCTCAAATGATATCCTCGCTCAGTGATCGTGAGACAGAACTGACACACATTTTCAACCACATTTGATGTCTGAGAAAGTAGAAAAATCAACTCCAGTGAAGCTGCAGCGGTGATACTGAATCTCAATATGACATTAGATGTCGAGTCTTAATGGATTGTGCCCACATGAGAGAAATACAACAACAAATCAATCCCAGAAAAGCAAAAAAAACATCAAAGCTAAGGTGTGTTTTGGGCTACATTTTTGCATTAAAATGTTTTACAACAACTGTACCTGTGTTATTACATAACAGTTAAACCGGTGTCACAATATCGCAGTATTTACGTTACGTTTGCAGACTCCCTCCACCTCCCTATACTCGTATTTTGAGGGTAATTTATTTGCCAACAAACACGCAGTAAATAAGTTAAAGATAGATTTGATTGCAGCCCTAACGCAGTATTGTGTTGAGTTGTGTGCTTACATTATCCCAAATGTTTCCGACAAAATTCAAACCCAGAGAAATCCTAAGTTTGTTCAAGGTAACGATGCATTTCATTTGGTCGCATGTCGCTACAACTTCTTGGAAGGAGTCAGAGTGAGGACAGAAATCAGTCAAATGTGAGTAAATGAACATTTCTGCCATTTCTGAGTCACAGATTGATTTTCATTAGCAATGACAATGTTGTTTAACCATGAAGACAACAAGTCCCAAAATACTTGCGTCATTTGTTTTGTTTTGATCGACACTACAAATTTAAACTTCATGGTGGCGCTAGAGGTACAGTAAGGTCAGGGGATTACCAAAATTGTTAGGATTCATCATTACAAGGCCTCGGATCGCTGTATCAAACTTCATAGCAATGCAATTAATAGTTGTTATGTTATTTCAGTCTAGACCAAGCGATGGTGCAGCCACCACTAGCCTTTAGCATGGCTAAGAAGAAAGATAATGAGGACATTAAATGGACTTATTCCTAAATGTATAGAAGCTGTAATGCTCACAAATGCATCTGACGTTCAGTACAAGACAAATTTGTAAAAGACTCGAGAGGTTGTCAGTATAACAAATGTATTTTTGTGTTTTGTTTATCACCTAATACAAACCAGTGCTGGTGCTCATGTGGGTGCAGCTGCTCCGCAATTTGTGCGTTTGACTTGGACGTGAGGTGTATTGGTATAATGAGGCCGACAGTACAGACAGACGCTGATAGAGGAAAACTGCAGCCTACAGTCCATCAATACCGTTAGCCTTAATCTGTAGAGAGAAAGACGAATGGTTTGACCTCGTCTCAAACTGGCCTTATACTTTTCCCTCCTCCTGCCTTTATCTCTCCCTCCCCCATCCATCTCACCATCCCCTCTCCCAACCGAGCCTCCAGGGGTTTTTCTCTACAGCCACTGCATTCCTGCTCTGCTCCTCTACCCATCCTGCCTTGCCTCTACATCCATCTCTCCGTTCTGTCATTCACGGCCTACAGTCGCCCCACGCTGCCTGTATCTCCCATCCTCCCCCCCCTACGGTGACTCTTGCCATTGTGAGTCCTCCCCTCGCTCTGTCTTGGGCTGCTGTGTGAGAATGGGGTCATTGTTGTCATGTTGCGGCGTGTTCGTGAGTGAGTGTGTACATGTGTGTGATACTAGGAGGGTGACTTCTCTGCCTCAGCGCCAGCGTGTCCTGCTGTCCAGCCTCCATACGCACACAGGACTGTACTACTGCAAATATGCAGCTATCCAAGTATCAGGACTGGGTTGCAGACGTTTAGTAAGAAGCTAGATTCAGTCTGGTGATTCACTTAATCTGGTTGCACGATTAAAACTCAACAAATGTCTTAGCAGGTGAGGTAATAGGGAAACTGGTTGCTAGAAAACACCCATCTCCCACTCCAAAAAACCAATCAATAATGTAGACTGCAAGCCAATGTAGCATCAAAAACTGTGGTGTACCTAATATAACAGTTACTCCCAATCTTTGTAAATGTAGGTATGACTTTGTTTATTTTAGACATGGAGATGCGTTGTATTAGAGTTTGAGTTCTGTGAAATTTAATTTAAAAACATATCACTTTACATTGTTATTAAACAACATTTTAATTAAGTACCAGGTCAGAATTTTTGTTATATCTCATTATCTCTTTTAATCTACTGTGTAAATGGTAGGCTGTAGCAAGCTAATGTTAGCTGCTAGCTTCGTCAGTTGGTTGCATAAGCTACACCTGGAAGTGACCCAGACCTTAGATTTAGAGCCAATTTTTTTGATGTCGGTACCCTCCGCTCTGTTTATCTATAAATATTAACCGCCAACTTTGTAAACATAGGTGTTATCTTGTTTTAACGTTATTTATGCATAGAGAAAATGTGTTTCAGAGTTAGCAGGCTAGTAGTATTCATGCTGGGCATGCTAACGGAGGCTACGTGCTCATTTGTTATTTTTATAAAATGTGATTTAAAATGTTACCAGTTAAGATAATTATTAAACAGCTTTTTATTAAGGGTCAGGTCAGATGTGTCAACTACATCAATAAACAGTTTATATTTTAGCAAGCTAACGGTAGCTTAAGTTGCTTGAGTTTGTGTTGTGCAACTCGTCAGTATTTACTGACACCTACATCTCCACATAAATTTACCTAAGTAAGGTGTCTTTTGCTCAAGGTGTGTATCAGTTAAATTGATTTTACAGAATGTGATTTTAAGTAGTGTTAGTGCAGTAATAATACAGTCATTTCCCTTATTCCTCTATTCTTTGGTGACAGAACCTCAGACTTCATTGTTCCCACCACCAGAACATCTGCAACTAATCTGCACCCTTAATCATATAGGAGCCATATCTGTACATATCACACATGCGTATCATTCCTCTAATCCACGCCTGTGCAATACTTCAGCACCCCAGGCTAAAAGACGCGTGATAGTGGTCTCTTCCTCTCTGTTTTGTGCACCAGCCGTATTGCTAGTTCACACTCCGGTTAGTCACAGTCTCGGCCTCCACCGCTCTGTCTCTCTGAGGGATTAGCAGCCGGCACTGGCCACCACTCTAATCCTTTCCTCAACAGACTCACTCTCATATTCACACACACACACACACACACACACACACACACACACACACACACACACACAGAGCCAGATGCAGGCTTTTCAGCGACAGTGACCATATCTCGCCTCGATAATCTGTTAACTAGCTATTACAGCTCTTATGTCCAGTGCCGTTGTTGTTGACGCCATGGCAGCTTGTTTAACACATAATTAAAAGAAAAAGGCCAATGAAACAGCACTCTTATTGCATTAGTTTGTCTTTTCTTGCTTTGCGATCTAGATGCTCTATGAGCAAACAGCATACTTGACAAGCCTGCTTTGAGACACTATTCAGATGATTGTTTACTGTGTAAACACGACTTCTATCCGAAGCTACAGCAGTCAAAACAGCAGGTAATGCCAACTGCGCTCTGTCTATACTGTGTGTGTATGAGCTTCCGGTCAACATCACAGAAACTTCAGATAAATTACCACTGAAATTCACAGTCATCTGTTTCAAAAAGGTGGAGGCATGTCCACACTGAGTCGAACTATATGACATTTACTGTATGTAAGAGCAGGCTGCAGGTGCTGTGTATGGCTGTGTCTGTCTGCAGGTAGTGACAGGTGATCAGCTCACCTGTATTGTCTTACCTGCAGCTGACTCACAGCCTCTTTAGAGCTCTAAAGTGTCGGTGACTCTCAGTGACGTACACGCACCACGTAAAGAGGAACCGTGACTCAGTCTCACATCCTGGCAGCAACAAAACAGAACAAAACAATCCCCACTCGAGGTCCACTCACTCAGCTGCTCTGGATCATACAGCGCTCAACAGGGCTGACTCGGAACCAGCTCACAAACCAATGTCCCAGAATGAACTGTCCAGCTCAAGTTATATTTGTGTTTGATTTTGTTAGTCACTATACCACAATTTTAATGTTATCTGTTAACTTTAATCTAAAATCTTCTAGAAAATGAACCAAAATCTGCAACTGTTGAGGTGATGGACTCATTACTAAGCATTTAAAAGGGTACCTGGATGGCCGGGGGGTTTTCGGATAAATAGACAGATCCAGGATTTTTCGCTCACTTTCTTTAACATTGTGAAACAGCGTATTGTTCAACATTTTTGTTAATTTCTAAGGGAATAATGCATAAAAATGCAAAAAATCAGGCGTATTCAGGTGGCTGGTATCTATGAGTGAATACAATATGATGCAGATTCAAATACAAATCCAGATCTAGTGGATTTAAATATGTTTTATTTGATATTGGATGAGGTTTGATTGTGTTAAAGGGGACTGCTGGGCCTCGGTGGAGGTATGCGCTCTACAGAGTGACATTCTAGTATTAATTCATTGTTACAACACTGAATACCTTTAGGGTTTCTCTACTGTTCAGATAATTAATCAACATATCAATCGATGATGAATATTATATCAATACACTTTATCTTTCATGTCAATAGTCTTTCCATTGTTTCTACTTTAATCCCATCGAGCCAATCGAGGAGGACCGCTGCCCTATGCTTTGAGAAACTGGAGGCTGATCCAGGATCAGAGTGACATGTAAGGCATGACCACGGGTGGCAATGAACCTGCCAACCCACAAACATGCTGTGACATCTATCTAAGGAGGTCATGGTAATCAGATTATCCCTGTTACAGCGACTCACTCACCACTGTGGGTCTGACCGACAGCAACACTCAGCAGGTTAAAACGCAGAATACACTCTCACTCGTGCACGAGGACACACCTTGATAAAAAAGAAATAATAAACACTTTAACTCGACTGGGATAAAATTAGATGAAAGCATCTGAGTGAGCCGAAAATAAAATCCCAGTGTTGTAAAATGTTTGCAGAGCTTCAAACGCACATTTTTTACTCCGTGAGAAGTGTCACGTTTTTTTTTTGCCTTGATGAGTTTTTTCTTCTGTGGGAGGATGAAGATCGTTTACTGAGCGCAGGAGCCGGCTGATGGAAGACAGAGGAGAGGCTCGGGGGCCTGAGCTGCTCTGTAACCGCACTGATGCCAAGTGGTCGGCGGTTTGAAGAGGACACCTGAGACCAGCGCACCTGGACAATGAGCTGAGGTGTAACCCTAAACTGAGATGAACCGCTGTTTATCCCCCGCGCTCTCCTTCTCTCGCTCTTTCCCATCAGTCTCTTGCTTCATACATCTCTGCTCTGCCGGTCCCCAAGCTTTATTTTCGCTCCAGGGAAATATTGTACTTTTTACAGCACTTCATTTACTCCTCCTGCCTTGCAGTTTAAAATTATCAATACCAACATAAATCAACTAATACATCATGATGTATATATTATTATAAGTAAAACTACTCCGCGGTTTATAAAGTAAAATGACCCAGTTACTCGTCTTGTCAGTTAACGCTCTATGCGACTCTGTGCTGCAACTCTGCTGCTGGCCCTGCTGCTGCACGGACGCCAGCCGCAGTTTATAATTGTAGCGTCTATTAATCATAATGACGGTGGGGCTGGTGGGCAGGTAATGTAATTGGTGTTTGCCTGACCACAGAGCTAACGTTAGCTTGCCTGCCCTGGCTAGCTTGACTTTTAGCTCATCATTCTTCTTATCACAGTGCTTTTCCATTCGTCTAGTCTCAGAAGCTCTCGGTGTCATAACGTACTCAGACTAGTAACGTTACCAAACTCTTTGAATCCCTTGACCTCTACCAAACTGATTAGCAGCATGTACCTCCTCCCCTTGTCCAGCAGCAATGTGATCTTTGGCTGCGAGCCATCCTCAGACAGGCTAACAGGGAGTTATTGAGGTACAACATAAAGGGAAGCATCACATATTTTAACATATTGCCTCTGTGGAGGAATGTTCCCACACTGAGCTTCTTTTAGCGTGCTCACTCTTTAGCTCAGGCGGGCGGTTAACTGATTAACGGTTAACCAGTTGGGTGACATCATGAGCTGTAATGTTACATATTCTGCTGTATCTTTCAGTAAAAGATCTGACTACTTCCTCCACCACTGTATTCTCCCCTCTCTCTCCAGGCTAATTCAAACATCCCTCAGTATGGGTGTGACGTCACCGTCTAATCACATACTTAACGATTAGCACCCACACATTTTCAGCAGGATCATCATTCAAGGGGAAAACAACAGGGTCGAAGCACTTCCTGACACATTCCTGCATTTCTTCGGTTGCTATTTTCACACAGACAATACTCTAAATTTGGGGACTGACATTTTGTTCTGCAGCTGACAGCGGCTAGCAGCTGTATGACTCAGTGACACAGAAGCAGTGCCCATGTCACCATGGAAAAGGCAGCGTTATGGTGTTGTTGCCAAGGCTCTGCTGTCCAATACGCATCTGATCCCCCATCGTTACGGTAGGGAGGAGGGAGGGATGGGAAACGGCCGAGCGCGTTTCCGAATGAGACAGAAAAGTGAGCGACTCAAGAAGTGAGGGATTCGAGATTAGGAGACGTTTGGGCAGATCAGCAGCGAGTGTGTTCGAGCTGCACTTACTTCTGCTCCGTCTCCCTCTTTAAAAGTCCTTTAGTCAGCATCCTGCACACTCCACCCATATTTATACATTCCCTCCCCCATCCCTCATGTCACTTGAGATAAACACACACAGTCTGACCTGCACGTATACACACACTCAGATGCACTTAGATGGTCGCTGTGTGTTATTTCTTTGATGCACCAACAACTGCAACTGCGTCTTTAAACAGCAAGTAGCACAAAGGACCAAAAATAGCACAGTGAGTTGCAGAGCAGAACTGCTCTCCTTGAGGAGGGGAGGAGAGAGGAGGAGGATGGAGAGCAGGAGGAGGTGCAGAGAGAGATGACAGGGAAAAGATGGGAGAAGGAGACCAGCTCTCCAGGACTTAGGCCTCCCTGCTGGGTTCAATTTAAGTTTCTCTTCCCGTGTCAGCTTGAATCGGTATTCAATGACAACACTTGTAATCACATTTCTGTAATTTCATGAACTGATTAGGAGAAGGCTGAATGTTTGTAACTGTCCACTCATTTGTTACAGTGGATATCACACAAGCTAATAAGAGGAACTAGTAGACGAGGCCACACATGGATTTTTATCCAAAAATCAAAACAAACAAACAAACATTTGCTGTGTCCAGCTTCTTGACAGTTCATATGTGAGTGAATTGTAACATGACGTGAACAATGAGACCTTCTCTGTCTCTCTTGGATGCTCATACAAGCCTGTGGACGATTTGTTTAAGTTGTTTAATGGTGCTGGACTGTGGATTTCTTTGTGAGGGACTCTCAGCTAGACTGACAGAGAGCAACAGCAGCTAACGTAGAAATGTGTGAACATAAACTAACGACCTGCTTCCAGCACAACATAGAGGCTCCACTGAGCCCCATTAAATATAACCTGTGAAGAACTAGCCTCTATTTTGTGTCTCTGCTCGGTAATTAACAGAGTGTATCTCTGCAACTACACGGCCCATTTGAATAATCAAGGTAACATAATGAAGGGTTCACTTGACATATTTGTTCAGACGAAAGCAAAACATCTGAACATTACCTCTGCCAACTTTTATGCTAATAAAGTGAATGAGAACAAAATTAGAGAGGTTTTCATTTTGGCACATTTTGGCACATTTTGGCACCACCTGTACCATTTAAAATTCCTCAGGTACAAAATACCATAGATTTCACTCATATGTTACCGTAGGTGTTCAAAAAATAGCCCAGTTGGGCTCTGCTCGGGCTTAACAGGTTAAAGACTTGCTGTTCTTTGTCATTTATGATAAATAAAGTGTCTTTGGGTTTTGGACTGTTGGTTGGACAAAAGAGGCAACGTGAAGAAGTTCTCGAAAATTGTTGTATGAGATTTTTTGACAATTTATAGATACAAGGGGAAACATCTAGCCTGACTCTCTCCAAAGGTAACACAATCTTCTTCCAGCACCTCTAAAGCTCACTCACACATCAACTGCACCCAGCCAAGAAATAGCCTGGCACATAAACCCACAGCATGTTGTTTACACGCTTCAGTTTTAGTACAGATGAAACACATGAGAGTTAATGTGTTGGTTAGGGAGCTTTAATGATGGACAGAGCCAGGCTAGCATTTTCCCCCTGTTTCCAGTCTTTCTGCTAAGCTAAGCTAATTGTCTCCTGGCTAATATCGTTTCATATTTACACACATGAGAGTGGTATCCAGCTTTTAATCTAGCTCTTGATGCCTGAATTCGAAGGTGGCTCTGACAACTGCCATCTTTGCTAGCTATCCTTGGCTGTAGCTAGCTACCGTTAGCAGATTAGCTCATGGCTCGGTTAGCTGTAGAGTTTATTAGGCACGCCTAGCTAACACCTAACCAAACTGGTCTAACAGCCCTGTAATTAACCTTTTGTTGAAACTGTTCCCTCAACTCAAGATCACTTACGAGCTTTTTATAGAGCCTTTAACCATACATGACGCTTTTAATGTTGTAATATTTCTATTGTTTTATTTTGTCTACTCCGTCATATCAATAAGAGCAGACGACATGTTGGCCACAGCTTTCAGAGAGACTCAATATGATTCATCAGCAGCTCACACTGCCTCTAAAATGATCATAAAGTTCAATCAACAACTCAACAACACTGAACATTACAGCCTTCATGGGGGTCGGATTTATTCCAGGACTGTGGCATTAGTTTCACCTCGGTGTGCCTAATAATCTGAGTGATATATATGCCTGAGTTCACACTGTAGACCTGTGTGTTGTGCATTTGTTGAGGCATGTTTTATTGTGTTTGATTCTGTATTACATATGTAAATATTCTGGTGCCTTCAGCCATATTGTGGTCATGTGATAAAAGGGTTACGATCTTCGTCTTCAGTACTTGATAAACTTGATTTATTGATATAAAGCACCAGATGTGGTTGAAAGCTCGGGAGAACAAGTGCTAAGAATTGTCTTGTCAAATGTAGAAGTATGCTAGCAGTTGTTTCTAGGCTGACAAAGATCAGGCTCAGGTGCAAATGTTTTATGAAAGGTGTTTTGTCTGGAGTTCAGAGCTCTGGTCTTTGTTTCTTCTGTGTTTTGTCCTTGTTGCTGTGTTTTATGTACAAAACAGGTTCCGGTTTGTGGAGAGAAACCTCCCAAAACAACTCTCCTCTTCAGTTAACATACTGCTATCACCATTTTTATAAAATTACATGAATTAAATATATAATTTGCTCATTTACACAGTCTCACTTACTGTTGCTGGACTTCAGGTCTCTGTGGATGATGGGTACGAATGCCAGGTTGTGCAGGTAGTCCATCCCAGTGGCAATCTGGACCGCCCAGTTCACCAGGACCTTCGGAGGAACCTTCTTTCCAGCGAGTGCTCGGTTCAGAGCCCCCCCTCTGGCGTACTCCATCACCAGGCACAGGTTGGGCTCCCGCAGGCAGACCCCACGGAGAGCAATTATGTTGGGATGCCGGAGCATCCAGAACAGCCTGGCCTCCTGCCTCACGCTCTCCGCCGTGACACTAATATCCTCATCAGGGTCTTGCCTGGCAGCCTTTACTGCTACTATTTCTCTCCCCCATATTCCTTTGTACACCTTCCCAAACCCACCAGCTCCTATCACCTCCTCCAGGAGCAGTTCTGAGAAGTCTATCTCCAAGGGGCAATCGCCCACCCCGCCTGCCACCAGCCCTCCTGCGGTCAGTTGCTGGTAGTTGGCAGCGTCCCCCTTTGTGACGTAGTTGCTTGGAAAGATACCCACCTTGTCCTGGATCTTGCCTGTCCACCAACCCTCGTCCCCGGACACTTTGGAGTCTTTGGAGAGAACCTCCAGCAGGTCCCCGCGCCGCAGGGTCAGCTCCTCGTCTGCTGTGGCCTCGTAGTCGAACACCGCCGTCCAGTAGGGGTTGGGGTTGTTGGCCCCACAGCGGTGCCCAGGGTGGGAGTCTGGGGAGGAGGAGATGGTGGAGGAATTCCAGCTGCTACCATTCTCCACCTGCACAAGCGGGGCCGGGAACATCGGCGGCGGGGGGGTCATATTCGGGGGCATGGAGGAGGAGGAGGAGGTAGTAGAGGAAGGGGGGCCAGGCGGGATTAGACAAGGGGGAGGAGGGGAGCAGCAGCCCCCACAGCTGGTGCAGGACAGGGGGGCTGCTGTGCTGCTCGCTCTGCCGTATGGATTCATGTTTGACGCTGTAGGTCTGCCCTCTTGTCAACTCAGGCGCAAAATCCATACAGGGCCCATTGACAGAGACGAGGCGTCCTCGACCACCAGTGGGGGGGAGCAGGGATCAACTGCTCTCCCCCATCACCACATCTCGCTGTTGAAACTGTGCCAAATCCTGTCACCGGTTGCTGCTGTGCTGTTGCTACGCAGTGTGTAAGTAACATGTATTCCCAAAGGCAAGTTCACTCGGGGACAATGTGGGCCTACATCAGGTCAGACAATGACACTCAGCAGAGCAGCGGAGCCCCCCCACCGAAAACTAATTGACTGTTTCCACAATTGTGTCTATTAGAAAGCTGCCACGGGGAGATGTGTTCGTCTAAGAAACAGCAGATGCCTTCAGTGTGATGTCTTTTCTGATCAGTGAGTGAGTGTGACATGAAACACACACATTATTTCTCTCACTTGATTCTTAACAGTGCCATAAAGCAGTTACATACTTTAAAACTAAAAAATTAACAAAAGCTAAATGAAGTTTTGAATGACAACCTCCTTTGCCCATTGAGAATAAGTGTCTGGACTCTGGGAGCTACAGAGACACTATAATAAACCCACAGCTGATTTTTATCTTAACATGAAATATGGACTATTTAGGCTGCCAATAAAAACCGCAGTCTGTGTGTGAGCTGAGTGAAATCCTCTGAGCAGGGCTCCTCATTATTTCTCATCCAGCAGCCCAGTGTAGATGCACCTCCCCCGCCAGCCATCTCCATGATCATCTCTGCTTGTATAAACTGCGTTAGGAGAATATCCGCGGATACATGCGCCCTACATCCCGACAAGCCGGTCCAGGCTAAACCCTACATAAAAGAAGGCCCCGTCCATTTTTTTTAAGACAGCTGGGGGATCACAGAAACAAGCAGGTATTCAATGAGTGACACCATGTTCAGCTGCAGCATCCAGCCGAGTGTGAGCAGCACAACAAACCGGCCTCCGTCTCTGTGCAGGGGCCTGGTTCAGTCGCCTCTGCTGGGCTACATTTGTGATGGTGATGGTGACGAGTCCTCGGTTAGAGCAGAAACTCCTCCTCACTGGAGACAGGGAAGGGATGCCAGCATTTCTCATTATCCAGCACGCGTTGTGTGGTTTCAGATCAACAATCGGCAGTGTTGTTTTTTAATGTTTAAATGTCCACAGAAAGCATCACACGGTAAATAATGTCAGCGGAGGTTTGCGTGGAGGCAGCGCCGCGGTACAGTATCTCTGATCCGACTGCAGGAGATGAAATGAGGCGATGAGGAGATCCACACCGGCTCCATGGTTCATTTATTTAAATATCATCATAATAATAATAATAACAATAATAACAATGATAATAATTTGGTTATTTACCACGCGCGTAAAATGTTGCAGACTGTCCAGTCACCGCCTGCGTCCTCCTCTCCACACAGCCTTATTTTAATACGTAAACATTAAACGTCTACTGAAACCTAACCTGGACACTGAGGGCAGCAACATCCACTCACATCGTCGCATGGGCGTGTGGTTGCATCCGAGTAAGAGGAATAATAGCAACCATCCAGGTCAGTAACCCAATTTGGCGACAAATACAAAAAAAAAAAGACCCCGCTCCCCGGAGTCCCTGTCCGCACTGCTCAGGCAGCTGTCCGCGGCTCCGTCGCACACAAACGGGCTTTATCTCCCAAAAAGACGCGACATTTCGAGCACCGAGCTGTCAGTCTGTGGGCTGACTTTGCATCCAAACACGCCGGGGTGCCGCTCACATACGCACGGACGAGCGCTCCCTCTGCCCCCGAGAGAGAAAACATGGGGATGGGTTGGAGCATGCGCGCTGACTGCGCACTTACTCCCATCGTACGTGTGCAGATCGGGCTGCGCGGATGAGGAGGAGGAGGAGTGCTGCAGGGTGTTGGGGACGAGGCGAGGCTGTGCTGGTGGTGTGTGTGCTGCTGCATTGTGGGTAATGTGGTTTCTGAGAGATCTCCTGCTGACCTACATCATTCTGGCAGCTCATACGGCTGAATAATTAGCAATGTTATAATCATAAAGGAATGGATGAGTGTGATCAGAGATGGAGTGAATGTATTCTTCCACTGTAGAGCATGAGGTCGAACATTCATCATTGCGATACATTATTAGAGTCGTATGTAATTTATTCTCGCTGGAAAATGTGTCTTCTTCTAATCCTAACCTCCCAAAATGGTCAAGGGTCAAAGGTCGACAAGAGGACACATATGGAGGCTAATGGAAGAGCAGCTAATACAATATTCTTCTTAAATGAAATATTATACAGATCATAGCTGGAGCTGACTTTCAAAATGATGACATGTTTTCCAGAGAAGAAGACATTTCAAGACATGGTTGAGGGTGTTGAGGGTGCACACTGATGTCATGAGTGATGGTGATGTTTTATTTAAGATAATGATAATAAAGTGTCAGAATTTCATTGCATTTCAGAATAAAATCCATCAATGGGGTTATTCAGACAATACAGTAGTATTCACGCCCATCACTTTTTAAACTGTACTGACCCCTGGTGTCCAAAGAGCGGAACATAAAGGGTGGTTAGTAGTCGTCTAATGTCTAATGAAATAGAGATTCAGTCATTATCTGCTCATCCTCATGCAAATGGTAAGTTGGAAAGTAGCCAAGTACATTTACTCGAATAGTGTAAGTATTTGTACTTTACTAGCTACTTTTCTTCATTTATTCATTTCAGAGGGAATTATTATACTTTTTACTCCACTAGATTTAACTGACAGCTTTGGTCAGTCATTTCTTTTCAGAATAAGAATTTAAAGAACAAACAAAAATGACTTTTTAAAACTATATATTATTTAGGGCTGAACTAGGAAAAGTAACATATCGGCCTATAAAGTCTGTTAGTCAAAATGAGCTTCACCTCACCTGGCTTTTACTTAGTCTTGTAAAAAGTACCCAAAAGTCATACTTCAGTATTAAATCTAATTTTCTGGTAATAAATGGAGCCCACTTAAGTACTTAAATAGATTATATATTTACTTATATGTATGTATATGCTGTAAAGTATGGATTGACCAATTACTGTCCTGGCCAATTGGATTTGATATTCAGCATTTATCTGATTATAGTGTTGTTGTTTTTTATTTTTATCTAATAATCAATAAAATTAATTTAAAAAATTTAAAATATGAAGTAGCAGAAAATGGAAATACTCAATTAAAGAACAAGTACCTCAAAATTGTTCTTGATATCGTTACAATAATCAGATAATATACTTTATAATATGGTATTACAATGACGGGAGCCATTCTGCTGCCTAACAAGTACAGTGCTGCTATTACTTTTATACTTTTTTACTTAAGTAAAAGATCAAAATACTTCTTTCATCACTGGAAATAAGGGTATCATTTAAGTCTGCTCTCTTGATCCAAACATGGCACATGGTTTTACCTGTGTTTCGCTCCTTAGTCCACCTTCTTCCATAGTTATTTTTGTTTGTTTGTTTAGAGAAACCAACTCCTTCCAACTGTTAGCACTTCCTGCGTTCTCCTGCTGTCCAGTCCTCCAGTTCAGTGCTGCTTATGGTTTTAGAGTGCAGATGGCTGAGGTGGAAGTCAAGTCAGTCTAATTCCTGGATCTCCCTGCCATCCCATTATCAACACTATCCTCTGGTTCAGAGACAGCTGCCTGCTGGAGCTGCAGACATCAGGTGGGCACAGTGAACAGGTTGTAGGTTTTGGTCTGATATTAGAGCCGATCCGAAGACTTTCTTTCCTGGCTGCTGCCTTGTTTCTAAGACCACAGAGCAGGTATATTTGCAGGAAATGTCTGCCTGGTTTGCTGAGAGATACACATTCTTACTGACATGTTATGACATGTTATTGTGACCATTTTGGGGGCAAATATTGCACTTTTTACTCACTACCTTCATTTTATAACTTAAGTTACTAGTTACTTTGCAGTCTGCATGCTGTGTCAGAGGCAAAGTAGTGCATTTTTAAATATTTTATTTGCATTTATCATAAAAAACGCTGAATATCAGATCCAGTAATTGGCCCTTCATATACAGCATACACCTACATGTAAATGTATGTATAATTTACTTTTACTTTTGATACTTAAGTACATTTAATATCAGATACGTTAAGGACTTTTTTCAAGTAGGCCTACTATTCTTATAAGGGACTTTTAGTCTTACCAAAGTAAGACTAAAAGTCTTTCTCAACTATGACTTTTGGATAGATCTTACAACATTGTTGATCTGTGACTTATCTGAAATTTCTTTAAGAAAAAATATTGTCTTGTGTTTTAATTGTTTGTTTTCTGCTCTGTAAGTTTTTTCTTCTTTCCTAAAATGTATCCCTTAGACTTTATGTAAAAAAAATAATGAATTAGTGAAATACCAGATAACAAATGAGGATTGAGAATGTGTAGCAACCACAAGGTTGTGCTATTGACTAATTTGTGTGTGATGCATAATCAGAATATGATCATACAGCATGGTAAACATACAGAAGGCCTCTCTAGAGTGCTGCTTTTATAAGTGCTGACACTTGTAGTGTGTCTTTGCTGTAATATTCAGGGTAAAGCTGTCACGTTCACCAGATGGTCATTAAAACAATGTGTGTGTCCACAGCTCCAGCAGTAGTGGTCTGCTGCCCCCTGTGTGCTACTATCAGTAGGTTGCGCCAACCGGAGCCGCGCATGCGCAGTGAGTGTGCGGGCGCAGCTTCGCTGTGGTTTCGGTTGAACGTTGGCAACGTCTCGCTCCGTGAACAGGCAGTCGACCGTCGGCCAGCGACTCTTTCCACAATGTCTGGAGACTTATTTTAACGGAATAGGAGCCGGGCGGGAACACCGGAGCAGCGTTAGGTAAGCTGTGTGCTCTTTTTCTTTTCTCTCAACAGCTGAAGTTGAACAGTGCGGGCGATTCAAAAGCGCCGAAAAGTGACGAGCGAACTAGACGTTAGCGAGCAAAGGCAAACACCGAGAAGCAGCCGAGCCGACCAACTTCAGTCAATGCAGGGAGCAGGCTCTTTACTACGGCTGAGCTGTTCCTCTGAGCACCGCCTCGGACTGTCCTAGGCGGGTCAACACTTCATTCCGACCTCCGGCCATTCACCAGAGTGGATACACAGCCTCAAATACGCCGCTACCCGCATAAATCTATTAACTATAAAATATCCTACAACCTTCCTGATCATTAAGGCTCCAGTGCGCATGCTCGCAGTGCTGAGCAGACTTCGGATTTGTAGTTTTTCGTACCTGAGTTAATCACAGTTGTGAGGGCCAAGAGAAAACGCTAAGACTACAAGTTCCAGACAATGGGAGCTTTGTTTGGGAGCAGAGCTAGCCAGCTAGTTAGCCTGGACGAGCTTTGAATTCCGAGTAGTAGTGCTGCAAATCGGAAGTTGCCTTGGCAGGAGACTTGTTTCAGAATGAGCTGCATGGGAAAGCTTTCTGCTGCACAGGTATTGTTTTCACACAGTAGTGTTGCAGCAGTTGCAAATGGCACTGGTTTGCTGTGATCGGACGTGCAACATGTTTTAATTGTGGTCTTAACAGGGGGATTGGACATACAGGCTGTGTTCAGCTGTCAAAAAGACGTGCGCAGGATTTGCAAGATCCATTTGCGTGTGTGTGTGTGTGTGTCTGTGCGGTCGTGGAGAGGTGATGATGCCTCGGTTTGCCGTCTCCCTTTCATAGAGGTCCCCCGTGTTGCTGCTGTATTCCCCAGCCCTCAGGAAATGACACGTCGAGTATCAGGATGATGGATCTGTCGTGCTAGAGCAGCAGAGCATGGCAGCACTGCACATATTCTGGGCATCATTTACCCTGGTTTCCTCCCATCTGGAACTAATGGAATAATTATTACCAGGGAAGATCTGAGAATGATGTTGAAGTGTCTCACCCTCGTTATCCCGCTGATTGCCGGCTTATAACAGCACAAGAGTGGAGCAGACCACTGCCCAACTGTGTGCTGCTGTAGTACAATGAGGGGGAATCCTGCATTTCATCTTCAGTTTAGTAAGAAATTAGATTGAATGCAGCAGTTCTGAGCTGTGAAGTTGATGCAGAATGATAATGACGCGGCTCTCCATATTGTAAATCCAGTTTCCTTTGAACAAAGGCTGTGCACCAGACTGCAGAAGTCAGTTAAAAAATGCTTTCCATTTCCATCTTTTCAAAACTAAGCAGGATTGGTATTTATGACCTGTGAACTCATCAGTCTGTGTCACTCCATGGTTGTATTTTTTTAGTTACCGCTTAATAACACTTCAATCAGATGCCCTGTTCTTGTGAGACCTTAGAGTTTGAACTGTCTACTTCCACATGGCCACCTTTATAACCTTTAATGTCTCATTTCCTGTGTTCATGTGTAACTCTCTTCCTGTCATACAAAGCAAAGGTTTCGTTAATTGATTGTTGGGAAAAACAAATCGCAGTACACGTGTAGTTCAGCATGACTTATTACACCAGCAGGTGCAGCGAGCCGCATGTCAATGCAAGCTGTTTTTGATAAATATATTGGAAACAACAGGAGCTCGTCACTTGATGAAGCAGACCAGCAGAAAGTAGTTGTTCAGACTATGGTGTTTATACATCTGTTATTAAAATGTTATAGTTTAACTCCTTAAACCCACTATTATGTTGGCCTTTATACAGTGGGTTGTGATGCTGCTATTGTAATAGCTCTTTTTCACTTGTCAAAGTATGCCAAGGCTAGTGGCCAACAATAACAAATCCCTTTAAATGACAACATGTTTGTTTTAGATAATTTTTGTATTCATATATCTCAGGAGCAGTTCACCCAAAAAGTTAAATTCAGTCATTATCTACTTGGGGGGACCCAAATGAAATTAAATATAAAATGGCTCCATACAGCTTGTCCGATGTGATCATAGTCTCCGGAAGCCCATAGATCCTAAATTGATTTGAAAAGATGTTATTTAAATCCTTTTTAAAGCAAAATCTTAAATGTAGCTGCCAAGCTAAAAGGAAAATACTGCAATACTGTTTTGCTGTGAAGCTCCAGAGATGTTCTGTGTTTTCCATCAACATGAGGGTGACTGAATGACTGAATTTTAACTTTCTGGTGAACTCCCGGTATTACAAAATGCATTACAAATCTGTCTATTCTAGTATTTGATGAAACAGTGGTGGACGGTGCTGCATTTAAGTGTTCACTCTTCACTATGTAGCATGGCCAAATCTTTTGAGAAATGCCCCAGTGTTCTCCAGGTTGTATAGTCTGGGTCACCTAACTCAATTAAAGACAATGACTCTTGTAAAACCCCTTGCTACTGAGAGCAAAAGGATGACATCTGAGGTATACACAATATTTCTGAGCTGAACAGAAAATATAGACACATTTGAACATTCAGTTTCTCTGGCAGGCTTTACCTTTCCAGTCTAAACCCTGAACTGGTGATGCTCCGAGTGTTCATAAATATGGCTCATACTTTTTGGATTTTGCCCAAAATATGTTTTGCAAACAACATGATTTTCGAAAGACCTGCCAGGTCCATAATATCTGTGAAAGCATGTTTGCTTTGGTCTGTACAACAATAAAACATTATCCGTGCTTAACTGCGCTCATTTCATAACTTTGAACCTACGTCACATAGTTGTAAAGCACCTCCAGCAGTCTGCTTGTACTTCGCTCCACTGGGTACGAGATAACAATATCTTACAGTCTGTGATCCTGAGGAACATGTCATATTTTGTGCTACTTACTCCGGTGTTTCATTGCAAACAGCTGCAGGAACAAAGGATCCTGTCTTCAAAGAGTTGAATGTGGGCCACCTGAGTTATTTCGCCTGTAAACATTACGTTGAATCACCAAGTCCTATCTTGGCAGAGGTGACTCATCAGTTGTTGAATTCTCCTTGTTTCTTTATTCTTGACAAGGATGTTACAGAACGGTCATCTTTTGGGTGAACAATACATTTTTTAAGAGGGTCTTTGGTTCATTTTCTAAGGCAGCAAAGATTTTGTTTTGGCACCAGCTCTGGTTAAAGATCTTCTTTCCCAACCGCGACACCTTGGCAGCCCTCCTGCTGTTTGTAATTTTAGAACGAAAATCCTCTTGCCAGGTTTCTATTTAATCCTCAGAGGCGTCTTAGTTAAATAAAGAGACACCTCAACAACATCCATCCAAATCATTGGATGTATCCTGATGGCTAACAGAGAGGGAGAATGATGTTAGTCTACTTTATTCCACCAGGTCCATGTCAGGGTGGACAGTGAAGGTGTAATCGTTTGTTTTGAGGAGGTTGAACATGAAGCATGGTCTTAGATTTAAGTTTATAGTCTGCTACATGCTACTGACATTCATTTCTTATTGAAGCATATTTCAGTCAGCTCTCTCTGTGTTCATTGCTGCCTCACGCGGTTGGTTTATACTCTGTGAAGACACTGTGAAGGTTCAACAGGTTCAGCTCATGTCAGTGGTTAATCTGAGTGGGTCACCACACGTCATCACACCTGGCATCACAGCCTCTAACTGACTGGGGCTGAATGCAATTGGGACATTAATCGACTCTTTCACTGTGGTGGAAAGGTGTTTTTAATTGATTAGACACTTTACTTTAATGTTGCTTTTTCTGACTCTTTTTATCCAGTTTAAAGATCTTATAACAAGAAGATAAAAATCAAATTCTCCTCACACCTGCGACAAGATCTCCAAAAACTTCGGTGTTGTCACTGTGGCACAATAATCAAAGTCACCTCTTGGATGGATGTTAAATGATCTAGACAGAAAACAAAATATAGGCATGGCATGCCAAGTGTATTTCAAATTCAAAGGTAATTGAAAGTGCCTCATGTAAGGCAAAGAATTGAATTAGAAGAGCTTTTAAAAACAGCCACAATTATTATAAAAGTTATCAAAATAGCATTAAATTCAGTTCTACATTAAGACAGAATACAAATAGACACACATGAATAGACTAGAAATACAGTAATATATAAAGAATGCAACATATACAATTTATAACATTCACATGGGTCACATTTGTTGGTTATTTAAACACAGTTTTACTCATTGATTTGTCCAACAAGAAAGAGACAGAGAGAAAGCAGCACAGAAACTGAGAGCGCAATGTGTGGGCGAGAGCCAGTGTGGATGCAGAGGGAGAAACTGAAAATGAAATTTTATTTGATAATTATGTAATGCAGTGTAGTTCTATGTAATTCTGTGGTTTAGCTGTGATTGGTATGGCACAACAGTGGTAGACTAAAGCTTGTCCGAACAGCAACGTCCTCCTCAAAATATTGAAAAAGAGCCATTAGAGGATAAGTCAACTTTCAAGTAATCGTTTCATGTCAATTGTTTTGAGCATTTTTCACATTTTTTGGACATTTTATATTTTAAACAATGATTGTTGATCGATTAATAAGAAAACAATCAGCAGATTAATTATGAAAATAATTGTAAGTTGGAGCCCTTATGTTTAAGGCAGAGACTCATCGCTGGTTGCATGTACGTCGCAGAACAGCTCCGCTACGGTTTTGCTCCGTGCTCCGTCGTCCATCAACCCCTACTGGCTTTGTTTTGAGTGCAGTACAGCGCAGACTGCCGGACAGCTGAAGTTGCGAGACCGAGGAGTAACTGGGATGATTACAGAATCACACGCGATCGCAGTAATACGTATGTATTGTAAACACAACAAGAAATGTTCCAAATCGAAAGATTAGAAAAAGTGCTTGGAGTTGTCTCTTTTTTGAGATTTTTGTGCTGGCGTCAACACGGATAACCGGATGTTATGTTGTTGTTTCGGTGGGTGACTTCCTGTCTGCTCTTTGCTGAATTCAGCTGAATTGATGCGCTGTGCTCCGGCATCCGGCAGAAATAGAAGCCTTGCGTATCTACTATCGACTAAAGTGAAACCTATTGACTCAGCTGCTGTGGCGGAGCGGAGAGGGACAGAACACTGATCTGGTGGATTTTAGGGGTTAAAAACACCTCGGAAAAGGTGTTTTGGACAGAGAAGTGTGGTGCGCCTGTGTAGTTTGGCTGCGCAACTGGCCATCATATCTAATTAAATGGAAAAGCGGTGCAACTCCTCGCCTTGCGCTGAAAAGTTGAACATATTTCGATTTCTTAAAACCACAAGAAAAACGCGACCCATGGTGCAAGTGAGGAGCTCACACCAGACGTGCTGTACCATAGGAAAACAGTGGTTTGCTAGTGCTGCATTTCTAGCGCTGTGTCTCATTGTGATCGTCCTCTAACAGGTGCATCAAAGGGCAGCGAAGCTTGACTTATTTTTGAAAGAACTTAAACACTACATGCTGATATTTATACATATTTTTTACAACATTTCAGTCAACACAACCTTCATCAGTTATATAAGATAAAGTATTACAACCGTTTCCTACTATTAACCTAGCTGCTGGGTAAATGACTGGATAATCTACTCAGCGTCTTTGAATATATACAGTGAGGAACCGTTGTGATTCTTGTGTTAACGTCCTAAATAAAAATACCAGCAGTAGCAGAGTCTTTGGACTTCTATTTAAGGGATTCACTATAACAGCATTGTCATGTAAATGGGTCAAACAGAGGTTGAACGTGCGTTCAGTAGATCTGCGTCACACACGTATTAGTCAGAGCGCAGGTGCACAGTTTAAGATGAAATGGCATTAGACCACCAACAGTATTGCAGCCCCCCCCCTCCCCCCCATCCACTCTCTTTGATGTATTTGCCTCCCTTGAGGGTCTTTTCCATAAATCAAGATGCGCGAGTGTCAAGGGGTCAGAGATTTACAGAAAGAAGTGCACACCATGTTTCTTGAAATGAGTCTCTGCTTTATGGCCTACTGTGCAGCCATAAAACATTTGCTAGGTAGGCAGTTGATCTATCAAGCCTGCCTCCTCCTTTTTTTTTTTTTTCTTCTTCTCACTCCCTCAGAGGTCAGATTCCCTCAAGGTGTTGTTTACCAATCTGTCTTCTTCTCAGGGAAGATGATGAATCAGAGAATCACAGTGCTGTGCATAAATGTCCATAATGATCTTGATAACAGTGTGTTCTTTCTGTCTTTTACGGGGGTTGGGGTCTTCTCACTTTAGATATAAGCCAGAATCGAACTCCCAGGCGAAGCAGAGGCTACATCTTTCCTCTCTTGAATCTACTCTGTGCTGGCTATGTTTGACCGGGGTAAATATAGCCTGTTGGTTTTAGCTCGAGGATAAACACAGATGTTGAGGAGGCCTTTTTCTTGCCACAGGTCGGCCTGCGTCCTCCCCCTGGTCAGCGCTGGTAGCAGAGGGAGAGAGTGACAGGGAATGCCTCACCATTCAACCACAACACACTTAAAGAGGACTATTGGACTTAACACTATTCTTCTGACACGGTTACAGGAAATGTATACATTTTGCTACAAAGCGTATAGACAGCCTGGCAAAGTGCTGTGCATAAAAGTGATTTACGCAGCGGAGGCCACTCTACAGATTTACAAATGGCTGTCTAGTTGAGAAAGAGCCTGTTTATTGAAACTGAGAAGAACTTGAAGAATTTTTACAGACAGGACCTTAAGAAAACGTGACTGTTTGGGTTATTTCTCAATTCTCATACTGAGGCCACGAGGGATAGGGTTTGCTGCGATTACGGGCTGTAGGCCTGCTTAGTCCCTGAGCAGGACTGAATGTGCTCATTTCCATAACATTAAGAGCTCTTATCAGTTACTCTCCTCCCTTTTATAATGTTTCTCTCCAGCCTGTATGTCTCTTTCAAAAGGGACTGATGAAGTTAAATGGTGTTTCAGTGCTGCAAGAGACTGTTGATGATAGGAGCACAAATCATGCGTTCGATCTTTGGGGAACAGGCTTTGTTCTAGAGACTTCCAAAGCATTCAGAGACACATCCATTAATATGAATTGTCATGCAGCTGAGAGGGGCAGCACTCTGTAACGTCTTCATTTCCTTTATTCTTCCTACATCTTGTTTCTTATGTCTTGGGAGACGAGTTTGTCTGCTGCTTTAAGGGGAATAGTGTGTTGTTACACCTGCTTCATATCTGTCTCTAACTGACGCTTCACGCATACAGTTGACAGGTGGTGTGTCTGGGTGTGTGTGTGTGTGTGTGTGTGTGTGTTTGTGCACAAAGAGCTCTGTCATTCACCAACATAGCAGAAATGTTCTGGAAAGAGGAAATCCTGCATGACGGGATAGAGAAACAGCTGATTGTGTCTCCATCTGTTTTTATGGAGTGAGGAGGAGTAAATTAACCTTGTGTGCCCCACATACACATGAGCTTGACCGGCACACACATGTCGCGTCATAAGCTCCCTTGCTATCCGTGTTACTGTAGAGCTGCAGAAAACATTCCCCAGGCTGCGCTAATCATTTCAGTGATTTTTTTTTTTCCCCGAGCAAAAACACCAGGAATCTTCTGATCCCAGCCTCTCAAGTGTAGATTTGATAGTTTTTCGTCATGTGTTATTTAAACTGGTAATTTGTGAATATCTTTGGATTATTGTTGGTTGTACAAAATACTTCACCTTGGGCTTGGAGAGCTTCTGATGGCTGTTTTTTTTTTACTCCTTTATGACATGTTAGACTAACAATTGAAAAGTTGATAATTGATAATGATTATAAGTTGCAGCCATAATTTCTGTAAACATATCACAGTTGTTAGAGTTAGAACTAATGATGATTTCATTTTCAAGTAGGGGTGTCACAATTTTGATTCTAATTTGTAAACGGATCAAGATGAGCTCCTGACTTTGATCATCGAAATCTTAAGCAGCATCGGCGATTCTCCCAGTATTCGTTTCATCTCCACCCCCGCCTACTTGCGCACTTCAAAGATGATACAGCTAGCTTGCCGGTAGCCTGTGGAGGTAACTTAGACAGCATCAGAGATGATGTTGGGTTTATTTTATTTTTCAGAGATCCTTTATTGGATTGTCTGGGAAGAGGGTTTTTTCTGGACAGATTTTAGCAACCGAACTTTGTAACAAACTCTGGAAACTTTACTTTTGGTGAATACTATTTTATCCTGCCTAACCCTGCAAAACGCTGCTGTAAAAATATATCTTTTATAAAGGATATTTGAAAATGTAAACCAGGGGTCTGTTGATCTTTACAAATCCAGATGTGAGTCTAACAATGTCAGTGCTTTAAATTGAAAATCAAATCAGATTGTGGAATTGTGACATCCCCTTTTTCAAGTAATCTTACGATTCATTTTGTGTATTCAATGACAAATCATGATAAATGCTCATCACATAGTCCACATTGACATCTTCTCAGTGATTGTTTTGTCCCACCAACAGTCTAAAACCCAAAAATATTCAATTTCCATTCATATAAAACAAAGAAATGCTTACATTTGAAATGCTGAAACCAGTAAATAATTGTAATTTGTTCTCGATTAATGACTTCAACAATTCGGCTACTTACTAATTACTGAAAGTAGTTCATTTTCTTTCAATTCGCTGACCAATAATCAACCAATCAGTCACACCAGCTGTATAAGGATAAAGACACATGAAAGAAAGCCAGCAGAGACCTATTAGAGCAATTTCAAGGCAAGTATGAGTGCAAGAAAAAAAATAATGAAGGGATGTTTGAAATCGCCGATCAAGGAATGTTAACGTGAATCAGAAAGTTAAAAGCCCCACATCACAGTCAATAGCTTGAATCACTGGATCAACAAGAGGTTGTAATGACCCAGCCCTCTACATCTGAACAATGAGTCAATTCTTCATCGTGAAAGATGTTTGTAAGACCACTTTTTTTTTTCTTTGCTTTTTTCCTGTAGAGCAATAACAGCATCGTTGTAGCCCCAGGACACCTCATGTGAAATTCCATTTGTATTTTATTTGGAGGCGTTGTGTCGGTCTCTTCGCTCCTTCTGGCTCTCCGTGCTGCCTGTTAGAGGTCAAATTGTCGGACAGGAAGTGAGTATGTGCTGAGGAGGACGCGAGTGTGTGGTGGAGATGAGTGTTGCTATGAATCAGACAATAGGCATCAGGGAGAGAAGTGGCCTTGCACTGAGGAGATCAGTCATGAAGATGAACGACCATTCGCAGGACATGAGTAAAAACATTCCTTTAAAGCTCAGAAAGATGTTAACACAATTTGTCTCCGGCATGCAGCTGATATCCTGGAATTTTTCTTTGCCCATTCATTGTTGGGGATAGTTTAGAATTGGCTCACTGGAGAGGATTCATGCTGTCTCCAACTGCTGTACAAAACTGTTGGAGAAAAGGGCGTAACACCAAACACCATTAGGAAACGTGTAGATAGATTTGCATGTTTCCCCCTTCCTCTGTCACTCAGGATGTTTTGCTTTTAGTGACCTGCATGTCCTTTTTAAAACACAGACTGCTAAACACACACCACCTCATGGATGTGTGGTCGGGGTGAGTTTTAAAGATGGTTTTAGTTATTTTCTTTCTTATGTGTCATCGTAAGATGTTTAAGGAAACATCAAAATGTATTGTCTCTTTTTTCCCCTAATTCTGTGGTATGTGTGCAAAGAGGAATGCATACACTTAAAGCCATTCAAGAAAGGCATGCATACATACATATGGTCTGTCCCACCCTCTTCCTCTTCATAGCTCAGATCTCAGGCTACGACTGCTGACTGTGGAGCCATTGTTTTAATGCTAATTGAGTATAGCATGTGGTCATTCCATGAATGCCTCTTGGCCCAGTTTTTATGGTACTGTATCAGAATGTGCATTTTTTTCCTCCTCATTTCCAAATCAGATTTGATAGTGAGATGGAGGCTATTTAGCGGGCTATTTCCTCACAAGTTTGTTTGGTCTGCTCTGCACAGAGAGGGCATGGTATGCTAATGTGTTTATGAGGTCGCTGAGGCAGGGCGGATAGTTTGTTAAGTCTGAGTGGGACATAGGGGGATTTCTCAGAAACATACACTATATAGCTGTTTTTTGGGTAGGTGTTAAAAATGTTTTGCTGAGTACGTAATCCGATTTGAGTGTGTGTGAACAGTATGGCATCATTGATTAGTTTTTCCTGTGGTCAATTTGTCATCCAATAGCCAAGTTCATTGCCTCTGTTAGTGGGCGTTCAGACCTAAAAACAGAAAGGATGGGGGTTTGTTGCTTCAGGTAAAGAGAGAGGATGAAATATGATCCAGCAGGACCGGTTTGAGTTATAGATCCATGAATTTAAAGGCTTAATGCCGAAACACTGCACAATGATTTATGATGTTGTTAGGAACAATTTTACAGCTCTAGAAAGGCATCACTGCAACAGTCGCTTTATCCTCCATCATATGGTCACGAGGCAAAGAGTGAGATTACATAAGTCATGTTACAAAGAACTGAACAAGGAATCTGTGCTTGCACATATTTGAATAGCAGGATTTGGCGATATGCTAAAATTTTCCATCCAGCCATCTTCATTTGCCTATATGTTTGTGCATGTGTCACTCCAAAGGTCACTGGTGCCCAGTTTGATTGCTTGTGTGTGCTACTGTGTACTGTGCGACTGGTCATGGACTTTAATCATAGATAGCTGATATGTCATATATTTGTAAAATTTGAGCTAAATTCTGCATTTTCTGCTTGACGTCTGCGCTTTTTCCATAACACCTCACCTTGTCAATGCAGTGGCCTTGTAGGAATCATGAATAGGCTGCATTTTTTCCCGCATCAATTCTAATTGATGTCTGTCAGCACATGGCTTTAATCTTCAGTTATATTTAAAATACAGCTGATGCAAAGAGCAGTTAAAAAAACGTCCAGCAAGTGTTCAATATTATCATATAGTGATTGGTAACCCAGAAAACAAAGCAAATAAACTCCAGTGTCTTCTGGTTGTTTCTGGGTGGCTTGATGAAAATCAATTTACCAACCACGGATGGGACAATAGAAGATTTTTCAAGATTCAAGACTCAAGATTAGTTTAATCACTGTGAATTTCTTTATTACTCTTTATTTGTTTCTTGACAACATGTAAGGTTAAGTGATTCCCGTATCTAGTATCCAGTTTTAGTGCCATTTAGTTTTAAGCATTGTTTGATGAATATTGGGATAATATAAGGAATTATCTTGACCAGGATAATTGTGACATGAAATAATCATATCATTCCATGCCTATTACCAACATATGACAATCTTCAGTGAAGCATTTCAAGGAAATATGTTTATAAATACATTGACTATATTTAAAAAAACCAAACATCTGGAATCAATCCAGTATTTGGTCACACTGAGCAGTTATAAGGAGAGATCTGTAGTGGAACTAACTGTGGTCACATCTTTCAAACAATCCAAAACTACATCACAGGCTTTGTAGAGTTAGATAAGGATAATGTCTTAGAGGGAAACTATAGTGTGGCTCATGCTGCTCCATTTCCCTCCAAATACAGGTTTTGTTCATCCAGCACAATACAAACAGATCCTCTTTCTTTAAGCTTTTTTGCTGAGCCTGTGCACAAACGTCTGCTGTGCTACTACTTGTGAGAACTTGTATGCCTTCCAGGGCTGTTTATTTAAGTGCTTGATTAAATTAGTAGTATTGTAATTAGCTCTGCTGATGCCACCGTTTGAAACACTTGCATTGTAAGTGTCTCTTTGACTGTTTTTAGTTTTCCGTTTGAAGTAATTCCACTCTGCACACTTGGCTGCTGCCCCAGTTGCTTTCAGATCACAGCTGTAAGTGATGGGTAACACTTGTTCATGGTAAATACTCTTTTATTCCAGTCAGAAGCATCAGTTATCTCTGTAATTATTTGTTGTAGCCTAAGACTGCGATACAAACTACTGTATTCCCCACCGGCATGTGTGTGTGTTTTTCACGTTGAGTGTGTGTGCAGCAGTGACAGCCTTGTTAACTGTCCCATAGGAGTAGTCCAGAAAGCAGTGGAGGGGAGGAGGAAGTGACAGAAGTTTGGGTGTTTCTGCACACAACAGTGGGGCCTGTTATCATCGTGGGAGAGGAGGAGACGGATGAGCTGATAACTCAGAGGGAGAGAAGTGGCTTGACAGGGGAGGAGGGAGAGGAGGACAGACAGTGGGAGAGGCTAAAAGGGAGGCCTGTTGCAAGAAGAAAGCCAGCCCATGTGCTTCCTTCTCCTCTTTCACCTCCTTGATTCGTCCTCCCTTTTCTTCCTCCGTTTTCCCCATGACCTCTGCAGCCGAGCTCTGATTAGATAGCCTTCGGGTTCAGTGTGTCAGGTGAAGCTCTACCTGAGAAATAATAACGATGATCAAAAGACAGTGGAAGTGAGTGGCGGAAAAAAAAACAGTGAATGTGATACAACCCCCTCCCAGAGAGAGGTGAGAGAGTGTGTAAATCTGCAGAGAAAATGCAGTCTGTTGTGTGGTTGTCTCTGGAGAGTGTGTGTACTGTATGTGGAGCGGATCTCCTCTCGCTGTGATTAGAGATGCAACACAAAGGGGTTTAGAAGAAGAGAGAGAGGAAGAAGACAGTGAACATTTTGTCTCTGTGCTGCTGCAGATACCAGGTGACTGCTTGTGAGTGCGCTGAAGGTCAGTGCAATCTCCCCGCCCCTGGAAGAAACTTGCTTGACCCACTTTGTTGCCCAAAGGCGTTCGAACACCCTCGCCACCTCCACCCCACCTCCTCCTCCTCCTCCTCCGCCGCAGACGTGCACTTAGCCAACCTCTCTGCTCATCCCTCCCTCCAAGACATGAACTCTGTCACTGCTCTCAGCCCAAACACCTCAGCACACACATGGCTGCGTCCATTAAGCTCATTTCTGCCATACAACTACTGCAGACGCCCATCCCATCCCACCCCCCACTCACATGCACAGTTGTCTGTTTTTCCAGTGGTTCCCACGTCTGAATTTGACAGGAATGTTGGCAGCCCAGTGGGGAGCCTCCAGGCTGTGGGTTTTTCTACTCCCTTAAAGGAGTAGTTCAACATTTTGAGAAATGCGCTGATTCATTTTGTGCTAATAGTTACATTAGAAGATCAATGCCACTCTGCTTTCTATCTGTTATGAGCCTGGAGCCAACAGGCACTTAGCTTAGGTTGCAAGTTGTAGTTTTGATGGGTGCTATGCGCCTATTCTGTAGGGCGCACTAATTTCTCTGAGCCAGGCTAGCTATTTCCCCCTGATTCCAGTCGTTATGCTAAGCTAAGCTAATCCACTCTTTGCTTTACCACCAAAGTTATTGGATCGACACAGAGCGGTATTGATCCTCTTTTCTAACGTCTTGGCAGGAAAGTTCCTTCAGAAGATTTCATTCAACTGTGAAATTATACCTTAAAACTGCCTCTTCCCTTCTCTCCACCTCTCCTCCCTCTTTTTCTCTCTTAACTTTTTACTATTAGTCAAATGTTTTCACTCCACACCACGGCTGTCTGCGCCTGGAAAACAAATAGGCCAGTGTGTGCTTTTGTGCGCACATGTGCAGCTCAGTGTGGGTGCACATGCATGCGTGAGTGCATGCATGGCTGTAGAACCACACCCTGGACTCACGCCACGTTTTAAACCAAACACAGAGAGAAAGAGAGGCGACTTCTGGAGGGATTTAGCTTGTTGTGACAGCGCTCTGCACAAGTTTAGGCCGGGACGGTGATAACTCTGGATAGCAGGGTGAAGAAGGAGCAAAGTGACAGCCATGCAGGCCTTCAAGCCATCCCTGCTCCTGTTGCCATGGCCGAGTTTGAGGAACAAAGTGGTGATGGTGATACGGTGGTACAGTCCCTCTGTTGGAGTTTCATTTGAGGCTGGTTGGAAAAGACACACCTTCCATCCGGCGGTTATTACTGCTGCTGTTATTACTGGCCAAATTCCACTTCAGAGATGCTGCCGTCGATCCAGATGCCTGAGATAGTTTTGAGGGGCTGAGATCTCTATTGGCGTGTCAAACTCCCCCTCGCCTGCAGTGTGTGATTGATACTGTGACTTGAGACCAACAAGCATACATAAATTATCACAGCTACTCCAGTATTAAAACCATCTGCTGGTTTAGAGGCAAAAGGGTTTTGAAAGTAAGTCGAGGTTGACCTGTGGATGCGGAAGGGAAGGCGTTGACAGAACTTCAGTCAGATCCTGTGTCTCCATTTAACTTTGCATAATGGAGTGTTCACATGGGCTAGTGACACACGCACACGCACACGCACACACACACACACACACACACACACACACACACACACAATGCTACTGTGAGTTAAAAGGAGCCACACCTTTCTCCTGTAATCCTCTTTCAGGCAGACAAACCTCTCTTTATAATAACTCCTGAATAGACTGTGTTCACCTGTGCACACCACCTGCCTCTCATTTTGCAGGAGTGTGTGAAGCATTTATATGTTCATGCATGCATTTTTAGGACACTTTTTCTTTTTGCTGAATTCCATCTCAAACAGACATTAAAAAAAACAAAGGATTCATTTATAGCAGTCAAATGGTATGACAAGGAGCATTCTGCTGCTCCTGTGCATTATTAAAAGTGTTAAATACTTATTTGTGAGTGCTGACGACTTAATTTGTGAGTTGAGGATGCCAGTTTTGTATGAGTTGATGGGATACATCCCAACAGCACAAACGCATAAAAATAAGAAATAAGTAGAGAAATAAACAAGTTCAATGCAAGAAAAGTGATAAGTAAATAAGTAATTTCTGACAGATATCTTGTTGCCAGAGAGTGATTCAGACTTTAATTTCTCACCATGGGCGATGAATGACTGCCAGAGTGATTCTAACCTGTATTAGGTTCCTTATCCGATGAGTGTAGGTGGGTGGTGTTTCTTCCTTTTTACTTTAGAAGGATCAGTCTCCTGGGAATCAGAGACATAAAAGCAGAAGTGTATAATTTATATTGTGGAAGATTAGTTTCTGGGTTTCTGCAGCAGCTAGTCCAACTGGTGCTGTTGGTGGAGATGGGTTGAAAGTGATCTTACATTTTTTTTAAGGGCGTTTTGAACATGCCTGTCCACAACTCAACTCACAGATACCACTTTTACAACAAAAATAGCATGTATGTGAAGGTTTTTTAACTCAAAATAAGTGATTGACTTCTTCACATTTCCATGTGGCAAGTTTGTCATGTTCGTCATCCAAAATGTGGCAAAAACAGGGAACAGTAGAAAGCAGCAGGTCATATACCTCATCATTATACATCTAGCGGACATCAGGCTTGTTTTGGTGGGGTCATCCTTTAGCAAGCCAGTGTCCTTGACTTCAACCCACATCATAGCATCGCACCCGAAAAGGGGTGAAAATTAGCGTGTTCACCTGTGTGTTGTTTCCACGACAGCCGACAGGCCAATTGTACTGATTCACTATAGCAGAGGTTAGTGGGTTTTTTGTGCAGTGTGAAAGGGTAGGAGTAGGTGGCAAAGTATCAGATAAAGGAGCTTATTTGATTTTTGCGCCTTTCATACATGTGTGTAAATTCTAATAAATACACAGGGTACAGTTACCTTGAGATTTACTCCTGGTGCTGTATGCTCTTTTTTTAAACTCCCTGGCTCGCTGACTGCTGCATTCTTTGTTTCGCTTTTCTCACAGCACCAGTTTGTACAGTACTTTCTGCAGCTCTGTGTTTCAGCTCAGTCTCAATGGACCTACTGTACTCTGTTTGCTCTCACTAGTCAAAGTCCCACAGGCAAACAGTGACTGGTCTCTCTGGGGCCTGGGACTGTGCTAGAGCGGAGCCAGACCCACTAAGCTACGGTACTACAGTTTCACCGTAGACTCATGTTACCGCAGTGTCTCGTTTGATGACGTTGTGTGAGAAGTGGGGGTGTATGTGTTTTCATGTGTGTGTGCCTACAAGTGTTGGCGAGGGATTCAGTGTGGACTTTTTTTTACACATACAGTGTGCACACAGATCAATAAAAAGAGTCACACATGTAACATTTTAGCTCTTCACACAGTGAAATGTCCTCAAAACAGGAGAAGTGCAGGGAGGTGGAAACGCAAGATCACACATTACAGTAGGTGTGAGAGGAAGAGCAGCAGACCATCGTAAAACAAAGATGCACCGCCCCCAAGGGCAAGAAAGACTCCAATACCCCCCACGTGACTCTGAGGCACGTTTGTGTCCAGATGAAGTTCACATTTTGGTGCACATCTTTCGATTTAATCCAACTCCCTCCACCTCAACGTCTCCCAAGTCCTCCGTGGGACTTGAAATTGCTCCCCTCGGCTGGTGTTGGCAGACGGAGGGAGAAGCAGGGAGGAGGAGGGGGAGACCGGAGCGATTATGAGACTTGGGGTGTGCTTTAACCCACTTAGCACACCATCTCAGGGTCTCCTGCCAAAACGGTGAGCTTAGTGCTTTTAATCTTCTTCCCAGAGTGAGCTGATAGTTTGGTGCTTGCGGCTGCTCTCTTGTCTTACTGCCTGGAAATGTTATGAGTTTTTTATCCTGCCTTCACAATTTCTGATTATTTGCACCACCATGGTGTTTTTTTATTGTCCCATAAGTGGATGCATATGAGTGTGCATCTGTCCATCATCTGAGTTGTGAGTGTGTGTGTGTGTGTGTGTGTGTGTGAGAGAGAGTTGTCAGGCAGTTTCCTGGTTGTAAACACACCAGAGAAGTAGCCCTGCTGTGGTTTGAAGTGAGCCTCCCTGTTGGCTCTTTCAGCGCTCACAGCCAGCCAGCCAGCCAGGCATGTTTATTTGCCCCCCTCCAGACTGGTTTGTGTTGGGCTGGCCTCTGCCCCAGGGGTCTGACTACAGTCCAGTTTTAAGTCCATCCTCTACCAGCTTACTGCCAGCATCACATGCCTGTTATCCCCTCACTATGCTGGACTCCCTCTCTTAATAAAACGGGCTCATAACGCCACGTTCCTTGCATTCTTTATGTGCAGGCTTCTCTCCCTTTTTTCACATGCATGGATGGCTTGCACTGAGAAATGAAGACCACAATATTAATGAAGGCAACGTGTGCACAAAGCTTTTGATGTGGCTGAATGTTCTTGAGCTTTAGATCAGTTTATTTGCAAAAATAGTGCATTTATAGTGTAGCAGATCTCCACAAAACATTTGAAGAAGTTTCCTGTTTTGTGCAAGTGAAGGAGCAGAGATGGAGGAGGATGAGGTGGGGGTGGGGGGCAGGAACAAGTGATGGCTGATTCAGTGGTGGGGGTGCGTGGTTGGAGCAGCAGCAACCCTGTCACTGTAGGTTTACGTCTGGACTCCCCCCCTCCTTCTAGCAGAGTGGAGTCATGGCAGAATTGGGGTCAGCCATGCTTCCTCAGTCGCTACCCAGTCCTCATTTTATCCCTCTTTCCCCCAAAACAAACTCTATCCTCTCTGTGTCCCTTCTCATATATATCATCTGACCTCCTCCTTCCAATCATTCATCTCACCTCTTTCTCCTTCTTACCTCTCTCTTCTCATCTCATGCATTTGCTCTGAGAACTTCCTACCCTGGGCCTGTTAGTGGAGGAGGACAGGGTGAGATTTATAATTAACAAAGGCTGATTCTAGCGCTGAAAGGGAGAGCTGTCTGAGGAGTCTGCATGGAGGGGAGTGAGGGTGGGGATGGTGAACAAATTGGGCTTTTTATACAGAGTATGGAATAGATGCTGGTGAGGAGAAAAGTAAACGATGAGACACAATGAGTGATGTGATCTAAAAGAGGTTGTGCTGTTTTTGTATGCAAGTTTTGGCCAAGTCTAAGCTGCTTAGCCATGGCAGAACTTCGCTTTAAAAGCAGTCTACAGTACGGTGGTATGTAGTCCAACACTGCATAAAAGCTCTGATGTGCTTGGGCAGCCATGAAGTCTCATTACCATCTCATAAAAGATCTTTGTCCTCTCAAGACTGCATTATCTGGTGAAATTACCGTTAGTGCTCTCTGCTCTTTGTTGACGTACATCCGTAGAGCAATTACGCCTGGTAGAACTTCTGTTGTAAAGGTCAGAGTTTATTACTTGAGTGCAGATTTAACAATTTTCATTAATGCAGTGGAATTGCTGAGTTTGCATAACTAAACAGAACTATTTTCCTGGCACAACTCATATTGTCTCATCTCATTAAACTCATGCTCTCTGGCTTCACGAGACAATAATATATTATCGTGGTGGTTCAAACATGACAGGTTACTTGTTTTACCAGGGAAGGCAGTTTGAGAAAGGGAATGCAAATGATATCCAAATCTAACCATCTCTAAAGATGCAGGCCCGCTCTGAGGCCATAAGGCAGGCCCTGGCCTGGCCTGGCACAGTCTGCTTGGTTAAACAGATGGCTCAGTGCAGGCCAGTGTAGTGGAGGAAGAAACCAAGCAGACAGACTCTTAACCATCTGGGCTCTAAGTGACACTAGGGCTACTTATTTGTACATACATACAACAGATACCTGCCCCCTAGTGCTGTGACCGAACTGATCCGTGATCCATACGAGGATACGTATGGAGCACAGGGGGCTAACCCAGCTCTGTCCAAAGCATCTTCTGTATAATAAGCCATCATGACGTCATCCATTGGTTTGTGTTTGTGTTTGATCATTTTTAAGCCTTGAGGTTGACATTCAGGTCGATGCCATCTTGTTTTGTTTTTTTTTTCTCGCCAAAATTGACCATTCATTGCAAAACGTACATCATGCTGTGTTAAATATGACTTGAAACTAGTGATTGAAACCTTTAACAGATTTGTAATTTGTTTACTGAGGTAATAAATCAAGTGAGAAGTCGGGTCTTTTTGTCTAAGCTTATAAGCCTTCTTTTTGAAACCAGTGGAGCTGGCCATTAAAAAGAATGCAGGTCTAAGGCACTTGTGTAATGGTTTCACTTAGACCAGGAAGCTCTGTCCACTATTTATACCATCTATGGTCCAAAGATGGCATATCTACCAACACCTCTAAAGCTCACTTTCTAAAATACGTCAGGAGGTCATGTAATATTCCTGCATGTGTGCCCTTTTAAAACCCACTAATTGTTTTTTTTACAATTTAGTTTCTTGTCACGGATTCAAATCATCTATGAGTCAGTTTAGAACAACAAACTGGTTGCAGCTTATCAGAAATGACGAGCCTGTTCTAACTAGTCACTGTTTGAATCACTGCTTCCTCATATGTGATAACAATAACCCTTTAAAGAAATGGGGAACTAACAGTTCTCTTACAGTTCTCTCTTTATGATTTTATACTCTAGCAGATCGAAGAGTAACACATTGAAGTGGGTGGTGTGGTTTTGGATGTGCACTGCAGCATTCTGAGCTAAAGTCCAAGGTGATGTGGTGGAGCACAGAGGCAGGGCCAAAGCCAGCCCTCAGTCAATATTTGCCTCAGTGAGTGCCTAGCCACTGGCAGGAGAACAAACTCAAATGGTCTGGCAAATGTTTTAGACAGAGGTAGAGCATTTCTCTGCGAGGCCTCAGCTCTAATGTTAAACCTCCTACAGCTGCCACCGAGTATGTGTGACACCTGTTCCCCATGTTCTCCAGGTCTGTGTTTATAAAAAGCATCAGAGCAAAACCACAGCACTAAGTGGTTGGTGGGTGGCTGCAGCGGAGGCTTCATTAGATGCTCAGATGTACAGCATTTCGGTGTGTGTGTGTGTGTGTGAGTGTGCTGCTTTAGCTTTACATTTGCATTGTGAGCTGCTGTTGTGACTCGCCATTAGCAAACAGCTTGGACACAGGCCACCCAGAGAGAACTGGACGCTCCGCTGTTTGTCACCCACTCTCTCTCTCTCTCTCTCTGTCTGTCTTTCTCCCTCTGCTCTGTCCATCTGGCTGAGAGAAAAATGAGCAGTAATACACAGGTGGGAAGAGCTGCCAGGATGACACAAAATAAATGTAAAAGAAGACGAGGTGGATGCCAAGAAAATCTGAGAAAAGATAGAAGATACAGAGATACTAATGAGCAGAAAGGTGTGGTACTCGGGGTAAAAGTTTGTGTGTGTGTGTGTGTTTCGGCAACACATGTGGCCCCTAAAGAGACTGGCTCGTCTCATTAACCAGACCATCCACAGAGGCTTTGAAGGGAGCCGCACCACCCCAGTCGCTTAACATTTCCAACCCCATCCAGCTAAAGTTACAGTGTGGGAGCGTACAGGAAGTTGTAGTTCTGTAGGAACAAGGATCAGTATTCTTCCAAAGACTGATAATATCTCTAGAGTTTCGTTCTTACTTTGGAATATGTCATTTTCAATCTATCAGAAAGTTTTATCAGCATTCTACCTTGAAAAAACCCCCCAAACACCTGACATTTATAAAAAAACTCCTCCAGTTTCTGTTTGTATTAAGTCAGGAGGTCATTGTGTGTGTGTTTAGTCCAACATGCTGGCGGCGTGACTGCCAGAGAAACAAATTGTTTCTCCTTGTTCATGGAGGTGTGCAGTGACTCATGGTGTGGTGAAACTCGATTGCCTGGTTTGCTCAAAGTCATCCTCGCTTTGTCGTGTGCTGCTGCCATGAAGTTGTATTTCCTGTTTTGCCAGGAGTTCCAGCAAACGGCGGCTTTGTTTGGGTGCTGTCGGTTTGGACTGTTTGAACATGTTTACATGAAATTGTTCCACGAGACTGATAAACAGGGAGACACACAAAAAATAGCAGGATTTTTCTTTGAATGACGAACACAGCAGTGAGTTCACATTTGTGAAGTCTTTTGAGGTCTATGTTAGGACCTCCCTCATAGCAATGTCACTGCCAAGAAGGGAAAATAAACCGCACAGACATATCTTATATAGATTTATATTCAGTATGGCCTCACTGAAGAGTAAAATGGAAAGGGGCTCAATAACACTTCTTGTGGTCTCCATGTGGTCTCTCCATAGCTGCAGTGGCCTTGATGTGTAGTTATATTTTTGAGTAGGTGTACGACGACTCCAGCAGATCTATAGAGCCTCTACAGCACCCTTATACAGAATTTATAACCACTGTGGACAAAAAGCTGTTGGCCATTAAAGTTCCCAAACACTTCAGACTGACAGCTGAAAGTCAGTGTGTCTGAATATAATTGTATTCAGCACTCATATTAAGAGTGACAACCATATAGCTTAGCTTCTGTGTAGAATTTACAGCTGTTCGTCCTGGACTTTGCAGTATTGAAAGAAAGTCTAATCAGCAACACCTGTTGATCTAACTGGTTCATGCAGCTTGGTTACAAAAATAATTGGGATAAATAAGGAACAAGAAAGATTTGACATTTAGTTTTAGAGGATGTAAACATTAGAAGAGGAAGTTGTCTGAATGGCAGTCTGCACTTTTTTGGTGGTGGGAAGCATACAGGCTTTTTACTTTTCACAGTTTTGTCCTAGCCTGCTTCCAGACCTCTATTGCCGCCCATATCTCTGATTTGCTGTACTAAGTTTTTCTAAAATATGAAAAATAAAAAGTCAAATGATCCTATTTAGGGCTTCAATTAGTGATTATTTTCTTTGCCCATTAATCTGCTGATTATATTCTAGATTAATTGATATATTGTTTGGTATATAAAATATCATAGAATAGTGAAAAAAAGTCCATCCCATTTTCTCAGAGTCCAAGGTGATGTCTTTAAATGTCTTGTGTCATTAATCCCAAACCTAAAGGTATTCAGTTTAATATGACTAAAAGTATGAAATGTCCATATTTGAGAGGCTGGAAAAACAGCATTTTTGGCAATTTTTGCTTGAAAAAATTACTTCAATGTTTAATTGAGAAGATGATTATTTTTCTTTTGGTCTAGTTGAATAATGATTGGAGCTCTAATTCTAGCAACAGCTACGGCATCCTCCACGTCAACTGAAAAAACAACACAAAGTTTGGTTAGTAGGGGTGTAACGATACATCGATTTGGATCGTTCTATCGATTCAAACGATCAAATAGCATCGTTGCAAAGTGAAAACTTTGATTTGTATCGCCGCCATCATTAAGATACACCTTTATTTTGAAGTTCCCATGGCACGACTGTGTCACTGTTTCCATCCATGTGCAACTCCTTTCTTTTTATTAAAAAGAATACATTATTTTCCATTTAAATGTCTGGAACCATTGACAAAGTAATATTTCCACTGAAGAATTCAGTAATAACATTGTCAAATCATATTTTAGTTGCTTTTTGTGAGTTGAAAAAAAAATTCAGTCAGCCATTCAGCATTTGCCTGAGTGGCCTTTAAAACATAGAGGATCATATTTTTGGGGTTCCCCCATGTATTCCTCCTCCTTGTATTTTCCATGTTCCTCTCCTATATATCTTGTTCAGTCTGCCGCTCTCCCACCTTCTCTGAATGTCTTTCTTTGGCTAAAAGCAAGCTGATCCCAGACATTTCTCACCAACCTGACCACAGAAGAGTCTACAGTGAGAGGAGTGACTCAGTCTATTATATATAGGTTTTGGGTAATTATGATTCTTCAGAGTTTCTGGAGAAAGTGATTTGTAATTTAATTTTATCTCGTCCTTCACAGAAAAAGAGTTAAACACTTGTAATCAGTGCATTCCTCATCAGCCAGACACTGAGATGGCATAGAGCGAGCTCTTTCTCTCTCATAATTTTAGACTTGGGGATTGCAGCAGCAATAAATATTAAAAAAGGAACTTAGTACGCAGACTTTACCAGGAGGTACTAGAAGTTGGACTTACTCAAGAGAAGGGGGAGGAAAAGGGAGAAACAAGGGAGTGGTAGCTGTGTTTTTAATTTCCTCTAGCAGCTCTGAGCCTGCTGCTGCTGCTGCTGCTGCTGTATCGAGTCCCTGTGGTGGATTGAAGGGGTCTGGGTCAGGATCACCTCAGGACAGGGTGGGGTGGAAGGGTGCAATCGGGCTAAATGTAAACAAACAAAGAGGTTGCATTAGGACGGGAGAGTGACATTTAAAAGAAGTAAGTTCTCAAAGAACCGTACGTTTTGCTACAAATATCCACAGTCCTTTACTCCTTCCTCCTCCTCACATTACATGGAGGCCTAACTGTGACTGTCTGTACCTACTGGAGTCTATAACCCTCATGTCAGCTGATCTTTATAGCAGCATTTCCATTATAAACATTTAACCTTTAAAACTGTTCTGCTTTCTGGTAGTTCAGCTTTTTGCCAGTTTATAGTTCCTTGACTTTTACATGGTTTCATGTGCTGATAAAAAGGCTCAGACTTCTGAAGCCCTGCTGTTAAAAAAGTAATGATTTAGCTTTTTATTTTAAACATTTATACATTACCCTAGCCTGCAGACAGTCAAAAATACATGTATTCAGGAGCAATGGTGGCGGGGTTATACACAGGGCTCTAGATTAGTGGTGTCGCGTCTTCCTGAAGATGTTATTATAAAATGTGTTTTGAAGGAGCAGAGACCCATGGGACGCCTACAGGATCAGATGAATTTTGTTTCAGTTTTCATCAGTATGTATAACTATCACTTAGCAAAGGACAAACTGAAGGTCAGACTATAACAGAGCGCGTCTTCTCATGCTGTTACTACTACTACTGTTACTATCACTGACTGGCGGATCCCGCAAAAAAAATATGACACTGGTTTTTACCTATAATGCTTCATTATGAACAAATTTGTGTTGAAATAAGCAGGCGCAGAGCTCGTTAGCTGTTGGCTGATAGCAGCCAGTGGACAGCATAGTCCCGTGGTTTGTTTGGCTAACTGAGCTGAACATTAATCAATTAATAGCTGTAACCGATTAGAAATGTATTAATGGACAATCAGAGATGGGAGACTTTTTATTTTAAACAATACTAAAAGCATTCAAAGCCATGCGGTAGCCTCAGAATGGGTTGGATTTTAGTGGCCCAGTTGTTGAATAGTGACATTATAGTCAGTCATTATTTTGTGTTGTCTGACTACACTGTATCCCCAACCCACACACACACACACACACACACACACACCCCCCACACACACACACACGCCCCTTGACCCTGTGATCTTTCGCTATTGTGGATGCGTCATGCAGAGGAGGTTGCAGAAAAGAGGACAACCGTGTCACTTCTCATTAATCAGCTGTGTTAAATAAACAACTGATGGACCATGACAATGACGAGGGAAAAATTTAATAGTGACATTATAGTCATTATTTTGTGTGATTTAGTTTGTCATTCAAATAACTTCCAGGACGGTGATGAAAGAAGTTAGTTTGGAGCTCTGGTTATAAAAGTGATTTAAAGGCTGCTCATGTCAATCTCATGTCATGATGGGAAAGATAAAAGGAGGAAATCTGGAGAAGTATATCTGGAGTCTTGTTGTCCTGCAGAGGCAGTGGGCTACATCTCTTTTCAGGCTTGTTTTCGTGTGTGCAGTCATACTTTGCTGCTCCTGATCTGTGTTGTCCTGTGAGAAACTTATAGTGACAGTGCTGCCTGCACATCCGGCCACATCTTACCGTGTCAGCGCTGGAATCGAGGTGAACTTGGGCCGAGTGCACCTTGCAGCCGCACTTTGAACCTGAGAGCGCGTGAGATGAATTTAAAGCCTTTAACTGTATTATCCAGGCCAGCATATTTGACTTCCTTCATTTAGAAAGCTCAGTCAGTCAGTGTTAGGTATTGCTAATAAGACTGAGCCCGTAAAATGGTGCTCTCTTTCTTACTGTGCCTCATTTCATGGAGGGGAAATTGCACTGAATAATCTCCTAATTCACCAGCGGTTAAACCCTTTTACTTGTTCTAAGATTAATTTGACCTTATAGTATTCCACCCACAATATGCCAAGCCTTTCCCACACTTTGTTTCAGCCTAGCTGCTGTCTGTGGTACAAAGGCAGTTATAATGCCTACTGTCTGAGCAGAAAACCCCAAAGGAGTCCATCATTTCATCAGAGGAACCGCCGGGCACTATTATCTCTATCTCTGACCGCTATCTCTCAGGCCTGCCACGCTCTCTCTCCACCAGTCCAGCTTATCTAGGCCATACAGCTACAAAAATCTTGGGTGGAGGCAGCTGCAGTTGTAGTTTTCAAAGCCCAAAATCAGGTAAAAGACATTTAAGACTCCATCATAAATCGCATATCTTGATTTTCAAGTGTAGCAACATTTCTTAGCCAAGTACAATCTCTGACCCAGAGTCAGTGTGAGCCATTCAGTGTGGAGAAACGGTGACTGAGGGCAAAATGATCTGCAACAGTCAGGTTTGTCTCCGAGAGCTCATTTATTCCTTTGGGAGCTCACATAGTCTTCGTACAATAAGGTCCTAACTGCCTCTGCTTCAATGGCATCATTCAGGGGGAAGAAAAATCAAACAGTGAGAGGCCTCGTGAAAAAAGAGAGGGCGAAGGACTTGCTGGATTTGTGTCAGAGGCCCTCTTTGTTTGACTACACTGTAACCCCCCCCCACCCCCCCACACCCCCCCACACACACACACACACACACACACACCACCCCACACACACACACACACACACGCCCCTTGACCCTGTGCTCTTTTGCCATTGTGGATGCGTCATGCAGAGGAGGTTGCAGAAAAGAGGACAACAGTGTCAGTTCTCATTAATCAGTCATGTCAAATACACAACTGATGGAAATGTCACTCGGTTTACTCTCATCTCCTCCATGTTTAAAAGAAGCGTGTACATTGGTGCTCTCATGTCACACTTAGCATCATTTTTTTAATTAATAATGACATCAAAATTATGGCTTCAGTGACCATGACAATGACAGCGAAAATAATGTGACTCTAAGTTTTTAACTGATACCGATTAAAGTTTGCAACTGTAGTTTCAGGTATGTATAGGATAGAATTAATTTATTTTGGTGTAATAAAACTCTCCTTAGATGTGTTTAAAAGGCAGTCAGGCTGAGAAAATTCAATGCTTAGATGCATCACGATTCTCTCTTGAAGGATTACAGCTTGATGCAGAAAAGTCAGAAAAGTTTTCCTTAAAAGAATACAGGAAGGATTTATGGATTATCAAGTTTTCTTTTTCTAATGCCTTAATTAAATCAATATCAACAGTCAAAATGTGTTTCTATTGTACATTTAAAACAACTTGAGCTGAGCAAAGTGCTTTACAAACAAGGACAAAAGAAAATGATCAGACCATAAAAGATAATGCATAAACCCAGAGTGTAAGGTAAAATCCCTGAGCAATGTAAAAGCATTGCAAACAAGGAACAAAGAAAATGTCATCAACAGAATACATTAGTTAGATTACAGTAGTGCGTTGACGGTAGAGAGGAGGCAGGTAATGAGTGGGAGATGGAGAATGACGTGTCCTCACTGGACTTAAACAACACTTTAGGAAGGTTGTGGATTATGGTTGCTGCCTTAACCCTCAAGACCACAAAAGCATATCTTATTTTTTAATCAATCAATGAACTGACTAATTGTTTCAGCTATAAAATCAGCACACATGTTCACTGCTGAAGCATCATTGAGCAAGGCACTGTAGCCGACCCCTTGCCCTTTTCCTCAGACCATCCTGAAATATTGCCAGATCCTGTTCTTAGCCTTAAATACCCTTTCTGGCTCCTTTATGTGCCTGCACTGATTAAAATAATCTGTTTTTAGTAATGTGCATGGAGGAATGCGCTTTAGGAATTTTTTGATTGAGGCTTAGCCCATGCTTGAACCTCCCTGATCCGGTCACTGGAAGTAGTGAGATGGACTCGTAAGTCTGTTGCCTGGCTGGCAGTCTGATCGGGGGGCTGTTGAATGAGAGCCTACATGTGTTTACGTCAGTTGACTGCAGCAGCTCCGTATATATCTCAGAAGTGGAGTTGAGAGCTGCAGGGTAGTGAAAAAGGACCGGAGACCAAGCTGTTAACCCCGACCTCTGACCTCCCTTTGAAGGACAGAATTTCCTTATGAGGATCAATAACCCATCACATGATGATCATTACTTGACTTTTAGAAATGTCCTATTACACAGCTCTAACCCTGACTCCCCTTGAAGACTTTAGATGATGAGACCAGCTTTTCTCTCCCAGATCTAGTGTTTCTATAAAAGTGGCGCTTGTGGAGAAAAAGCCCTGCCTGTCTCCCAGCTGTTTGACACATCTTCTCTCCTCCCTGCTGGAGGCCTTCTCTTCCTGAAGCCTCATCATCATTTAGCCTCATTAGTCTGTCACTGCTCTGATTCGGTTACAGGAAGAACCTTGAAATAACCCACAGTGCAGACGCACACACACTTGTATGTCGACACATTGCTGCCCCCGCTTCCTACACAAAACACATTATGATAGAAAAATATCTGAGATTATATACATACAGATACTAAAATCTTTCCATATCTGATCTTGGGAATTATAAACATGTATCCACTTTTATATTTAACAAAATAAGCCAAGCCCTAAAATGAATTGCTGTATGATTTTGTTCTCACACAATGCAGCTTTAAAAATAACTTCGATTGCCATCTGTCTGTTTTTAAAGGAATAGCTTGACATTTTGGGCATTACGTTTTTCATTGAAAGATTAATACCACACTCATGTCTCCAACTATGGAGCAACTATGAGCAGCTAGTTAGTTTAGCAATGCATAAAGACTGGAAACGGGGGAACAGCTAGCCTGGCTCTGTCTAGAGGAAAAATTCTCCTACCAGCACGTCCTCCACTCACTTAACACAATATTTAACAGATATATTTAACCCTTTTTTTGGTTGTAACAAAAAACTACCACTAAATATGCATATGTGGAATCTAAACTGTGTTGAAAACCTGACCTCAGAGAAAAGACTGACAAAGAAATGTGTAAAACACAACAGCTGCAAACATGCCTGCCAGTCCAGCATGTCAGCTTCTTGATCTTGACTTACAAAGAGAGCATGATTTGTTACCTGCAGGCACTAAAATAAGTGTTTCCTAAGCAGAGTCTCAGCTGCTCTGATCACTTCTCATTGATGTAAGTGTGTATTTATGGGATTTGTGGGAGGTTATGGTAATAGAGTAATAATTACCAACCCTATAATCACAATCGGATCGCTCATTTCCCTTTGGAAGTATTGTAGCTGTAGCTACAGCTTTAGAAATTGTCAAGATATTTAGGTCTGATTTGAAAATCTTTGCTGACCTGTCCTCTGTTCTCTCTGGAAACAGCAGTACAAATGGCTAATCTGTTGTTGCTGCCACAGCACACAGTTATCAGACTGCTCCTGCTCTGCCAAGCTGCGCTTATTGGGTACGGAGGAAGGGGAAACACCAGCTAATCACTATTGTGCTAGACAGATTGAATATGACAGATGTATTTACTGTAGTTGAATTGCTCTCACAATCTGCCTTGAGAGCTGTCAGCTTCTTGACAGGTGAGCAAACCAGAATCCAACATTATTCCCAATTATAAAAGCGTGTGTCATTGATGCAGAGCGCTGGTACGCAGGCCTGCCCGGCTTTGTCCTGATAAACCACAATCATTTCTTACATCGTATGTTTGTTTGTAATGACTCATTATAGTAGTGACGTCTGTGTTTTTTGTCAGCGCCGTGAACAAAGAGGCAAAGTCCTGCCCTTTCCAGTGTACCACATGGGTCCATATTTCAGAAGAATTATTTCAGAAGTGGTGGTATTTTGCTAACAAAACAAATATTGTTAAAACAATGTTCACTGACATTAGCTGGATGGTCTCAGTTTTTGCTGTTTATTGTTTTGACCCAGAATTGTAAGCTAAAATCTTCTCATTCATTTTCAACTTCTTCCTTTGTGTTGGGTAAAAACAAACATGCAAGAGAATTGAATAAACTACAGAAGATTAAACACAGTAGGAGCTCAATAAAGATTTTAATCTTGCGTTGCGCTACGACTGAAAACTAGATTTAAGTCCTGTTCAGTAGCATAGCAATTAAGCCATCCAAGTAAACTGGCAAGATGATGCTAATCAATTATTTATTTAGATAATAAATCATTTAAGAATAAAATGCAGGAGTAGGAAAACACAAAAAGTAATCCTAAGACCATTGTCTGAGGACTACTAAATTATTTGTTCAGTGTTAAACTTTAAACTATACCAACATATCTTAAGTGCCGTAGTAGACATGCAGGCCTGCCGCTGTCTGTGTGTGTGAATGTGCATGTGAGCGAGTGTTTTCCTTGATGGTCCATGTGCACGGCCTCGGGTTAATCAGCGTGGAGCAGCAGTAGCCCGCTGTTCTCCCCTGAGACGTCTCTGTGGGAGCTGCAACAGCTGTGACGGTGTAAGTCACCCCGAGGACCATCGTCACTGCTGCACACACGCACACAAACACACCCAGTCTCACCGCACACCCATGGGGATAGAGGCCGAGGCCAAGAGCAGAGCTGAGGGCTTGTAGCTTGGCTTTCTTGTTGTCTCTCTCCCATGTTTTTGCATTGTGAGCAGTCAGCCAAGTATCTCTATTACAGTCTTCATGTCTGTATGATTTGTGTAGTCTGACCTAACAATGTAAAGACGGAAATGGGCCTGGACCTGAGTGTGATAACAGGGTGTTTAGGTGATGAATTGCAACATCTTCACCCGCATGTATCGGCACCTTTTGTAGCAAGGAACCACATGTATATCTTGTCAGGAATGTGCCTTTCTGGTCTGAGTTTGGATCAAAGAATGAGTGAAGCTGACGTGTTCGTTTCAACGCATAGAAGTCGTCTGGTCTCATGTCTGACCTGAACATCACTGCATAGGAATGCGTCTGGCACTTTGTTAGACAGGCAGATAAAATGCGGGCCTGGCCTCCTGCAAAATCAAGATGGTAATCGTTGCTCTGAGCCAACAGCCACCTGACGCCAGGTGATATGTCCTGATGAGCCAGGAGTATGGCGGTGTGTTGAGAAAATGTCTGTGTGGAGACAAATTCTGTATGTAAACATATTCAAGTCAAATTTGCCCTCCTGTCTTCCTCTGTCACCAGGTTCAAGCTTTGCAGATGTAAATGAACAGCCTTTCTATGCAGCTGGCTCATGGCTGGCTAGTTCACCATAGATAGCGTCTAAGACAACCATCTATAGAAAATGCGAGGAATTTACTAGACTGGATTATGCTATGGAAACAAAAACAAGTAACAGATGCTGCAAGTCTGCTGATGAGGGCACTTTTATAGCCCCAAGCTTTTTCGTGTGTTTGAAGAGTTTAGAGCCCATTTTAACATGCTTTGATGGTCAGGAGAGGGGACATGGACAAACAGATTAAACCACAGACGAGCAGATCTGAGGACAGTTGTGCGAACGCGAGTAAAGAAGCACCTTGAATCAGCAAAGTTTGTTCAGTTATTCCAGTAAAGCACATGCAGTGTGTGAGAGAAAGCTTTGCTGCAGTCTGCTGCAGCGACAGCACACATCAGACTGCAAAGTGACCAGCTGACGGCCATGTTATGTGGATTACTGTGTTGTGTCTTATTATTTACCGCTCCGCTCTCTCAGGTTGTGTGTCCTGATTGCCCGCGGCCCGACGCCTACATCATACGTCTTTTAGCTGGTGCACCTTCCCGTTCCTATGGCAACCAGCAGCAGCGTAGCGATCAAACAGCTACAGCAGCATTTCCAAGTGTTTTTTTGGTGAAAGGAGCTCTGTGTATTGCATATGACTTCATCACTGTATTTTCCTCTAATGTTGCCCGGAGTTAAAGCACACAGTCAGTGGGCTTCACTCCTGGTCCTTTTTAAAAATCGAGAAATGTCTGTTTCTGTTTGTGTCAAGGAAGCTCAGATTAGAAAATTAATAACACAGGGTCATTATCAGTTTCTTAGCAAGTATTAATTAAAAATATGAGTCCTGATAAATAATAGTTGGATCAAACACCCACCCACTTAGAGCGTGTTTAGGATTCTTTCCAAAGACGCTCTCTGAGTAGATAATTGCAGTCTCAAACAGTTTGATGGATGGCAGTAAACATGGTGTTTGTTGACTTGTTGCAAGAGAATTAACTGCTTGATGTGTATCAGATAATGCAAACTGTGCATGCTTACTTTGCAGATTCATACTCGAAATAAGTGGACCATCAATCTCATACTTAGAATAAATCAGCTTCTGATCGATCACAGCAACGCAGGGCTACTTGAAGAGCACGTTGTCTGGTTTCATTCTGCTTTTCCAGTGGGTTGCTTTCATGCGACACTCCCACTCTATCCTGATTTCATCTTAATGAAGATCTCCACAGCGGGACAGAGCCACGTGTCACTTGTGCGACCCACAGAGGGAGGATGCAAAGCAAGGGTATTTTTTCCCTCAAAAAATCCGCAATGCTCCATTTGAATTCGAATAAGTCGAGGTGGCCAGAATCAAGGGGAAAGACAGAAGGGCGTGCAGAGGAACAGAGATGTGAAAGGGATGAAAGTGTGGCAGTCCCCACCTCCCAGTGTTGGAGTGTGAATGGGGCTGCCCACCCCTCTCTACAGGGGGTTCCCTCCCTCTCCTGCAGCTTGTGCACTCATTACCCACTCTACACTACAGCTCAACATGCAAACCTAGACACAATATTCAGTGGAAACTGAATAGACTGATGGTTTATTTCTGTGTGCAACTATACAGAGAGGTAGCAGCAAAGAACTTACATGTTCAACATTGTGTTTTTGTATATTTTGACAGTAGCCTAAACAAGATAATATTACAAGTAGGGCTGCAACTAATGATTATTGTCATTATGCATTAATCTCCTGATTACTTTCACGATTAATCAATTAATGGTTTAGTCTATAAGATGTCACGAAAATCAGAAAAATGCTCATCACAGTTTATCAGAGCCCAAAGTGATGACTTTAAATTGCTTTTTTTGTTCAAACAATAATCCAAAGCCCAAAGACTCTTCAAATATTATAACAAATGACCAAGAAAGACAACTTACATTTTAGAAGCTGGAACCAGCAAATGTTTGACATTTTTGCTTGGATAATGACTTGTTTAATTTGATCAACAGTCAAACCCCCCCAAAAAACAAAGAATATTCAGTTGACTACAATATTCTACAGAGAAAATCAGCAAATCGTCATCTTAAGACATAAAATAACATAAACAAGTAATTGTATATCAGCATAGTTGCCAATTATTACTTGTTTTAGCTCTAATTTAAATATCTTTTAACTGATTTATTTCTGCCGTTGTTGACATCTATTATTTAAAAAATGCACCCTACAAACTGGCAGTAGTAAAAACACTCCTAGTCACAAGTAAATTTAGTTAACTTAGGCTTAAAATTCTTAATTTCCTGTGCCGTATCATAATACGCATCAATCGAATGTCCAGAGCTGAAGACACCAAGTAAACAGACTGTGATGAATACACGATCATTTCTTATGTGTTGCACAGATATTGCGGTGAACTTTTCAGCTCTCTAGATAAACTTGCTCTTCTTCAACTCACTGTACGAGTAAAACTTGTGTAGGCTGAAGTGTGGAGGAGTACTGACACAGCAAATGCTCTGAAATATTCATGCATCAGAGTTGTGACAGTAATCCAGTCTTAATCACAACATAATGCCAGTGATGATGAAGGCACTGACATGCCTGCAGACACATATACTGACTCGCTTTTTATCCCGTCAGTGGGGGTTGTCTTTGATTTGCATGTCTTCTCTGAAACGCCCCTAGCTGATTAATGTGTTTATTTATAGAATTATTTATGCTGAACTTGTGGTAATACAGCCCTGAATACATACTGTATGTACACACACACACACATGCACACACACAAGGAGAAAGCTGACTGTGTTCTGGCTGTGTGACAGTTTTTCTGTCTGGCAGGATTCAGAGCCACAGAGAGTGACTCCACTACTAAATATACAGCAGACTCAAGACTTTACCAGAGTCCCAGTCACATAAATCGACTTTCCACCCGGCACGTGTGGACGTCTGCTCTGCTCTCTGCTCTCTGCACTCCACTGCTTCACATAAAGATTCAGTGATGTTTAGATGTGTGGTGTTTGTGGAGGCAACAGAGGTCGTTCATCTTCATCCTGATGTTCATGAATCTTCCGTCGAACTTGTTCTGTGGTGTGTATTGAGACCTTTGTTGTAATATCAGGCAATCTTTACAGCCAGTAGACCGTACAAGTTGTCCACGCTGGTACAGAAAATGTTGGAAGAACTGCTGTAGATTTAATTATCAGGTACAGGTACATCAGAAATAGCAGCGATGCCACAGATGCCAGCTTTGGGATCCTCACTAAGCCTGTGTCACAGAGGTGATGATTCAACCCTGTGGCAGTCTGTGAGGTTGTAGGTTTGTGGTTAACCAGTAAAAGTCCCTTGTTGAGCCACTTTGCCAAAGTCGTCTGTGGCTGTGACTTGTGAGTCAGGTGTTGGCGGGTCTTTGTGGAAGCCTGTTGATGCCGAATACATGCCCTTAAACACCTGTTCCTATTTTTGTCTATGAAAGCCCACACGCTGGTTCTTGACACATAAAAACTTGACTCTAAGTACAAAAACTTGCAGAGAAAACAGGAGGACTTGGAATGACGGGTATGCAGAGTAGACTTTATTCCATGAGCTGAAGGTTTGGCAACAGTGTGCCTGCCCAGAGCTGAGATGGAAAAGCTTGACAACATTGTATTTAAAGCTTCAGGGGTAACCCGATGTAAGAAATCTACTGTATATAAAATATCTTTTTTTATGTACTTTATTTTTTCTGTTTTAAAACCTGACCAACATGAGGCGATACTTGATGATATACGCAGGAGTTCTTAGTTCTTGCATTCAACCTAACATAACTAGGTGTACGTGCCCTCTGTAAATGAAATTGATTATGTTTGCTCCAGACATGTATTTGTTTGCGCGGTTATTTAAGTTGGATTTTGATTTTAATTAGATAATGCGATTATATGCAACAAAAAAAAATGATGCACTAAAACACACCACAGGGTCCATCCAGCAACAAACTAGCTTGTATGTTCTGCGTCTGTGTCAGAGAAAAAGGAAGAATGGGTCAAATCATTGATACTGAGAGCGAGAAAGCACAGCTGGTTTCAGTATCGATACTGTGGAAAATGAGTATTGAAACCGTTTCAAATATTCAGAATCTATATGGTTTTATATTGCAATATTTATCACAACACTATTAGCTGAACAGTCCATCAGAGTAATTTCTCTCAGCGACAGGCTCTGCTGTAAATTCTGTGTGCTCGGTCGGCTGAAAAAGCCGCCAACAAGGGAAACACTGTGAAAACTAGGGCCATAGACGCTCGCTGATGGCCGGCCTTCGGCCTGGTGTGTCAAGGCCCGAACACAAAAGCTGTGGTATAATCACTTTAAGGCTGAGGCTGGGGTCTGCCATGGTTGGGAAGTTTTCACTCACGGTTTAATTTCATTTTCAGGGCAGTGAAGTGAAGCCTGAGCCTTAAATCCATGCTGACGCTGTTGAATTTAAAGACTGACGCTTGACTGTAGGGAAATAGACACTCAACACAAGCACTGACCCCTGTCCACCCATGCTTTCCCCCTCTGATAAGGACAGTGTTATTATGCTTGCCTTGGCAGGATAAGTGGAGCCTGATTGATCAGTATTGATTAGAACTGTATTTGTCAGACAGTAATGGGCCTCCCCCTCGGGGCATTATCCGCCCCCTCCTGTGGCCCCACTTCACCCCTCTCTACATGTCCCACTTGAAATTGAAGGGCCCTCCCCCCGCTGTTATTGGGCCCCTTGACCTCTAATCAAAGTGCAGCCTCATTCACTTTGACTCCTCCTTTATACAGTATTTCCGTCCATGCTCAAGAAAGAGCTGGAAGATGGAGGATGGAGAGAAAATTGGAGCAGAGAAATAAATCCATTAGCTGTTTTGATTTTTGTATGATTTTCTTATTTCTGCTTCAGTATTTAAGTTGATATTGAAGCGTCAGTTCTTGCTGAGGCAAAATGCTGTAAAACCTGCGTGCCGTTGGTGTTTTTAACTCTGTTTGTGTGCAAGCCAGTCTGTGTTTATGCAAACGTGTTTACAGTACAGATGCAGTACAGATAGACCGCCTGGGGCATCTTTGTTCAGACTCCTCACAAACAATAGACGTGTCTGTGTGGATGACCTGATGAGCGTGGAACTGATTACAGCTGCTCTGCAAAAACAATGTCACAAAAAAGATGTCAACTGCAGTTTAACAAGATGTGTTTTTCTCTCTTTTTGTTCTTACAGAGTAAAATACTGAGCCTTCCCTTCCTGCACTGTGACGTCAAACCTCACCACACCTGCTTCACCTGGAGACTGCACCACCAAGAGCAGAACAAGGTAAACCAAATACACTTGATGTTGCACAAATGAGTGTCTAAGCATTTAACAGAAACTTTATATTTTGTTTGTTTTAATCTGAGGCTAGGGTATGTGAACTTGGCAGACTGTAACTGCTTCTTCTCCTTCCTCTTCTTCTAATTATTATAATCTGCAGGTTATAATAATATACATGTACACTGGTCATCAATTTAACCCTGGTCCTGACTTCTTATGTGGATTAGTGTGAAAAGACATTGCAGGTTATTGTATTAGTCTACCAGTGCTAGTGTTAATTATCTCTGATTCAAGTAAAAGCTCACAAATACTGTGTTTAGATTCTTCGTTGTTGTAGCCATGAACTTGTTGTTTGTTATCAGCAGCCTCGTCTGATTTACAGAACTGTTGTCTGCTGGCTTCAGGAAGCACGGTCTTTATGAGCCAAAGTGAGCTATCTTTAACTCTAATGTCAACAAAGGTACTGGTCACAAAAGCGGAAATACTTATTTTGTTACTCTGTAGTCTTTCATTTCTGTGGTATTTATAGAAATACTTTGTTTTGTCCATATGGCCGTATTTTGATGCCAGGGCTGTCTTTGACTCCCTTTCACTGCACTGTGAATATGATGTTATTTGAAATAGATTGTTGTGATAGTGTGGTTACTTTCTACTGTGTCTCTTACAAATCGATTTTTTAATGTGAAAATTGATCCTAGAACAGAAACGTTTGGATCTGAAGTATCACTATTTCTGAATCGATCCACACACCACTAGTTAATTGCTTTAGGTCAGAAAGGCTATCCTTTAACCAGACATTGGAGACTTGCGAACACCTGACGGCAAGTCTTGAGTTGTAGCCTACACTAAATCCCCACCAGCTCTTACCCTGCTGGCCTCTGACCTGAGAGGTGAATTTGATTATTTCAGACATTCCTTCGCCAAACCAGAAAGATTGAAGCATCTTAAACAAGCAGTGGTATCTGAATATTTACATACTCAACTCTACCTCCTCTCTGTTTCTCTTCTCGACCTCCATCTCCACAACTCCCTGTTCTTTCCTCACCACCATTCATGAATTTCACTTGAATCTATTCTTGCTTAATGCATCCTGCTCTTTTCACCCCTGGTCTTCCTCCTCCTCCTCCTCTTTCTCACGAACTATGTCAGTGTCATGGGACAGCAGCCCGACAGACAGACAGGCAGATGGAAGTGACACTAGCGACATCAGCGGGATTCAGCATAACAATGTAGACGGAAATCGGTTGAGACAATGACAGCGGGGTCGGGAGAGACTTGAGGAAAAGACTGGGGAGGAAAGTGAGTGGAAAGGAAAGCAGCGCGACATGGAGAGAGCTGCAGCTCGGTTAAGCTCCAGTCTGAGAGGGAGAGATGTCTCCTCCAGATAAGCCAAACTGACTTACAAGCCCGATATAGACCCGAGTCAGAGGATTCAACTGTTTATTTCCTCCCAGCCCAATGTTCTGATATGTCACTGTTGTTTTCAGTGTTTCCTGTAGAGTTTTGTTGATGATGGAGGGGACTCGGGGTAGTTTGTATCAGAGGCTGTCAGACTTCCAGAATCGCCTGCAGTTAGTGTTGCACATTACGAATTTGTGCTACCACTGTTAGGAATATAAGTCAGGTGAAAACATTGCTCTCATAGCTGAATTCGAGCATGATGTCTGGTCAGTAGCTCCATTTGGCACGAAATCAAATTTGTTTATCAAATGTTATTGTGGAAGGGAAAACAGGTTGCCTCTACAATCACATCAGGAAAACGCAGACACTGGCAGTCATCCTGTAACCTCTCATCATGCTGCTCCACTCCACGGCACAATGAAACATCTGCTGAACTTTACTCATAGCCCCAGAACATTCACCTCTACCACTTCCTTTTAAAGACACTGACCTTTCAGTGATGCACTGATGTCTTTTAAGTTTACACTCCTGCGTAGACCTGCTCCTTTTTTTTTTTATTAGAGCTGTTTTCTGCACATCAAGTCGCAAGTCTTCATAAGCAAAGTGCAAGTTCAGGTCTCTGAATGCTGATACCATGGATGATACCATACCATAAGCCTGTCAGGATAATTATGTTATCACAAAATTACAAGTACTGTACTTAAATACAATTTGGAGGTACTTTTCTTTCACTCCATTTTAGTTAATTGATATGCAAATTCAGATTACTTCGTGCTGATCGGCTATTACACGTGACACCAGATAGTGTTGTGGACACTGAGACCACAGAGTGGTGACGTTTTTGTTTTAGAACTTTTATTGAGAGGATTCTTTATTTTTAACTAAGACCGAGACCTTCAATCATTTGTATTATTTGTTGTTGTTTTTTGTCAGGTCAAAGCCTAAGACTTGAATGTTTTTCATTACGTCAAATCCAAGTCAGGTCTCAAGCTAAAGTACAAATCCCATCTCTGCAGCTCTACTTTTTAAAACATTTTCTTTGGCTCGTAAAACCAAAACAAGTTTCTATGTTGACAGTAGAACACACCTTTCAAACAGTCTCACATGGCCTGAGGTTATTTTTATTTTTACTCTTGTCTTCAGTTTAAATCTCTTCATTGGTTTTGTTTCCATTCATCTTTTAGCTGCCTCCAACTTGAGCCACGTTTTCCTTCTGATTGACTTGAGGTCATTTTGGTTGCGTTCACGGTCAGTGCAGATCAGATGGCACCTCCTGGTTCGTCGCTCCTTCAGTAGCCGTGGTGGCATGAACGCTGGACATGCTGTCCCTGCCAGCCTTGTATTGTGTTGTATTACAGCGTCGTGCTCAGCTCCTGCTCCTGTCTGCCATCTGCCAGTCATATGTACCGCCATCTGCTCTTCAAACCAGCCCATAATCGAGCTCGCACTCTGGCATCGTTTGCTTAATTTAAACACTTACAGCAACGGCTGATGATGTTTTATGTCTGGGGATTTAATTATTTATTTTCAAAACCTCTCTGTGCTACTGTGACACAATGTTAAGAGTAGATGTGTGCATTTTCTTTCGTCATTTACATTGTGTTTGGTCTTTGGTCTTTTTGGTCTTTTTGACTTTTGTCTGCTGTTTCACATCCCTGCTTCAATCACAGATATAATTAGACTGCTTTCTGTTTTGGCATCGACAGAGACAGAAACATATGGCAGGTCTATCTCTCCTCATCTCTGATCCTTTTACATTTGTGACAAGCTCTCAGCTGCACTCCGCGCTGATCTCAGGTCAGCCCGCTCTGTTATGACATACCAGCGAGCAGCAGCATCAACGACATCTCCTCCTTCCAGAGTACGCTCATTCCTCTGGAAGCTGCACCCCTCTGCTAACTCTGTCATTACTACCATCTAACCAGTGTAATTGCCAGCCTCGGTGTGTGTTTGTGGTGCACGGGCCAAGCATGCATCATGCAGAGCAAGTGGGAGTGGCTGTGGAGGGAAGGAGCATGAATGGGAGAGTCAAAACAGGCGAGGTATATCCTAGAGCTAACTAATTACTATATGTAAGTAATTAAAAGGCATTAAATGTCTGCACTATATCTTCTGAAGTCTGGGCCAAAGCTGCATGCGTCTGCTTAATTCTTACTGCGTTTGATGCGGATGAATTCCATCTTCTAGCATGTTTTCCTCTGGATTTTTCTTAACCCTTTCTCCGTAGTTGATAATCACATTTTATACTGCTTAAGATTGGTAAATATGAGCTCCATTACTGAGATGGAGGGGTTTGCAGGTATACAGTTTATTGGCCTCTTCACCTCCCCTAAACTGTTCCCATCATACTGGATACACCAAAAATGATGTATCTGTGATAGGCTAATATCAGCTAACAATGTCAGCCAACCGATATATTGGTTGGCCATTGGTTGCTCTAGCTTATTTAAACATCAGGCATGCTTAACGTCAGCATGTTAGCATCGTCATTATGAGCATGATAGCATGGTGACATTAGCACTTTCCTTAAAGCACTGCTGCTGTTGTTATAATAATAATAATTACTTTTTTTCATATATCACTTTTCAAAAAGAAGTTACAAACTGCTTTACAAAATCATTAAAACAGGAGAAATTACAGATAAATGATAGACAACAGTACAGTTCATACAATAATAAAACAAGCGAGGTAGGAACACTAAAACAGATTAAAACCAAATATAGAAGGAAGAGTGAGCAATTCAAGAACAACTATTATGAAGAAAGTGTTTTTTAGAGAAACAGAGCTAGCTTGCCTGATTTCCTTCGGCTGCTCATTCTGTGAGCTCAGCCTCCCCTGGTTTTTAGCTTTAACCCAGGAATTACATTTAGTAATGTCAGTAATTCCTCGCTCTTTGGGTGTCAGGTATGTTTGTTGCTGTGGGCTGCAGTCTCTGACAGAAGTCACTAGTAAAGATCAGATCACCCTCTCTCCATTGCCTCTCTCATCAGGCACCTCAGACACATAATGAAGCCATTCTGCTGCTCCTGCAGCTGGGGCGGATAATCTGGGATTGGGTCTGATAGTGGATCACAGGAAAGCCGTCCGGATGAGGAGAGACTCTGTCAGAAAGCACGATCAGAGCGGCAGCCTTTGGCCCGGAAGTGCCTGTGGTTCGCCTAAAACAAAGACATGATACATGTGCGTGGCCGTACGACTATAGGGGGATTTTGTTTGCCGTGAATGAGTTCTGTTTATGGTGCTCGTGTGCGTGTATGAGTGAATGAGTAATGCAGTCTCGGGGCCAGAAATGAATTCAGCGAGGACTCATAAAAGGCGTTGTGTATCATAAAACACACACAAGCCACTCTGAGCTGCCTCGACACAATGAAAAGCTCAACGTTATGCAAATGGGACTTTATAACGAGATAGTCACCCCAGGAGTCGACATTTTTCTAGGATTCACAAAAACTGGGGCAGCTGGGGAGAGACAAGCAAAGATTTGTTCTCACAACAAAATTGTTCCTGATGAAAGTTTTCTAGAGACTATTAAACATAAAGAGTCGACTATTTCAGAGTGTAGCCTCTGATTTTTAAACCGCAGTGCTTCCATGTGTTATAGCGATATCAGTGAATGCGCTTAAATTTTTATGTGGTTAGATATCCCAAGTGATTACACAGTTAAATGTTGTGTGTGGGTGTGTGTTTTTTCTTCTTGTGGTTGATAATATAATCAAATTCCTTCAAGCCTTTTGTCTGAGGAATAAAAATGTTACCGCTCCTGTCTGATTAATCATGGAAAACAGTGAAAATTGCGAGGTCAGTGGCTATCTGAGACAAAGCTGAAAATAGTGAAGAAGAAGCTGCTTCAATGAGCGTGTGTGATAACATTTGTTCTTGAATTCCATGTTGTGGTGCAAGAAACTTAGAGGGAGGTTTCATAGATCCATGATGTAGGAATATGAAGATGTAAATGGTGAAATATGGAAGACATATGCATATGCGTGAGCAAATTTAATGTAGATATTTTAATGACTTTGGCGGTTTTTAGAGAGACTTGTGTTAATAAAGGAGCTTAAATCCAGGAATAAAGACCTAAATGGAGAGCCAGATTGGACATGAACCCGAGAAGAAAATTTAGAAGAACTACAAACGTGAGCAGTTTGACTACTGCACCGATGAATAGATTGAGCACATTTTCATTATAGACATTAAGCCGCAGCTCCCATTCAAAATTCAAACCCCCACTACTGACTCTTAATATCATATACTCCATATGCATGTTGGGTTGTGTAATCTGCAAGTCTTGAATTTGTCTCCTCCAAGAACGACTTTAGTACGTATTAAATAGTCTTAAATATTTTTCTTTTGCATGCTATAGGAGGTAACAATGAATATAAAATGTTTTTGCTGTAGAATGTCTGATTGCTGTTGGGCGACATTATATACTTAAAAACTAAAAGTAGTCTTGTTTAATATCTACAGTAGCAGCAGTAGAAGCTGTGTTTGTTTCAGCAAAAGCCGAAAAAACTAATTGAATGAATCATTCTTAATTTGTTAATCCATGCATGCATCATCCATTTTCTGCTAATTATGCAGGTCTAGGTTGCTGTCATTTAATTAATTACACTGTTATTAATTATTATGCGCTGCTTGCGAGTACTGAAAACGTGATATGATAACAAATAATTGTAGACTATATCGTCACTTCTGGTTTTCCATCATGTTTTCACACTTTGGCATGTATAACTATGAAACAGAGATACAATTCTGTGGTATTAAACATGTCTGTAAAAAGTTATAAAGGTTTTAAATGTTGGACTTCTAGACAGGCAATGTGCTCTTTTGTTCTCACCAAACAGTAACTGAAAATACAAGCCGGATTTCTTCTAATGTTTACAAATATAAATGAATGCCAATAATTAATAGTTTTGACATATTTGTATTATATATGTATTGTGCTGCAAGGACATCTACTGAAGTTAACATGCTAACCAGCTAGCCTGGCCCGTCCTGGTTCAAAGCTCCTGTGTTGGCGATGTAAACATTAACGTTCCCCTCATCCCAGAGCTCCCAGTCCAAACCACTAACTGCAAGGCTAACTGGGCTAAATCGATCACACAGCAGTTAGTGGTTACTCTGGTGATATGCTGCCCCCTGTTTCTTTTGAGAATGAATTGGTCATAGTCTCTAAAAAAATTGCATCTTTAGATTTAACTTGGTAAACCCGACAGATATCCCAGTTAATGGGGCCCACACACAAACGGCAGACTTCACAAGAACACAGTGTGTTTATTGTTCAAGGCTGCCAAGATCCCACTGCCAGCATATTGTCATTGCTCGCTGTGTTGATAATGGTCATCCAGTGGAGTCATAACCACATCGTAATATTCTCGAATATGAATTCCCAGCCGGTCAGTGTGAACAACCACACCATTCACAGCCCAACAGTATGAGCAAGACTGGGACGTTTTGTTCTGGACTGATGGCGACTGAAGGGTGCAGTGATTCAGTCTGCTGGGAACTTAACAATGACCAGTGTACATTTTTCAGCTCACCCAACATTAAGTAAACATGATTATAGAGTGATCCTACACAAGTGCAGTGACTGTGTAAAATGGCTGTAATAAATCATCACATTAAACCTCAGGAGAGACTTAGGATGCTTCTGAGTAAACAAGCTTCTTTCTGAGGCTGGTGGATTTTTAAGACATGATGCATTGTGACTGTCATATTAAAGCACGCTACTGTGGTTCACTGAGCAATGTACCGCTCTCCTCCTTGCTCTTTCTTAACTGTCCGTTCACTCTATTTCTGGATTTACCCCGCCTCACCTCTCCGGCTGTTTGGTGTCATTGTTGGGTCCTTTTCTGTCTGTCCTGAAGTAGAGCAGCAACAACGGCCAACTGCTTTGATAATTGATCAGTTTGAGTGAAAAAAAGGCAAAATTCTCTGATTCCAACTTCTTAAATGTGAAAAATTTCCATTGAATATCTTTGGGTTGTTGACAAAACAAGACATTTGTGGACATCATCTTCCGTTTTAAGGAAACACTGATCAGCATTTTCCACAATTTTCTGACTTTTTATAGACCAAACAACTAATCAGTTAAGCGAGAAAATAGCCAACCGGTTAAGCGATAGTGAAAATAATCGTTGGTGCAGCAGGGGTTGCAGTAATATACAGGTCAAGGTATTCGGGGATATGGAAATCAGCTGTTATCATTCAGTGTACATTTGCCTATCAACAGTATTTAATTCTACCATATTAGTCTTATTAAAACGTGTATATTTCAAAATTATATGACGTTTCATGTCAGTTAGCACATAATATTTTGTGAACATTATAATAAAGTATTTGTTCGACCAAAAACACCCTCTGTTTTGAATATTTTAAAGGTTCCTTTGTTTTATGACAAGGACAACACAATTTCATACTGTTTTACTTTGTTTATATGTGGCGGACCCTGCCACCTTTCTAGCTTCAAACAGTGTTCTGGGGACCTTATTTTCCTCTGAGAACAGCTTGTTCATTCAGTTATGGAAAAGATAAATATTTCTGAGTTTGTATTACTAACTTTCTTCTCCAAAACTACATAGTGCCCCTTTGTCTGTCACCATAACTGTTAAGAATAATAATTGTGTAACATATAATTGTGAAACCGTCATATTTTCTAAGGTTATTATTGTACTGTGAAAATCATAGTTGCAGGCCTACCCTGAGGTCCCTCTTCATCGTCGTCTCAAAGTTGTATTTTTGTGTTGTTTTAGGTTCACTCGGAGTAGAATAGAGTAGCTTCTCTGTCTCAGCCATGTGGAGATCAGTGCCAGCAGGATGGCAAAATCAGTTGAGCTGACTCCAACACCAATATAAATTTATCATCACTGTGGGTTTGAAATGAGAGACATGAGAAGTGAATCTGCTGCAGAGGTGCTGAAGTGTTAAATTATCTGTGTGTTCTGCATTTCCTCTGTTTGGATCTGCATTACTTTCTAGTCTGATGATATTAGCTGAAGTGTTTCAAGTGGGTTTAATCTGCGGCAGAGCGGCCACAGCCTGCATGTCCTGTGGGTGACTGTTTGCGTGTGGACGCACACGCACTGGAGTGCACAGCATGTGAGATAATAATATCCCTTGTCAGCCTCCTGAAGATTAGCCTCGACGGGAGAAATCCTCTGTCATATCCCCTCACCTTATTTCTCTCCCTCTCGCTCTTCGTCTTATCAGTCTTTCATTGTTGTACAGTTGAGTGAGTCGATCGCAAGCTCAGTTTTTCTTTGCGCCTGAGGAAAAAAATTGGGTCACACAAGCCCTGATTTCAACAAAGCATTTCATATCTATCTTGTTTTGGTGTTAGATTGATTTTGATTGGTTTGAATAATTGTTTTTTTGTTTTTTTTACAGATCTGCATTAGAATAAATTAATCCAAGAAGAAGAGGACCGGTCTTGACTTACGCTGGTCCTCAATGGACCAGTGAGGTGTCTACCACCCTGCCAGTTCAAAGCTATGTTTTTGGGAGCTGGAGGCCGTAGCACCGCCAGCCGAGTGTGTGTGGGGCCCCTCCTCTGTCTCTTTCCCAGCACCCCGCCTGATATGGGATGCCAGCCCCCTGCCTCCCTGCCCTGAGCTCTCCCGGGGTGCCATGAACAGCTACAGAGACAGAGGGGTCACTTGCAACTCCTCAGACCTCCTGGATGGAGGTGGAGGAGGAGGTGTTTTGCCCCAGCACACTCCCTTTCGCCACACCCCAAATGGCCACCCGGCTCCTGGCCTCACAGACCCGGCCATGCAACCACGTGTCTCCGTGCCCAAAATGGGTGTCCGGGCACGGATTGCAGAATGGCCCCCACGCCGAGCGCAGTCCAGGGAGTCGCTACTTGAAAATGGGCAGATTGGCAGCAATCGCCATGGAGATGACTGCTCCACAATTTCCTCATCAATTTTGTCATCTGACATGGGTTTGGTGCGGGGAGGAGTTGCCAGGTTGCCACGACGGCGGTCCAAGGATGTAGAGTTCAGAGGAGGAGGGTTTGGCGTTGAAAGAGGTTCACCTTTTAGCCTAAGAGTGTTCCCGCCACTGAGACAGCGCTCTAACAGCGAGGTGACCCTGAGCGAACAGGACGAAAACGAGGTGAGTCTTCAGCTGCTCTCAAACCTGTGGTTTTTATTAATACGATTTATCATGAAGCTTGGGCATGAAAACCTAACTTTGATTTTAATAATAGTATTAGGGGGAAAAAAATGTTGTTTTTACATGTCATCAGAAAAACGTTTCTCCCTTTTCTGCTCCAAGGTGGAGGTCCGTGGAGGTGGTGGGATGGGGAACCTGTTCAGAGAATATGGCAGCACCTCTTCCATTGACGTCCAGGGCATTCCTGAGCAGAGCTTCTTTGACATGCTCAGCCAGTTCCACCAGGAGAGGCCTGACCAGCGCAGCTCAGCGCCCGTACGCCTCGGGGAGCTGCTGCGCACTCCAGACTCACCACCAAACGCACCCCTCCCCTCTGCTCCCTCACCTGGTCCCATAGGCGGGGACGACAGAGGGACAGGAAGGAAGGACGGAGCCGAGAGGGCAAGGAAGAAAAGTGGAGGGACGGAGTCATCTCTGGGCACCTCATCTTTGTTCAGGAAACTTAGGAGCTCTAGTCGAGGAGAGCTGGATGGAGGGAAAGGAGAGACTGGTGAGGATGGAGGTCGGGGGTCAGGGGAGGCCTCCTACAAACCGTGGGTCTGCCCCAAGAGCTTTGTCCACTTTGATGCTCAGAGCATCTTGTTTGACCTTCATGAGGCGGCGGCTCAGCGGGGTTATGCCGCCCAGAGGAGGAACACCGCAACAGGGGCATCAGCTGCTTCAGTGTCCCTGTCCGTCTCCAGATCCTCAGCTGTGAACGACCCGGTTTACTCCAGCATAGAGGATCTGACCCTGAGCCTCGACCCTGGCTCCACCACACCATCCCTGGGCGTGGACCCCCTGGACGGGCCTCCTGGAGCCCATAACTCGAGCCAACTACTCCTCTGCTGCCCCCACTTTCTCAATGAGACCGGGGGCCACGGGGAGCGCAACATCAGCTTCCTCAGCTCTTCAGCAGAGCGAGGAGGAGATGGAGGAGGTGACGGAGCAAGGGGCTGGCTGAGGAGGAGTAACGCCAGCGTCTCAGTGCTGGAGGTGCCTATTGAACAGCAGGTTACGAGGCTGGAACGACTGAAACTGTACAGCATAGAGCACGTAGACCTGGGGGCCAGGTACTACAGAGAGTACTTCCATGGAAGAGGTAATACTGAGACACAGATATCACAATACGCATAAATATTCATTGATGTTTTGCTGTATAAGAATCAAACTCATTGATTATACAGGGTTGTTCTTTGCAGTTGGACACTGCTGGTTGGACAAAAGAAACACTTTAGATGTTACCTTGGGCTCTTCAAAATTGTGATGAAGATTTTCTGACATTTTGTAGACTGAATTAATAGATTTATCATAAAAATAATGATTAGTTGCTGCTTTTTTCCATCAATCAACTAGACATATAATGGGTTGGGTTTCGGTCTGTTTGTCAGACTAACCAGCGATCTGAAGATAGTGATGTGCATTTTCCACCATTCTCTGGCGTTTTGTAGACTAAATATTTACAGAAAAATGATCAGCAAGAGAGAAGAAAAGAGCCAGTGAGGAATGGAGAGGAATATAAGTGACATTGGTGAGGAAAGAGTGTGAGAAACAATGAAAGAGGATAGGAATCTTTACAACAAGCATGTCAATTGACACATTCTGGCTCCTTGTGCGTGTGAAGTAGACAGTGTAGATGTCGTTTGTCCAGCCAGAGATTCTCCAGTGTCATTCCCCACATCTCATACTGTTACTGTTAATATCCAGCTGGACCTGAGCAGAGCAGAGTGGGCCGAGCTGGCAGCACTCCCGGTTTTTATTACACATGTACCTGCCACTGGACTGTTGGCAAACTCTGAGCTGATGATACACCACCTGCCTTTCTGCTCCGTCACAAGTACCACCTGAAGTAGTCGTCAGCCAGTGTAGCTTTGTTTTACATCTGGTTTTCAGTGTCAGAAGCAACACCTAACTTCAGACAGGAATGGTGTGCGATGTGTGCCAATCCAGACATGCGCATGTGGGCATTTCTTGTCAACATCACCCCTTCAGACAGTATGGATGAAACTTCCCCTTGGCAAGCATCATCTGGCTGCACCCTAATTAGTGACAGATGCTGTTAGGAGCACATGTGTGCAAGCAAGCATGTGTGTGTGTGTGTGTGTGTGTGAGAGAGAGACAGGCCTGCAGCCACAAAGATAAAGGTTATCATTCCAAAAATATGTTCATGTGCTGACTCTTCCAGCTTAGTTTTCCCCCACGACACAACTGTGATTGTGCGTGTGCGATGTGCCCTGTGTGCACGTCAGAAAGCCTCATCAAAAAAGCTGACATTTTCACCACAGGACATGACATGGAAGCTAAGCAGGCCTGAGTCTCTAACGTCGTTGCGGCACACTCCAGTCGGACGGGGGTAGAAGAGGAATACTTGTCAAGCTTGATTCCTCCCCGAGTGTCTGGAGAATTTGTCGTTCGACTCCCACGCTGCCTGTGGTGTTGGCATTACCACGGCTTATCTTAGGAGCTTTAGAGGAGGACATGATGATGCTCATGAAACGTGGTGACAACTATGTCTTTAATGGAAGAATATGTTTTTGTTGTTGCTAATGCTGCTAACAGGAATGTAAATTGGCGGCTCATGACACCTAATTTTGTTAATTTCCTGGATTTACGGGGGACATATTTGTTACTGTACAGTCTTATTTTTAGATATATGTAGTCTAATTGTAGTTTATTCAGCATCTCCGTGGCCACACATTGAATAAGCCGTTTAATCTTCACCTGTCTTTAGGAGCATTCATCATTTTCTCTGGGTTATGCCTCGTGTTAGCTAAATTGATTTTGTAATTATGGGAGTATTGATTGCTAGATAACATGTCATCGTCTTAGTCCTGTCCTTGACTTTCTGCTCCTCTGCTGTCAGTCCTGCTAACTGCACATACAGTGGCACCTCTTTCACTCTGTCACGCTCCTCTTATCTGTCTCAAGTTAAGTTCTTGTACAACTGCTTGTGTTAAAACGTCAGACTACATAAGTTTCTTCTTTTCTTAAATATAAAAAATGTTTTTGCAGAAAAACAAGTACAGAATCACAAAATATTTAGGGCTGCTACTAACAATTACTTTCAGGATTGTTTGATTAGAAAATAGTAAAACAAAATAAATGCATGAAGACCAGAAGTCCAAAACCTAAAGATAAAACCAGCAAATCTCCATATTTGAGAAGCTAGAAGCCGAACATTTTTGGTGATGAAATTCATTATCAGTTATGATTATGATTTAATCATCAGCATTTTCATTTTCAACAGTCTAAAACTCAAAAGTATTCAGTTTGCTATCATAGAAAACCAGTAAACCAACAAACACCCACATTTTAGAGGAAAAACCCAGTGAATTTAGGTATTTTAGATTAAAAAATATTAATCAGTTATTAGAATTGTTGCCATTAAATTTCCTGTGGATCAACTAATCAGCTAAACCTGCCAATCATCATATCGGTGCTAACATCAACACATAAAAACAAAAATCCCACAAACCACCACCATCATTTGTTGATGTGTCCAACTGTAGATAAAACACAAGCCAGTGTTCAGACTATGATGAATGGATGAACGTTTCCTCCTCAACACGACCTTCAACACTGATCTCTTCTTGTCCTTCACCAGAGCACTCAAACTACTTTGGGACTGACGAGAAGATGGGCGCTGTGGCGATAAGCATCCGCAGGGAGAAACTGGAAGACACCAAAGACCTGAAAGACCAGTACCAGTACCGGCTCGTCGTCAGGACCAGTGAGGTATGCACAGATCTGCTGATTGTGTGTGTGTGTGTGCGTGTGTGTGAGGGTGTTCGGGGATTTCTGAGCGATGACACACCGATGAGTCAGCGTGAGCGTGCACGCTCAAGTTAATTCCTTAGCTACTGTAAATGTCTTCTACTCAGCCCTCCTGTTGTGTTCTTACCTGTGATTCTCCTCACCCTCGCTGCCCAGATTTGAACCTTCCCTCCTCTCTCCTCACCCCCTCACCCCCTCACCTCCTCACCCCCTCTCTCGTCTGCCAGTGGAAAATTCCACCTGCCCGCTCTCAGCTCAGCAAAGCCAAACCAAACACTGGCTGCTCTGGCCAAAGTGTTTGGCCTGCTCTCAGCGGGAGCACACCCAACCACTTTTCCACTTTGATGGATCAAATACTCGTAATGTGTTAAATGGCGGGCGGGTGATCAGGAAGAATTAGCTTCTCTGCAGACTCCATCAGCATTTATGTTAATTTACTTTCAGAATTTCTGCTTCCAGAGCACCAAACTTCATATTTAAAACATGGTTGATGTGTGGTATCAATATGAACTTGTTATTGACAGACAATTAATCTACAACTGTTCTGATAACTGATAAATCATTTGATTGTTATTTTTAAAGCACAAATGCAAAAAGCCACAAATATTCCAGCTTTTCAGATATGAGGCTTTTCTTTGACTCGTGGTATTAAAGTGATTATCATTGTGCTTTGGACTGATGGTTAAACAAAGCAAGATGTTTTAATATGTCACCTTGGTCTCTGGAAAACTGTTATCAGCGTATTTTGCCACTCTCTAGACAAAGAGACTAATTGTTTAGTCTGGAAAATGATTGGCAAATTTATCTGAGGCATTAAAATTACTTAGTGCATCTATGTCATGAGCCAAGTGCAAATGAGTCGGACAAGTAGACCAAAAGTTGCAAGCAAACTCATGCACACTGTCTATCTTACAAAAAATACAAAATACATTTATCTGCAAATTTCAGTACTAGACCTCCATCTGTCAAATCTTTTTTGCCTGATGAAGGTTGCAAATTAATCTGTAGCAAAAATAATCATTAGCCGATCACAGACAGCGCAGATACTGTGTTAGTCTTCTGTTTAGGTATGCACCGATTAATGGGCCAGTATTTGCCTTGTAGACTTACCTATCGGTAAATAAGATGACACTCACTGATGACAGCGGCAGATGTTTATCTGTTGTTCCACATCAGTTTTGTGCTGGCACATTCATGAGCTACTCGCTCGTGACATCCCTGGCATCAGTGTGTGAGGCTTTGTAAGTACTGAAAAACTCTTCTCACAGAGAAGGTAGTTGTATAGCAGTCTAAAAAGACTTTTGAAGTGGTAACTTTTCAACAACAACCAAAGAATCTTTTCATGTGAAAGAAGGTTGTGTTGTGTAATGAAGGGCTGAATGACCCTAAAACACATCAATTCATTTAAAACGAATTCCTCTGGCAAGAGGGGAGTAATAACAACAAGAATGAAACAAAATCTGAATCAGGCCAGAATTTCACAATCAGTGCATCCCTACTTCTGTTCTGTCTTTTCATAGGTTGCGTTAAAGAGGTCTGAGGTCTCCATGTATAGTTAATTGTAATATTTTATTCACACCTGTGTAATGTTGTCAAGGTTGCTGAAACAAACAGCAAAGTTTGCCTCTGATCGCCGTGTTCCTTCGTCTGTGTAGCGCTGTTGTTTTTAGCTGGATTACATGGCTGCCTGGCCTCATCACCTTAGCTCGGCTGTAACAATGGAGCCTCTCCGCCATCTAAGTACACAGAGCTCAGCTAACAGACACAACCAGCTCACACAGGCGTGCTGTTCCCACACAGAGAGGGGAAAAAAAGAGATTGATTGCAGACTTTATTCTCTCCCACTCAAGCCGCAGCTCCTCTCAAATATCCAGCCCCCTAAAGTCTGTCATTTAATTCAGTGCAGCAGTGCTGACACAGCAAGGTGGAGAGACTTCCTGTTTCTCTCCTTCTTTCTCTCCTTCTTTCTCCTTCCATCATACATTTATACACACAGCTCTCCTGCTCAGCGTGTCGCAGTCGCACAGAAGCTGATGAGTTGAAACGAGCGCTCCTGTCAATCAGGCTTCATTTCTCTGCGGTGCACACCCGAGTCTCTGAGGTTCAACTGTCTCTCCGGCCCCTGCCAGCTCCACAGTCTGCCATGCATTTTTAATGAAGCCGCATTTGTGTGTGTAGGTGTACACATGTGTATAAGCGTGTGTGCGGTGAGAAGGAACAGCCCACTCCTCCCGACTGTATCTGAGGTTATTATAGTCTCACTGTTTTGAAGCAGGTCAATTTCCTCTCACCAGGGAGCAGCACTCTGTGGCAGCACAATACTGAGCAGAATATTAATGCACAATACAGCTCAACTTAAAATCCTCCACACAGAGCACTTTTCACTGTGTGTGTGTGTGTGTGTGTGTGTGTGTGTGTGTGTGTGTGTGTGTGTGTGTGTGTGTGTGTGTGTGTGTGTGTGTGTGTGTGTGTGTGTGTGTGTGTGTGTGTGTGTGTGTGTGTGTGTGTGTGCGTGCGCGCGTGTGTGTGTGCGGCTTCAGGGCAGTAGGGCGTTATTATGACTAGTGAAACCATCCCTCATCTGATGGACCCACTTCAGGCTCGCAGGCTACAAATCCTCCACCTCTCCATCTCCAGGCTTTACTGAACTTGACCTCTGACCTCTCCCAATAAATGTATACTAATTTCAAACAGGGCTGCAACTAAAGATTATTTTGATTGTTGATTAACCTGTCGATAATTTTCTCAATTAATAGATTGTTTAAAATGTCAGTGAGCCCAAGATGAAGTCCTCAAATCAGTTTATCATAGGGCAGCAAAGAAACCAGAAAATATTCACATTTAAGAGGCAGAAATCTGAGAAATTTGACTTCTTGTTCTCAAAGATTTACTCAAAGTGTAATCAGTTATTTAAATAGTTGGCGATTAATGTAATAATTGACAACTTATCGATAAATTGGTAGATCGTTGCAACTCTGATACCAAATAGTATTACAACTGAGACAACATATAATGTATAATAGCAGATTTATGTGATACAAGAAAATTAAACACAGACCAATATTAAAAAAACTGAAATAAAAAAGACAAAATAATTCATCAACCTGTTGCGTTCAAATGGAGGGACTCTGGAGGGCAGAAGTATGTACTTTTTTACAACATTGTTTTCTTTCCCCACATTCAGCTCGTGACCCTGCGAGGCTCCATTTTAGAGGATGCGGTGGCATCTACGGGGAGGCACGGCACGGTGCGGGGTTTGCCGCTCAAGGAGGTTCTGGAGCAGGTCGTCCCCGAGCTTAACGTCTCCTGTTTGAGACTGGCGCTCAGCACACCCAAAGTCACCGAACAGCTCCTGAAACTTGACGAACAGGGGGTGAGTTATGAGTCCGTATTTGCATTTTTTTTGTCGACTTATCTGATAAACTGAAAATCTGACAGTTGATCCCTGCAGCAGCGATGTCTCCATTGTGTCTTCAGGGCACAATACATAAAGTGTAAATAGAGAAACGCAGAGACATATGGTATGCTCGGGTAGTGTGTGTGTAAAAATGTCTGAAACCTGTATAATAGATTTAGTGTTGGTGCAAAGTACAGAATTGGACTGAGGGCAGTGAAAGCTGAGTGAAGCAGGGTGTGGTGTGTTGAGCATGAGTGTGTGACCATAAAAGCTTTAATGTTTAGCTATGTTATCTCACATTTTATTTAATGGAGGTTGAACTGCGCGGCCGAGATGTTCTGCCAGCCGTAGGCTTGTTTTTGTTTGTGTAGGCGGTTTATAGTTGGGCTCAAAGTGAGTGTCTAAATGCATCGTTATCTCTAACATCTACTCTGACATTAAGCTGCATTAGACTGCAGTTTTTAGCTGTGTTTGATTGTGGTGTTTCAGCTGTGTGTGTGTAGTGTTAACGTTATCTCTCCGCTCTCTCTTGTAGTTAAGTCAGAAGCACAAGGTGGGTGTTCTGCTGTGCCGTGCAGGCCAGAGCACTGAGGAGGAGATGTACAACAACGAGGAGGCGTCACCCGCCTTCTCTGCCTTCCTGGAGCTGCTGGGGGAGCAGGTGCTGCTCAAAGGATTCACCAAATACGCCGCACAGCTCGACACAAAGAGTGAGTCTTCACAAGCGCCCCTTTGACTATGTTCAGACGGCAGGCAAATCCGATTTGTTTCTCAATTTAGATCTGAAAGACTAGAGTGTTGGAGCTGTTATTTGTAAGTGATCAAATCGAATTTATGTGTCCAGATAACACCAACTTATCTGCAGTGGGTTGCTGTGGTGATGGCACTGGCATCAAACACTCCATACTCATGCTATCAAGTAGCGGAGCAAAGCATTTATTTCAATGCGACTGTCCACAGACTATTGTTATCTGTGTTGTCGTCCATACCGCTCTGCTCGTAGCCGCTCTGGTGCACTTCCGTCTCTCTGGATTTTATGTCACCGGTGTGTGTAGCGCTGGAGTGACGAAAAAGACACAACCCGATATGAGCGACCAGAGCGTCCTGACTGAGAAACATCTGTTGAAATTCGATTTGAATTGCAAAAAATGGATTTGGGTAGTCTGAACATAGCCTTTCAGACATCCACTATGTTCCATAAATGTGTTGGCTATTCAAGACGGTGATGTTACCAGATCTCGACAAGTAAAACTCACAATGGTACATGTGCAGATAACACAAAGGCTACAGCAGAAGAAGGTTATTTCATTTACTTATTGCTCGCCATACTAAGCTCACTGTGATGAATGTATCACTTAAGGGACCAGTGTGTAGAATTCAGTGGCATCCAGCGGTAAGGTTGCAGATTTTAACAAATAAAATACCCCTCGTTTCATCTTCCCTTAAGGTGGCCACTAAAAAAATGGAAAACGCAAAAGAGCCAGTGTTTGGTTTGTCTGTTCTGGGCTACTGTAGAAACACAGGGTCCTCTGTGGAAGAGAACCCAACAACAACACAAAACACAACAGTTCTTAAACATATTTGTTAATATTATATTCCATTCCTGCCAGTAGATCCTTCTAAATCCCCCTTAATTCACTGGAAAAATCTTCTGTTTGAACCAGGAAGTGTTTTGACTCTAATTCAGCATCATGGTGTCATCTGCAGTTAACAGCTTCTAACTGATGATGTCTTTCCACAGCCGACTCCACTGGCACCCACTCCCTGTACACCACCTACCAAGGCTACGAGGTCATGTTCCACGTGTCCACCATGCTGCCGTACATGCCCAACAACCCCCAGCAGGTAAGAGTTTATAAGCACCCCTTCCTAAATCCTGCACCATCACATACGGCAAGCCTGAATGTCTCAAGCCAAGTTTTTGGTGTATGCAGCTGAGAAATACATCTATGAATGTCCTGTCTAGTCCCTCAAAGCCTTTCAAAGTCTGCCTGTGGTTTTTAGTTGAAGCCTTTTTCTCCGGGTCGTAAACCACAGCAAGAATTCATCAAGTGGAAACTCGTGACTTGTGTCACCCTCTTCATTTAGCCTCTTTCCAGTTTCATTCAGCTGCTCGTATTTTCATAGTCTTTGTTCTTTGTGGCTTTTCTGCCCTTCTCTTTCTCTCCGGCTTCTTCTTTTGCCCTTTAACTGGATCAGAGCAGGGTGGGGTTCAGTACTGAGTAGTTTCTTTATTTTCTCCCTCCTTTTTTTTTCTTCAAATAAAGCTGCCTTCCTACACGTTCTCCAGGGCACTGTGTGTTTGCAGCGTGGGCTGTGTGTCAGTGACCAGTGTGTAAGATAGCTTTTTATTTTTTATTTCTTTGAGTGTATTTTTAATGGTGTTGCCGTGAGAGGAACACACGGGTGAAAACACGTGTGTTCAGACGGGCCCTGTGGGTGCTTGGGATTTGTGTACACGCTTGCAGAACAGTCATTTGTTCTTCCTCAAGCATAAATTGACCTTTTGAATTGGAATAGTATATTTTTATTAAAATAAACACAGCAACTTATTGTTGATCATGTAAACAGTTTTTTTGTATGATCTTGTAAATGGTGTGTAAACAAAAAATGTGAGGGTTGCAGCTGTTAAAGATTAAGAAAATTAAGTGTTTCAACAGTTTTCATTAATATCAACTCTGATATCAGAGAGTCTAATTTTATAAATGGCACAATAACTCCATCCAGAGGTTTAGAGGCTGCAGCAGAAAGAAGGTTTACTTGCTCAGATGAACCGCTAGGTGGCAGCATTGACTTTAAAAATGACCCACAGTGGATGAACAGGAGAAATGAATTGGGAATATAGAAAGTGTGAAGGCTCTTATATATTAGGAAGAGAGCTCAAGATAGTCTTGCACCATCAGTCAGCTGTATTTAGTCTTATTTAGAATGGATGACTTAATAGAAAACAGTTAAGATGTTGATAAAAGATCCTGAATGTAAAAAAACAAACTCACTCTCTCCAAATGATCTCTTCTACTAATAATAGTTAGTTTTTAACCACTACATTAGCACAATCATCTAAATTTTCACAAGTGCAAGTGAAGGATCCTCCTGTGGCACCATGCTGGAGAATGTGAGTATCTATGGCCAAACAGTGGGCTGGATTACATAATTGGTACTTTCACACTTCCCCCTGCAGATGAAGAGAGGATTGGCAAGCAGCGCAGCACAGACACAGCCTGGACTCTGTGCCACGTCTCCTACACGAACACAGATAGACGGACAAACCAGCTCACACAGACACAAATAGCCCACACAGAATCCGAAAAACAAATTACATAAAGAGCTGTTGTTTGGCGTCTGGTCGTCTCAATCTCTCATTTCCCTTGTGAGACTTTCTGTAACGTTGACTGAGTCAGTTGTGTCAGTGCCAGTTATCTTAGCTCATTTTTTATTAATTTGTCATTTTTATCTCTCCTCTCCCTCAGCTCTTGAGAAAGAGGCACATAGGGAACGACATTGTCACCATCATCTTCCAGGAGCCGGGAGCGTTGCCTTTCACCCCTCAGAATATTCGCTCACACTTCCAGCATGTCTTTGTTATCGTCCGGGTGCACAACCCCTGCTCTGAAAACACCTGTTACAGGTAAATGTCAAGAACAGAGCAATCACACGTTTCATGTTTATAAATACACAACTATGATAACAATAAGTTCATCGCGCTTCATTCCCTTGTCTCTCAGTGTTGCTGTGACAAGAATGAAGGACGTGCCTCCCTTTGGCCCACCCATCCCCAGCGGCGTCACCTTCCGTGACCCAGAAACCTTCCGTAACTTCCTTCTAGCCAAAGTTATCAATGCAGAAAATGCAGCGCACAAGTCAGAGAAGTTCCACACCATGGCGACGCGAACACGCCAGGAATACCTGCGCGACCTGGCTGAGAACTACGTCAGCAGCACGCCACTGGACTCAGCCGGCAAGCTCAACAACCTCATCTCCCTCGCGTCCAAAAAACGCGAGCGCTCTAAGGCGAGAGAGGGAGCGGAGTTGGGAGCCGCGGGGGCCATCGCCTGGAGGGTCCTAGCCCAGGACTTCAGCGGAGGAGGCACGGAGCTCCCCTGTGCCTTGGGTCTGTCGGCTGAGTACGTCCTCCTGACAGACTGTTCCACCAAAGAGGTGGTGTTTAACTGCTTCTGCGCGGACGTGATTGGCTGGACACCAGAGCGTCTGTCGGTAAAGATCTTCTATGGCAGAGGAGACCACATCGCGGTGCGGGTACCAGAGGGCTGCGCACAGGACATCAGGGAGGTGGTGCAGAGATTAAAGGTGAGAGGTTAAAGCTTATCAAGAGTAGAGGGATGGTGACCACCAGAGCAGAAAGTGTACATTTGTGTGACCTTTGAGGCACAGAGCTTGTGTTGTGTTTCGGATCATAGCGCGTAGTCGAAGGATCAGAGCTGTAAGGTGCCCTGTGTTGTTTACTTGTAGTATATTTGTGTTTAATGTGTCTGTGTGTATCCTTAAGGGCTGACATGTGTTGAATGCATCTCCTTTTCCTAAAGTATTTGAAAAAGGCAATTTCGTAAATGTTTCCCTGTAATTTCGTTACCTGTTTGATACAGGCATCCTTGTTTACGTACTTGCAGCTTTCTTCTTTGTTGGTACCTTGACGTGTAGGAGATTACGCAAATTTTAGCCCCACAGTGCAGAAGACCACTAAAAAACGTATTTATGAAAACAATTCCAGCATCAGTAAAGATGAATTGCCTTGGATGATTAAACACTTTAATCCCAGCCTATTCTATACATATTACAATATAAACACAAATATTATAAAGCATGCAGGTCCTCTATGGATCATATAACTCACTTTGATTTGAGGCAACTGCATGCCCTGGCTGATGAGAGGCATTTCATATTGTGATAATCCCTGGAAAATTTGATGAATTAAAGGCTGGGAAAAGGCGATTTCCTGGAATTCAGCGAGCTTGTGTTAATCCAAGAGAAAACTAAATGTTAAAAAATTAGTTAATCTTTCTAAAAATACCAAATACACGCATAATAGAGACTGATCAAGTTTCCAGAATCAGGATTCAGTATTTAACGGCCTTTCTGGCTTTTTTCTTTGTCCGAGAAACTATTTTAATTCACACACACAAATGTAATGATATTTTAAATCTAATCTTTTTTATTTATGACATGTTCTCTCCTCACCAGTCGTTGACAGTGGGATGTGAGACGGTGGATATGACTCTGAGAAGAAACGGACTGGGACAACTGGGCTTCCATGTCCGCCTGGATGGCACCGTGGCCGAGGTACCGTCGGGTGACCATCTGCCACACCAGATCTCTTCCTCGAATACTCGTCTATGAAGATTCTTGGCTGTGCATAACTGGCTTGTTTGAAGACTTTTTTTTTTGTGGTTTTGCAGGTGGAGGAGTACGGCTTTGCCTGGCAGGCGGGACTGAGACAGGGCAGTCGGTTAGTGGAGATCTGCAAGGTGGCGGCGGTGACGCTGACCCACGAGCAAATGATCGACCTGCTGAGGACGTCTGTCACGGTCAAAGTGGTCATAATTCCTCCGTATGAAGAGGGAGGCCCTCGCAGGTGTGTCTCAATGCTGTATTGAGTGATTCATTTTTATTAAACAGCTGTGGTGAATACAGATGTTCGGGCAGTAGGTGACAGTACAGGAGGGCGCTGAGTGTTAGCAGGCAGGAGTGGAGGGACAAGAGAGAGCTAGAGCGAGTACAGGACACTCTTCACTCAAACACACAAAGGCAAGGGTGAGATAGTGGCTAGACTCCAATGTTCTGAGAGGATTTTGTGTGGGAGTGTGTGAAAAGAGGAAGCGAGTGAACAGAGAGAGAAAGGAACGATGTGTGGCTCGAGAGGAAATGAGGTACGGAGACAAAGAGAAAGAAACGTTTGTTTTAACGCGAATTAACCAAATCTGTTCTTTGTTTCTCCGTCCTTCATATCAAGTCATCTCGTTCAGCTGGTTCCCCCTCCTCCCACAATCTTATTTCTTTCCCCTGCCGTCATCCCTTTTTAAACCTTTCATCTACACACACGGCCTTGACAAAGAGCAGAATAACGAGGTCTTATGAGACGCTGATGTGGTGTTACAGAACGGTTACGGAGGTGAAGAAATAACCACAGTGTGTGTGTGTGTGTGTGTGTGCATGTATGTTTCTGAGCTCCTAAATACAGTAATTGTGGCTGGATGTGTGATCGCATAGTGGTTAAATTTCTTTAATGTCGGAGGCAGTTTAATTACACCGAGTTAAATCCCTTTGACACGCACACACATGCACAAACACACACATACACACTCACTCTCTCTCTCTCAAGTAGCAGCTGATAATAAGGGTCTTGTATTTCACTCTCCCCCCTTTCTCTCTCTCTCTCTCTGACTCGTTTGTGTGCCAGGCAAGCAGATTGCATGAGATTAAGGCCTGGAATCTGCAGGAGGGGGGGGGGGGGGCACCACAAAATAAATAAATAAATAAATGAGTGGAAGTGATTAATTAAAAATGCATGCCCCGTGCGATGAAAAGGGCGGAAAAGAGGGGAGGGATACAGAGAGAGAAAAAAAGGCAGGGTTGCGCGCGTTTCGAGTTGGAGAGGCAGAAGAGACGCGCTCGGTGAGGAGGACGTGTTTCAACACCACCGAGAGTGAGTGAAGTGGGTGGAGGAGAGAAAGATAGAGAAACAAAGAGAGACCAGAGTTTTTCCTTCGCTGCTCTGACTCCGTCGCGCACATGCAAGATGGACGGATACAGAGGAGAAGAGGTGTGATGTGTGTTTGACCGTGTGCGTGTGTGTGTGTGTGATGGGGAGCTCCAGCTGTGTCACCTCCGCCAGCGTGATGGAAGAAAAACTGCATGTCAACATGTGTAGGCTCTGCTCTCTCTAAGGTTTGTACTGCGGTTATGTAACGGTTTGGATATTAATCGAGTGAGAAATGCTCTTTGATTGATCAGAACATCCCTCCACGTGTTGTCTTCATGTTCATTGATGTGTGTTTTTTTCTAAATGGTGCGATTGTGTACTGTTCTACACTGTCATTCGTTTTCTACTAGTATTCATAGTCGTATGTTTGTGTTTCTGTCATTCGATGATGTTTACATACTTGTAGCAGAGTGGACCAGGCTCTAGGATGAATCCAGGCTGAACAGTTATTAAATTAAATTTAAAAAAACGCACATTTTCTCACTTACGTCTAGTAGTATCTATCCATGTTGATAGTTTTAGGATATCTGTCAGAATTCTGCTTCCACCACAAGAGAATTGAGGTGAATGAAATTTCATTTATTCTGCTCAGCACTGAAAAAATGTATATTTATTATGTTTATCTTTTAAGTAATAAACCTCTAATCCACACTGCTCACTACAGTTTTAATGGGAAATATTTTCTGATTCAGAAATAGTTCAATTTAGCCTCTCAGATATGAATATTTGCTTGTCTTTCATGACAATAAATGAATATATTTGGGGTTTACAAAAAATACTTGAAAAGACATCACATTGAAACAAAACAACAACATTCGCAGATTGATTTGTAATGAAAATAATCATTAATTGCAGAGCTAATTTGAGTGAACAGACCCTTTAAAGGACACATCACACACAGTGTTCTCATCTCTCTCACAAATCTGTACTGTGTTGTGTTTGTTTATCTCGAAGTTCTTTTTTTATCCGGTTCCTCCTGTGTTTTATCTCAGTGTGAATTTCACTTTGACACCATTTTTCACCCTTCTCTCTCTCTGTCTTCTCTCTTCTCTCTCTCTCTTTTCTCTCTCTCTCTCTTCTTCTTTCCTCCTCCTCTTGGCATTTGTCTCGTCTTGAATACATCCTCTATGCATATTTGATGCCCTCCTGTAATAGGCTGTGTGAATGAAATAATGATGATGTGTAAAAGATATGTGCTGGATATCGAGCTAGCAGGCTGCCATGAGAACATTTCAGTTGAGTGTTTGTGTCCTGAGCAGATAAAAGACGACCGCCTCTCATCTTCTCTCTGTGTCTTTAGGGGCTGCACAGAGGAGTACGAGATGAAGACCATGGAGCAAAAGCCAGAGCCCGAGCCCCTGGCAGTGGGCTACAGACCTTCCCCTCGCCCGACGTGGCGATGGGACAGCCCGCCCATTCCTCCAAGTCTCCACAGTGCCCCCAACCCTCAGCGCTGGGCCCCCATGGGTAACCCACCTCCTCCACTGCCCCGATCACATAAGGCCCTGATGCCTGTTCCCTACAGGGAGCCTCAGCACCTCAACTCCAAGAGGTGAGACTTCACATTAGACATTAGACTATTTAAAGCAACAATTTCTGCAGTTTCTTTGGGTTTGTACTAAATATATACCTCAATGACAATGAAAACAATGACAATAGAGAAAAAAGTATGATAGCATCACTCAGTAAGCAGAATCTACCACGACAGATGATGTTTGATTTACTATATATTAGACAATAAACAAATCATTTTATTCTCCGGTGTATATATAACCAAATGTGTCCAGTGACATTAGCCTGGTTTAGACTTCTGAATCACCACCAACATTATTGATTTCTTCAATGATTCACGTCGATCCTCATGCCCATTGATCGCCATTTCCACCAGCTGAGTAAACAAGGGACCAATCAACGTTATCCTCCTGCAAAGCTAGTTAGCTACATCCATGAAAAATGACAACTGAAAGTGAGAGAAGTGGGGATGAGATCGATGCAGCTGTACATCTTTATCTGATTAACTGCTCCTAGAAACCACCACTATAGATTTGTGTTTTATTCCATTTTTTTATTTATTGTTGTGACAATGTGTTTATGCTGCCCTCTTGGCCGGGTCTTCCTCTGAAAGAGATTTTAATCTCAAAGAGACTTATGCCTGGCAAAATGAAAATGAAAATGAATGTTGATTTTAAAAATGATGTCAGCTGGATGGATACATCACTCACTAGTGATTGCGAAAGGCAAAACAAAACAAATCCCAAACACGTCTGACGAAACGACAATTCAGTCTAATTATCGGGGTGCTGTTACAGTTATATGGAGACAGTTATGTTCTTTCAATCATTAAAATATTGTTTGAATCCATCAACTGAAGTTTCTTTTGAGGGACTCCAGCTTTTTCTTAGAGACGCTCCTCGTGCATGCAGCTCAAATCCTTTTCAAACAAACTTGCATGTTCTTTTTGTTTCACTGTTTGTAACCCTTCAATCCTTTAATTAAATACATTTCCAATCTTGCATTGATGGAAACTGATGTTCTCTTAAAAAGTGAGATACTGTATGTACTTTGAACAAGACGTGTTTTTCACTTAACAGGATGCTCCTCTGCCAAAACTGAATACTTTGATTTGTCACGGCTACTTGGGTTATAAGTGTATGACCTTAAAGCACTATGTTCTCTTTGATCATCCTCTGAGGGAATGAATATATAACTCTGTTTGCAGGGATATTTCTTGTTTTGTTTTGACCCTTTTTGTTCTCAGTAGCTAACCACACTCATGTCACTTGATGCTGGTGTCACACTGCCCACTCCCAAAGTTAATAACTGCAATCAAATCCTGGCAGCATCTAGCTGAATCTCGTTTGTTGCAGCTTGTTTCTCACTAATCTAGATAAATGGTTCATTGTGTTCCCTACTCGTCCGCCTCACCTCCCAGTGGTGTGTGTGTTTGCCTCTTGGTTAACCACCAGCATCTCTTTGTTTCCTCCAGGCCAGTGAGCTACCCAGAGAACCACTACAGCCTGTCTCCTGCAGGAGGCGACAGAGTGCTGCCCTACAGAAACCCCTCAGCCAGCTTCTCCTCGCCCTCCTCGGGCCTGGTCAGCCTCTCCACCATGGGGCCGCCTGGTATCACACCAGGGCCCTTCGTACGCTACAAACCCTCACCTGACAGGTGTGTGTGTGTGTGTGTTCTTTTGTCCTCCGTCGCTTCTTTGATCTTGATTAAACATGTCTGATATGACTCATAACACAACATTACATTTTGTGCGCTCGAGTCGGATTATATCCGTTCTTACGACGAGGCTGAATAGTGTGGTGCGATCAGGTCTGCAGTTAGACGTGTATGAACACACTGTCTCCCAGAAGGATCTGTTGTGTGGGTGGCTCTTCCTCACAGTGTGGAGGTTGATAACATCTCGCCCAACCAGAAAAATGTGTTTTATTCAACCGCCATCAGGATGCAAAACAAAAACTGAAATCCTCCTCTGCTCAGGCAAATCAAAACAGTCTTAGGGCTTTCTTAGTCTGTTTGTTGTGTAATCTATTTATTTCACATATAACTGTGGGATGATTGTGTTTATAATCGAATACCTTCCCTCCTCCTATGATCTGTGTAGATATGGAACAGGACAGCGCCCCCTGCTGCCCTATGAGCCCCACCTCAGTGTGGACATCACCTCCAGTGGAGAGTCTTCCTCAGGCTTCACCAGTCAGGACAGCACCATGGAGCGCTGCAAAACTGGTACGTCACTCTTAAAAGACCTGCATGGTTATGAAAGGATACTGTGAAAATTCAGTCATTATCTACTAACCCTCATTCGGATGGAAAGTCGGGTGAAGTCTTGTAGTCCACAAAGCAATTAAAAAAGAACATAAAATGGATTCATACAGCTCATCTGACGTAATCCAAGTCTCTGGAAACCCAGAGATCCCAAAGTCAAGCAGTTATAATCAATATTTTAATTTAAAGGATTTATGGATCATATGCCTATCTGTGTGTGAAAGGGGATCTTCGTATTGATGACCCTGCAGTGAATTATCACCTCACCCTGCAGTTCCCCCTTTTTTTTTTAGCTCATTGTTTTAGTTTTCTGCTGCAGTTTTAGTCTTTTGGCCACTCTCACAGCTCTCATCAGCATTTTTTTCAGCTATCGCAGACAGCTATAGCTGTACGCTTCCTGCTCAAACAGCAAACATACACAGTTAGTAAGTAGCTGGTGAACATGGTGGAGCTTTTAGCAGCTAAAGACCCAGATATTTCACTCAACAGTTGGTGGAGACCAAAAACAGAGGTGAAAGGAGGGTGGATATTGGAGTTGCACTCATCAGGTGGCCAAAAACGTGACTCTAAATGGATGATAGTGTTGCACTGTATCTGCTGGATGTGTAAATAGGCAACTGTTTACTGACATATTTGCCATAGCAACTTAAAATGAGATGATTTGATGATTTTGAAGTTAATCACCTTGTCTTTTACTACACTCATCGTCTCAATATTGTTTCAGAGTGTGTGTGTACAGTAGAGTAGAGATGACAGAGTGTGATTTTGTCATTGGTGGGTGGGGGGAGGTCAGTGTTTAAATGTGCCATAAGTATTTAATCCTCTTTGCCAACCGTGGAGGTTCAGTGTAATTTACTTTAATCCTGTGAGTGTCTGTGTGTGTTTTCTGTCTAGAACCCCTCTGGCATGTCCCGGCGTCGTCATCTCGAGGACCGGGTGTTGGAGGGGGACAGAGGAGGCTACCCAGACAGGACGTCCCAGGGAAAGACTCTCCAAACAGACACTCGAAGGTCAGACTCGTGATCACTCCGTTTCATTTGTTCATCCGTCACCTCTGAGTGTGTCTGATTTTGCCCTCTTGTCGTCTGCAGGGTGAGACTCAGTACTCCAGCCACTCCAGCAGTAACACCCTGTCCAGTAACGCCTCCAGCAGCCACAGCGACGAGCGGTGGTTCGACGGAGGAGCTGGAGGAGACCGAGGAGGCGGGGGTTGCCTCGGCGACCCAGCCGACGCTGACCCCGACCTTCTTAACAAGGGGGGATCTAACGACAGCGGCATCGACGCCTCGACCCACTACAACAACACTCGCCACGCAAACATGTCCAACAGCCAGCCCCACAAGCCCATGCACATCTTCCCCAACTACAGCGGCGTCCAGGAGCTGTCCGTGGGAAGGAACAGCGGTGGCGGAGAGGCGAGGAGACGAGAGTCTTCACCTATCATACCTGCCTCAGCCAATCAGAACAAAGGATACAGGACTAGGACATTCCCGCCTCCTGGCTCCAGTGCTGATAAAATGGATGCCTTTAAACCCAGGTAAGAGAGCGGCTCACTGATGAGATTAATCTTTTATGGAGAGTTTTATGAAGCAGATTTAGCCAAGATATGTGCTGGCTTGATTGTATGGAGAGAGTGTTGAGTTACATTCATAAATCTTACAGTTTAATGCTGCTCAGCGTAATGGTAATAATGGTAATAACTTTTGACACGTTTTAAGGAAACTGTACTGAAGCATACACCAAGCAGCAGCAGCTATGTACCACCCTCAGATCCTGTTTAAACAGTCGTATGATACATGAAAATGTATCTCTTTAAGGATTAAAGCAGCCTAATCCTCGTGAAACGTACAGATCATCATGTGATCTCTTCTGCTGGTGGACTCTTTGCTACCCCCACTTAATGAATACATGAAATCATAAAACACACAAACATACACAGGGTTGGACCACTCTGTGTTGGATTAAAACAATCTGTGTTTAAACCCAGATGTTGCAGTCTGCTCTGGGATGTGTCAGACCGTAAACATAATATAGACACAAAATGAAATCAGGAGGCTGTAGGACACAGATGATTCAGCTCAGGTATTGTGCTGTAAGGTTCGTTTTGGTTACAATAGTGTTTTTGCTAAATGATGAAAAGGTCACTTGAATGTCCTTGAATTGTTGATTAGATGGTTTTGCATTTGTGAAGAATACGTTAGGTGGATGAAAGACATTTCAGATCACTTGATAGATATTTGTAGTTCATAACTCATAACTGGAATTTAATGGCATGCCTCATTGTCTGATCATTGAAGAGGAGGAAAGAGAAATATATGCTTCAAGAGGAAGTTATGCTCATGTAGGAAGACGACACATGCAGAGCAGTAAAATAGACTCAATTTATTTGTATTATATTCATGTGTTTCTCTTCTGTGATTATAGTGATGTTACATGTCGGAGGGTCGACCACAACTCTTACTCAATCACTTGACTATGATGATCTTTAAAGTAATACTTTACTCACCTTTGTATCTGTTAAATATAAAGCTACAGTCTGGCATAAAGACTAGAAACGGAGATACAGCTAGCCTGGCTTTCTCCGAATGGAACACAAAAATCAAATCAACACCTCTAAAGATCACTAATTAACACACTTTATGGGTGCTGGTAGGCTGAGTTATGTGTAATTCTCTGTGTCAAAATGCCAAAATTGTTGCTAGATGGTCTTTCTGTGACTTGAATTATTTGAATGATCCTACAAAGGAGCAAAAAATTAAACCATACTATGAAAGATGCAGTATTTAGTTCGTCTTTATTTGATCTAGCTTGTTATTTTACATTAAATGAATGCAGCTTGCATCATAGTGCATTTCAGTCTATCTGTAAAATAGACTGTTGAGATAATATGACTGTAAATATTGATCTTTTCCTCTGGTAGACAGGCAGCCTGTCCTCTGACAAACATTGTGTAAAATTATTATACCAAAGTTGAGCCTTTGAGAATCTTTCTCAATATATATGTTTTAACAGTTGATAACAATGAAAAGACTTTCCCTCCTGCACTACACTCGGTAGTGTGTGGCTGATCGTATGCGTCACAACTTCTTCGGGCTAACTGTGTTTTATTACACTCCATCCTCTCAGGGCCTACACACCTCAAGGTTACAAGACTCCGACAGCAGAGAAAGCCCGGCCTGTCCGAGCCGCCACGACAACACCCACTTCAGCTCAGCTGAGCTCCATCCCTCTGTCCAGCTCCGCCCCCAAGGCCTTTTATGGAAAGAGCAGACAAACGGCCTGGATGAACGACGACTCTGGGCCGTCACCTTCAAACGCGACCACAACATCCAACTCTGACGGCAGCAGCAAGAAGTACGTTAGAGACCGAATGCTTCAGATAAACCCAACAGCTTCATTCTGTTCCTGGAGCATCACACGTTTTTAAATATAATGACTTTACAGAGCACAGCTTTAAATTAGTTTGGTCTTTGAATCTCTGAAATGGAGGGAGTTTGATAGTCAGTACATGCAAAATATCATCATCATATCCTGCTATAAGACATAATGCTCAAGTCATTACAGGTCATAGATTAGTCACTAATTGTAAATATGGAACAGGTTCAAAACGTTATTAGAAAACTTGTGAGTGTCTGAGAAGAGTCTGAGCCTAAAACCAGTCACGATAACACTGACCTGTAAACGCTTTGGGTGAATGTGAGGAGGCACAGGAAAGAGATGATTAAGAAAATAACACATTATCCTTTGTGTTCATGATGTTTAGGCAGGTGGATACAAATTCAAAGAACGTGTTTGGACAGCCTCGACTCCGAGCATCACTAAGGGACTTGCGTTCTCCACGCCGGACGTACAAAAGCACCATCGAAGACGACTTGAAGAGACTGATTATCATGGACAATCCAGGAGAGGCACCACAAAGAGATCCAGTGAGCAACACACAAATACAGTCAAATACAGTCTTACTTTGATGAACGTGCACACACAGCTCTGATCCCTGTCACTTTTCTCCCTGTAGTCTCCCAGACGAACCCTGCAGCGCACCTTTTCAGACGAGTCACTGTGCAGCGGGCGCAGAGAGTCCAGCTTCGACTCTGAGAACCAGACGACCCCCACAGACGTGCTGTTCACCTCCACGCTGCCCACACGCAGACACGCCATCTCCAACCACGTCCAGGGCAAGAAGAGTGAGTTTACACTGCAACAACTTGTTTTCAGGAAGGTCAACAAAATGTACCAAAACAGTTGTGTTGAGTGTATTAGCTGCCAAGGTTTCTCTCTGAGGGGATCCAAGGAGTTTAGTGGAAAGAAATCCTTTTTGGATTGATTTCTTAATTGTTTCATTCATAACTTCTGCAGCCGAGTAGTACAAGTGGAGTGCCTGTTTAAAATGGGACGATTTCAGCTCTCTCAAGAACTGTTCATCTAAACAACTTCACACTCGGCACTATGCCTCCTTGGTCCTGAGCAATACACCTGCCATGACATAGTTGCGTCTCCTAGCAACACACAAGCGTATGTGGCATTTGGGTGCAAAAGCTCAAAAATGTTGGAGTCTAGTGAAACAAAATGGCAAACTTACGAGACTTTACTGAGCTGAAACTCTCTTCATTTGTTCTCGAATGTAGTGTAGCAAGCGTTGGATGAATGGTTGTTGAGAAAATTGTAAGACAGAAAGAGAGTTCTTCTGTTTTGGTTGATGTAGCTGCCCTTGTTTCATGCAGAGGTTTGTTTACTTACTGCAGCTGTTGTCCTCTCCTGTCCCTCAGTGCCTCTGTCTGCCTCTGAGCTGTCCCTCACAGAAGTTAGAGACAAAGTTCCCCCCCTGAGGAGGCTCGATCCTGGGCTGATGCCTCTTCCTGACACAGCCTGTGGACTGGAGTGGTCCAGCCTGGTCAACGCCGCTAAAGCTTACGAAGGTGAGGATGGAGACACTTGAGGGTTAGGATTGATCAACTTAAGCTCAGTGTGGGATTTTGGGGATTTTTCTGTCATGACTTGGACCAAAGACTGTTGAATTATCAGCTGTGCTCAGGCAAAATAGTGCAGGTTTGGATGTATTCTGTTAAAAGTTCCTGAAAGTCAGACTAAAAGTTTAAGCGTTCACAGCCGGTTACATCAACTACACTCGTATCAGTTTTATGTTTGGTTTTATTAGTTGATTTAATGCTCAACAAATCTCAAATTCCTGAAAATGTAACTGATGTGTTGTAACGTAGAATTTGCAACATTTTTTAAGAAGTGGGCTTCATTGAATATAATCAACCAGCTTCTTAAATCCCTTGTGGATGTGAGACATGTTGTCTGGACGTCCGGGGTTGATGAGTTTCACCATGGCTCGGCTCGTTCTGTCACACGACACTCCTGGGAAAGAAACAGGAGCTCTGTGGGTTCATCTGTCTGGTCATGATGACCTGCTCTGCTTCCCAGCCACTGTTTCTTTTCTGGGTCTCTCTCCCGTCCCTTGTGTCCTCTAAAACCACAAAGACAATCACAGCAAAGACGAACACACTAGACTCAAGCTAGCACTTGATCCATAACCTCACCAGCTGCCAGACTCTCCTGTGTTGAGGTGTGATTGTCTCGTGTACCCCAAGGGAAACCTGGGTAAAAAGACTCTTTTACGAACGTTTTAGAAAGAACGATTATGTCTCTCTGTTGCAGCACAAAGAGCAGTTTCCCTCTTCTCACTGACGGAGCCACAGGGTGGAGGTCCTGACATGAGACCAGTCGTCAGTCCAGTCCAGTTTCTCACTCCTCAGACACCTCGGACCACACCGACCTTCAGCGTGTAGGTTAACCTTACTGTCAATACAGTATTTGTTATAAAGTAGTGCATCTAGAAGACTGTAGTAATACAACTCCTCTCGATATTCTTGTTTTGTTATGTCTGTAGGCCTTTGTCACTACTGCCACCTTGTGGTGATTTACTTTCACTGAATCCCCAGGATGTTCACGCCTTTGAGTTTTAGTACCAGTATCTGTGTTACCAGAAAGGGTGTTTATTTTTGTTTCTGCCAATAAGTAATCAAAGTATGATGTTATTGGAGCTGAAGAGCTTCAGTTCAGTTCAGTCACGCTGGAATTAATGTGCACACAAACAAACGCCAGTAAAACCTGTCCTGCAGGGTTGAGGGTATTTCCCTCACGTAATGTGTGCTGTGTTTGTTTACAGTGACGAGGTGCCCAACGATCTGTCCGGGCGGCTCTACCACCTGGAAGTGATGTTAAAACAGCTGAACACTGACCTTGAGAGAGTGAGAATCTTTTTCTTTTTCTTTTCTTTTCTTTTTTTTTGCCTTTATTAAACAGTTAAAAGTGGAAAGTCTTGATTATATTTTAACCCAGAAAGTGATAGTGATGTTGCATGCACCAACTAGGATACGCACTTTGAATTGTTTTATACTTTTACTGTCTCACATAGTAAAAAATGTGTTTTTTACTTGCTTAACTTTATTTAAAGGAATAATTTGACAAACAAAAGGTGACAAGATTTGCCTACCAACACCTTAAAATGTCTATGAAAGTGTTGAAATGTTTATTTTCTTTTTTAAGCGATCCTTTATTGAGTTGTTTTGGAAGAGGGTTTACTCTGGACAGATTAGAGAAACCGAACTTTGTGAATTTCTGTCTTTTGTTGTTGAATCGCTGATAGTTGTATTTTTTGTTGAGGTCTGGAATCTTTATTTTTTTTGTATTGCCTAACCTGCAAAAGCAGCTGTAGTTAAATATCTTCTAAAGAAGAATTTGAAAATGTAAATGAGTTGTCAGGGCATAAAACCAACGCTCTGCAGCTGTCAGTGGTGAAAAATAAAAGTTAAAATCAAATTTCAAAGTGTATTGTGGATTTGGAGAATCGTGACACCCCTAGTTTCCTGTGATTATGCTGTGCTAAGCTAACTGCCTCTTGGCTGTTGCTTCATATTTCAAGGACAGGTACAAGAGTGGTTTCAATCTTCTCATCTAAGTTTTGGCAAGAATGTGAAAAAGTACATATCCCCAAATGTCAAACTACTCCTTTAAATAACAGTGAAAATCTTTTGTCCAGTTAATTAAAAAGTAATAATTTTACTTCTTCCTCATCTCTCTTTCACCAGGAGAAGCAGGATAAAGTCGTTCTGCTGGCAGAGATGGCCAACCTGAGGGAGAACAACCAGCGCCTGCAGGAGGAGAGTCTAACAGCCAGTGAGCAGCTACGCAAGTTCAGCAGGATTTTTACAAACCTCGACAAGCCAGAGAGTGACCACGAGGCTCGCCCCTTAACACACGAGACTGACTCAAAGAGGGAGTGATGTCAGCACCTGCAGAAGAAGAAGAAGAGGAAGAAGAAGAGCGTGAGATTCAGGCCACAGAGGGAGGGCAACTGTGAGAGAGAAATACCCATAATTCCATGCACACACAGGGGCGGCAGAGGTCACGATGGTGTCACCGCTCTCAGCTTCCACTGGACTGCCTTAAACCGTAGAAAGCAAGAAAAAGACGCTTGATTTTTAAAACTCAACACTCCCTGTGCACAGACAGAGCAGAGACCCTCCCTCTCTATTCTCTGAGCCTGTCTATTTTTATAAACTGAAGTCTTATACACTCGTCTTATATATAAATATATGCTACTATGCCAGAGGAGCGAGTAGGAGAGGAGACTGTTTGTTTTAGAGAATACTACATCACCTGGAGAGGCCTAATACTGTTCCTGCAGCGAATCAGCCAAAAAGAAAAAGAAAAAAAAAAAGAAAAAAAAAAAAGACTCATTACAGACTGCATCTCCCAGAATGCACTAGAAGTAATGGAGGCTCTACAGACATGGTACTGTAGATAGATGCCTGTGTGGTACAATTCTCATGTATCAATATTATCTATATTGTACTGATATTGTATAACAGTTGTACTAAAGAGGTGTGTGTGCGTGAGCGTGTGTTTGTGTGTAACTGATGGTACAGCACAGTGTTTGTGCTCAAGGCTAGATGCGTTTTATTATTGGTGTGTGTGTGTGTGTGTGTGTGTGTGTGTGTGTGAGATAGAGGCTGAACGTGATGGTCTGAGTGATGAACAAACTAGTTTACTGTAATATGAAACTCGTGGGCCACAATATTTTTCCTTCCTCCGTTTACATGGATGAACCGTGTGGGCCCGTAGATGTGAAACAAGCCATCAGCGTGTTGAGGGAGAGTAAATGGTTGATGTCATAAAGCTCAGTGATATAATAGTATCATATCTCTAATGTAGTGCATTGTTTTGAACTTAATTTTCACAGTTTTTTAGCAGTGTAGTATCATCTCAGATCTAAATATACTGGATAATTATTTTAACCTTGAGACGTTATCACAGTGCTACTTTGAAAGTATGTTTTTTCTAATATTTAAGGCAATAGTTTGACATTTTGTGGAGTACTTTAAATCGCTTCATGGCGGAGAGTTACATGAGAGGTTTGACACCGCGCTCATGTCAAGTGACGCTGCGTTCACGTGCTCCTCGGAAGTTGTTCTCGCGACTTCGGCTTATTCGTGTTGCGTCAAGTAGGAATGTGTGAGCGACGTGGACCATGTTTTGCGTTTAAAGGACACATCGGCAGCTGTTTCGCCAACTCATGTACCAACATTTTCTCCGTCTTTCCGTGTTGATGGAAGTACGGTTTTCCGATTATTCCGACACTACATGAACGCACTATTAGCCAACCTACAGCCAGAAAACCTAGCTAGCATGAAAACTGAAAGCAGGGGAAAAGTTATCCTAAATCAACCCACCACCTCCTCTAAAGCTCACCAATCAACACTTTATATCTTATTCGTCTAATTTAAAACAAAAACAGAGGCGTAAAAAGGACAATTCGCCATTTTCCAGACTATGTTTAAAATAACGGATCTGTGAGCCTGCTAAGGAAAATGGTTGCCTAATCTTTACTTTATCACAGACTTGTTTTTGGTAGCCAGTACCAAATATTGTGCCGTCGTGGTTATGACAAGAAACAATATATAACGTGTGAACTAGTGAGCTTTGGAGGTGTTGGTTTGACAGAGACAAGCGAGCTCCTGTTCCCGGTCTTTATGCTAAGCTAACCGTGTGTGGTGTCAGCCTTCTCTTCCAGCTCTGCCCTTGAAACTGAGCTATCATATTTCCCAAAATGTCAAGCTATTCTTCTTTGCGTACTAATCAAACTGAAGCTGTCACCAGTAATGTGTGCTTATAGAGAAACTGTACATGAAACTCACTCAACAACACTGAAGCTCCTTCATATCAGAAACAGTCTGCGTGTGTGTGAGAGGACTTGTCCTCGTGTTCTGTGGTGACCCAAGTGAACACAAGAGACACTATTTATACTGCTAGCTTGCTTAATGATATTGTCTACTATATCTATTTTTCATACAGAAATAATGTGTCTGTGTGTGTTTTTTGGACGCTGGTACTGAACAGAGTGCATCCCCGCAGAGGATGAATCTTATCTCCATGTGTCAGTAGATATTGCTGATAAAATTGTACTAAATCATCATCTCCGGCTCTGCCCTGTAGACACAACTTCTTCTTATTCTTCCCTGGTCTGACTGGAACTGTTGAATTTTCAATCCCAACTCACTCAGGTTCCTCAAGATGCTGTTAAGACACTAATCCACCACTTAGGGGTGGGCGATGTGATGCACTGTAGCCTGAGACAATACAAACATGTCGAGCGTCAGAGTTTTCCATACCGTTTTAACCATTGTAACTATCCCTTTAATATTTCTGGTTGTATTAAGCAAAGTTGCAAATCAGTTAGAAGGTCTGTTTTATGGCAATACTGGATTTGTATGATTTATTAGCTGGATTTATAAGTATTTAATTGGCTGGATTAAACTTGACAGAGAGATATGAACAGTTTTTCATACGTTTTCCACAGAGTTGATCAGTATCGCCCACTCCTCCTACTAGATATACTTTTCTTTCACTGACTCAAGAGGGAACAAGTGTTGTATTGACTCTGAGCGGGACAGAAAGCTGCCATTTCCTCCTGCTCGTCTTCAGCCCGGAGAAAAAAGAAAGGCTGCATCTGTTATTCTCCTGCAGCCGGTTATACAGTTTCACCTTTGGCTGTTGTCATCCCATTATCTTTGATACCTTTATATCTAAGCTTATTCGGACCTTTGTGTTTGGGTTCAGACTACTTTTACCGGTCTGTTAATGGGGTTCATATTCTCTTCCTTTTCATGTTTGGACTTTTTCCAGTTCAGGTTTCACGTGACACACTCCAGTTATTCCTCCTTAAGTAAATCCTTCATGCAGCTTCGCAGGTGTAGCTGTGATTTTTGTATCTCATTGGTTTGCTTATGTAAAAGGGGCAAGGTTTATTTCTTTTTTATAGTTTTGTTTGTTATGTATAATTGTAAGCTATTTAAAGCATACACAATGATCCCTGTTGAACAAATCAATAATGCATTATGGTTAATGGTAATATTGTAAAACTAGGTTTGTTTTTTAGATGTTAAATATTTTGATAATTTATTTTTTAACACATTCCCACTGTTGCAGACAATAGTGAAGATGAGAGGGTACTGTGTTTTTATTTGTGTATGCTGTTTTACTTTTGATCTGTGTACAAAACTGATTCCTCATTGTTTTTTTATTTTCTGGCATCGTCTTTTCCTCTGTTTGCATCGGTGCTTTCTGCGTGTGACGGAGGTACGTGATGCGCAGGCGGACATTGTTTTCTTTGGGTTGTAATAACTTGTACATTTAAAAGTGTAAATTATGTTTTCATTATTTTATAAAAAATATATTAAAAATAACTATCAGAACATTGTCTCGTTTTAATTGTTCGTGAAATGTAAGATGCCTTTTTTGTTTGTTTTCCCATCATCCTGCTTATGTTGCTGCTCAATCAAGAAAGTGATTTGCATTTTTTATGTAGTGCATCTGAAAAAGCCGATAAAAGCCCAAAGTGACATATTTTTAGATTGCTTGTTTTCTTAGATGAGAAGTTCAAAACCCCAAATGCACCAAAAGAAGCAGGAAATCCTCATTTAAAAGGTTGAACCCAGACTATCATACTATTGTATCAACATCTGTCAGACAATCACTCAACTTTTGCAAAAGGTCTTTTTTGTCTTACATAACAGTTCATTTTATATTTTGAGTTGTGGTCTGTTGGTTGAACAAAAGAAAATGTGATTACATCTATTTAGGCTCTACAATCACTGTCAGGTCAGTTTGATGCTTTCCAGCCCAAATATTGATACCGTAATTGATTCTAAAACAAAAAAAAGCCCAAAATATAAACATAATGAAAATGAATGCAGAAACTAACTGTATTGTGGCTCATCGGTCTTTCAATACGACATCATTAATTCATGTGTTCACTAGAACACTGGCCACAACATTCAGTGCAACTATACAAGCACCCTTCTATCAAAAAACTGAACAAATAATGATGTCATGTTACAAGCAGAGGTTTCTGTTGCAGGTGGATGGTAATGATGGCATCTTATCTCCTCTCAACAAAATAAAAATCATCCCATCAGTTGTGCTGAATGACGATGTTTTGATGCAACTATGAATCTATTTTTATGTTCTGTAATTTATGCATTTCAAAACTCATTGTAAACCAGCCCAAATGCCGTCCACCCACTGAAGCCCATTTAACTCGGCACAATGCAGTCAACAACTGCCCAATCTGGCAACACTGTCTACACTTGGTTTCGTCTCCTAGCAGCTCTAAATCAAGTCGGTTTACTCTCCACGGATCACACAAAGTCAATCACACAACTTGCATGTAAAACCTTTTATTTTCTATTACAAAGCTTTTTCATTTCAAACATAAAATACAATTTGTAGTAAGTACTTTTATTAACATACAGTAAGTGCGCTGACAGAACGCTTGTTTTTCATAAAATTAATTCTATACATTCTGACAAGCTCCCGACAGTAAGTAAGATCAACGAGTTTGTGAACTGTTACAGACGCACAACCATCAGGCACGTCACCCGAAGCTTCAACATCGAGCCTTCCTCGGGTACCAGAGTAGTTACGGAGTGGAGGGAGGACATGTTTAAGATCCACACATGAGGCAGTCGTCTCGGTTCTCCAGAGAACACACCATGGCGGCCATGTTGCGCTCTTTGATCTCCCCCTCTGAGGCTACAGGCTCCTGCGCGTCCTTCAGCTTCTCCTTGTTCAGGGTGAACTGGATGGGGTTAGCAGCAGGCTTCGTCCTCAGGTAGTACATTCCTGTCTTCAGACCCTGTGGAGAGAGAGAAGTGAAACACTGGTCGGCATTTTTCACCATTTTATAGATCAAACAACTAATCAATTAATTGCGGGTATATTCAACATTGAAAATAACACTAAGTTGCATCTCTACTTACTTGTTTCCAGCCGAAGAAGTGCATGCTGGTCAGTTTGCCGTAGTTCGGCTCTGCGATGTGGATGTTCAGGGACTGGCTCTGGTCGATGAAGGCACCGCGATCAGCGGCCATCTTGAGTACCGTCTTCTGGGAGATTTCCCACACTGTTTTATACAGCTGCTTCAGATCGTCTGGTATTCCTTCAATGTTCTGTTGAAACAACAACATTTTTTGCTATTCAAATTCAATGCTACAAAAACAGGAAATCTTAAGGACTATTTACTGGAAGAATACAGAAAAACTAACTGTAGCTGGTTCCAGGTCTTAAAATATAACAGTTTTCTGCCTTTGTCCGTCTTTTATGATAGTAGAGTTAATATTTTAGTGTTTTGGTTGGACAAAACAAGCAATTTCAGCCCATCACTTCGGGCTCTGGGAATTTTAATTATTAATATTATGTCAAAATAAATTGTACACAATGTCCTTGTTATAATCTGTTGAGTTTGGTGTGTCTGAAGCAGACATGAGCAAAACACTTTTTAAAATCCAGCCTTACAGGAATTAGCGTCCTGACAATAAATTAAGAAGTTTAATTCCTATGATATGTGACCTGGACAGATTACCTGAATGGATCCGTTGTGAGCTATCAGCTGGTTCTTCATCTCCTCGCTCCACAGCCCCTTCTCCGTCAGGTCTTTGAGCAGATGAGGATTCACGATCTGGAACTCTCCAGAGAGGACCCTGCGGGTGTAGATGTTGCTGGTGTAGGCTTCAATTGACTCGTTGTTGCCCAGGATCTGGGCGGTGGAGGCTGTGGGCATCGGGGCCAGCAGCAGGCTGTTCCTCACGCCGTGCTTGGCGATCTTCTCCTTCAGCAGCTTCCAGTCCAACAGGTCGGTGGGTGTCTTCTCCCACATGTCGTACTGCAGGATGCCCTTGCTGACCGGGGAGCCTTCGTACGTCTCGTAGGGGCCGAGCTCGGCAGCCAGCTCGCAGCTAGCCTCCAGGGCGGCGTAGTAGATGGTCTCAAAGATCTGAATGTTGAGCAGCTGAGCCTCGGGGCTTTCAAACGGGTAACGCATGAGGATGAAGGCATCTGCCAAACCCTGGACACCGATTCCTATCGGCCTGTGGCGCTTGTTGGACTTCTCTGCTTCAGGCACGGGATAGTAGTTGATCTCGATGATCTTGTTCAAGTTCTTGACGATTACTTTGGTCACAGATGCTAGTTTTTTAAAGTCAAAAGTCCGCTCTGGGGTGACGTACATGTTGAGTGCGATGGAGGCCAGATTACAGACCGCTACCTCGTCATCACTAGTGTATTCAACGATCTCTGTGCAGAGGTTGCTGCTTTTGATGGTGCCCAGGTTCTGCTGGTTGCTCTTTCTGTTGCAGGCGTCTTTGTACAGCATGTATGGTGTACCCGTTTCAGTCTGGGACTCAATAATGGCGTGCCACACCTGCTGAGCCTTCACCTTACGCTTGACCCTTCCCTCCTTCTCGTATGAGGTGTAGAGCTTCTCAAACTCCTCCCCCCAGCACTCGTCCAGCCCGGGGCACTCGTTGGGACACATCAGGGACCAGTCTTGGTTGCTCTCCACTCTCTTCATGAACAGGTCAGGGATCCACATGGCGTAGAAAAGGTCTCTGGCTCTCTGCTCCTCCTTTCCTGTGTTCTTCTTCAGCTCCAGGAAGTCGAACACATCGAAGTGCCAGGGCTCCAGGTACATGGCAAAAGCTCCAGGTCTCTTGTTGCCGCCCTGGTCGACATAACGTGCTGTGTTGTTGTAAACTCTCAGCATGGGGACCAGTCCGTTGGAGTTGCCGTTGGTGCCAGCGATGTAGCTCCCCGTTGATCTGATGCAGCTGACCGCCACGCCGATTCCTCCAGCTGACTTGGAGATGAGGGCACATTGCTTCAGCGTGTCATAAATGCCTTCGATGCTGTCGTCTTTCATGGCGAGCAGGAAGCAGCTGGACAGCTGTGGCCTGTTGGTACCAGCGTTGAAGAGCGTAGGGGAGGCGTGGGTGAACCACTTCTCCGACAGCAGGTTGTAGGTCTCGATTGCTGCTTCGATATCTCTTTTGTGAATTCCAACAGAGACTCTCATGAGCATGTGCTGCGGTCGCTCGGCCACTTTGCCGTCGATCTTCAACAGGTAGGATCGTTCCAGAGTCTTGAATCCGAAGAAGTTGTAGGAGAAGTCACGGTCGAAGATGATGGCAGAGTTGAGGCGGTCTTTGTTCTCAAGAACGATGTCGAGTGTCTCCTTGGAGATCATTGGAGAGTGGCGCTTATTCAAGGGGTTGACGTAGTTGTACAGGTCCTCCATCACCTCACTGAACACCTTCTTCGTCTCTTTGTGCAGGTTTGAGACGGCGATCCGTGCAGCAAGGATGGCATAGTCGGGGTGTTTAGTTGTGAGAGTGGCAGTGATCTCTGCAGCCAGCGTGTCGAGCTCCACGGTGGTGACGCCGCTGTACAAACCCTGAATGACCTTCATCGTGATCTGGGCCGGATCCACAAAGTCAGAGTTTAGTCCGTAGCACAGCTTCTGGATGCGGGAGGTGATTTTATCGAACATGACGCGCTCTTGGCGTCCATCTGAAAAACAAAAACAAAAACACTTCTCATTTAACCTGATCTAAAATTTGACAGTTGCATAATTATGCAATCAATAAACAGTAAAGGTGAAACTGTTAGCTGCTATTAGTCGCATCAAAGCCAGTCAGGTCCAAGTCTGGACTGTTGACATTTTAAATAATCAACACATTTAGAGCTTAAAAATGAGTATTTATAAACTGTTCATCCAAATATTAACACTGCAACTCCTCCTGCTATTAATCAATGGTGGAGGACGTCTTCTTTTTTGTTTCAGAGTAAAAGTAGGAACACCAGTGTACAAAGTACAAGAGTGTACACGTTAAAATAAACTTAAAGTACCAAAAGTACTAATGATGCAGAATGGTCCATTTCAGAATCAGCTTTATTGGCCAAGTATGTGTAAATAAATGAAGAATTTGACTCCAGTTAGGTTTTCTCTCAATGTACAGGGAATAGTTTTTAAACATCTAAAAAAAAAAAAAATTTTAAAAAAGGGCAGAGTTTTACAGTCATAATCGTACTACTTGGTTATAATTATTGAGACATTAATGTTTGCATCACTTTAACGTTACAGCTGGTGAAGGCAGAGCTGATTTCAATTGCTTCATACACTGCTGGGTAAATCAAGCTATATCACGATTTATTAGTCGATTAGTATTTTGAGCAAGTAATCTAACATTGGAAAGTAACTAATAACTGAAGCTAATCTAATAGTTATAAAATGTGGTGGCGTCAAATGTAGCATGAAATGGAAATACTCAAGTACAGTACAAGTATCTCAAATTAGTACTCAAGTACAGCACATGAGTAAATGTACTTAGTTACATTATAACTTATTGTGATCTTCAATTACTTGTCTAGCTGTTTCTGTTGAATCCTTGAAGCTAGAAAAGGTTTTCAGAAAATGAAAAAATAAAAAACTCATTGTCAGGGCTCAAATCTATTAATCCAAATTTGTTCCTGGCCTACAACAAGAGACAGGTCCACTACTATTTCTTCTGAGCAGATCCGCCCTGAGCTCCAGGCAGGCATATGAAGTATAACTTTGCCTTTTGGCGCCAACTATGACAAAGACTTATTGCTAAATCCATAAACCCCACCTTCAATAAACCTTCAACAGAGGGGTTCAGGATTTAATCACTCAATGTTCGTTTGCACGGCCAACAGGTCACCAATATATATTCTCTAAAACGATATGCTTGTTATCAGGAAGCTAATTATCCCAGTAAAACACCGACAGCCTGCTTTGTAACTTTGGTGAACTAGCTTAAACTAAAATGATGCTAACTACTAACTATCGTTAGCTAACTGCTGCACGTTTCTTCACAAACTAAACTAAAGCATGGCGGACAAGTTTCGTTAGTGTGCTCTCATGAGTCAGACTGAGACTTTAACATTAGATGAGTCCCTGTCAGTTCATAACTTAACTAGTTGAACAACATTATTGAGAGCGATAGCACTTAAGCTAGCTGAGGCCCTTCACACTGCCCCATAACAACAGAAAGATAACTCACCTCGCTTTACCACATGCATGTTGGCGGAGTGTGATGATACTCGTCTCCCGAGAAAACAGCAGCTGTCCAGCTACAACTTTAACTTCTCCTCGGTGTCAAAATGTGCCGCTAAACACCAGCTCTTTCCAGGATCAGCAGAGGGAAGCGCGAATGACTCAAATAAGTCCCGCTAACGCTGTATTTGTAGGGAAGGCGTAACCGCTGCGGGAGCTGATGGACAGGTGGTTTCGACCAATCAGCAGCAAGAGAGCGCGGGGCTTCGTGTCTGAGGACCAATCACAAGCGTTTAAAATGACAGCTTCCGCTTCCGTTCGTTTTCCCGGACGAAAATATGGCGGGACTGAGAAGTAGGTCATGTAACATGTATTGTTTTGTTCAGGCCTGATGCAAGATGGCTAATTATCCTTCGCACAAGACACAGGAATGTATTTAATGTATGTTTTTACTCGGTTTGCTGGATGACATCCTCGTGTCTTACAAAGACACTCCCAAAGCAGGCAAAATAAAAGTAAAATATAGATGAAATATGTCTGCAAACTTATTAAACCAAAGAGTAGTGACAGAATGATGCAATCATTTGAATGCATGTGCAATGGGAAACAAGTTTAAAATATAGTTTACGACTTCACTTGCTGCAGATCTGCACATGTCAATCATATATGTTGAATAAAGGTTACCCCTAGTGTAATAAAAATATTAGTAATTTAGAAACTTCTCACATCATATAAAGCTAGCTACCCAACTTGACAGATAACTAACAAGAACTGAGGGAAGATTAGGTGAAGTGAACAAAAGGCCTGTACTGAATTAGTTTGACACTAAATGTAAAATAGACACAGTTTATGTCACATATCACCTTTAACATCCAAAGACATATCCCATAAACAAACAGGTATTTTTAGGAAAAAATGTAATGTGGTGTGGAAAAATAGGGATTAGATAAATGATTCAATGTGAGCAAAGACCAAAAAAGCCTGAAAATGCCTAAATTTTTACACTACATTTTAATTATTTGACTAACAATACTACTTATTGATGTATCCGTCATATTTCCGGCCCCTTTTTATCTTATAACTGCAATATGTAGCTGAGGTAAATGTAGCAATAACACTGAGCAGAAATACTCGGTTACAAGGTAAAGTAATGCATTCAGAAGTTACTTGATTAAAAATAGTTTACTCCACATAAAAAGCCAAATTAAAAAGATGGGTAAAAAATTGAAATGGAAAAAGTACCTCAAAATTGTACTCAACTGCAGTACTTGAGTGAGTACATGTACCTAATAGTCACTTCCAAACAGTGCTAATACAGTATGTAATCAATATTATGTGCTGCAGTTCCTCCATCTGTCCACTGGGTGGCGGTAGCGCACTACACCGCTGTTTGCCGACCTCCATAAAAAACCTAAACGAAGCCACGCCATTGAGCCATAAATCATCAATCTGTCCTGCTACGAGAGGCGCTAAATATGTTCATCTTTAGGAGGACTGCTGCTCCAAAGGAGTTGTGACAAGTTTCTACAGGCGCGCTTTGTTTTGATTTGTGTCTTCAGCCGCTGTTTGTGGATGAAATGAGTTTAACAGCAGTGAAGAGTTGCTGCTCGCTAACCACAGACCGAGTTAACGGGTGTCTGTGTACATTATAACGTCTCCTGGGTCAACTTGATCAAAACAACCCTGCAGACAACCATGACTCACAGGAACTGGTTTGCTAGAGTCACGTCGGAGATCGGGACCACAACAGAGAGATTATTAAGTGCGCGGGGAGGCTCATTATGTTGAAACGGGATTACAGACCGACAGACTGTGTGTGTTTGCATCGAGTCTGCTGCTTCAGCTCAGAGCCAGCGTCCCTCCTCGACTTCCTGTGCGGACCTCCCTCCTACATGCCCCACAAGTCAGTTTGGACACGTAGCTGTAAAGACTGACTGATCCACCTCACAGAGAGACGGTTTCTCCGAGTCATGTCCAGGTCGAGTCGGAGGTACAAGCCTCTGCAGCAGGGCAACGGCAGCGGCTCTTTCCCCGGCTGTGACCGGGTGCGGATGCCCCGGGCCCGGGTGCTGCTGCTGTGTCTCCTCGCTGTCCTGGTGCTGGCGGTGGTGCTGGGTGTCTACCTGTCCAACGACACCAGCAATGGACATGTGAACCGCATGCCAGCTGCAGACCTGACCAAAGACAGGGTAAGAGTAAACACAGACTGTAAACCGTGTCTGCTGTGGGACTAGATTGTTGCTCAAAGTGACTGAAATGTAATAGTCAAATTCAGGATGTTGTCACTCCGGTTGTACAAGTAACTGTCACGCTGTTGTGAAATTATATGGCTCTAATACATAAAGCAATAAAATGTATAGAACAGCAGGAATAAGGTGCATATATCTATTTATGCACATGATATAGAGACATATAAACACAATGTAATAGAAGTTAACTACAAAGTTAGAGAGCAGAGGATTTGTGCAAAAGCAACAAGAATATACAGCAATACAAACAGTGTGACATCAAAATGTGTAAAAGCAGTAAGTATAAAAACATGGTGCAGGTGCAGCAGGAGGGTGTGTAACAAAAAAACAGATTGTGTTGCTCCATTGTCTGGACTTCTGTCCCGGTAACCAGATATAAGACGTGTAGACGTTAAATCGTCTCACTACTACATCTGTACAGAACTTGTTGTTTTGTGTTTTGTTGACCCTTTGTTTATGTTGGATACATTAAAAGGGCCAGAGTAGATCACTGACAGCCTCACAATGATGACACGTATGAAAAAATACAGGAAATCCCTCCAGATGACTTCAGTAGCTCTTTTTTTTGGAAAAAATAAATCACCCTATAATGATGGGGGTGGTTATGCAAACCAACCAAAGCAGGCCCTGCTTTGTAATTATTTCAGACAAATGTCTCTTGTAGGTTAATTTTGGAAAATGAGGAACTGTGCAAGATTTTTTTTTGTGGTATGACATCTCACTTAACACTGCACATCCTGTGACGTGACTATGAGGGGTCGACCAATATGAGTCAGACAAGGAGGCTGAAAACTGATATTTGGGACGGATATTCATTCACAGTGAAAATTAAACTCTTTGTGTCAAAATTTCAAACAACCAGTGATGAAATGAAACCTAAGTACAGTTTTGAGGTACTCGAGTATTTCCTTTTTCTGCTACTTTGCGTTTCCATTTATCTGATAAATGTAGTTACTAGTTACTTTGCAGATTGTGATTATTCGGTGTTCATAGGTTATTACTTGTGACGTGTTACCAATTAGATAGTGTCGTGATCGCAACATTGTGTGAGAAGATGCTGCCTCAGAGCCAAAGCAGCACACTTTTAAATTAGTTTATTTTATCGGCAGTCTGACAGAAAAATCACTGATATCGATAATCAGGGCTGGTAGTCCAGGGACGATAATCGATCTACCCCTGAAGACTATTGTGCATCTGCGATATATTGTGCAGCCCTATCACACGTTTAATAATGAAACTAACAGATTATGATTAGTCGCTGGATAGTAAAAATAATCAGCAACTCCTTTGTCAATTGATTTATCATGTCAGTATCTATATTCTCTGGTTCCAGTTGAGAAACTTTGCTGCTATATCTTTAAAATCCCCTCCTGACCACTTTTTCACACTGCTCCGCTTTGATTAATAATCTGTGAAAGGTTACAAAATGTAACTCCTCATCAAAAATTCTCAAAATCCAGAATCCGTGACTTTGCACATATTCGTGACTTCAGAAGTTTCGCTGCTGGACGCAAGATGTCGTCTACATCACCGAAAAGTCTGTTCTCAGTGTTTATGCACTTGAATCTCCTCAACAATCTTTTGTAAATTGCAGACTGCACCATGATTGGAAAGAAAAATCCTGCTGGTACGAACACGTGTTTAGCTCAGATTAAAGGTGATTACAGAGGAACTGTCCGCCTCTGCAGATGAGTGTGGAAACAGCCGCCCAGTATCAAACTCTGCATAAACATCATTCTGCACAGAGAAGATATTAAAAGCAAAACACATTTTTGACTGGAGAGGAAAGTGTAGAAACAATCTGATGCCTCATCTTGGATGTTAGGACTTTGTGATGCACATTGTTCACTATCTTCTATCATTTAATGGACCATAATAATAATTGGCAGTAAAAGTAATCGTTTGTGTTCGATGTAGTTCATTTGTCCCTTCAGTATGACCCAATACTTGCCAAGTAGATTTTCTTCATATAGTGCTAGATCACTAATTTGCCTCAAAGGGATGTAACAGAAATAGCAAACTCTAGTTTTGGGTCCTCAATTCAGACAAGGAAAACACGAAAAAATTAACATTAACGAGGGGCAACTTCAGGAAGATAAGTGTTGGGTAACTAAAGTGCACATCTGAAGAAAATGAATGAAAGTTTTTGTAGAACCTGACGACTGAACCTTATCTCTACCACAGCGACCTGGAAAGTGTTGGTCAAGACACGTCACTTTTGTTGATGCAGTGTTGTTCTCAGTGCTGCCTTTGGTTCACTGAATTCTCCCACATTTCCTTCATAATCCTCATAATTTTATCTCCTGTCCATCCAGTTGTCCCACAAACCCAGCAAGTGCTCTCCAGCTCAGATCCGCCGTCTGGCCTCTCAGGTGGACGGTACTCGCCTGTGGGAGACTCACCTGAGGCCCATTCTAATAGAGCGGCTCCCGGGAACACAAGGCAGCCTGGCAGTACAGCAGGTGTGTGTAAATATTTATAGTTTCCTCCTCCTCTGTACACATTCTCTCCCTCTAAATCTAATCTCGAATCCCCCTCCTCTCTGCAGCACATCACCTCCACTCTGTCTTCGCTGTCTGCTGGCTGGGCCGTCGACTTAGACTCCTTCCAGTCTTCGACGCCCCGAGGCCAGGTCACATTCACCAACATCGTTGCCACTCTGGACCCTTCGGCCCCTCGCAGGCTGCTCCTGGCCTGTCACTATGACTCCAAGGCTCTGCCTCCGGACCCACGGGCCCCAGAGAAGGTGTTCCTCGGGACCAGCGACTCAGCAGTGCCCTGCGCTATGATCCTGGAGCTTGTCACCTCGCTGGATGCTCAGCTTAGATCATTCAAACAGCAGGTATGTGCTCATGTGTGTTTTCTGACATGTGCATACAGACACTAGTTGGTTTCCTATTTGTGTGATTCGTTACTGTGTTTCCTCCTATGATGAAAAGATGCTGACAAGAGTAGATTGTCCCCTTTTTTCCCTCTATTGTCTCATCCCCCTCCTTGCCCCTACGCCTGCAGTACAGGAAAGAAAATGCTGACTCCTGACTCCTACTTTCTTTGCAGCAGTCATCTGTATATAGCAGCATCCCCCCCAGAGGCTGTGATTTATGTAGTTACCGTAGAAACACACACTGCAACATCGCTGTAGAAACAGAAACCGGCCTCAGCTGCTGCTTCCTCTAAAGTGCATTTTAATCTGATTTCCTCCCAGAAACTTCCAGTGTCTCTTCAGCTGGTGTTTTTCGACGGCGAGGAGTCATTCGAAGAGTGGACCGCCACGGACTCGCTGTACGGCTCCCGTCACTTGGCCGAGCGCATGGCCAACACGCCTCACCCCGCGGGCTCGGCTCACACCACCATGCTTCAGGCCGTGGTGAGGAAACTGTGTGCAGAAATACAACGGCCTTTATGGTTATCCTCACATCCTGACGCAGACACACACTCTAAATTATGTATGAGCAGGCTGAATTTAGCAGACTGCTTAAAAACCGGTTTTACAATAGCTGCAGGCCGATCATGTCTGTATGGAGTTATTCTAAATTTAACCGCTCAAATCTGACAACGTCCTCTAACGTCTCCTGCTCATGTAGTCATGTATCCGAACGCAACCGTTTCTACGAGTCACAACATGCACTGTGATTTAAAACGACACTCTATATTCAGGAGCAACTTTTCTCCCAGAGTTCATATGGGTGCTGAAAATCCTTGAAAATGCTTGAATATTAATTCCTCCTGCGCAGTGACGCTGTTGTCAGGTGTAGTTCAGTACAAATGGTTCCCACATGAAACTGCTCGCAACGAGGTCTGTGGATTATCTCGAGTAATGGGGTCGTTATTTCTGGAAAGAGACGTTGCCTTTGAGTTTGTCGGTGAACCCTTTGATTTGTATCTCTTTTGTAGAACGCAATCATGAAACAGTTTTTGATCGTTTATAGTATAATAACATCTGATTTGCTGTCATGCTATACACTGGATATATTTGAATTCACCACAGCTGTGAGGTGCTGGAAAATCTTGAAAAGTGCTTGAATTTACTATGGAAAAGGCGCAGTAACCCTGCTCTCTCTTTTAACTTTGTCTCTAGGATCTCTTTGTGCTGCTGGACCTGCTCGGCGGTCCCGATCCACTGATCGCGAACCACTTTGATAACACGGCACGATGGTTCGACCGTCTGATCGCTGCAGGTAAGCACCAGAGCTGCAATGAGTAAACAATTAATCAATTCCAGCTTCTTAAATGTGAATATTTTCTGGTTTCTTTACTCCTCTATGACAGTAAGCTGAATATCTGTGGCTTGTGGACAAAACAAGACATTTTAGGATGTCATCTTGGGCTTTAGGAAACACATTTCAGCATTTTCTGACATCTTACAGACCCATCAGCTAATTAATGACTCGAGAACATAATTGACAATGGAAACAGTCATTAATTACAGCTGTAGTAAGCACTGTGTGACTTTTTCTTGCATATTTAAAATCCCTTTTGTTCACCCCTCACTCCTACAGAGAAGAGACTCCACCGACAGGGTCTTTTGACGTCTCATCCCTCAGAGCAGACGTATTTCAGAAAGGATGTTTACCTCGGACCTGTACAGGACGACCACATCCCCTTCCTTCACAAAGGTGAGGGAAATTTGTTCAAGAGCCTTCAGGCTCCACCACAGTTTGTGTCAGGATGTATGTCAGTCATCCTCCTCTTCCCTCTCTTTCACACACATACAGGGGTCCCTGTGCTGCATGTCATCGCCACTCCCTTCCCACAGTTCTGGCACACGCTGGACGACACCGAGGAGAACATGCACCGTCCCACTGTGGTGAACCTCACCAAGATCATGGCTGTGTTTCTGGCAGAGTATCTGGGCTTCTGAGCACCAGACACGGACACATGATTGTGGTGACTCAACTGGAAGCACTAGTGCCGTTTGTCACACTGCTGACAAATAATTGCCTAAATGGCATCGCTGAAATGCACCTGGTGAAACAAACTAAATCAGTGTACCAGCTAAAACTTTACCAAAGACTCAGCCTTGTTGGACTGACTAGTCTTCTTGGATTCACGTGAAGAATAAGTTGGAGACACCTGTCCAAATGTCAGGGCATGTGATGCGGACAGGGGGACTTGATTAAACAATAATAACTCTGGGATCGTGGTACTGGAGGAAAAGTTGGGGAGATGTCTGTGAATTAGAGTTGTTCTGCTTCTTTCCTGTGAAAAAAAAAATAAAAAGAAGCACAGCAATAGCATTTATTTACTCCGTTACTATGATCGAGATGCACTAATGTCTTCTTGAAGACAGACTCTGTAGCCAACTCCCTGAGCTGCTGTGAACACTGCTCAAACAGTGACAACGGTGAACGACAGCCAGGTCATATTTGTGAATATTTCTATTGCGTTTACCTTCACTTGAGTGACGATCCTCTTGGCCTTACACCCTGCTGTTATTAATGCTACCTACGTATATTATATGGCTCAACTGCACATTTTGTGTCAGTGCAATGATGTTATTCGAGTGAAAATCTACTAAATGTTATTTTACACCATGTAAAAGGTGTAGTGAGACATCTGCAATAAAGTTAAAATGGTTTTATTTGTTTCACGTGGGAATATTTTACCAGCATCACCGCATCTCATCTTCCCTTTAACGAATTGAAGAAGCTGATTGTTGTAAATGTGTTGATACCGTGTGGGGACATTGGGTTTAAGGATGAGCTTTACAGCATGTCTGTGAACTGGTACTTTGAATTTAATCCAGATAAATTATGCTTGTGTGGTGTTTTATGTGCGTTTACGTCACGTTCCAATATCATGTTTTGCACAGTTTTTGTTTTTCTGGCACCAGAAAGTTAACTTTGCATTCAAGAAGGGAACAAAACAAAACAAATAATAGAATATAAGCAAGAAATATAAGTTACAACATAACATTTAAAGGGCAGATTCATAGGAAGTGGCATAGAGGAGGTGGAGGGTGACAGAGGGGTGGAGGTGGTCGCCAGTGGTATCGGGGGTGTGGGCTGCCTAGAGGTGAACAGTCGTTGTCGGAGGAAGGGTAGACTTCTCCATAGCTTCTTCCAGAGCAAGATGTTTGGAAACTAAATGAAGAGATCAGATAAGGAACATCAGAAAAATGCAATGGGTGTCACCAGTCAAATAGTGCATCATGTCTTCGTATGACCACAAGGGGGTGCTGTTGTTCAATGTTTAAGGAATTAAAATTAACTAAATAATGTGTAATATACAATTACAAAACTTCTAGTTTAATTTCTACCTTTACTGGTCTCTCAAACAGAAGAACAATAAAGAAATGTTAAGCCCTTCAGTAAAGTAGAGGGAAGAAATACAAAAACCATCAATGGACGAGAAGGCCTGTGCTTGAAAATGTTCAAATTAGTTCTTGTAAGTTTAGTGAAACAGTTATTTCTGTATTTATATGAACATTTCGCCTGGATTAGCTAAAAATGAAGAGAAGTTATTTTTCTAATGAGTTCATCAACAAACTGCTTTTAAATGAGCTGTAACGCTGCTCCTCGTATTACTCCGCGGACAGCAAACCTAGCTTTTTTGTTTTTGTTTCTTTATTGATTTCTGATTTAAAACCAAACCAAAACTGCATGGCATGTTTGAGGAGTCTTACTCTGTTAAGCGAAAGTATAAATATGTAATTAATTAATTATAGTCATGTATATAAAAACATTGGTCCATGGCGCGAGGCTGAATGGGTGGTCTACGGCTGTGTATCCATCCGCGTCCTGTCCCCTGTGGTTCCTCACAGTCTTGTACTTTGTCGAAAAGTCATCTCATCATGGTCTTTTCGTTGTAAAACACTAGACAGTGGGTGTGTGGGATGTAATTAAATGATTAAAATGAGAGAATTGCTCAAAAGGTGACCTACTGACCCAGTGACGTCCGTGGTTCGGTCCCTCTGCCGGCGGTTCTTGAACCAGTTGCTGACCTGTGTGGTCGTCAGGCCGGTGGCCGCTGCCAGCTCCCTCTTCTCCCGGGTGGAGGGGTAAGGTGTGTGGTGGTACCACTCCCGGAGAGTACTCCGTGATTTCTCCTGTTAGTAAGTTAAACAAAAACATACACAGAGAAAGCTTTAGAAATACCAACTGGCCTGTATCTTAAGTTAGTGAGAGGGTGGCTCTGTGATGTTAGTTAAGCTAGCAGTTAAGCTAGTTAAGTAGCTAGCAGTAAGTAAGCTATGCTAGGCTATCACCTCAAAACTAAAGCAGCAGTACTATAGTTTAATCAGGTGCTTAAATAAAATCAAAAGAGTAATGATTAAGTTTGGTACTCCATTATGTGGGAGCCCTTTTCTGCCAGTAAAAATAAAAATGGAAGAAAACTTATCATGAAAAAATATAATGTATGAATGTTTCAGTGGACAGTCATAATTATGAGATAAGTCGAAATCATGAGGTAACAAGTGATAAATATGGGATAGAAAGTAAAAATTATGATATAGAAAGTCAATTTTCAGATAAAAAGTTTAAATTATTTGATAATAAGCCATAATTATGAGTTCAAAAGTCATAATTATGGGACGGAAAGTTGTAATTTTAAGATAAAAAGTCATAATTATGAGATAAATGTTGGCTTTTTATCTCCTAATTATGACCTTTTTTGTATCTCATATATTACCATTGAAATATTTTTTTCATCGAGCTTAGTTTTCATCTTATTTTTTTCATTTACTGTCAGGAATGGGCTTCCATAAAAAATAACTATAGGTCTCAAAAGTCAAAGTAAAAAGGGCTCTTTTTATGACCATTTTATTTGATAATTATTATTGATATAGGAATATCAGATATTACAGTTCTGGTATATTTAAACTACTTTAGGCCTGCCATTGATTATGTTAATCTGAAAGTAAAGGACCATGTGAAATATGATGAAATATGCTTTTTTCTTTCATGAATAATCTGGATCTGCATACAGCCTAATAAATCTCAGTAGCTCACTTATCATAAAAGTACCATAAAACCGTACTCACGGTTTTATGGTACAATACTTGTGCAAATGTACCAGAAAGCTATACTAAAGTTGGAGAGCACATTAAGGAGATTTTGCCTACCTTAAAACAGTAGCTGGTCTCCTCTCCGTCCCAGATGGTGCGTGGTAGAGGAAACTTTCTCCTTACGCGATACTTCCCCACAGCTCCCAGGGGTCGGCCCCTCTGCCTCTCAGCCTCTATATAGTGGGCTCTGAGCCAGAGCTGCTGCATGAGCGGTTGGCTCCGAGGGGAGAAGTAGAAGCCCTCCAGCAGGGTGTAGAGGTCAATGAAGCGGCCCTGGTTAAAGGCCACTGCGGCTTTAGCCTTCAGCACGCTCTCCAGCTCCCCGGGGGAAGGAGAAGAGGAGAGGGAAGGAGGAGGAAGAGTGTGGAGGAAGCCAGCAAGACGATCTATGCGGCCACTCTGCAGAAGGACCTCGCACAGACAAGCCACCTGTTCCCCTGTGAAGATCATCGCTGTTGGGAGAAGATCCCAAAAAGTCCTGAGATTAAGTCTGATCTCTTCTAACAACCTCTCTCAAGTTTGTACTGGAGAGAGCTGAAGCCTCCGTGGACGAAGTGAACATGAGTGTGTGTGTGTTTATCATGACTCATCATGCCCTGACAAAATCCAATCACAGGTAACCTGAGCCCATCAGGGTTATAACAACACACCATACATCCCTCCTTCTCTTGTGCAAACACATGCATGCACACACTCACACACATTTTGGTCCTTTGCTATTGTACTGGCATTCACCCAGACAGAGACAGAGTGTGTGATGGTTTTGCCGTGCAGAAGGAAAACACATTTGAATAAAATTATCTTGGCAAATCAGAAGCAAAACCCTGTGACATGGTTTGCCAACAATAATTCACGATGCATGAAAACATTCTTTAAAAAAAAAAGAAGCCAAAACAAGGTTTTTTTTGTAAATGTAGTTTATTACAATAACATGTAATATAAAAAATAGAATGCATTTGAATACAAAAATGAGAAGAACCTTGAATGACAGACACAAACGATCCCTTTCAAAACTATCAAAAAGTCGGTCAAAATACATTATCTTTGGTTACATCTGGAGTCATATACGTTATGTGTCAGGTAGGAGAGAGTAAAACATATCCCCAGCTACAAATGTGCGCAAGCCCACAGAGGCTTCAATGTCTACATACTTTGGTAAGAAATGGCTCATATAAACAAACGCAGGTTACCATATTTTACATATAGGACAGACGTATTCCCTTTACCCCAAACTAATTAAAATGTTGGTAAAATTTTAAACTAAAATTGATTTGTCCAAGCCATTTAATAATCTATCCAAAGGCCACTGGGAACAAATGTCCTTTAAATTTATTAGCAAGGAGGTGACCTGTATTTCAAGCCGACCTACCTGCAATCAAAATAGATTTCATACATGTCGAGTGTAAAACCTCAGTTTTTCATAACTTCCAAGTGAAAATGAATATCATTTCCTATCTGCTTTTTTTTTTCCACAAGGACTCATTTGTCTTTCAGTTAAAACTAGAAACCGATTGATACATGCTTTAAATAGATTAAATGTACAAAAAAAGACAAACAACAAACATACCTATAAAAAACAAACAAAAAAGGACATTACTGTAACTAGAAGTGTGTTTTTGTGTACCATAATTGGCCAAAAGTTTGACCGCTACCTGTGTTAGGACAGTGGAAAGCTCATATGATGATTGGCTACAACTGAGAAAGAGAAGAAACATTTCATCAGAAAATCCTATTTTCTGATTGACCTCTTTAGCTTTTGTGTTAACTTGGTATTATTAATGTCACACTGAGAAAGAAAAGACAATTTCAGGACAGAATATGAGTTCAGCCACTGTCACAACAACATGGCAGCGCAGCGTAAACATTGTGTGAATGAAAGGTGCAAAATATACAAAAACAGGAGACAGAGCTGTGACTTTACAACCAGAATCGTCACAATATGATTGAATGGACTCAAACAGACACAGAATTGTGGGTATTCAGAAAAAGGTCCATAAAGTGAATCCCAAAATTTGGTTGGGTATATAGCATCTGTAAAACTGTAAAAAGTCAAAACATTTTTTCAAAAACAACAAACCTGTAAGCTTTAAAAAATAAGGCACTTATATCAACAAAACAGAGATTTTGGATGCATTTAACAGACACAAACATCACTACGTGGGGTCACAGCAAACGTTTTAGTGTCTTTTTCTCATCTCCCAAGTGTACTGGCTTGTCAACTCAGCCATTGTGCGACGTAGTGTCCTATAAAGAACTAAACATGCATTGCATAGAGTACAGACCCTTTTAATTCCTTTGTTATATTTGTAAAAAATGGAGCGCAGCATTCTCACTTGAAAACTGCATGAAGTAAATTAAAGGATAAGTTCACCCAAAAACTTTATTTATTAACTACTCAGCCTCATGCTGATGGAACGTCAGGTGAAGTTTTGTAGTCCACAAAACATTTCTGAAACGTCGCAGCAAAACAGCGCTGTCCATACAGCTCGTCTGGCGTAATCCATGTCTCCGGAAGCCCTGAGCATTGACGTGCACCCCGTTTGAACCATGAATCTAACAATTTGAATCTGGATACAGCTTCAGAGGCAGAGCCCCGTTCATTCCTATAAAAGCTGCTCGTTGGAAGCTCAACTTCCTGGGTATAAGATTATCCAGATCTTCCACCCTGTGGGGCCCACAGAGCCTGAGCACCAGACACTTCCGGTTTTAGTGGCTGGCAAACCTGAATGGGAATAAAATAATTTAATCATGCCGCTCCTCCAGATTTGTGGGGGTTGTGATGCTCCAAAAAAGTTGTGCCGCAGTGCGTCACATGCTGATGTAATTACACGGTTTGGCCACTGAGAGAACTGCCTTTAAAACCTGGCGCTCTTCCTGGGGGGTCGGTTTTGAAGCGGGTGCACAAGCTCGACAAGTCTTTTCAAATCAATTTGGTATTTCTGGACTTCCATAGTCTTGGATTATGCCGGACGAGCTGCAAGAATCCATTTGATCTTCTTTTGTTTGTTTTTTTTACATTTTAAAACAAGTCCCCATCTACTTCAGTTGTTGAGGAGAATGTTGCAACCCTGTTTGGCTGTGAAGCTCCAAAAATGTTTTCTCGACTACAAAACTTTGACCCCGACTTTCCAGCAGCAAGAGGGTGAGTAGTTAACAACTGAATTTCCACTATTGGGGGAATCTGTCCTTTAAAAACAGCTTACTGAAACAAATAAACGTTTGGCTGCTTGTTTCCACCAAGACTTCAGTAACTCTTCATCATAAAATACTGTCGTGTAGCCCTTGAAGCTATGATGTAATGATGGTTGAGGAAAACACATTTAAAAAATGTTCTACATAAAATCTACCATCTCATCTCAAATCTGTTTGTGAAGAAACTTCACTAAATTCCTGGAGCAATGGTAGAATAATATATTGAGGCTGTGAACAAGTGAAAGAGAACATCCTGAAGCTGTTAGTTCTGGAAAGGCAGGACAATCTCTTATTGCTAGATAGTCTGGTGTATAGTTACTGTGGTCGTTCCACAATGAAGTACTTCTACTGCCAGCAAAAACCACAACACCTCCTCCAAGTACAGCTGAACTTGGTCCGCAGTCCACAAAACTGCAAAGCCATAACGTCTTGCGTAATGTAGTATTTCTTTTTTTAACACCAGGACCTGTAACCGGGCCAAGCAGACTAATCCGTGTTCTGTCTGGATCTGATAAAACAGGAAAGGCACGTTCGGATTTTCATAAAAGCCTCTTGAGACGCAAATTCTCAGGCGATATTGTGACGTTGAATGAGCAGGTGAACGTTCCACATAACCATGCCCATCCATGTGACATAGAGCTGCAGAGAAGTGCCAGCGAAGACCATGATGTTATCAGGCCATAATGAGAAAGAGTTCATGTTGTTAAAGACATTTATGTCTCAAAGGGATTAAAAATATGGGATAAAAAACAAACAGCAGAGTCTGTAACCTACTGCTTGTTTCACCGTAAACAGACTACAAGCCCAGCTCGTCATCCACAGGGACAGACTGGAGCTGAGTAAGAATCTTAGAGTCCCCATCCATCTCCGCTGGATCCCCCAGTGCTGAGTTGACCTCCACATCCTGGTCCGGCGAGGGGCTTCCTAAGAGCAGCGACTCTCCTCCAGGTAGGCCCAACAAACCAGGGTCTACCGGCAGGTCCCCCTTGCCGCGGACATCAAACAGAGTTAGACTAGCTGAAGTGGAGAGGGGCACAGGGCTCCAGGCTGGTTGGGACAGCTGGCTGCTGGGTGTCACTCCACTGTACATGGGACTGAGGGTAAGCATACTTTCTGGAGTAAGAGTATTCGCCGTTGTCAGGGTGACTGAATGGTCCAGCGTATGAGGGGAAGGGACGGCGGGTGTCCCAGTCTCTGGAGCGCAGTATGGTGGAGACGAGTTGATGAAGTTTAAGGGAGATGATGTGAGGCCGATGGGGGTCGGGGTGGAGGTGATGGAAGGCTGGGAGGCGACAGGAGGGGTGGAGGTGGTGAGAATGGGACTCACTCCATTAGCAGAGATGGGTGAAGCCTCCGGGACTGGTTTCAGGGGTAAACTGGTGAGCTGGATTCCTGCTGGGATGGTCAGAATCAGCTTGCCTTGCTGGACACTCAGGTAGGGGCTTCCACCGAGGAGGAGGTTACCTACAGGAGTGATAAATGACACATCATCAGCACCAAAGCAGCTCTTTACCATTAATACATGGAAGCAGCAGATTCATTTACAGACCAATACTTGTGACGTGTTTTACATAATAAAGAAAAAATGATGCTGTGTGTATTACAAATCTTACTTTTTATATTAACTTTCTATTGTTTTGTGTTGGGACCTATTTTTTCCCCCAGTTTTTTTTAGGCATAGTTTCTTCAGTGTGTTTTGGTACAATGTTATGGGTTAAATTGCTTGCTGTATCTGTATTTCTTTTTTATATCGACTTATTGTCACTTGTTTATCACTATTTTTAAGCAAAAATGCCAAATACTCTGTGATTCAGATTATCAGTCGTGTGTCTAATGTCATTATTAATTGAATATATGAGGGTTTTGGACTGATAATAAGACAAAACAAGAAACCCAACAACACCACCTTGGAGTAAACTTTGATGGGCATTAGTGTTGTCAAAGGTATCACAGTATTGATAAATACCATTACTGAATATTTGAAATGGTTTCAATACTTCAGTGCTAGCTGTGATTTTTCGCTCTCCTCTCCGACAGTGAGTTGACACATGCACCGCTGTAGTGCCCACATAGTCCCACCTCAAGAAGTAAATTAACTTAGATGCTGTTGTTATTAACCCACAGTACAGAAGCCTTGTTATATTTATCTTTTAATACAAATCAGAAATTGTTCTGTCCCTTTTGCTCGATTCAGGAGCCTTCTGACTTGAGTGGAGCAATTTGAATAAAGATGTTTTCTTTTGACTGTTGTGTGGTACGTTGGTTTTGTATATGTATGATGTATGTATTGTATTGTATGTATCCCTGTCTTGAATAAAGGCTGGTGATGAATTTCCCAAAACCAGAGGTCAGATCTACAAATTGTTTTCATCTGACCAGTAGTCTAAATCTTAGAGATAATCAGTTTATATCATTATATATGACAAATAAAGACTTGAAATCCTCACATTTGAGAGGCTTCAAAGCAGTTCATTCTTTGACAATTTTGCTTGTTAAATTATTAAAACACTTGGTTTTCAGTTGCCTTGCTGCTTGCTACATTTGCAAATATCTACCGACTTCAGTGTACCTGGAGGAGCAGAGGGCAGCTGAATGATCCCAGAGTTGAGGAGCTGCATACCAGGGGCCACGCTGGTTGGGGGACCCACACTCTGAATGGGCCTCAGCTGGTTTATCCTGAGCGGGCCCTGTGCGACGCCTGCCCCTGCAGGAGCTGATGTCAGGATCTGTAAGGGCACTCCAGCGGAGGGGATGGAGAGAGAAGGACTGGCAGGTACTACTTGTGGGAAAGAGATGGTGGACGAAGTTTGGATGGGGGAGACGGGGACCAGCTGAGGCATGGAGAGGGGGACTAGCTGAGCCGGTGTGGTGCCTTTGGTTTGGGGGACGGGGACTACTTGTGTTGGGGACGAGATGGATATAACTTGCGGGACCTGGATTTTGGCAGATGTGGAGTTTGTGGTTTGGTCCCCCAGCTGGTGTGCCGTTCGCTGCGAGAGCTGATTGTTCAGCTGTGAGATGGAGACTATGGTTGTAGCACCTTCAGGCAGACTTGTTGAAGGATCCTGCTGCTGCTGCACCAGCCTGGTGCCTGTGTTCACCGTCTGGCTTTGGAACTGATGAGCCGGCGATGTGAGCGGGGATACTGGGACCAACTGAGGGCACTGGGACACCTGGGCTCCTGAAGAGTGCTGGACCAGCTGGGAAACTGGTATACCCTGGATGGAAGGCACAACCTGGGGCAGAGAGAAGACCTGAGGGGTGGAGTTGGTGGAGGAGACCACAGAGCTACATGGGTTTAACTGGGAGCCAGAGGTGGCAAAGACAACATACTCCCCTTGCTGACTGGAGAGAGACACAGAGGAATTTGAGACTACCACGCCTGCAGATGACATAGAGGCCGGGAGGGTGAGGGACTCCTGGGTGTTTTGTGTTAAGACTAGTGAGGGGAGACTGGTAGGAGAGGACAGAGTTGGTGAGGAGGGGGATAAAGATGAAGAAGAGGAAGATGCTGTCTGGCTGCTGCCCTCTGAATCAGGGACACCTATGAAATCCATTGCATTGTTGCTGTGTGTCTTGGTTTGCAGAGGAAGAGAGATGATGGATGGATGGTTTGACACTGGTGTGGAGTTAGTGCTCAGAACGACTGCTGGAAGACTGCTCCTCTTGGCCTCCATGGATGAAACCTCCCGCTCTACTACAGAAACTGCTTGCTGCACGCTGACGCTAGGTTTGGTTATTACCTGAGCACCGTTAAGTATCAAAGGAGAGTTGGTCCCAACAGGACTCAGTGTGACTGTTTGGCAATCGCCCAAGCTTAGCCCGTTAATAATGACACCAGCACCATTACTGGAGATCAGGGAATTTCCATTAAGAAGTAATGACTGAGGGGCAGTTAGAAAGCCGCCGGACCCGTTGAGGATGAGCTGGCCACCTGTGCTACAGGGGACGGCAGACAGGGAGATGATGGACGCTGCAGAGCTGGCAGCCTCCTCTGGTTTTTCAGGGGCGTCGTCCATGGGGCTTGCCTCGTCCTCAGTGCTGTGGTTCCCATCGGACTCACTGGAACAGAAGAAAAATAAATAGGTCAAATAAAAGGGAAAGGTTTGAGGCTTTACAGGGTTGGACAACAGGCTTTATCAGTGCTTTAAAAAGGGAAACCATTGTTTCCCTTTTTAAATGTATAGTCCTTTAAACACTTTGTATTTCATTCACGTTCATGGAGCAGACTTTCATCGGTAGAGGACTATAATTCATATTGTCATGAGAAAGCATTGAAATTAGCTTTTTGTTTCGTATTGGTTTTGTGATTTTTACTTGCTCAAAGAAATGCAGTATGTGTTTCAAAAGTGCACTTGCAGTTGTTTGGGGATACGTAATTTTAGTACGCAATGGTTTAGGCTCAAAAACAGCTGTTAAACTAATAATTCTGTTAAGAAGTGAACATGACAATTTGCAAAACACCACACCCGCCCTCTGTAGGACATTAAAAGTTATCATAGGTAATCATAGTGGCTTACAAAAACAGTCCAGAGATCCTCAGAAAAACAATATCCTCTGCATATTATGTGTAATCAGGGCACCAGCCATCAGGCAAAGACTGATAAAATATGCAAATGGCTGGTAGATTACCTTCAGTCTGTATGTTATGATACTCAGGTTGTTCCTTCAGTGTGGACTAAAGTAGACTAATTACCTCCACCAAGAAAGTTTTCCCCATATCCATTTGTTTGTTTGTTGGTTTGTCAGCAGGATTACACAAAAACTACAGTGTGGATTTCCACGAAACTTGGATGAAGGATAGGTCATAGGCGTGACACAGCGGTTTTCCTTTTAATGTAATAAATGTTTTATTTGACATTGGACAAGGCTTGATTAAATTAAAGTGGACTGTGGGGCCTTGGCGTAGGTATGCACTCTACTGGGTGCCTTAACTACAACATTTCAGCTGATCAATGTTTTAACAACCATTTTATAAATATTACTTAAATACTACTTAACTTTGCAATATCTGTCAAAAGTTGTTGTTGAACCAACTCTGACACACATGCACTGTTGATATAACCTGTTTCAATTCCTGTGACAAGATTTACAGAAGTAACATTTTCATGATAACATCCCTCATTATGAGTCAGCGATTTATTTTAAAATAAACGTTTGAAATCTTCTAAATATCATTTATCTGGAAAGAGTAAACCAGACCTGAACAATGTCGTCATGTTAAGATTCAAATGATATCATTAGGAATATCAAATACCATTAAATAAAGATTAACGTTGTCTTGTGTGTTGAACAGATCCTTCAGTGGTCAACTTGTGATTACCACTCAGCTCTATTATTAACCCTTTACAACTGGTTTGTGGTCATTTTTATTATCTCGTCTACAAAACTGACCACAGTCTGCAATGGGTCAGTAAAAAAGGGAAGCTGGTCCAGATTCCTAGAAACTTTTGGCCTGTACTCAGTTAATGTGTGTCACAAAACACAGCAGCCCTGTCAAGCATACAGATTAACTGTCTTCCAGACCAGACCACCACAAACCCTCCAGCCTGATAAGATAACTCTGCTGTATTCTCTCTTATCTCCCCCGCCTCCTCCTCTCTTCTTGGTATAATAACTCTTGAGATTTCTGAGTGAAAGCAACTTAAAGAGGATTTTTGTTCTCTCTGTTTACCACCCCCACCTTCCCTAACCTCGGTCACCCTGCAGGCCCTGAGCAAGCGGTGCAGGGTTTCAGGAAACTTGAGCCATTGTGGGCGCCTGGATCTCACATTTCATAACAAAGCAACATGCTCCTGGTCTCAGACCTGCATGGCTTGTCAAAAGTCAGCTCCTCTGTCCATCTTCTCACTTGATGCAATGATTTATTCTGTGTTAGTTTGGTTGCTTTGAAGGTTAATGTGTACAAAAGTGTGCCTATGCTCCCCTGTGTGTGGGCCTGTAGGTCTTTGTTTACCATTAAGGTTTGGTCTGGTGGATTAGTCACTATTCTGAGTAACCAGGCATAAAGAAGAAGAAATAAGCTGCTCTTAACTAAACAAAAGAAAGTTCAGGACATCTGTTGCCTGTGTAAAGACTTTCGCTGAACTCCCTCCATAGATAGATATAATGCATGTGTTTGCATTGCCTTGCCTTTTGCTGTGGGTCCCGGACGGGGTCCTGTCCCTCTGCCTGCGGTTCTTGAACCAGTTGCTCACCTGTGTGAGGGACAGTCCGGTCACTTTGGCCAGGTTTTTCTTCTCGTCGGGAGTCGGGTACCTGTTGCTCTTATAGCACTCCTTCAAGGCGTTTCGGGACTTCTCCTTGAAGCAGTACACGGTCTCCTCTCCGTCCCAGATCGTCTTGGGCAGGGGGAACTTCTTCCTGAGCCGGTACTTGTCCACTGCGCCCAGGCTGCGGCCCCGGGACCTCTCCGCCTCCTTGTAGCGGGCTTTCAGGTACAGGTCCTGCAGGAACCCATGGTTAGACGGGTGGAAGGGGTAGCTCTCCAGGATGGCGTACAGCTCCTTGAATTCGTCCCGGTGGAAAGCCACCAGTGCCTGGGCCTTCAGCAGGGTCTCGTTGCCACGTAGCAGCTCGGACGAAGGAGGTATGGTGGATAGAAATCTCCACAGGCGATCCACATTGCCCGCCTGCAGGAGGGCCTCGCACAGACATGATACTTGGTCAGTGGAAAAACTCAGAGCCGACTTCTGGAAACTTTGGAGTAATTGCTCCGAAAGTTGGACCGGATCCTCTTTCTCTTCTTTGGGCTCCGTTGCCGTTGGCTCTTCAGGGCTGTTCTCAGATTGTTCTGTAGACTCCAAAGACAAGGAAGCCATTTTTACTTTAACTTTTTTTCCTCCAGTAGTTCCTCCTCCTCCTCTCTCCCTCCCTCTGCAGCGCTGCACTCTCTCCCACTCTCCGCCAGTCGACCAGACCATGAATGTGCCTGCAAACCAGCAGCAGTAACGCCCCTTTGTAACCCAATGTCTTTGTTTAAAGTGACTGTTTTCCTCTTTCCACATGCCTGAAATTATTCTTTACTCACGCCAATCAGGTTAAGATTGTTGACTGATTGATTTGTAAAGAACAAGAAATGACAGACAAGAATAATAGTTTGAAGCAAATAAATAAAAAGCATAGAAAACACAATGTTTACAGACAATGAAAAGCAAAAGAAATCGTCAAACACTTGATGACTTTGTTTACATATTCCCAAAGAAGTCATAAATAACCAGCTTCCTTAATGGTCTAAACCTATACCCCAATTAATTTCCCTAAACTTACCTTTTATCTTTGTCATACAAAAATATAAATTCATTTCTCATACTATCCTTATCAAAAATATCATCATACTGGCCAGCTATCTTTTTGTATGAGTATATTATTATATATTATATATTATATATAATAAACATATATGTTAGATTAGATTAGATTAGATTAGATTAGATTAGATTAAAGGAATAGTTCATCCAATAATGAAAATTCAGTCTCATGCTGATACAAGGCTACAAGGTAAATTTATTGTCATTTTTTAAATTAAATTAAGTTATTTAATGTCCCGCTCATGGATTTATACAGAGGAACTAGATGCAAAGATGGCGTCTTTTCAAACCAAGGACATTACATTAAAACCTGGACACAGTCTTGGAGGTGGAGAAAATGTCTCGACTTCCTGCCGATTAAAATTCCCCCGGATCTACCCGGAGCGTGCACACTACAGACTTCCGGTTTAGTACCTGACTAACTTGAATGGTAATAAAATAATTTATTCGTGTGGCTCTTCTTGACTTTCCAAATCTTATTGGACCATACGGCTCAAATTCTGACAGTCAAACGAGTCATTTCATGGGGGCTGTGACATTAACAAAAAAGAAGAATCCACCGTTTTACAGACGCTTCTTTCACAATGTAGGCTCCAGTTTATCACATCACAATTTAATTACATGATTTGGCCACTACGAAAACTAGCTGATAGAGCATGATAGAACGAGTCATAATCGACCTCGTCTGCAGTTCTTGGTGTCCTGTCATCAGTGTTACAGACATCTCTTTTATAATGGCGGTCTGTGGGGAAAATGCTCTTTGGGCCACAGGGGAGTTTTTTGCTGCCATAACGCGAGTGGCCACGATGCCAGATTGGAAGCACAGCTGAGTGGCACCCTCCTGGGCCTGGTCCTGCTACATCTGTTTTGGAAAATGGAGTACTGATGATGAATTGAGGAGTCTCACAGCCTGGGGAGTGAAGCTGCTCTATACTCTGGTGGTACGGCAGCAGATATGTACTTCTGTATCATTTGCCAGATGGCAGGAGGGTGAACAGACTGTGGTTGGGTTGGGTTTTGTCTTTTAGTTATTGTCTTTGCACAAACAACAATTTTTAATAGCACACCGCAGACATCTTTTATGAGGTCAAACAGACATAATGATCAGGAACTAATGCTTGTTTTTGATGGCAAATGTTAAGATTCCTGTAAAATACACACCTGAATCTGAATAATGTGAGACTTTACCGAGTTTAACAAGTGGCACATGATTTGTTTTCCTAAAAAGAATAACATTTATTATAATGTAATGAAAAGGGGCGTTAAACACCAGTGTTTGTTCTGGCAAGTGTTGTTGTCATCCCTGTTTTTCAACCAGATCCTATGTGATTTGGTGTGTCTGTGGTGGTTTCCCCATGCAAATACTGCAAGCATGAATACACACAATTAAGTATACACTAACACAGCATGTCTACTTTGCATTTGTGACACGCCTCATGCTGGGGTTTTTGCAACAGGTCTGCATCCTGCTTTAAGAAAGGAGGGAAGATCCTTGAACTTTAATTTACACCACTTCAGTGCACAGACAATGCGTCTGCAGGGGTCAGGACAAGTTCAGAAAATAAATGACAAACCAAGAACTGAAAGCTTATGTTTGTGTGTACAGGCCTTACCCTACTCTAGAAACTGCGTCAGAAACAGCAAATTGCATTTTCTTTATGATAAGCTATATGTGCGTTGTTGTCAGATGAGGTGTGAATGAGGCCAGGCAGGTTTGCAGACCTCCATCTCCATCAACAACCGTAGGAATGTAAATCTTCACTGTGGGACTGTGGGCTTGTCTCAGCCCCCCTCAGCTTCTCCCTGCCGGGGGTTTGATCGTAGCACTTTCTCTGATCTTCTCTTTTCTGCCCGTACATGCTCTAGTCTGTTATCTGTGCTATAGTTCACGCTTAACATGATTTACAAACAGACTTGTTTTTCTTGTAGGGGGATAACACACAATATATTTTATTCTGTCCATTGTTGTCAAGTGAAAATCAGGTATTGTACTAATAAGTTTGAGGGGAAACCCAAATTATTATGAACCTTTGTTTGAATTGGACCCAAACATGGTGAAAGCTTTGCTGGACATTACTGAGCCAGAGTTAAATTCTGGCTAGAGATCAAGATTATAGATCAAACCTGCTGTAAAATGCAGTGCATGACTGTGTTTTCTCATTACAGAGTGGTTAGTGCCTGCTTGAATGTATGATGCTTTGAATATTCCTCATAAAAAGAAACATTGTTCAGGCTTCATCTTTAAACTGCAGGACAGCGCCACTGTGTGGATGTTTCAACAGTTGCATTCACTCCTGAGTGATGATTGGTCTTCGGTCGTGTCAATCTACTCGTAAGTAGGCGGAGCCACGGCCCCTTTCCCTTCGTACCGTAACGCTATTGGTTGACTTCACTTCCTCCCTGATGTGATTGGTGGTTCTCCTGCCCGGGGGCGGTAGAACGTTCCAGAGCTGGGCGTAGCAGGAATTGATGTTATAAAGTGGCACAACCGCAACCCATCAAAACATCGAGCTGCTGCGATTCTTCTACTTTAAAAGGTGGATATTGTGTCGAGTGGTCTGCTTCGAGCCTGACATCACTAGAAAATACACCTATTTGTGAGTAACTGCCGTCTAAAAACATCTTACCGTTTAGCCGAGGGTGCGCAGTGTTTCCAACGTGACTCTGGTGCTGCTAGCCACCCAAACAGCTAGCATGTAGCTAGCTATTATAAGCTAACTCGCCAGTTAAAATACGAAAAGTAAACGTGAAGCTTAAATTATCACAGCATATAAAGCTTGTAAGCATGATAGATTAGGGTGGGAATTTACCAAGTCACGATGATTATTATTAATTTAAACGCTAGTAACAATGTAAGTCATCAGTGGTCACAAGGAAACAGCAAACTTATCTACGAGTTGGGAGTGGGCGCATGTTTGTTGGTCTTCATGGAGTATTTCATAGGAATTGCATTGAAAACAATCAAAGTTTACTTGCTGTCGGTAATAAATAGTCGGATCCCTGCAGCAGGACAACGGGAAATCACCTGTTTACAATGTGTGTTTGCAAGTGAGAGATTGTGTATCCATTTCATCCCCTGGCTAATGTGTCCCATTGTTTGCCTCTTGTCAGTCTTTGACCATCAGCTGTGTCCATACCATCGACACAATGGACGGCGGAGTGACAGTAATAACCAATCCCACTGTGAATGTGCGCCTCACAAGCACCATCTCTTCCTTTGAGGTGCAGCGCAGGTTCAACAGAGGGATCAGTATAGCAGAGCTGAAGGTGAGACTCTGCTTATCATACATGAAACACCTCAAAAGATGCACACATTAGCTCTGATGTTGGGTTTTGATGTACCTAACCTGCACAGTAATTTAATGCTGAGATAGTTGTCTAGTTTGCTGCCCTCCTCATTTCTTTAGAGCAGTAGTTTTCAAATTTTTTGGGACCAAGTCACACCAAAAGGAAAACCTAAGTCTTCAGACACACCTTTATTCATATCCAGGCAAAATAGCCCCTATAATATGTATCCAAAAACAGAGTGCTTCCCAATAAGATGCAGCTGAATCAGTTTTCTCCCTCGTTATCTTCCTTCACATCAGGGCCTTCGTTGTGTTAAACTAATAATTCCCACCAACCAAAAATTAGGTAATTGCTGAGATACTGCGGTTCCCTGGAAGGTTTTTAAAGGATTGTATAGTGTATAGAATTTGCCTCTATTTAGAAATGAATGCATTACAAAGTAGTGATTATAGTAAATCAGTAACTCTTTCATAACTTGTTTGTATTGCATTAATTATGTATTATAGTAACAAAATCCCACAGCACACCTGGAGTTTCTTCACACACCATTTGGGAAGCACTGTTTTGAAGACCTGATAATACCTCGGAAAGCTAAATGCATAGCATGTACTATTTTGTATATATTGTGTTTAGGCAAAGTTGGAGATGGTTATAGGTGCATCTGCCTCCTCCATGGACCTGGAACTGTTCAGTGTCGCTGACAAGTTCCTGCAGAAAATGGACGACAACAATGCTTTGCTGGGTTCCTATGCTGTGGATGATGACTCCAGAATACACGTATGTAGCTGCCTGGTTTGGAAGCACTTTTCATACAGTGTCCTGTATCACTGTCATATTGCAGTAAATTACAGGTAGCAACAGGTTATCAGATCTGTCTTTGGCTCCAAATCCAATTCTGTCATCTTGTAGGCAAAAACAAATTTTTGGCAAGTTTCATCAAGACGTGCCCGGAAGCTTTTCACTGTCAAAAGTTTGCAGTAAAACATTTGGGAACTGGTTTGACAATGAGAACCATGGTTAATGTTTAATGTTTTATCCTTTTCACTTGGGGGTACTAATGAGCACATAAGTTCACCAACAAGTGAGAGTTTTCAAAGCAGTTGCATTACTGTGGAACTGTAAAGACAAAAACAAATGTTGGTCAACTATTCATTGTTTTTATAACCTCGCTTGTATCAAGCTGTAGTAATGTGCAGTTTTTGGCTGGTTAGAACGTTCATAAACTGGTGTAGTGTTTGTTTTTTAAGTGTTTGTGTCTCTTCCTGAATTACAGGTTATTGATACTAGTGGAGGCAAGATGGGCGAGTTCGATGATGTTTCCGGAGTGGAGAAGTTTGAACTCTCAGCTGATGCGTATGAAAAGAGGACAGGTACAGTCTGACATCCTCAAGCTTCTCTACAATGTTTAACTCTCTCAGATGTTTACTGCGCTTATGGTATTAAAGAAGTAAGATGTATTTCCAAATGTTATGATCAAAATGGGGCTATTGGATAACAATATAGTTACACAATTAATGCAATTCAAAGATTTTTGCTGAATTTATTAGTTGGAAATTAACCATGCACTGTCAAAAGTTTACCATTTACTGTCAATCAGTGCATCAAGACAAAAATTGGTAAAGCATGTTGTAAAGGAAGTTTTCCAATCTTATTTGATAGAATGTGTTTTGCCGCATTCTCTCTTCAGATTCAGCACGATCATTCATGAAGAAACATCGTATTGGTCACTTCAACGAGGAAGAAGTGGCCAAGAAGAAAGCTGAGCAAGCTGCTCGACAGGAGGAACAGAAGGCTGCTGCTGATGCCATTTCAGTTGGCAGCAGATGCAAAGTGCAGGTCCCTGGGCAACCAACAAAGCTTGGCACAGTCATGTATGTTGGTGAGTTTGGATAAAGCTTAGCTGGTGTACTTTTGTTTAGGACATTGGTTTAAATCCTGTGCAACTGAAGGTTTCCTCTCTAACAGTGTAGACTTTGTTGTACTTTGTGGTGGCCCAATACACAATCTAACAATGCAGGAAGAATTGTGGTCCAAAGTTAAATTTAACATGAGTTTTTTCCTAGTATTGTCAGTAATGAAGACTGAGAATTATGGATCATAATAACAACAACAACAACAACAACAACAGCAGCTAGAATGGCACTCAGTAGAGTACATACCTCTAACAAGGTCCAGAAGTCCCCTTTTGTTTTCACTCATACTGTAGATACCAGCCCCCTAATTAAGACTAATTTCTTTCATCAAGATCAATGCATTATTCCTCGAGAAATTAACAGAAATATTGAAAAATTCCCTAGCTCGCAATGTTAAAGAAAGTGAGAAAAAATTCTCAGATCCGCCCCTTTATCCAGATCTGCACAAAAAGTTAATGGGGTCTCCTCTGGGCCGAGAAACATCCTCCATCCAAGTTTCGGAAAAATCCGTTCAGTAGTTTTTGTGTAATCCTGCTGACAAACCAACAAACAGACAGACACAGGTGAATACATAGCCTTGTAGACAGAGGTAGGAAGAATAAAAGTACTTGGTGTAAAAAACAATGTTGTAACGTTCATTGCAGGTACAGCAGATTTCAAGCCAGGCCACTGGGTAGGAGTGAAGTACGATGAGCCCGTGGGAAAGCACACTGGAACGTAAGATCACAATCTTTTCTTTCTCTTCTTTTTTTAAGCTATGCATAATTTTGATTATGTTAGTCTTGATTTTCTATTTGATCCTATCTTTTTGTCTCCACAGTGTGGCAGGGAAGCAATACTTTGAATGTGAGGACAAATATGGTGGATTTGTGAAGCCCCTAAATGTCGTTGTGGGAGACTTTCCTGAGGAGGATTATGGCTTAGATGAGATGTAGGACTGTAGTAACTGTAACAAAGAGTGTTTTCTGCCCTGAAATTTGAGCGTCAACCTCCGGCTGTTCTCCATTCACCAACCAGAGATGACGGACAGTCATTGTCATTTCAACAAATGAAATTTTTGTTTTTGTTTTGCTTCTCTGGAAGGCATGATCCAAAGAGTGGCGTATGAAGGTCTGTTTAGGTTTAAGTTCTCTTTCACTAACAACAATGTAACCTGATAGAGATGAATGTCAGGGAGGACATGTCTTGGTGTGCTGGATATGATAATAACAGGAAAATCACAAGAGGAGCTCAGACCAACATGGTTTGAGAAGAGAGAGGGTTTAGTTGCATGTAAGGCAGCATAATGAAGGTTAATATGTAGTCCTTCGCTTCACGCACTTCTGTTCAATTTAATTTAGGTTGGTTTGGTAGTACTTGTTGCTTCTTTCATTAGATGGGAGTCTTCTTTGTAAAAGTCTGTAGTGACGACTTCATCTCGTCTCATTCAGTTTCAGTTTCAACAAAGATGATTGTATATAACTGTTTATAGTTGACTGTAGTCCTAGTGTTTTTTGAAGACTGTAAATTGCTGATGGTTGGTCCAAGAATTGGACATCTGTCTGCTGAAGGAAAAATCCCCCGTCTAAAATACTTTGACACTAAAACACAAAGTGGAATTGTATCTTGTTTTCCTAACAGGATGTCATGTACTGTATACATCTCTAATTGACTTAAACTGGACAAACGTTTTCTGGTCATTGACTATAATCTATTTCATTCACGTTTGACAGACCTGAAATTCGTAGTTGACGAGGAAAGAACACTAAATCCTCACCAACAGGAACCTCAATAGTTCAGAGTGCGACACAGCCCTGTTAGTTGTAATTTTGATTCAGGGGCACCACCTTTAACTTTTCCTAGTGAAACCATGCGTTCCTATTTGCTATAGTGTCAGTTATTGCTTTCTACAGGTGTACAATGCCTGGAATAACAGTGTGAAAGTTTGCAAGGGTAGATATTTCCTTTTTAAACCACTTTAAATTCCTTACATTTCATTTTGTGTTTGTATGTCATGTAAACCAATCCCATTTTTATGTTTCCAAATGAATATAAGATGTAATCCTCATTATTTTTATCTGATTGAATTCCTCTTGTTAAACTGCACTAGAATGTTTCCTGCTTACATTGAAACACTGAAATAAAAAAAGATTGTTTCAAGTTTAAAAACTTGAAATTTGACTATTTTTTTAATTAAAATGTGATCATCCAAATCTAATTAATCTATCAAATGGAGCTCTCCTGTATACAAATGTATGACAACATCTGCCAATCCATCCGTTAGGTATACCCAGCTCACTGGAAAATTTTATTTCTCTAGTGACATATAAGCGAGACACATTGAAATTAATGCAGTTGTATAATCTCTTTTAGCATTTACCCCTTAACGTGTCTTTCATTCATTGGATAGTATGACTCCATTTCTTTGGTATAGGTGGGTGCTGAAGGTTATTTAGAGGAGATGTTCTATTCTGAAACCTGTTTATGTTTCTCATTGGTAGCGTTAGTACAAAATGTATCTATGAGCTTTTCAGTGTACCATTAGATGTATATTTTTGATTACCATTGATACCAGGTTGACCATTAAAGAAATATCTCAAAACAAGGAAAAGCAAAACCTACAAAACTTTGATTTGTTGCTCTATATGGTGCAGTTCATCATCATCTTGTGTTCAGTCTCTGAACCATCATCAGTGACTCTAACTGCCTCTCTCTCCATTATCATCACCACAACACTCTGCTTTTGAACATATACATTTCAAATGAATGGTATGCCTTATTTATGCTTTGTCTTATGTGACCAGTCCAAAAACTGTTCACATATTTTCTCATCCTCTGAAGTTTACAAAAGAAATGTAAATTAATTATTTTTGTGGTTTCTTTTCAATGAAATGTCATAACCACGTGTACAAAAAATAAAAATGTAGTGCTGTGCTCTTTTTTCTTTTTTTAAAACTTAATCTCTAAGGTGCTGGTGTTACTATGTGCCAAAGGGGGCCACAAAACAATAAAAATGATTTGCCAGTACACAAATTCATCAGATTGAGTATGTATTTGTCTATACATGGTTCTCCCTGAGGTTTCTATCTGTTGTGTTACTGTTTCCGAGGCAAATTTGCGTTTTGTGATTTTCGTCTATATTAATAAAATTCACTTGGCATGACAAGGAAGTAACATTATACTGCAAATGTGTGGTGAAAGCATATAAAACATCTTGAAGGAAACGTCTTTATTTAATTGTTTACTCTATATTAGTTGTTTTACTGATAAATCAATGGTAATGCAGTAAAGAACAGTGAGAAGTTTGAATAGTGAAAAATACAGACAATGAAAACATACTCTCCCTGACTATATTGCATCCAAGACAATGGGACAACGCTCTATAGTGAATATGTAGGCCTACAGTATGCAGAATATTCATAGTATTGTGTGCACTGTACTTTTTTTTTTTTTTTTTTAAAGTCAGGGGGTATGTTTGGTACATTACACACAAATATTCAAAGAAATACATATGTTAAGGGTTTGAACAGCCTTTTTACTATTAGATTTAGAGATGACTTTTATATATTGTTAAACATCTTAGGAAAATAACAAAATTAGGTTTTTTACTACTGAAGTTACATTTATGAGTGAAACGTGAAACGTGAAACGAAAGAAGCAAATGTGGATGACCCTGATGATGGCCACAAGCTGAAATGTGTCAGTCACCAGAAGAAGTTCTTCACATTGTAAGTGTGGCTGAAGTTTTTGACCTTCTCAGACTTTTTTCCCTTGTCCATGCACCTTTGAAGTAGCTGAAGTCCCTTCTCTGCTTCTAAAATATTCACGGTATAGAAGTATAATCAGGAAAGGATACTTATATATCAAAACAGCTAATGCACTTGTTTCAGAATTTGATTAGCTCATTAAATTATTATTATTATTGATGAATACACAGCAATTGATGTTGTAACTAGTTGAGGTAGATATAAACTGCGGTGTAAAATGCAGTATTTGAGCATGAAATGCTGTGAACCACAAATAAAACAAGTAGTCCAGGTTCCATTTTTAGTTTTTGGAAAGCTTTCATTTTATTTTTTTGAGTCACGCGTCCAAAGCTGCATGACTGAGCACAGTGTTTCGTGCTGTTTCATCAGCCCTGTCACAAAAAGCAGCTTACAATATTTATCAGCCTCACATTCTTCATCATCCCCCCCTGAAGACGCACGTCACTCCAACGACGCTACAACTGAGATCTCGCGAGACCGAGCGCGGTTTCCCAGCCAGCAGTGTGGTGGAGTGGTGTGTGTGCGAGACAGAGACGAGGAAAGATGGCGACGCAGGAGAGCGAAGCAACTAAAGCTACCGTGAGCAACGGCGAGGTAAAATGAATGACACTCTCACTGCCTTATTTACTCCTTTCGTCCAGAGTGAGGGGGTCGTTTTTGTTTGTTTGAGCGTTGAGTGCGGGCCCGTGAACGTTTAAACGTGTTACCGATGGTTACACGAGCCCCAGTGACGTTGTCAGTGCCGGTTGGTTTTAAAACGACCCCCTCCTGTCGTTAACGATGTGTTGAGAAATCCTGCCTGTTAGCGAGCAGATGTACGGAGTGATGACGGTGCTTACTCTCACGTTGAGATATGAATTCACAGGAAAATGACACGATAATTAGTTGGCTGAAAGCGTGATAGTGTGAGGCAGCCGACTGCTGCAGTGTGTCAGTTAGCTAGCTATCACAAGGCCTGAACCTGAGCGACGCAGCTCGGCTTGACTAACCAGGCCAGTCTGGAGCAGCTAGCACACATTTCTTACCCACTGTTAAATCTAATGTCACTTGTCTTTTATTTACAGCCATTACGGGGAAAACTTTAAGCTTAACGTGGATTTTCAAAGCCTCACCGTAAAGATTCACCTGGCAGCTTAACATTGACAGGTTATATGAATCAGATGTAGCCATAGTCAGGTTTGGCTAACTCAGGAAAATGCTTCCTTAAATTGTTACAACAGCAGTTGTGGGAAGTAATTCAGGCAGTATCCAGGCAACTAGCAAATATTTCCGGATTGACAAATGTATGTCACAAGTAACTGGAGGTCAAAGTGAATCATCACTCTCTAGAGGCAAATCACTGATCTCTCATGCTTAACTACAGTCTGTCAGTCTTTGGCCAATCAAACTAAATGATTTATAGTAATACAAAACCTTAATATCAGAAGGAAACAGGTGTTGAAGCTCTAGCAAATGTTTAGCATTTTTAGCAGTTAACTGGTCAAATTTTTTATACCAACCTTAATGACTACTGAATTGTTTTAAGGCTGGGTACGGGCTACCTTTTAGTTGTTACCCTAACCCTCCACCAAGGCTCAACAGTCCCCTTTAAATCAATCAAGCCTAATCTAATAGCAAATACAAATTTAAATCTGCAGGATCTGATTTTTTCCAGCCACCTAATTATTGCATTTTTTTCCCCCATCAAGAGCCAATGTTAACAAAAATGTGGCAATGTCACAAAGTTAAAGAAAGTGAGAAAAATCTCTTTCATCCAAGTTTGATGGAAATCTGTTTATTGTGTGATCCTGCAGAAAATCAACCTCCTTGGGGAAAGTAACTAGGGCTTTTTTTAAGCATCACTTTACATCTCTCATGTATGAGCATTACATTGAAATCGCAGAGATAAGCATAGATGTAGCAAAGTGAAATCCCTGACAATCTCAGAAAAGGTTAAACAACAAGAGTTGCAACAATTAATCGATTAGTTGTCAAATATTTAATTAGTTGCCAACTATTTTGATGATCAAGTAATCCGTTTGAGTATTATTTTTTAAAGAAAAGTCAAAATTCCAGCTTGTTAGATTTGAATATTTTCTGGTTTCTTTACTCCTCTATGAAAGTAAACTGAATATATTTGGGTTGTAGAAAAAAACAGGACATTGGAGGACGTCATTTTGGACTTTCCAAAACAGTGATTGACATTTTTCACAATTTTCTGACAGTTTATGGACCAACCAACTAATTGTTTAATAGAGAAAATAATCAACAGAGTTATCAACAATAAAAAACAATCGTTAAATCCAGCTCTTTAAACATTTACCACTCTTTTGAAGGTATTCCCAGATTTGTTAGGCTCTTACAACTATGTGGGTAAAAAAAATATAGTAGCAAGTTTTGTGTTGTTCATGGAGATTTTTTTTCCCATACAGTTTGTCTTTTGAGGACTCTGAAAATACCTGCAAAACAGTGCTTAGATGTTA